>NC_083095.1:164345137-165004934 GCF_949774975.1 Lagenorhynchus albirostris | reverse complement strand
CCCCCTTGGGAATCACGCAATGATTCCTGCTGCAATTCCCACTCTGGCCTCAGGGTGGCACTGCTCCTCTTCAATGATGGTCATTTATCCCTGCTATGCTGTAAGCTGTAAAAACCAACTGGGACTTTCCAACAAGACCGTCCTAAAAGCTGAAGAATAACAAAAGGAAAATAGTCTCAGAGGGCACCATGTGTCAGAACTCTAGCTTGCCAGGTTTAGCTTGTTCCCTGCAGCTCACAGCCCTCTTCCCAGTGCACCAGTGACCCCAGGACTACGACTCCCTAGTTCCTCACCTCCAATTTCAGGCCCCGCTACATTGGTGGGGTCCTTGGCAAGAGGACAAATGGAGGGCTTGGTGCCAGTTGGTCAGGAATTCTGGGATCCTGGTACCCAGAGTCTAGTCTGAGCGTGTGTATTAGTTTCCCAGGGCTGCTGTAGCAAAGCACCACAAACTGGGTGACTTAGAAAAACAAAAAAATATTGTCTCACAGTTCTGGAGCCTAGAAATCCAAAATCAAGGCATCAGCAGGGCTGTGCTCCCTCTGAAACCTGTATGGGAGGCTCCTTCCTGGTCTTTCCCTAGTTTCTGGGGGTTTGCGGAATCCTTGGCATTCCTTGGCTTGTTACTG
This sequence comes from Lagenorhynchus albirostris, assembly GCF_949774975.1. Lineage (NCBI taxonomy): Eukaryota > Metazoa > Chordata > Mammalia > Artiodactyla > Delphinidae > Lagenorhynchus > Lagenorhynchus albirostris. The sequence goes on along the minus strand of NC_083095.1, from coordinate 165,004,305 downwards.
CATCACTCCAGGCTCTGCTGCATCTTCTCATGGCCTCCTCCTCCCATGGGTCTGTGTCTCATGTTAACTAATTACAACTACAACAACCCTATTTCCAAATAAGGTCACAGTCTGAGGTACTGGGGGTTAGGATTTCAACATATCTTTGGGGGCTCCTCAATTCAACCCATCAAAGGATGGGTATATGGACTCTTGCCTGTGGGAAGGGATGTAGCCAGAGGAGGTACAGAGCAGGGGCTTCTCTTGCTCTGGGCCAGGATGGTCCTGGGAATGGGGGCAGGGAGAAATGACATCCTTAACCCCCCATCATGGGGCATGCCCCAAGACATCTGGACTCCTAGAAATCTGGAATGAGAGAGGCCAAGTCCCCTCTCTCTTCCTCTTTTCTGCTGTGGACCCGCCTTGTGTCCAATGATTGGTACCAGGAGAGACCTCACCCTCAGGCAAGACCACAGTAAGTGACCTCAAAGCCTTTCTCTCTCTGCCCTCAATAGTATCTCAATAAAACTGCAGCCCAACCTTCTTGTGAATGATAGAGGCCTACAGTAATGGGGGGTGGGGTAGGAGCTGTCCTTCCAGGAGCACAGAGTGCCCTTCCTCTCTCAAGGGACAGATGATTCCGCCTTAATGCAATTCTTCATCTGCTCCATCTCCAGCTGCTGTGAAAGCAGGCTCCCAAAGCAGTCCCAGTGAGAGATAAGGGCTCTTTGCCTGAAATGAAAAATTCATGAAGGAAGACTAAGGATGGGGCATTCGGATAGCAGCCAAGTTGCTGTGCTCTGGGGACATGGCAAGAAGCTGGAAAAGCCAAATGGAAATTTTCTCTCCTCTCCAGCACCTACCTTCAGGCTCCCCTTCCATGTTCAGTAGGGCTCCTTTCTCCACTGTACCCGCATACCCCTCCTCAGTCTCATTTGAGACTCCAGGCCAGCACCAGCAATGCCCATATGCCAGGGCATTCAGGAAGAGGGGTACCTCTCCTTACCCAGACTGGGCATCTACCAGCAGCCTCAACAAAACGTGCGTTGTTTCTAGGGCAAGCTGGCACAGTCCTGACCACCTGCACCCCCAAAGCTGGAGGAGCCACAAACTGGCTATTATTTGCCCCTGGGAGGACCCCTCCAGATTACTTCCTGTTCCAATTCCCTGACCCACAAATCTGACCAAAATTCATAAGATCGGTCAGATGATGATAACTTACAAATTGGGGGGGAAGCCTTGGATCTGTTGTCACCATGCTGGACAGACAATGGTTTCAATAAAGGGGGAAAAACCCTCGAACCCTCAGAGTTGGAGAATTTGACTCTAATGTAGAGATGGGTTGAGAAATGTGACTGGCTGGCCTGTGATACGCAAGATGCATAAGATTCGCAGATGCTAGTGCAGAGACGGTGAGCGCTGGGGCAGTGGCTGACCCCCAGAAATCAGGTAGAAGGGCAGGCTGTCATCACAGGGGAATCAGACTCCACCGTCAGTGGGAAATGGGGAGCTTGAGTTTCCTGCTGCAGAGCTGCGGTGCTTCCTCCTAGTCACGGGTGCCACGGGAAAATCTTACTCCACCATCCCTGCCCAGTCCAGCTGGGGCACTCCATCAGGCAGAGCACAGATAGGCCTATCTGCCCCCACGCAACCTAAACAGGAGTCTCTGACAAGACATCAACAAAAAGACAAGTTATGTTTTCCATGTACCACCCTGATGTACTTGAGAGCCTAGCCATTCAGACACCAAGTCCAAGTGTAATTGAGTCATTTCTTCTTCTGTGTGTGGAAAGTCTTTTGGAGCTTTTTCCTGAAGATGATAAAAGGGATTTGTACTCCCATGGAACACTTGAAAAGTATAAGTATGAAGACAAACAGGGGGAAAAAATGTACCTGTAATCTCACCACCCAGAGGCAAATTATTAATATTTTGACATATTTCTTTTTTATTTTTGTTCTATGACTTTTTTATTTTACTTGAAATCATACCAAATATATCACTTTGAGCAAGCGTACTTTTCCCCTGGCATTAATGATACTCCACAAACATATTAATGGCTGCATAACTGTCCACAATAGGCATATGCTATAATTTGCTTAATTTGATCAATCTTCTGCTCTTGGACATCTAGGCTGCTTCTGTTGTTTTGCTAACTTATGTGATTCATATTTATGCTTTAATCCTTGTCCATCCATTTCCTTAGGAGAGAGTCCCAGAAATGGAATTATAAGGTCAGAGTTTCAAAGGCTATAAATATTTTCAGGATCTTCTTTCAAATTGCCAAATGGCACTTCTGGAAGCTTGTACATCCCAGTAGTTTATGAAAAGCCTGTCTCTGCAAGACTTAATTCTAAGCTTCACCTGGTCATAAGGCCAAAGCTACACAGTAAGGGGTGAGTGGGGCATGACTGAGCTTGAAGTGGAGGAAGAGTAGACCCAGCCAAGAGGAACTGGAACAGGCAGAGCTAGCAAGGCCGAGGCTCACAGAGAGCACCAAAATTTGAGGACACTTTTAAGACATGATTTCTGGAGGATGCAGCCACAAATGGAAAGAGAAAAACCTTTGGACCCAGGGCTGGAAGGAAAGACAGCTGGAGTCCGGAGGCCAGGCTGAGGTCCAAGAAAAAGCATAGAGTGTGAAGAAGGGTGTTGAGGGCCCCAGAGCTGTTGCTCATTCAGGAATATTAAGGTTGTTTGGGCATGACGCGCACTAGGGTAAGTCTGGAGGAGGTTGAGGAATTGATTTTAAAGAAAAGACATTTAGGAATGGATAAAGAGAGGTGGTTCCAATGCTGGCAAAGAGAGGATAAGCGTAGTTTCAGATGTTCTATTGTAAAATAGGAATGAATATGTCAAAGAGGAGATCTGAAGGTGGCCCATCTCACCTTATTGATTTCTACTGTTGACTGACTGAATGAGTCACTTTTATTGGAGAATAATTTCCTTTTAATTTTTTTAATCTTGCTTATTTGACTGTGTCATCTCTTTAATCAGTCACATTGCCGCTTCTTTTTTAAAAATTTATTTTATTGAAGTATAGCTGATTTACAATGTTGTGTTAATTTCTGCTATATAGCAAAGTGATTCAGTTAGATACCTGAATACATTCTTTTTCATATTCTTTTCCATTATGGTTTATCACAGGATAGTGAATATAATTCCCTGTGCTTATCCATTCTGTATATAATAGTTGGTATCTGCTAATCCCAAACTCCCAATCCATCCCTCCCCCACTCCCCTTCCCCCTTGGCAACCACAAGTCTGTTCTCTATGTCTGTGAGTCTGTTTCTGTTTCATAGATAAGTTCATTTGTGGCATATTTTAGATTCCACATATAAGTGATATCATACGGTATTTGTCTTTCTGACTTACTTTATTTAGTCCTTCCATGTTGCTGTGAATGGCATTATTTCATTTTTTTTTTTTTTTTTTTGCGGTACGCGGGCCTCTCACTGCTGTGGCCTCTCCCGTTGCGGAGCACAGGCTCCGGACACGCAGGCTCAGCGGCCATGGCTCACGGGCCCAGCCACTCCACAGCATGTGGGATCTTCCTGGACCGGGACACGAACCCATGTTCCCTGCATTGGCAGGCGGACTCTCAACCACTGCACCACCAGGGAAGCCCTATCTGTAGACTTTTTAATGATGGCCATTCTGACCAGTTGAGGTGGTACCTCATTGAAGTTTTGATTTGCATTTCTCTAGTAATTAGCAATGCTGAGCATCTTTTCATGTGCCTGTTGGCTATCTGTATCTCTTTGAAGAAATGTCTATTTAGGTCTTCTGCCCATCTTTCAATTGGGTTGTTTGTTTTTTTGTTACTGAGTTGCATGAGCTGTTTGTATACTTTGGAAATTAAGCCCTTGTTGGTTGCATCATTTGCAAATATTTTCTCCCAGTCCATAGCTTGTCTTTTCGTTTTATTTTTGTTTTCCTTTGCTGTACAAAAGCTTGTAAGTTTGATTAGGTCCCCTTTATTTACTTTTGCTTTTATTTCTATTGCCTTGGAAGACTGGCCTAAGAAAACATTGGTACAGTTTATGTCAGAGAATGTTTTGCCTATGTTCGTTTCTTTTTTAAAAAACTAATTAATTAATTTTATATTTTTGGCTGCATTGGGTCTTCATTGCTGCATGCGGGCTTTCTCTAGTTGCGGCGAGTGGGGGCTACTCTTCATTGTTGTGCATGGGCTTCTCAGTGAGGTGGCTTCTCTTGTTGTGGAGCACAGGCTCTAGATGCACGGGCTTCAGTAGTTGTGGCACACGGGCTCAGTAGTTGTGGCTCGTGGACTTTAGAGTGCAGGCTCAGTAGTTGTGGCGCATGGGCTTAGTTGTTCTTCGGCATGTGGGATCTTCCTGGACCAGGGCTCGAACCCATGCCCCCTGCGTTGGCAGGTGGATTCTTAACTACTGTGCCACCAGGGAAGCCCCTATGTTCATTTCTAATAGTTTTATGATGTCATGTCTTATATTTAAGTCTTTAAACCATTTTGAATTTATTTTTCTACATGGTTTGAGGGTGTGTTCTAAATTCATTGATTTACATGCAGCTGTCCAACTTTCCCAACACCACTTGCTGAAGAGACTGTATTTTCTCCATTGGATATTCTTGTCTCCTTTGTCAAAGATTAATTGACCATAGTGTGGGTTTATTTCTGGGCTCTCTATTCTGTTCCATTGATCCATATTGTCCAAGAGCCAATACAATGCTCTTTTGATTACAGTAGCTTTGTAGTATTGTCTGAAGTCTGGAAGGGTTATGCCTCCTGCTTTGTTCTTTTTCCTCAGGATTACTTTGCCACTTCTTGATGAAACATGGGATTCCTTTCTTTTAAAATCAGATTTATTGTTTTCCAATTACACATGTAAAATTTACTCATAGCCAAAGAACCATAGTATATAGAAAAGCATGAAGTAGAAGAAAGAGAATAAGGATCATCTATGACCTGAACAACAAAAGATAAGCATTGTAGACATATTGATATAAATTCTGCCAGATTGTTTTCTATACATTTTCCTTCTCTCTCCCTCCTCTCTTTCTCTCTCTTATACACACACACAGAGAAAGGTAATTATATTATATATTATAGCCATTTCTTATTGTGGTAAAATATACATAACATAAAATTTACCATTTTAACCATTTTTAAGCATATAGTTCTGTGGCATTAAGCACATTCACATTGTTGTACAACTATCACCACCATTTATCTCTAGAACTTTTTCATCTTCCCCAACTGAAATTCTGGACCCATTAAACATTAACTCCACATTCCCCTCCACCATCAACACCCAGCCTCTGGAACCACCATCCTTCTTTCTGTCTATGAATTTGACTCCTCTAAGTATCTCATGAGAATGGAATCATACAGTATTTGTCCTTTTGTGACTGGCTTAATTCACTTAGCAGTATGTCTTCAAGGTTTATCCATTATAGCACATGTCAGAGTTTCCTTTCTTTTTAAGGTTGAATAATATTCCATTGTATACCACATTTTATTTATTCATTCATCTGTCAATAGGCACTTGGTATATATAATTTTTAAGCTGTCTTCCCCCTGCCCCCTACCCCGTACTGGGCGGCACGTGGAATCTTAGTTCCCCCACCAGGGATCGAACCCATGCCCCATGCATTGGAAGTGCAGCGTCTTAACCACTGGACCACCAGGGAAGTCCTAAGCTGCCTTTTTCATATACTATATTATGGATATGATTTCATATCAATAAGGTAAGATTACGTTATTATTTCAATGTCTTGTTAGTATTTCATTAAACAGATATTTTATGTTATTTAACCAGGCTGCTGATAATGAGCACCTGATTGTTTCCAAATTTGTACTTAATAAACCTCTCAGTGATGAACAATCTTTACAAACTTTTATTGAAAAATACTTCATACATGAGAGGATATAATATATACGTAAAGCTTAAAAGATAATAATAAAATGAACTCCTCCGTACCCCCCTCCCTGCTTAAGAAACAGAGCATGATCAGAAGCTTAGAAGCCCCCTGGAGTTCCTGCCCCAGCTTATCAGACTCTCATCCTCCTAGAGGCACTACTATCTTGAACTTTGCATGAATCATTCCCATGCTTTTCTCTATAATTTTATTCTATGAGTATTTATCCTCCACCCCAATAAACTAGATCCTAAGTATAAGCCTACAGGATAAAATAAAGAACAAGAGTGCTGGGCTTCCCTGGTGGTGCAGTGGTTGAGAGTCCGCCTCGATGCAGGGGACATGGGTTCGTGCCCCGGTCCGGGAAGATCCCACATGCTGCGGAGCGGCTGGTCCCGTGAGCCATGGCCACTGAGCCTGCGCGTCCGGAGCCTGTGCTCCGCAACGGGAGAGGCCACAACAGTGAGAAGCCCACGTACTGCAAAAAAAAAAAAAAAAAAAAAGAACAAGAGTGCTACAGGCATCTTGATTCCTGGCCTTCCTTTCTAGACTAGGGACCCTGACTTAACTGAGCTCTACATTCACAGCCTGGAGCTTACTATATGATCAGCAACTGTTTGATGAATGAATGAATTTGTAAATGAATGAGTGAGTGAGTGAGTGAAAGAACCAAGTTCAATGGAACTCTCGCCATAAAGATTGACTAAACTTCTACTTCCTTTACCAAGGAATAAGGGAGAATTTCTTTCTCAAAGACCTTGGCCCTAGACTTCATGACCCTAGACTTTTCCCCTTGTAGGACCTTTCCTGTCAGGGCCCCTGCAGGCCATTCTGTGGGCCACCTACCATCTAACATATGCAAACTCACTTTGAAAAGGCCCGTGAAGAGATTTTTATACAATAGATAACTGACACCGTTTTTTTATGTGTATTTTTTAAACTGTTCCAGTCATCCACTGTTACATAACAAACTCAGTGCCCCAAAACAAGCATTTTATTATGCTTATGAGCTCTGTGCATCAGGAATTGAGACAGGATCTAGCAGGGGTGGCTTGTCTCTGCTGCCTGATGTCTGGGGTCTCAGCTGGGAAGACTCAGAGGCTGAGGATATCCCAGTGGTTGGGGGCTGGGGCCAACTGGAGGTGTCTTTACTCACATGTCTGGCTGTTTGATGCTGGGTGTTGTCTGGAACCTCAGCTAGGCTGTCAGTTCCAACACCTACACGTGGTCTCTCCACGTGGGCTAGTTTGGGCTTGCTCAAATTAGCTTGTAGCTGGGATGAAAGAGAAGGTGTACAAGAAAGCAAAGCACAAGTGCATGCCATTTTCATGATCCAGCCTTAGAAGTTACATAGCCTCCCTTCTTCCATACTATTGATATATTGACTGAGGCAGTCACACAGTTGCCCAGGTTCAAGGCATGGGGGGGTGGAAAGTTTCTAGAAGAGTATGTAAACAGGAGTTATTGTGTCCATCTTTGGAAAACATAATCTGCCATGCTTTTGCTTTCGTTTTCTTTAAATTGCATAATCTACACTCAAAAGAAGAAATATAACATCTGAAGAGTCTAAAACTCTCCAATCATGTCTGTCTCCCTTACCTTCAACCAAAGGGAACCACTCTCGTGAATTTTTTTTTTTTTTTGAGGTACACGGGCCTCTCACTGCTGTGGCCTCTCCCGTTGCAGAGCACAGGCTCCGGACGCGCAGGCTCAGCAGCCATGGCTCATGGGCCCAGCCGCTCCGCGGCATGTGGGATCTTCCTGGACCGGGGCACAAACCCGTGTCCCCTGCATTGGCAGGCGGACTCTCAACCACTGCGCCACCAGGGAAACCCAACTCTCGTGAATTTTGTGTTAATTATGCTCTTGTTTTCTTTATAATTTTGCCACCCCAGGTTTGTTCCTAAATAATATACTGTTTCGTTTTGCCTGTTTGCAAACTTTACAAAAATGGAGTCATACAGAGGTATACTTATGTAATCTTGTTCATTTACTCTTGTGTCAGGCAGGATTGACCTGGTTATGCTGTGGTAACAAGCACCACCCAAATATCTCTGGCTTATTACTCTAAACATACTACATATATGTTGAGTTGGCTGCAACTCTGCTCTGGGATCCAGGCTGAAGGAGCAGCTCCTATCTGGAACATCACTAGTCTTGTGGCAGAAGGAAAAGAGAATATGGTGGGCCACGAGCTGGCTCTTCAAACTCCTGCTCAGAAGTGACAATTGTCTGTTTTACTCACATTCTATTGTCCAAAGAAACCACGTGGCTAAGCCTAGGGTCAATCAGGTTGCAAATATAATCCTCACGTAGATAGGGACCCCAAAGAGAGTAGCCCTAGAGGGGCAACAAATATTTTGGATAATAATACAGTCTACCCCAACATTCTCCTTTGGTCACAAATATTTATTTCCCTTTTTTCTGTAAAATAAATTCACTCGTCTCACAGGAGACAACCTAAATTCTCATCTAACCATGGCACCAGACTTTTTTTTTTTTTTTTGGCTGCGTTGGGTCTTCATTGCTGGCTTTCATCTTGCAGGCTTTCTCTACCTGTGGCGAGCAGGGGCTACTCTTCATTGCAGTGCACGGGCTTCTCATTGTGGTGGCTTCTCTTGTTGTGGAGCATGGGCTTTAGGTGCACAGGGTTCAGTAGTTGTGTCATGGACTCTAGAGCACCGGCTCAGTAGTTGTGGCTCACGGGCTTAGTTGCTCCGTGGCCTGTGGGATCTTCCCGGACCAGGGCTCGAACCTGTGTCCCCTGCATTGGCAGGCAGATTCTTATCCACTGTGCCACCAGGGAAGTCCCTGGGTGAGTGTTTTAAAGCCTCCAGTAGTGAGGGACCCATAGAGAGGGGGAATGAATATTCTGAATACTAATACAATCTACTGCAGAAAGCAAGTCAAAAAACCTCACAGCCCCCAGGAGGGCATATGCCCTCTCTAGGAAGAAAATAGAATAAGAAGGACCTCCAAGATGGCAGAGGCAAGAACTATGAAGGACAATGGCCTGACAAATCCCCTCTTCCCCTGAGAGCAGGACTAAGACCTAATCAAGAAACATTCCCTCCACCTAGGGTCCAGTGGTTAAGAATCCGCCTGCCAATGCAGGGGACACAGGTTTGATTCCTGGTCCGGGAAGATCCCACATGCCGCGGAGCAACTCAGCCTGTGTGCCACAACTACTGAAGGCCGTGTGCCCTAGAGTCCATGTGCCCTAGAGCCCATGCCACAACTATTGAGCCCACATGTCACAACTACTGAAGCCCGTGGGCTCTAGGGACCACATGCCGCAACTACTGAGCCCACATGCTGCAGCTACTGAAGCCCGCACGCCTAGAGCCCTTGCTCCACAACAAGAGAAGCCATCACAATGAGAAGCTCTCACAGCAACAAAGAGTAGCCCCTGCTCACTGCAACTAGAGAAAGCCCACGCATAGAAACGAAGACCCAACGCAGCCAAAAAAAAAAAAACTCACCTGATTAATGACAAACTTGGTCGTGTGACCTTTTTGGCCAATGTGATGTGAACACAAGTGACATGTGTCACTTCCAAATAGAAGCTTTGTTAGGGTGACCAAACATCTTGATTTGCCCAGGACTATTCTGGTTTTAGCACTGAAGTTGTGTGTCCCAGGATACCCCCATTCCTGGGCAAAATGGGATATTGGTCACCCTAGCTTTATGAATCATTACATGGCCAAGCACTCTCTTTTTTTTCCTTTTTCATGAGACCACAAATATCATTAGAAACCTCCCATGAGCCTTGATCGCAGAATGAAGAGGAGATGCAGCTGACCTCTGTGGACATGTAACATGAACAGGAAAGAAGTCTTTGTGGCTGTGAGCCGTAGAGATGTGAGGGTTGTTTCTCACAGCAGCCTTAGGCATAACTTAGCTTATCTGACTGAGAACACTGGACATGGTGTTTCTGACATTCAGCCATTCATTCATCTACTTCTTGTTGATGTCCCAGCAGACCCTGCCTCTTCTTTCCCTCCCTAAGGTTATACCAATTTTCTCCTTGAAACTCTGGTACTGTTGTGAGTAGGGTTGCCAAACAAAATACAGAATGCCCAATCCAATCTGAACTTCAGATAAACAATGAATAATTTCTAAACAATTTTTACCAAATTTAAACTGATCAAATTTATACTTTTTATTAGTAAATTCACTAAATTAACTTTTTACTATTGAAAATAATTTTAATAAGTATAATCCCATGCAATATTTGGGTCATACCCATACTAAAAATTTATTTACTATCTGAAATTCAAATTGAACTGGGCATTCTGTAATTTTATTTGCTAAATCTGGCAAGCTAGTTGTAAGGAAAACACCTTCTGAGGTGCCTGGGACAAGGAGTATACTCAGAAAATTTCCTCTTCTGCAGGGAGGCGGCATTGTGAAGTGGAGTGGTCCCCAGACTTACTTGATCATCACACTTAAGAGGAACTTTAAAACAGGGACCTACGGCTTCCCTGGTGGCGCAGTGGTTGAGAGTCCGCCTGCCAATGCAGGGGACACGGGTTCGTGCCCCAATCCGGGAAGATCCCACATGCCGCGGAGCGGCTGGGCCCATGAGCCATGGCTGCTAAGCCTGCGTGTCCGGAGCCTGTGCTCCGCAACGGGAGAGACCACAACAGTGAGAGGCCCGCGTACCGCAAAAAAAAAAAAAAAAAAAAAAAAGGGACCTACGTATGACCTCAGACCTAATGAATTAGAAACTTGGGATACCTAGGGAATTCATACTCTAAAAAACAAACAAAACTCCCTGGTTAATTCTGATTGTCAGCCAGGTTTGGGAATTACTGGTCTTCTCTCTTTTTTTTTTTTGCCACACCATGTGGCATGTGGGATCTTAGTTCCCTGACCAGGGATCGAATCGAACCCACACCCTCTGCCTTGGAATCAGAGTCTTAACCAGTGGACCGCCAGAGAAGTCCCTGGTCTTCTCAAATTTTAAAGCGCATGCAAAGAACCTAGGGATCTTGCCAAAAAGATTCTGAATCAGTGGGTCTGGGGTAGGACCTGAGGTATGGCATTTCTACCACATTCCCAGATGATGCTGATGCTGTGCGTGTGTACATCACAATTTTGTTTGAGTAGCAAGGCTTTTAGAGCAGTGGTTCTCCAACCTGATTGTGCATCAGAGCTACTGGGGGGCTTGCTTTACCAGATTGCTGGGCCCCACCCCAAAGTTTCTGATTTAGTAGGTTAACAAGTAAGTAGGGCCCCTGCTTGCTAGAAAAGTGCCGGGGACCTCACACTGAGAACCACTGCCCTAGGGGAAAGCATTCGGGCTTTGGAATCAGACTGACCAGAGTTGAATTCCATCCCAACATGTGGACCACCTCCAGCAAATTCCTTACGATGGTACTCCACTCTGACTATACATTAGAATCACCTGAAGAACATAAAAAATTCAGATGCCAGCATCTTATCCCAGATCACATTAAATCAAAAAAGCTGGGAGACCCAGAGCCACAGTTTACAAAGCTCCTTGGGTGATTCTAATGTATAGCCAGGGTGGAGAGTCATTGAAGTGCTTTGAGCCATTCTCCTCATCTGAAAATGAAGACTGTGGGGATTAAGTGAAATAAAAGATGTAAAGGATCTGGTACAAGGCAGGCACTCCAAGCAGCTGCTATTACTTCTTCTCTCTCTATTGTTGCTTTCTTCCTTGCCTTCTACCTTAGAGGAAGAGTTGTCTCCAGGCCAGTCCAAGGCCCATCTGGTCCCCCTCCCCCACAAAAATAAACCTAGTCGCCTTTGTCATTTTGCTTCTGTCACTGCCCCCTCTCACCAGCCTCTTAAGTCTATTTCCCATGGGCTCCTCTCTATGACTTTTAAAATACTCTGAGCACCCTCATCCCTCAATCTTGCTGCCATCCTGTTTCCTGCCCCTTCTCATGAATGTATTTTTTAAGCACGTGGCCTACAACTGGGCCAATTCCTAGGTTCTCCTTAACCCCTGGGAACAAGGGACTCATTCTCTCCATCCCTGAACCTAAATTTTACCACACAGACACCCAAAAATTATCACGGCTGTTTGAATGGTCAACCCCAAAGGTCTTTTCTGAGTAATTATTCTCCTTCAATTCAATTGAACAAACATATTTAGTGCCGTCACTGGGGTACAAAGGTGACTGAGTCACCATCCTTGCCCTCAAGGGGTGGGGTACAGGAATGGCTATTTATGTAAATAAGTCAATAGTATTGATGAGATAAGAGCTATGATGTAAAGTATGAACCATGTGGATTCTTGACTTAGCACTCAGACTTAGTTAAGGGCCTTGAGCATAAATATTTTTTGAATGAATTAATGAATGACTGAATGAATTAATGAATGATTGAATGAATGAATGAACTCCACAGGAAGGTGAGGGAAGGCTTTATGAATGAAATGACCTCGCAGCAGTGTCCCAAAGGATGAGTAGGGTTTTCCAGGTGGGGAAGTGTATAGGTAGGTGTTCCAGATGGGGTCAAAGGTATGGGAGCAACAAATAGCATGACACATTCCAGAAATGGTGATGATGTAACTGGCTGACAGGGAGGTGTGAAGGGGAATGGGAGGAGGGAAGGCTGAAGAGGGAAGGTGGTTTGGAGGTGGAGGTGTAAAGAGATGCTGAAGGACATCCTGTGCCTCCATGAGAGTTTGAATGTTATCACTTAGGTAATGGAAACCATTCCTGGGTTTTAACAAGGGAATAGATTGATTAAAATTGCATCTTGAAAGGCAGCCTGGCAGCCACTTAAGCTACTGGGAGAGGATGAAACCCTTGGCAAGAGTATATGGGAGAGGAGCAGAGGGTTTAGGAAAGAACTCATGGCTCAAGAGTCAGACCCAGGAAGGAGAGTCCACAAGACAGACTAATGGGGGAGGTAGGGAAAACAGAGGTTCCTGCCACCAGAGTCCCAGGCTACCAAGAAGTCAAGAAAGGGGGACTGAAAGCCGACTTCCAGATGTGGGAGTTACAGTGACCTTGTCAGAGCTGACCCCGTGTCTCAGGGATCTGTCTCAGCAGGGGCAGAGACAGAACTACAGCAATGGGCATCACAAGACCACTTCCTGCCCCTGTGATCTCTGTGACCACGTGCCTGCTCTCTCCTTGTCTCTCTCAACGGAAGTACAAACTTAAAAATATGAAGGGCTTCCCTGGTGGCGCAGTGGTTGAGAGTCCGCCTGCTGATGCAGGGGACATGGGTTCGTGCCCCGGTCCAGGAAGACCCCACATGCCGCGGAGCAGCTGCGCCCGTGAGCCATGGCCGCTGAGCCTGCGCGTCTGGAGCCTGTTGCTCCGCAACGGGAGAGGTCACAACAGTGAGAGGTCCGCGTACTGCAAAAAAAAAAAAAAAAATGAAGCCACGGGAAGTAATTTTTTTTTTTGCTGGGACATTGAATGTAAGTTTTCTTCTTTTTAAAAAACTTCTTACCTAAAAATGTTCAAACATATACACAAGTAGAGAGAATGTTACACAGAAACCCAGGTAGCTATCTTCCACCTTCCAGAATGATCAGCTCCTGGCCAAGGCTGTTCCACCTCTACACTCATACCCAATGAGTGTAGCAAATCCCAAACATCACATCATTTCATCTATAAACATGTCATTACCTCTGACATATAAAGACTGAAAAAAATTAACAATACAATTAATATACCTAAAATCAACAATTAATATCATCCAAAATACAATGTGTTCAAAGTCCCCGATTGTTTCATTATTTTATTATTTTTACAATTTGTTTTAATAAGACCCATGTGTTGCATTTGGTCAATCTCTATCTCTTACATTTCTTTTACCTTTCTAATTGTATAGGATCCCCTCTACATTTTCCTTTGCATTTTACGTGTTGCAGAGGAAACAGGACACCTGCTATCTTGACAGCTCATGGTTAAAGGGGCATGTCCTCAGATCATATGGCCTACTTCTATTTTGCTTTCTTTTGTATGAGTAAACTTTTTATTGATGTATTACCTATTACACAAAAGTATATAAATTGTACGTGTGCAGGTTGATACATTTTCATAAAAGAACACACCTGTGTAACCACCACTGAGATCAGGAAACAGGACATTATGGGACCCCTTTCATGCCCTCTCCCAGTGTCTACTACCCCACAGATGTGACCTGACTTATTCACACCATAGATTCATTTTGCCTCTTTTTGAACTTTATATAAATGGAATTATACAACATGTTCTCTTTCAGAACTGGCTTCTTTTGCTCAACATTATGTCCATGCTGTTCCTTATGACAATGGTTTGTTCATTCTCAAAGCTGTATAATATTCCATTGAATATGAATATACCAGTTAGCTTACCCATTCTAGTGTTGATGAACATTTGGGCTGTTACAAACAGTGCTACTATGAACATTAGTGTATGTTGCTTTGGGTACACACTTTGGTATGAATGTTATGCATGCCTAGATTTTCATTTTGGCTCGACTGCATACCACTTGTGTGACCTTGAGCACATTATTTCCCCTCTCTAGCCTCAGTGTCTTGATTCGTAAAATGGGGACAATAATACCCACCCTGTGGAGTTATTGTGAGGATTAAATTCAAGAAAGCATGTAAAACAGTTCTTGGCTCTCAGTAAGGGTTTAATAAGGGTTGGCTATCATTATTCCTACCTGTCTTGTGCTAACTTCTCAATCTCCTTACTGTTTTCCTCCTCCTGCCTCTTAAAAGTCCATTTTCCCAAGTTTAAGGTAAACTGGTCTCGTTTTCTCTCTCTGAAACTTATCTATTCTCATGACTTCCACTATCATGTATGTGGGCAACTTTGCAAAGGGTTACATAAAAACTTTGACCCAAAAACTCTTGCCTTGGGTCTTCCCTGGTGGTGCAGTGGGTAAGAATCCGCTTGCCAATGCAGGGGACATGGATTCGAGCCCTGGTCCGGGAAGATCTCACATGCCACAGAGCAACTAAGCCTGTGTGCCACAACTACTGAGCCTGTGCACCACAACTACTGAGTCTGTGCACCACAACTACTGAAGCCCGTGCGCCTAGAGCCTGATCTCCACAACAAGAGAAGCCACCGCAGTGAGAAGCCTGCGCACCACAACGAAAGAGTAGCCGCCACTCATCGCAACTAGAGAAGGCTTGCGCGCAGCAACGAAGACCCAGTGCAGTGAAAAATAAAAATAAATAAATGAAAACCCTTGCCTACAAAACTCAACCTTTCCCCTAATCTCCAATCCTGCCTTTCTAGTCCCAATGTACTATTTGCCCTTTTCCTTGCATATTATCTGTTACCATGATCTCACCAGACCTAAATAAGACTTGTCTTTCCTCCTCCATATTACCATTACCTTGGAATCCTCTCCGACACTTCCTTTCCCCTCGCACCCCAGATTTAACCTGCAGGAAGTCCTGACAAATCTTTCTGTAATCACATCACTCCTTCCTTGCTTTTCCTTCCCTCTGTCAAGTTCATATCTTTATCACTTTACACCTAAGCTAATCAATCACCTGCTGTCTCTTCTATCTGGCTCCAGTCTCTCCCACAATAAATTACCCTGAACATTGCCTTCAGACTAACTTGACTAAGATAGTACTTGATGACAAATAATCATAACAGAGCATATGACTGCTGGAATGGTGCCATGAAGAGCTCCATGAACCCTCTCCCCAGTGAAACAACCATAATTGGTGAAAACTATTTTAAAAAATTAAAACCCCAAATGCAACAATTTGTAGTCTCTGAAATTTGTTTTAAGAGCACACAGTAAATTAAGAAACTTTTATTCAAGAAAATCTAAATCTTAGCAAGAAAAGTGAGAGTTGTACAACATAATAAATACAATTAACACTGTTGTATGTAATATATCTCCACTAGAATAGTCCAGCCAAGTCACTAAACAAACAAACAAGCCAACAATAACAACAAGCCCCAGAGAGGAGAGGAATCCATATCCAAAGTTACTACATTACCCAAAATATCCAGTTTTCAACAACAAAAATTATGGTACGTGCAAAGAAATAGGAATGTATGACCTATACACACAAAAATCAGGCATCAGAAACTGCCTTTGAGAGGGCCCAGTTGTCAGACTTACCAAAGCCTTCAAAATAATTGTTATAAATATGGTCAAAGAACTAAAGGAAACTGTGTTTAAAGAAGTAAAAGAAGGTCTGATGACACATTCTCTATTTATTTATAGAAGTATATTTATAGAAGTAAAGGAAGGTCTGATGACACATTCTCTATTTATTCTCATTAAATAGAGAATCTCAGTAAACAGAACTTATAAAAGAGAACCAATGGAAATTCTGGAATCAAAAGTTCAATAAGTGAAGTGAAAAATTCATTAGAGTACTCAGAATAGCCAAAACAACCTTGAAAATGGAGAGCAAATTTGGAGGACTCACACTTTACAATTTCAAAACTTACTACAAAACCTCAGTAATCACTGTGTAATATTGGCATAATGATAGACACATAGATCAATGAAATAGAATTGAGAGTCCAGAAATAAACCTATACATTTCTGGTTAATTGATTTTTGACAAGCAAGGGTGACATTCAGGGTGAAAAGTATAGCTTTTTCAACAAATGGTGTGGGACAACTGGATATTCACATGCAAAAGAATGAAGTTGGGCATCTTCCTCACATCGTACACAAAAATTAACTCAAAATAGATTATAGACCTAAATGTAAGAGCTAAAACTATAAAACTCTTAGAAGAAAGTATACAAGTAAATCTTCATGGGTCTTGGGATAGGTAAAGTCTTCTTAAATATGATACCAAAAGCACAAACAAAACTAAATAAATTGGACTTCAAAATCAAAAACTTTCATGCTTCTCAACCATTTTTAAATGTACAATTCAGTGGTATTATGCACATTCACATTTTTGTACAACCATCACCACCATCCATCTCCAGAACTTTTTCATCCTGCAAAACAGAAACTCTACCCATTAAATAATAACTCCCATTACCTCCTTCCTGTGGTCCCTTATAACCACTGTTCTTTCTGTCTCTATGAATTTGACTTTTCTAGGCTCTTCATATAAATGGAATCATACAATATTTGTCCTTTTGTGACTGGCTTATTTCACTTAGCATAACGTCTTCAATGTTCATCCATGTTGTAGCATGTGTTAGAATTTCCTTCATCTTAAAGGTTGGATGGTATTCTATAGTATGTATATACCACACTTTGTTTATCCATTCATCCATCAATGAACATTTGGGTTGTTGCCACCTTTTGGCTATTGTGAATGTTGCTATGAACATGGGTATACAAATATCTGTTGGGATCAAGTAGCATGTGGAAGAACGTTTTAAAATTTAATAGTTATGAAATTATTATAATGTGGAGTAGAATAATTATAACCAGCACACCAAGCTTGCTGTATTATAGATGTTATTACTTGGGTCCACAGGGATTCTCAACCTCAGCACTACTGACCTTTTGGGCCAAATAATTCTTCATTGTGGGAGCTGTTCTGTGTGGCAGCATCCTTGGCCTCTACCCACTAGATACCAACACCACTCCCTTCAGTTCTGACAACCAAAAAATGTCTCCAGACATTGCCAAATGTCCCTTGGCAGGTGAAACTGCCCCCAGTTGAGAACCACTGATTTAGGATGATACAGAAGAAGGTATTTAATATAAAAAATGAATGAATTTAATGAAACTATTAAGTAAATAATAAGCAGGTAGTAAAGAGATAGGGTCAAAATGATGAAGGTGATATGCAGATGCCTGGAGCTTAGGATGCCTGGGGCATGCCATGCACTGAGCTAGGATAGCCAAATCCTCAGGCAGCTAAGAGGAAGCCGTCAACTTAGATGAAGTATTAACTAGCCTCTGTCACGGGCCCACTCTATCTTTCCATCTTCTCGGCTATTGATTCTCCACTTGGACTCTTCTCTGGACAAATCAACTTGTATTCTTCCACTTAGAGGCCTCTGTCCCTGTTGTCCTCCCCCAACTGGAATGTCATGCCACCCCAGCCTGACTTCAGCCCATAGACCTTCAAGGGCCAGTTCAAATCTGTAAGAATCCAAATCAGAAGAAATTTTTCCCTCCTCAGAATAATTGTTCATGTTGATTACACTTTATTGCTTACTGCTCAGTCCTTTTTAGTCATCTCTTCAAATATTTCCCCTTGCCCTATATAGAGATGGGACTTCACTTCCTGGTTCTCTCTCTCTGATACTAAATGTCTTGCTTGGTAAAAATATTTACTTTCTTGTTAACTCAAATATTTGGTAAAACAATATAGGGATCTCTGGTAGGATGTAAACAGCTCAAAAATAGCTCAAGAGGGCTTCCCTGGTGGAAATAAAAAATAGCTCAAGAACATGAAATTATGCAGGAAATGATTGTAAAGCACTTACTTAATGCACAAGTTTTACTGATTCCTCTTGAGTTAACAGCATGAACAACTCAATTTTTATTACTGTAATTAAGGATGACGTCAAGAAAAGGAATACATGGTGACTAAGAAGTCATCTTTAGCCAACCACCTGTCTGACACTCTGCAGACATTATAAGGCTACAACAGCTTTGTGTGTGTGTGTGTGTGTGTGTGTGTGTGTGTGTGTGTGTGTGTGTGTGTGTGTGTGTGTGTGTGTTACATGAGAATTTTCAGTTCTGGGTCCTATGTATGTAAGTGTAAAAGTTACCACCCAATTTATCTTTCAAACTGAGACCATTTGACAGTGAAAAACACTCTTTCAAATTTGGGGGACACTATTCAAATTTTGCCAGGACAGTAGGCATAAACCACGACTGTCCTGGGCATAAAACCACCCTATGATTTTACTATAGACAACTTCACATGTAGGTTTAAGGAAGCAGCCTGAATCACAGACAAGGTTATTGTTCAGCACTGTTTGACTAGCCAGAAGGAAGCTTTCCTAATAACAAAAGAGGCTAAACCCTTGAATTTCACCATAGTTTGTTCTCGTGGAACTACTGCATGCTGGCACTTAGAACTTCTAAACAAACTTCATCTCTGTTATCAATCAGAAGCTAGCCAGGAGGCCTGGCCCTGGGGCATTCTGAGCTCACTGCCTAGACTTTACACACAGGCAGCACTTGGTGTGACAGACAATAAGGTGACAATTTTGGAGTCCTCAGAGCCTAAGGTATCTCAGGCCTTGAGGGGAATCTCATGAACACCCAGGTTGCAGCTTTTATCACTATTCTCTCAGCTACAGACTTTCCCATTTTCCTCAGAGTGATTATGCTGACGAGGTCTGGTCTCAAAAACCTTAACTTATGGTGGGAATGTAGATTGGCAGCCACTATGGAAAACAGTATGGAGTTTCCTCAAAAAAATAAAAATAGGGTTGGCATATGATCCAGCAATCCCACTCCTGGGCATATATCTGTACAAAACTATAATTTGAAAAGATACATGCACCCCTATGTTCATAGCAGCACTATTCACAATAGCCAAGACATGGAAACAAACTAAATGTCTATCAACAGATGAATGGATAAAGAAGATACAGTACATATATACAATGGAATATTAATCAGCCATAAAAAAATGAAATAATGCCATTTGCAGCAACATGGATGGACCCAGAGATTATCATACTAAGTAACGTAAGTCAGAAAGAGAAAGACAAATACCATGATATCACCTATATGTGGAATCTAAAATATGACACAAATGAACTTATCTACAAAACAGAAACAGACTCACAGACATAGAGAACAGACTCGTGGTTGCTAAGGGGGAGGGGAAGTAGGGGAGGGATGGATTGGGAGTTTGGGATTAGCAGATGCAAACTATTATATATAGAATGAATAAACAACAAGTTCCTATTGTAGAGCACAGGGAACTATATTCAATATCCTGTAATAAACCATAATGGAAAAGAATATGAAAAAAACCCTTAACTCAGTCCTCTGAACCCTCTCTGGTAAGGGTATTCTGAAGGAAAAGCTTCTCTCACTAGGTGGTAGATATAACTAGTAAAAAAAATCCTGCATGCATTGGGGCAATGGGTAAATGAGAACTTTCTGTACTTGCTGCCCAATTTTACTGTGAATCTAAAACTATTTTTAAAAATAAAGTCTACATAAAACCAAATCCTGAATCCTGTGACCACTACTTCTGAGGGACAGAACTTAGAAAATGAGTTAGCACTTAGAGGAAAAGAAATTTTTTATATTTCTTTTTTTTTTTTTTTGGCCTTCCCACAAGGCATGTGGGATCTTAGTTCCCCGACCAGGGATCGAACCCGCACCCCCTAGCATTGGAAGTGCAGAGTCTTAACCACTGGACCACCAGGTAAGTCCCTAGAGAAAGATTCTTAAATGGGTTCCTACAATAACTAGGGCAAACATTTATTAAGAGCTAGATATGTGGCAGGCACTGTTTGATGCACTTTACATCTATTAACTCATTTGCTCCTCACAGCACCCCATAAGGGAAGCACAAATACTGTCATCTGAATTTTATGGGAAAAAGTGGGCACAGGGAGGTGCAGTACTTGCCCAAGGTCACAAGGCTGGGAGAGGCGGAGGCAGGATTCAAGCCCCAGCAGCAGAGGGGCCAAAGCCCATTGCTCTCAATCATTCACTAAGGATACAGAATAATGAAAATGACAGGCTGAGTGAATCACTGATTTTGCTAGGAAAGAATAAATAGAGCTCACTACCTTCTCTGACCTCTGCTGCTCGCTATCTCTCTGAAGACCTCCAGGACTTTCACAAATCCTGCTGAGAGGCCCCAGGTGAGTTTAGAGCCACTTCTACTTCGGTAAATTGATGGAGCTTTAGTCATTCCAGAACGTGAGTGGGTGCACACCCTCTCCCTTGTTCCCTTTATAACAAGGCACTCTTATGCTTTCAAAAGTGTACTTCATAGCCACGTCCTAACCACTGGTTATCCCAAGCCAAGCCTCACCAAATCCTCAATCCCAATAGGCTACTAAACTTGAGTCCATTCTGTCTCCTAAATGGCCTCCCACAGAAACTCTTTATAGAGGGAAATAGTATGATTCAACAGAATATGGCAAGAGCCAAAGCAGAAGAGAGGAAACAGAAACCAGAGACCAATAAGGAAACAGTTCTATGTGCTGCAAATGGTAATGGTTATTTAAACCAGCCAGAGCTGCAAAGGAGAAGATGCACGTGTCCTTTCCCTCTTTCTCCTCTGCCTGGCCTCATTCTGCACCTCCCTTTGAGCCTCCGTGACACAATTGTGCTTTAGAATTCCCGAATTGGATGGACATCCCTTTCTGGAACTCTTGGCTGAAGCTGTGTTCCTGACATGGGTGGAAAAATCCATTCGCACAATGATAAGTCCATCTGCAATCTACTCCCAACAGCTGCTTTCTGTGGCTCTGAATCAAGCTGGAGAAATCTTCCCGGATATCAGGAGCCACTACATGCTTTTCAAGGCCTAACAAGACATCTCAGTCTCCTTCAGCAAACACAAGCAGGAGCAAACCTGTTTCCCCAGCACGCGTGCAGACGTATGTATGGCCACCAAGCAGTACTATTTAAAGACACAACAACTGGAAAACTGTGGAGCAGAACCAAGTGCATGAACACACACGTGCACACACACACATCCAACTGGCCACAGATCTAAAGCTTTTTTCTGGAAGCTCAAACTGTTTTAACACAGAGTCGGAACTATGGGCGTCCCTCACTAAAATCCTTTGGGTTTTTCTTTCCTAAAATAGAAGAGAATATAGAGGAATAAATAAATGCTGAGGTAAAAAAAATTTTTTGACAACGGAATGACAAAAATACAGCAATGGCAAAGGATTCTTTCTCCTCCTTCACCCTAGAAAACCACAAGTGTGGGTTCTCTCAAAGGCAGATCCAAAGGATCTGGGGCTAAATTCAGGCTTGAGAGTCTATTTCTGTTCACATTCTAGGACTTCCACACCTTCAGAGTGGGCAATGGGCTTCAGGAGTTCCTGACAGATAGATTTTTATGCAGTGGTTTTTGGTCCAGTGCTGATCAGCCTTCAAAGGGATGAAACATGAGCCATTGGACACTTGGATGGGTGAACAGGAAAAAGGAAGCTCCATTTTTTCTTGTCATAATCCTGAAATGTGTTGGAAAAAATTTAACATTGATACAAATACCACTTCCCTTCTCTGGCTAAATGGCTACTCTCATCTCAACCCCTGCTCTTGGTAGGGTGGCCCTGTCTGCCCTAGAGCAGTTGGCCTTTCAAGACAGTCAAGTGTTCTATTCGTGGTAAAAGCACATGCCATTGCAAAAGCAGTTTCAGACTCAGAATTTTAGAACTGGACCTAATTCCATAAACCAATGTGTAAGTGGGTGGGGAACTAGTCTTGAATGAATGCCTACTGAGTGCCAGGCACTCTTAGCGTTTACCGGAGTTATTTAATCTTCTCAACAACTACTATTGTTACTCCCAGTTGCCAAATGAAAAAAATCAGGATGCAAGCAGAAAGGTTAAGTGACTTGCTCAAGGCCGGTACAACCTGTACATGCCAACAGGGAGTTCAATTCTAGATATGATTCCAAAGGCTACAGTCTTCCAGGCTGCCTCCAACTGGGAGAAGGTCGTCTTAAGGGCTGAAAGAACAGTGGGACAATAACTGAGGTCCACACTGCCTGGCACGGCCCCATCACCCTTTCCTACCTGGAAGGGGCCAGAAGCCGCTGCCTCTCCATCCTTCCTCTCCTTGAGGCCTGGTGACTCACTAACCTGACTCCTCTCCCCCGGGACACGACCCCAAATTTTGCCCCTGGTGTCCTGGACTACAGGTGAGTCCACCTGTCGGCCTGGAGCCATCACACCCGGCAGCTGAACTACCAGTCAGCCTCCCTCCTCCCAACCCCAGACGACACCTTACATTACCCAATCGTCCAACCCAGCTTGCGGTCACAATTGCCTCCTCCCTCTTGGCAACCCGCCACAGTCAACATCAAACAACACCCTTCCAGTAGCCCTCCTCTCTTTTCCCTGCCCCCTCCGGGCTGGCTTTATCCTATAGTGTCTCGGCCAACGGGCTAAAGACGTGAAAAATAACCAATTGTCGTGGAGCTCTTCGCTAAGTGCTCCGCCTCCGCTCTGAGGAGCAGCTCCGTTGACCAATGGGCTACCCTCAGGGTACAATGGAAGTGCGGGGCTAGTAGAGCAGCGGCTGGGCGGCCCAATGAACGGGCGGGTTTCCGTGGCTAGGGGCGTGGCAGAAGCGGTCGTCAGGGGCGTGGCGGCAGTTGCTTGGGCGGGGCCGGTAGCGGCGGGAGCTGCACTGGCCAGGGGTTCCGGCTGCATTTCCATGAGCGCCGGCGGCAGCTGCTGAGCTGCGGGAACCTGACTGGGGGCGAACTGGGCCGCAGTAGTCAACCACAAGCAGGTAAAGCCACGGCGGAGCGAGCTCCGCTAAGCCGTGATTGAGCCCCCCGTCAGTCGGGCCAAACCCCTGAGCCCCGCGGTCCCTGTCGTGGCTCGGCCCATCGCGCCGCAGCCTGAGCGCCCCGGATCCTCGGGGGGCCTGTCACCTGTCGCCGCGGTGGTCCCCAGGGCCGGCGGGGAGGGAGGCAGCCTGGAACGCATCGGGTGGGATACGCCTTCCTGAAAGCCCTTTGTCCCCTTCAGCCTCAGATACCGAGGATGGGGACAACCCCGACTGCGGCCTCCCTACCGGCCATCCCTCCATCAGTGCGCACTCTTGGGACCTCTGGGGTCTGGGGAGGGGCTCTTCCAGCCTTGGTGATGGAGATCCGGGTTCGGCACCTGCAAGGAGAGGGCCGAGGGACCTGATTACAGCCCCGAATATCCGAGGGGCCTCTGCGTTTCTGGGCTCCAAGGGGGCACCCAGGAATGATGGGTTCAAGTTGTACGGAGGCAGCTTTTGACCCACTTGGAGGTACACTTATTTAGCTCGCCCACGTGCCAGGCACTGTTCTAGGCGCTTCGTGGTCTTTCCCCACAGTGAGAACTGTCCAGCAGCGCAGGCCCTGCTAGGCGAGGCAGCCAACACCGCGACCTTGGAAGTGACCAGGCAGAGGCCAGGTGACAGCCACCTGCCAGGGATGCTTAGAAGGGACTCGCAAGGGAGGACTGCATGACCCACCTGTAAGGCCCTTCTCCATTCACAGATGCACTCTGACCTTTAATGCCTACCTTGAGAAGAATACTGCTGGGGGCTCATTAGTTTGAAAGTGGGTGTTGAATTCATCCACAATGAACTTGTGGTCTCAACTCTCAAGAGTGGGTGTTAGCAAAGAGAACGGACCATACCAAGAAGATAAGGTTTCTTTAGCCATTATGAAACCCTTAATTTGAACTACTGTGGGCTGCGTGCGTCTTTTGGTCTTCCTGATTCCTCTCCTTTGGTTGCTTCACCTCCAGTGTGTCAGTTTCACCTGCATTCCAGTAACCAGATCCAAAGGCAGGCTCCAAAATCAGACTCCTGAGAGGTGCCTGGGTGGGACTGTAGGTTTGGCAGAGTTAATGTGATCTGGCCCAGAGCTTTTCGAGGGCCATTTTATTGCAACCACGCGAAGTAGAGTCCAAAAGAAAAACCATGCAGTACCCCTTTCACTACCCTCTGTCATTTGCCTGAATAGAGGCATAATAGAGGAATAATCTATTATTATTAGAGTAATATATATAATATATATAATATATAATTATATATATTATTATATAATAAGAGGAATAATCTTCTGAAGGTCAGGAGGCAGAGGAAGAACCTTAATAGCAAGTTCGCTGCTTGTTTTAGGATGAATTAACCTTTGAATAACCCTTCAGAAAGCAGACCTGTCCATATACTGCTGATTGTCGCATGAACTTGCGGCATTTTAGAGCTGAAGACACCTTAGGTAGAGCTTGTCTAATCTGTCTTCTCAATGCACAGGTGAGTGAGGAAACGAAGGCCTGGGGAGGTCACAGGACTGACTGGTCATCACAGAACCATGATCTGTTGACCCTGGATCTAGCCAGTGCATGACTTGTATTTCACTCCTAGACTACTTATCTCGCTCTCTGTGTTGAAATTCTAGGGGAGTCTAGAGAGGTTAAGAGCACAGATCTTGGGGTCAGAGTGTCTGGATTTGAATCCTAGCCCTGCTTCTTACTAGCTGTAACCTTGGGAAAGTTACTTAACCTCTCTGTGCCTCTGTTTGTTCACCTATGAAACAGGAATAATAAGGTACTTAGATTAGAAGGTTGTTTTGAAGATTACTATATCTGAGGCATTTAGAACAGTGCGTGGCACACAGTAAGCACTATAGATTTGCCAAATACGATCTTCTATTGCCTTTTTATACAGCTTTTCTTCATACCTACCACCCAGTATTTTCTATCAGGAGCTAATTTTTTCCCCTGCTTCCTCTCCCCCAGTTCATTAAATATATTTCAGATTTCATTGTATTTAGCACATATGTCTGTGGGGTTTTCCAAGTCACGTTGCATTTCATTTCTTATTTTTGTCTTTTATTGAATCAGGTAATTCATTTTCTCTGTTAGTCCTCTCGTTGTAATTACACTCTTCTTAGACTCCAAATCTGATTCTCTTTAAAAGGGGGGTGGGGGAAATCCCTCAAAATGATAAACCAAGTCCCTGGTGATACCAGTCTCCATGGCATCCTTCCAAATATCTATTCCCTCTGTTTGGCCCTATTTCCCAGTTGTCAGTGTGCTGCAGCGTGATTATAAATGGGTGAACAATTTTAGATGAAGATTTCATGAGCCACTGTATTAAGTGCTTTTCGGAAGTTCAGGGATCGTGTGTCAAATGCATTGAAATAAGTTACTTAGTCATTGGAGCAGGGGGTGCACCAGCAACGCCTGCCTTGCCTGGCAGAAACACAAGTGTATGACTGATTCTTGCTGGTAATCTAGCTCTTTCACTAATTTTACTGCATTTTTCCTGTTCTTTTCTTGAGCTTGAAATAAACCAGATGGGACATGCAGCGGAACGGTCTTTTCTCTCCTTCTAGTTGGGGAAATTCCCTTTCTTTTCTACTTTCACCTTCATTCTCTTTATCACCTTCACGGTTCTGATAAATATCTACTCTCAGTCCGCCATCCAATTCTCTTTTAATCAGAAGATACCTGTCACCTTTATTTCTTGCAGGAATCCGGTCACTTTGGGTTTTCCCTTCTCTGTTTTTACATGTTTTCTAGAATGAAGCAAACTATTTATCGATTGGCACCTTCCTAAGGGTTGATTCTGAGTTTGGATTTTTTGTTTAGGACATTCTGGAACTCAGCCATCTTAGAATAATTGTTTTAGTTTCTTTGTGTATTAATAAGGGCCCCTTTCTCTCACTCTCTTGTTCTCTTTTCTCATAACGTCTTGGTGAAAGGGCTTCTTATTTGCTGTTATTCCTTACTTCTTCCACTTCCGCCTTCCTCCTGGGAATCTCTGGCAGGGCCCACGAAGAGTGTAGTGGTTCCCCACTGCCCTTGTTCCAAGCTCCTGTCCAGAGCACGAACTAATTTCTTTGGTCCTATGGAAGACTGGGGTGAAGTCTGCCTTGTTCTTTGCCTAAAACCTGGCTCTTTGAAAAGCCCTAGGAGAGAGAGTCTTCCAATATAATGGAATTCACGTGGCAGAATTTCTGCTCTAACCTACTGCTTAGTTTTCCGGTTTTCATTGCAGGGTGGGTTTTGAGTACTCTTTGACCAATTTAAGAGCATAGGTGACTGGGGCAAGGGGTGTTTAAGCCTTCCTGTTTCATCTTGGGCTACGCTGTCCCTAGAGCAGAGCACAAGGAGTTCAGGCCGCCTCTTGGTGTTCTCTGGCATTAGGATTTTATAGCAGCTCTGCATGTTCCAACCTCTTTGGCCAGTGCGTGTTGTTTTTAACCCTCATGCTGCTATTTCTGCATTGATACCCTGCAGGTGCTGACATTATCTCCCTTCAGGATCATTTTCATATCTGCATGTTTGTTTTTGTGGTCTTGGTTCCAAGGCATCATGTTTTTGGATTAAACATTTTCTATTTATAAAATGACTGGTGTGGGCAGGCCACCAGACCTATTGTTACCCATGAAGCTTGTGCACTGGACCCAGTTGGGTGCAGGGCTTGTGACCCAAGGACCCATTTTCCGATCTTTTGCGATAGTTAAGTAGCAGACAGGTAAAGAGCTTATTAGAGAATTGGAACACTGATACCCTTGGGTTTGCCTGGTTTCTGATTTTCTTTTGTTGTCTTTGAATGGAGCTTCATTAAGTTCAACAAACTGAGCATCTGGTGTGTGCCAGGAAGACAGCTGTCCAGATTAACAAGGGTGTTTGGTTTGCTGCAGAAAGACTATTTTGTTTTTATTTTACATTTTAAAATTTTCAGTGTTTTTAATTTTAAAAATTGTTTTAACAGGTAATGCATTTACATGATGAAAGAAAATATTCGAAAGGCGCAAAAGTGAAGTAGTAAATACATCTCTGTCCACCCCAGACTCCTACCACCTAGTTTTATTCCTTAGAGGCACCAGCGTTACTGATTTCTTCATCCTCCAGAGGTGTTCCAGGCACAGCCGAGATATTTCATAACATCTATTAGCAAATCTATTATGATTATCTTTCCCTTTAACACAAATGGTAGCAAACGATACATGCTATTTGGAACCTTGCCTTCTTTCACTTAGTGTTTCTTCGCAGTATGGAAAGAGCTTCAGCCTCATTTTTTACGAAGGTGATCTATTTTAGATATTCGATTCTGTTTCTAAGGCTGCTAAGAACCAGTCTTATTTAGGCAACAGCTTCACATGGAGATCCTAAAGCATTTTGTGGATTATTTGGGGGCAAATATTTTTCTTCTCTGTCCTGCAGCTCTGAGCCTGAGAAGAGGCCGCGTGAGGGGGAGGGCCTCTCCTGAAGGTCATCGGGGACATTACAAAATGAGGAGCACTGGCCCTCAGGCTCTTCACCTGCCCTCTGGGCAGAATGTGCTGGAATTGCCTGGGAAAGCTTGCTATGCTTTCTCTGGTCTCCAGTGAAAGCTCCCGGCCTTCCTGATACACCTTTCAGCATCTCTACCACGTCGAATCCTGTCTCCTGCACCCCAGCCCCGGCTCTGTTTGTTCTCGCCCTTGGGCATCAGAGAGGAACCCTGCCCTTCATGACGGGACTTCCTGTCTGGAAAGCTTTGTTAAGGGCCCCACCCCTTCCTTTCTCTCACCCCATGAAAAACCAGCTCTCACACCTGTGCCTCTGTGAAGCATTTTTCCCAAACAACATTTGGGAATATGATATTTGTTGCTCTCCTTAGGAGTGTTTCCCATTCTCCATATCACTTGACCAAGGTCTCTGAGCCTCACATGACCTTGCTAAACTTTTGCTGATCACTATTCTAAGAAGAGAATTTAGGGGGTCTTCACATTTGAATTTTCTGTGGCTGCCCTTATGTTTTGGATAACCACGCTGGTTTAAACATGGTCTCATGGTCTTCTGTGGCTCCCAGTGGTTGCCTGTTGCTTTGTTTCTCACTTTTATTTAAAATGTGTCTTGGGACTTCCCTGCTGGTCTAGTGGCTAAGGCTCTGTGCTCCCAATGCAGGGGACCCAGGTTCGATCCCTGGTCGGGGAACTAGAGCCCGCATGCCGCAACTAAGAGTTCATATGCCGCAACTAAAGATACCGCATGCCACAACTAAGACCCTATGCAGCCAAATAAAATATAAATAAATATTAAAAAAATAAATAGAACACAATCCTCCTGGGAATAAGCTATAAAAAAAATGTGCCTTAATCTTCATCTTGTTTTTATTTCCCTCCCAATCTAATTTAGAGTGTTGAATTGCATTGAATCTTTATGGTGTTAGTCAGCCAGTCTATTGAGAGTAATTACTTTCTGATCTTTGCTCCTTGCTGGGTGTCCACGTCATCAATCAGTTGTACCACAGATGCTGTGTTATGTAATATGAGGAGAGGGAGGTGATGTTATCAGTCAGCCTCTTCCCAGTCCGTCTGGGGTAGAAGAGATAGAAGCTTTGAAAAATCTGCCCCATTTCTGCAGAGTCACTCCAGGCATGTATTTGTGTACTGTTTACTAAGTCATGTCAATGAGAGCAGTAGAAAACAAATCAGCAAGTTCAACATAGGATTGCCAAATTTTAAGTTTTTCAAGTAAGGCATTAAAAAAGCCCTGTCATCTCCCATCATCGCCATCATTTAAGAAAAGACTTTTTAACCCCAAAAATGTGGGAAGGTCCGTATCCGAGGGTAAAGAACAGCCTTCTAAACAGAACATATTTAGATTGATAAAAAGGTCGAGCTCATGGAAATCGAATTGTGGCGTTTGAGTGGGTCTGAGGTAGAGGATTCTATTCAAGGAGGGTTCCACTTTTCAGTTTCCTTAAACAGTGCCAGCTGTTCTTTTGCTGAGAAACCAGGCCATTCACTTAGCCAGCTAACCTAGCCATGGCATCATTTGATGTGGTTTTGTGCCCAGTGTTTTTTTTTTAGATGGTATGGACCACACAATGTCGATGTGCAGTTGTAGCATCTTAGATTGATGTGAGCTGTTGGTGGGAGTTGTTCTCAGACTCAGCAGGGGCTGGATGTGTTCATGTCTAAAGTGCTATGTTGGGACTTCCCTGGCGGTCCGGCGGTTAGGGCTCCGCGCTTTCGCTGCCGAGGGCCTGGGTTCGATCCCTGGTCGCGGAACTAAGATTCTACAAGCCACGTGGCGTGGCCAAAAAAAAAGGTACTAAAAAAACCACAATAATATAGTGCCCTGTTGTAGTTGTTAACAATGAGGAGTGAGGGAAATTGGGGTGGGACCTCCACAACTTGGAATGAGGCCATTTGATGCGATGGGTTTACACATCAGGCTTTTGAAGCGTCTGCTTACACTCCTTAAATTCTTGATGTAATGTGTCAGGTGGTGGCTCCCGTTGTTTCTGAGATATAATGTGACTTATCACCTGAGTCCCCATGGCACCTTTTGCTCTCCTCCAGCAAAAGTAAGTACCACGACATTCCTTCTGTGTTATGGGTATTTCCCAGTCCAAGGCCAAGGGTATATTCTTGAGTTTCTTTGAGTTCTCCTTAAATTCAGAACACTCAGACTTTTACGTTTCATGTTAATGATAACTGGAAATATTTTAAAAGCATGTCCTGGATCACGGGGATGACCTAATTATATCCAGGTCCAGGCACACACCACCTCAGTGCCCCTTAGGTGTGTGTGAATTTCTGATGAGTTAGAACCAGGCTAACCTGCTATGAGAAAAATACAGAGATGGACTTAGCGTGAAGAAGAGGAGCTAGCATCAGGTGAAGCCAAGTGTGCAAAGGAAGGCTGAAACGGGGGTCCCAGCAGAGGAAAGGGGTGCGAGAACAGTCACCACACTGCGCCTGGTACTCATACAACCTGCCCAGGAGCGGGTGGGAGCACCTGACGTTGTCTTGGGGATTTCAGGTCTGAGAAATGGCATCAGCCTCATTACGTTAGTGTAGTTAACCTGAATTATACTGTTTGGGTAATTGTATTTGTATTTATTTGTACATTCGTTTTAGTCTCCATAATTGTAAAAGTGCTAAGAAAACTTTATGTCTGGTTTTATGTTCGTACATTTTAAGAAATAATATAAGAAATAATAATCGAATAAAAGTAATTCAATTTAAATTTAAGATTTGAATAAAAAGTCCCCAGAGGATCCGGCGGGACCGTTTTTTTCCTGTAGAGGGAGCCAACTAGCACCTGAGTTTGAAAGACCCCAGCGTAGGAATCTAACCTCATGACTGAGGTTTCCAGTCATGTTTGTGTCATGCATGGCTCCTTTCCACGTGTTGAACACTTTAGAAATATTCATTGAGTCGAAATGAAGAGTTAGTTTGCATCATTGCCGTGCCGCCTGAATGAGATCCTGTTTGTATGTGCAGTCCACACTAAGTGTCCGTCCCAGTGGAGGGGAGCCCTCCAAAAGTAATGTCTTTGATTCTTTTTGTTTAATTTTGGAGTTAGTGATAAAGTTTTCTTATTGATATTTACATGACCCACACACTTACCAGGAGGGCCATACCTGGGAGCAGCCTGAAGCTTATTCACCACAAGTAACTCATCAGCCCAGGGACAGTGGAGATTTGACCATAACTGAAAGCCAGATGTGAACTTGAACCTCAGTGACTACTGAGACTGTTTGTACTGTGGCTAAATAATCATTCATTCACTTATTAGCTTTTATTATGGGATTTTAAAGGTATACAGAAGTAGAGAGAATCATATAGGGAACTCCCGAGTACCCAACACCACTGTTTCCTCTTTACCAGCCACTGGCCCAGCTCACATCAATTTTGAATAAATCCCAAATATCATACAGTTGTATCTATATGTATTTCTGTGATATCTCTTAGAGATAGGGATTCCTTTATTAAACCTAACTACAGTACTATTATTACTCTTTAAAAAGTTAACAGTAATTCTTTAATATCATCAGCTATCTAGTCATCGTTCAAATTTCTAAGTGTCTAAAAATGTCAGAAGTACTTTTCTTCAGTTTAACATTTTTGAATCAGGATTCAACTAAGGTTCACACACTGTGGTTGGTGGCTCTGCCATTTATGTCCCTTTTAAACTACAAGTCCATTTCCTTTTCTTTTTTTCCCTGCAGTTTTTTGGAGAAACTGGGTCATTTGCCCTGTAGACATATTTATTTATTTATTTTTGAACAGGTAATACACTCACACAGTATAAGAGTCAAAAGCTATGACATAGTAAACAGTAAAAAAAAAACCTCCCCCAAAGCAATGAATGTCACTAGTATCTTATATATTCTTTCAGAGGTATTTTATGCATATCGCAGCAAATGTATGTATATCTCTATCCTGTATCTTTCTTTTTTCTATAACTGGCCACATATTGTGCTTGTTGTTCTGTTCCTTGCTTTGTTCGCTTAACATGGAATGATGGATTTTAGCAAATCTCCATATGTATTGTTTGGCATCCTATTAACTTTTCTCAAGTATCCAATTATGACATTACTGCTTTTGAAAAATTGAGGGAAGCACAATCATTCCCAGGATGATGTGATTGCACTGGAATCTTTCAACATTTATTGAGCCCTCTCTCTGCTGGGCCTCTGCCATCCAGGCTCTCCCCTGAAGCCTGGACACCCTCTGCCCCACCGTTGGCCCATGCTTAGCCCAGAGGTGGTTGTCAATGAATGTTTGCTGAGCTCCCAGCCCCTCACAGCTAGCTAGCTCCCTGTGTGGCCTGGAATGTATTCACACCGTAGACTTAGCTTCTCAGATTCCATATACCCTGGCTACAATTCCCTTCTCTATTCCAATCAGGTAAGTAAAGTGCTCACTCACTCTTGTCAATGACATTGAAAAATGTGCCCTTCTAAATAGGAAGATGATAGAAAATGCCAAGGAGATTATAGCCAAGGATATTTTTCCCAATTTAGAAAATACAGACCATTTCCCTCTGTCTATCATTAATATCACCCATCAGTCTATTTATTGACTCCCCGTAGAAAGCTGGATGTTACACTGAAATTGCAAGAGAAATCTTGACTTTGCCACCAAAGAGTTTATGAGAGGAATGCAAATTTCTTTAAGGCTCTCTTTGGATGGGAGAGGACTTGCAGAGCGTCTGTCAATGGGGCAAAAGGCATCAGGATCCATCCAGCTGTGTGACAGGTGCCTTGTTTCTCTGTATTCCTAGAGCCTTTTCTAGACCTGGCCCAGGGTGGGTCTCCAGGCCTCAGATTCCTCCATGGCATTAATAATAACTCACAGAACTGTCATAAGTACCAAATGAGGTAATGTCTAAGGGCATACTTTGTAAACAGTAAATTACAGATTGGTTTCCATGTCAACACCAATGCACTTTGTGACATGTTTCTTTTTTTTTTTCTTTTGGCTGCGTTCGGTCTTCGTTGCTGCGTGTGGGCTTTCTCTAATTGTGGCGAGTGGGGGCCACTCTTCATTGCAGTGCGCGGGCTTCTCATTGTGGTGGCTTCTCTTGTTGCAGAGCACAGGCTCTAGGCACATGGGCTCAGTAGTTGTGGTGCATGGCTTAGTTGCTCCGTCACATGGGATCGGACCAGGGCTCGAACCCGTGTTCCCTGCATTGGCAGGTGGATTCTTCACCACTGTGCCACCAGGGAAGCCATTGTGACATGTTTGAGGAATTACTGAGGTCATGTATTTAAATCACAAGCCTGTGATAAACTGTTGAGCTACACAAATAGGAATTTTATTTTTGTCTAGTTCTGCTCCTTCCTTTTGAAAATATGGTGACTTGTTAGTTGGCATTAGCCGGAGAGCACTTACTGGTTCCCAAGATGAGGGTTTGACCCCTAACCTGTGGTTCACAGACTTAATATTTTCTCTGGGGGGCTGATAGATAAGCTAATGGTCTGGAATGGATGCAGGAACTTGTAGTACATCCGTGATCTACTCATCACCTGCAGAAGATGGTTAAATTGGGGTTGGTAGTGATCGCTCATAGGCAAGTCCAGGAGCTGGACTAACTGGGCTTGAAGACACAGACTTTGGTCTCTGCCCTGGGACCCTCTAGCCCTGTTGGATAAAGTGAGCCCCTCTTCTGCCATGTCTGGTGGACACACCATTGCCAAAGATTGTGTTTGCATTTAAAATTTTCATTTTAATAATAAGGCACTCTTTATCATCCCCGTTTTAATAGGTAAGGAAACTGAGGTGCAAAGAGGTTAAGAAATTTGCCCAAAGTCATACAACCAGTAAGTGGTAGAGTTGTGATTCAGGCCAGACCTATCTGTCCCCAAAGCCCATCACCCTACTGTGAGTGGCCTTACTACCCCACCATCCGTGCACACCCACAGGAAGCTTCTCAATGAGGTAGAAATCTTTGTAACAAGACTTGTTCTGACCTATTTACATAAACCTGTTTCAGATACCACAGATATTTAAGGAAGGATTTTCCCATTTTTCTTAGATATTAAAAAGGATCCCTATTTTTTAATTTCCACTAACCTCTCAATCTAGGTTAACCTTAGGATTAATTGTACTCAAATTTATATTTTCTGGATCAGATAAGCTCACATCAGTTGGAAAATGCCATAGACAGTTTTGTTGCACTGGATGTTTTGGAGTGAAAAGCACAAATCATGAGTCTTCTAATGGTATTTCAGTATTTATCTGAATGCCAACAGTCAATGGATAGTTTTCTGCCTACCTTCTCTTTGGGCATTTTTCCTTCCTTCTGCCACATAGAACAGCCTGTTTTTGCTTTGAATTCTCTTTCTTTCTTTATTGGTGAGCAGTTTCTGAAGTAGATTTATAACTCTGTGAAACTTTAGATAAACAGGGGAAAAGGTGAAAAGAAATATGGCATTGGACGTGAGCTTCTCTGAGTGATGAAAAGTGGAAAACTTTCACTTCGGTGGATAATTATTTGCCTGAACTTCAAAATGTTCTTTAAAATATCCAAAAGCTACTGACAGCCCAGGTCACACTGAGCTTCTTCTCTTGACCCACGGTAGTATAATGGCCCTTACCTCTCAGCCTAATGTAATAATTTCCTCATGAGAAAATTCTGCTCAAGGGATCAGAATGGTGATGCGTTGGGCCTTTCCCACAGGCTCAGTCAATCAATAAATATTTACAGAGTGCCCACCCATGCTCCACACACTAAATTTAAACTAGTATACAATTTTACACTGAGGATTGAATTAGCAGGGCATAGACCGGAATCCCCAACAGAGATCAAAGGGATATGAATCATCACTTTTATGTGGAAATGAAGCTTGCTGATTTTCTAGTTATGAAAGAGTATTTGCAAAATGTGAAGGGAGGAAACAGGATGATTTTCAGGCTCTGGAGGGGATGGCCCTCAAATGAAGACTCCTGTATAGTTGAGCAGATTGTATGAAAACTACTTAGCTGTCATGGCGGCTTGGGGTGATTTTCACGTGGTGAATGACAATGTTTGTCCAACACCCCACGGGTCAGGTTACACACAGCCAAACAAAGGCTTCTCACACTTACGAGGCCCATCAGTCGCCCACTGGGCCAGCACAGTAGGCTCTACCAAGGTGCCATCTTCCAGGTTGATGTCTGGAATTCCCCCGGGAGTAAAAACCCTGAAGCTTCTTTCACAGTGACTCACTCCCACTGCTCCCAAACCTGTCCCTCTTGCCCTGCCTGCCACTCTCCTGGCTGCCCAGCATCCTTGGCTGGCCTGTGAGGCTAGCTTGAGGTCTGCACCCACCCCTCCTTTTTCTCTTCTTCTGTTCCATCCCTTCCCATGGTTCTCCAGCTATCTGAGCCCATCTCATTCTTTCTGCCTCCTTTGTTTGAATTCCTCTAGTATTTATAGTTGGAACTTCAGGATTTCATTCTGAATTATACATGGATTTGCACTGTTTGCTAATTATTTCCTGGATGCCATGTATTATACTTCTTTCATAGTCCCCACAGAGCTTAGA
Organism: Lagenorhynchus albirostris; assembly: GCF_949774975.1. Taxonomy (NCBI): domain Eukaryota; kingdom Metazoa; phylum Chordata; class Mammalia; order Artiodactyla; family Delphinidae; genus Lagenorhynchus; species Lagenorhynchus albirostris. Next base: position 164,969,072 of record NC_083095.1, on the reverse strand, counting down.
ATGAAGCTGGTGTCTTTGGTACCCGTGGGGAGCAGGGTGGAATGTCAGAAGCAGGATGTAGTTTTGCAAATATCTCCCCCAGTGGTATTAACACACTTTTTTGCAGGGGGAGGTCTATCCTTTTCTTTTACAAACCACTGCTTTATCCATGAGGGTGCTCCAACTTATACAGGTAAATCAATTTGGGGGAAATGGGATCACTTTCCTGATGATGGAGAAGCATTTCCTTCCTTTCCAAGGAAATCTTCCTTGATGGCTAGTTCCTTGCCTCCCAAGAAACGTGATTGGCATCACATATGCGTGGGGAAAGCCTGGCAGAGGAAGACCTCCTGTACAGTGAGCTCGTGGCTGAGTCTCTGCTCCATACGCGGCTCACCTGCCTTGAGCAGAGGTGGAGATGGACTCAGAGAAAATGCCTGCCTGATACAGGCAAAATTTAGACAAAAACCAAAGGAGGAAGGCTGCTGGGCAACTAGGAGTAATGGTGGGGACTTGCCCTCAGGCTTTAAAGTAAGCCAAGAAAGCTCGCTTCCAAAGTGGGAGGACAGGGGGAAAGGCCCAGAACAGCAGTGGGATGTTTGCGCTGGATGGACCAGGAGACAAGAACTTTCGAGGGTGTGAACCTAATTCTGTCTCTTTACTTGGAAAAGCCATCTATTAAGTTAAGACCCCAAAATATATCAACCCAGAGGGCTGCCCTTTCTATCTCAGAGCCTTTGAATTTTTATTTTTCTAGATTTTCAGTGTCCTCAGTAGAAGGTCTGATGAAGTCCAGCTCAAGACTGCCTGGGGACCAATTCCCATGTCCTTCATGTTTTGAAAATTCCCTAGCTGTTTCTTTAAAACTGACATTTTTATAATCTTGAAATATTTAATAAGGCAGTTTTCCTCTAAAACGCTCAAAGCATTTTGCAAACCTCATCTTGAGAGTATGGGTATTTTATAATTATAAAGAGGTTTTTTTTACCTACAAAATTTCATCAGCTTCTTTCCCTCAATAGTCTGTAAGGTAACCTCCCCTACCCCGTTTTATAGAAAAAAAGGAAACTTTCACAAAATTTAGGTAGTTCATCCAAGGTCACTTGGCACAACCTAAGCTCAAACACAAGTCCTCTGACTCTAAAACCTTTGTCATTTGAACCTGATTAAAAAATGGGCAGAGGCCCTGAATAGACGTTTTTCCCAAAGAAGACCTACAGATGGCCAACAGGCACATGAAAAGATGCTCAACATTGCTTATCATCAGAGAAATGCAAATCACAATGACAATGAGCTACCACTTCACACCTGTCAGAATGGCTGTGATCAAAAAGAGAACACATAACAAATGCTGGAGAGGGTGTGGAGAAAAGGGAGCCCTCGTGCACTGTTGGTGGGAATGTAAATTGGTACAGCCACTATGGAGAACAGTATGGAGGTTCCTCATTATTATAAAATTATGAATAGAACTACCATGTAATCCAGCAGTTCCATTCCTGGGTATATATCCAAGGAAAAAAAAACACTAATTAGAAAAGATAAATACACCCCTATGTTCATTGCAGCACTATTTACAACTGCCAAGATATGGAAGCAACCTAAGTGCCCACCTAGAGATGAATGGATAAATAAGATGTAGTGTATATATATATCTATATATATCTATATATCTATATATATACTATATATAGTATGGAATATTACTCAGCCATAATAAAGAATGAAATCTTGCCATTTGCAACAGCATGGATGGACCCAGAGGGTATTATGCTAAGTGAAATAAGTCAGACAAAGACAAATACTGTATGATTTCACTTATTTGTGGAATCTAAAAATACAAAACATAAGAAAAATGAGCAAACAGAAACAAAGTTAGATACAGAGAACAAACATGTGGTTGCTAGAGGGTGGAAAAAATAGGTGAGGGAGATTATAAGAGTACAAACTTCCAGTTGCAAAATAAATGAGTCACCCGTATGAAATGTACAATGTGGGGAATATAGTCAATAACTATGTAATATCCTTGTATGGTGACATAGTATAACTAGACTTGTGGTGATCATTTTGAAAAGTATGGAAATATTGAATCACTGTGCTGTGTAACAGGAACTAACATAGTGTTGTAGGTCAATTTTACTTCAAAAACGGACAGACAAACAAACTTAGAAAAAGAGATCAGATTTGTGGTTACCAGAGGCAGGGGGTGAGAGGAGGGGAAATTGGATGAAGGTGGGCAAAAGGTACAAACTTCGTTATAAGATAAAAAAGTACTAGGGTTGTAATGTACAACATGATAAATATAATGAACACTGCTGTCTGTTATTTATGAAAGTTGTTAAGAGAGTAAATTCTGAGTTCTCATCACAAGGAAAAAGATTTTTTTTTCTATTTCTTTAATTTTGTATCTGTGTGAGGTGATGGATGTTCACTAAACTTATGTGATAAATTTCATGATGTAAGTCAAATCATTAGGCTGTACACCTTAAACTTATACAGTGCTGTATGTCAAATACATCTCAATAAAACTGGAAGAGAAAAATATAATCTTTGTCATTTGATTATAGCACACAGGCCCTTAGGGTAAGTTTCAAAATCCCCAGAGAGGGCAAGTGATGTGCCCAGAGCTACACAGCATAGCATACTCAGAGGGGAGAATAATTCCAGATACCATTGGAAGCAAGTTGTATGGAGACACAAATGGGATTCCCTCCCTCTTCTGACATCCAGAATCCAGCACGTCTGGGTCCTTCCACTTGGGTTGTGACCTAGAAGTTGGGGACGAGGCTCTGTCTAGCTCTCAGAATCGGCAGGACTGATGGCAGAGGCTGGGTAGGGGCTCCCTGGAGGCCCAGTACTGGGGCTGGCTTGTTCAGCCCCAGAAGGGTGACTATCTCGCATTAATATCGTGTCCTTCATTTTTAGCCTAAGGGTGTGAGTGTGAATCAGTCCTTCATATGTATCTGTATTTAGCTGGTAGAGTTTGTCTTCTAGGACTTGGGCACTTGTCACAGTGGAATCCGTGTGACCTTTAAGCTTACTACTCCAAGCTAGCAGGAGATACTCTTTCTAGTCACAGTGCCCGAGGTATATAAAACAGAAATAAAGCATGCCTTAAAATGCCATGCACGCTGCATACCCTTGCCCCTAGAACCTTCTCTCAGTCTCGGAAGGACAGGAAGCCCAGAACCTTTCCTGCTTTCTAGACTGAGCCCTGAGGGGAGCTACTGTTCTCACTACTGGCAAAATTCATCATCAGAGAGCCCAGAACTGAGAGAGGCGGGGGGGTGGAGGAGATCAGCCCTGCCCCTGGCCTTGCGAGTGGGCAGGAGTGTCTCTCCCTAGGGGAGGGACGAGGGGCTTGACCTGTGGGTCTGGTCTCCTCACAGATATACTTCTTGCTGCCTGTGCAGTGAAAAGCAAGTGTCAGGATTATAAAGGGCTGCCCTTGGTAATGCTCACATTACAGCTTCCAGCGGCACTGTGCGCCATTCTGGCTCTGGGGCCCTTGGGACACCCCAGAATGCTCAGGAATGGGGACTGCTGATTATTTTTATTTTCTCATTAACTGAAGGTAGCTGTAAGTGCTTTGTTTTGCAGCTCTAGGTGAAACTTTCTTCTCTGTTTTAGTGAGTTCCATGGGGTCAATGATTTTTAGCCAAGGGCCGTGCCTCCCACCCCATCCCCAGTTTCCTCCTTCTGGAAGCTTTTTTGCTGGTGAGATTCCAGCACATGCCCCAGAAAGTTTCTTCTGTGGAATAAATCTGGAGATTCTCTTCTCTTCAGCTGTATCTATCTCTTAAAAATTCCAGTAAACCGGGCACTTGAGTTTGTTGGGTTCAGGCAAACTGGGATTTTCTTTTGATATTACAGATTTTAATTGCAGTGTATGGTTTTTTAAATTTATTTATTCATTTCTGGCTGCATTGGGCCTTTGTTGCTGCACGTGGGCTTTCTGTAGTTCCAGCGAGCAGGGGCACTCTTTGCTGCCGTGCGCAGGCTTCTCATTGCGATGGCTTCTCTTGTTGCGGAGCACGGGCTCTAGGCGTGCGGGCTTCAGTAGTTTTGGCTCGCAGGCTCAGTAGTTGTGGCTTGCAGGCTGTAGAGCACAGGCTCAGTAGTTGTGGCGCATGGGCTTAGATGCTCCACAGCATGTGGCATCTTCCTGGACCTCAAACCCAGGAAGGGCTCAAACCCGTGTCCCCTGCATTGCCAGGCTGATTCTTAACCACTGTGCCACCAAGGAAGCCCTAATTGCAGTATATGTTTTTTAATACAATGTTAGAATTATCAAATCTCTCCATTAAAATGCCTGTCCTATTAGAAAATTCTCTCATCTCCATAGAGGAAACACCTGGCTTAGGATTTTTGGTTTGTTCTCAGGTGTGCATTGAATGGTTTCTTGATGGTAGAGAAAGCAATTTTGCTTGTGATTTTACTAAGTGCTTTTACCCATTGTCCTCCACTTGAAAGTACTACTCTTTGAGCAAGACTATTTGCTAATGAGAGAGGCCAGCTGCCTTTCAGTAATTTAGTAAATGCATGTAAAAGTGCCCAATTAAATGTGCATGCTTAACTGGTGACTCAGTCTCCAGCTATTTTTAATTTAGTGACTTTGTGAAAGTTGTGGGTTAGTAGCCATTCCTGATATTTAAACAGGAGGTTCACATTTTCTCTCATAGGGTAACTTTCCTCTTACTAGAAACTTGTAGGACATTTTCTGAAATTTCAGCAGGATGAATGTGTGGCCTTATGACTTTGTGGAAGAATATGGTTAAATAAAACTATTATCACATGAGTGAGTTTGCACAAAAAGGCAATTTCAAGCTCTTAAATTTGAATGCAACTGAGAGTGAGGTTAACCTAAATGTATTTAATTATCTGTAAATTCTCTTCTCTTTACCAAATTGTGTGTGACTTAGGACATTCCCTTCACCTCATAGGACCTGATTTGTAAGGGATGTGGGACTAGATCTTGCTTTCAGTCTCCCTGCCACCACCCACATCCCAGTGTCATAACCTGGTCCCAGGCCCCCAGGGCTGCTCCCTGGTTTGATCTGCTGAAGGAAAGGGTCTGGGTACTTGATGCTTAATGTTCAAAAATTAATTAATTAATCAATCAGTGTCTCTTGGCATCTCTGGAAAACAGGGTTTTGGCCCCGTCGTTGCCAGGGCTCTCCATCATTTGGGGCTTGAGGTAGTGGCGGTGGTGAGAAGGGGAATTCCAAAACCCAGTTACCCTGAAGACTCAGCCAACAGGACTATCCCTGGGAGAAGGGCACGCAAGGACTAGAACAGCCTGGCTGTGCTGAGAGGCGGTGCTGTGAGCTGCTGGCGGAGGTGCTCACCCAGGGAATCGAAATCTCCCTGTGAGATCAGAGTGGGGCCCAAAGCGGCCCAGGTTATCAAGGGTACGCAGGCCTGGGTAGACTAGGACATACCTCAGAACCTTCTGGCCATGCCTCTGACTCTGTCCCAGCCCCGTGGCAGTGAGCACTTAACAAGTGCAGAGAAACAGCTCAGTGGGGGTGGTGGGGCTTTGTCCTAGCAGTCTGCTCTGGGCTTGTTTCTCCCCTTCTGTGGAGTTACTTTTTTCTGTGTGTGCAATAGCCCTGATTTCTTTAGTTAAATGGCAGATAAAGGGGTGAGAAACTGGCCCTTTTCCTCCCTGCTTTCTCCCCAAAGGTGTCATGTTGCCTACATTTCGGGTTAACTACTTTTATCTAAGTTGCCACCAAGAAGGCTGACAGATTGGGATGACGTGAGGTTTTGTCTGCTACACTACTCATAGGGCATTCTTGAGGAAGGAAGCCTGCCTGAGGCTTACTATGCTGGCGTAGGGTTTTATTTCAGGGCATTGAAGAGGTTTGCTAGGAGAGTGGGGCCAGACACGAGTGGTTTTACCTGCAGGAAGGAGGTGCAGATGAAGGAACGGTCTCTCTGCGGGAGAGGAGGGGTCCCTTGGCAGGAGAGAGCTTGTGTGTATCGGAAGGAGGGGGTCCAGGCTGTGCACCGCCAGACCCCTTTCAGCACAGAAACGAGAACACACCTTGGAACTGTTAATGGACCTTGGTGATGAACACTTACTATCCAACAATTTATTAAGTGTAACACGGTTCCGTGTTAGAAGAATCAAGAGTGTGTCCTGGGATTAATTTTAAACTTGTTGGAGGAGACCCAAGCAGTGGATCCACTAGTTATTTCATTGTTGATGAGGCCTGTCAGCTGGGAAAAAAGTATCTTTTGTAGTAATTTCTGTCAGATTAGCGTTTACTTAGGCAAAATGGAGGAGAGTTTAATGGTGGGGATGGGATGGCTTATATTTGGGGGACGGACACTTACTGTATGTCAAGGATTGTTTTAAAATAATTTCTGTGTATTAACACCTTCAGTTTGCAGAGGAGGCCCAGAGGAGGTAAGAAACTTGCCCAAAGACAAACACCAGAACTGTCGGGGCCAGGATTTAACACGGGGTTACCTCACTCCAGGGCCTGAACCTAAACATAATCCTTTTCAACCTGATTGGAATTGGAAGAGAGAAATCCTTTAGGAGTTTGGTTTGGTTTTCCTTGAGGAGTATTTGCCATGGGACCCACGTATGTATTGAAGTTTGCTTGTCAGGTCCTTTGGGTGGCAAGGGAAAGAGGGCCCTCCCCTCCTAGCCCGTGATGTCTCCGTCTCTGGGCTCCCTCACTTTCCTATAACAGGAGAGGAAAGGATGGTCCTGACAGCTGAATCACAGAGGCAAAGAGGCCAAGCTAGTAAACATTTGTGCACAGAATACAATTTGCCTTGTGTTAACAAGTAGCCTGGGAGTATCTTGTTGTTAGCTGATTATTGGTATGTATTGGTTGGAGTTTGTCTGGATAACTTCCGAAAGCATGTGGCAGAGGGTCTCTTCAGCCTCTGAAGAATAGGGGTGTGGAACAGCTGAGTCATGAGAGGTCATTTGGGCTTATTCTGTCACAGTTCTGGAGGCTAGACGTCTAAAATCAGGGGTCGGCAAGGTTCTCAGTGTCAGCCAGGTTCTTGAGGGCTCTGAGGAAAATCTGTTCCCTGTCTCTCTCCTAGCTTCTGGTGGTTGCTGGCAATCCTTGGTGTTCTTGGTTCAGAGATGCATCACCCCAGTCTCTACTTCCATCTTCATATGGTCTCTCCTCTGTGTTCTGTGTCCAAATTTCTCTTTTCTTACAAGGACACCAGTCATGGGGTTAAGGGCCACTCTAACCAGTATGACCCCATCTTAACTTGATTATATCTGCAAAGACCCTATATCCAAACAAGGTCACATTCACAGGTCCCTGGTGAACGCGGATTTTGGGGGAACAGTATACACCCCATTATACCAGGTAATGAGTCTTTTGTGTTTGAGGTCTCTGCTTGTTTTTTTCTTCACTGTAAGTTTTAGATTTTCAGTGAACATTAATATTCCAAGGCTGAAATCATCACTCACCCATGGAGGTGGAATGAATATGATGGAATTATTGGCATAAATGGCACAGCTGAAAATATAGAACTGTTTAACTTATTTGAAGGAAGAACAAAGGCCCTGAGGGTCGTTAGTTCTTATGAGTTTTACTGTTTAATGGTCCATGTAGTAGGCTGGAAAACAGGGCTATCTTCTGTTACAGAGCACAGAGAGAGTGTTCCTGTGCTCTTTAGCCAAGGACTGCAATTCTATCCCTAGAATCTCAGAAATTTTGAGCTGAGAGAGACCTTTGGTATCATTGACTTCTAATCTAATCCTCTCATTTTACAAATGAGTTCTTTAGGGCCCAGAAAGGTTCAGGGACTTGTTCAAGGTCACCAACTGAGAAGGGGCAGAGCAGGCACGAGGACCCAGGTCTCAGAACCCCCAGACTGGGTGTCTCTCGATGAATCTGTCCCTCCATCTTAAAATAACACTCTTAGTCATGGGGAACAGTGAGAAGCCCAGGCCCTCGCACTGGCGGAGATGCCAGTGGAGCCTGTCTTAGAGACTGAGGGCAATACCGAAAGTTCCTTTACTGCTGGGCCTTTGACAGCACCTTGGATTTCTTCGTTAATGTTGAGAAGACAAATGGAATTTTAACTATCATTTACAGCACCTAAATCTCACTCAAAAGAAGACTGCGGTGGGAGCAGGGAAGGGTGGAGGAAGTGCTGATCGGGTGCGTGTGAGGTGTGGGTGGGGAGATGTCTCCTTTCCATCTTCCGCATACCTGGCCCTAAGCTGCTTGAAGTGCACTTTAACTGGATTTCACCTGCCCAGAAAGGGAGAAGGGGCACACAAAATAGCACAATAGAAGCTAAGTTTGTTATGTCTGGAACAAGTGCAGAATATTAATTTTTAGTGGCAGGTCAAACTTAGATAGAAAGAAGACCATAAAATAAAATGCAGCAAGATAAGTTAAAATGAATATCAAGAGTTTTATTCTACAATTGCCAGTTAATTCCTTGTTTAATGTATATCGTGCACACGCACACGCACACACACACACACACACACACCACAAAATCTCTCTCCCACAGACTTACACACACTTCTTCTAAATCTGTACTTCACTAAGGTGCAGTTCTAGTTCTAGCTTCTCCATAAGTCCTTTCCCCACTTATTTTTTTCCTGGACTACTTATTCTTGTCCCCAAGTTTCTAAAGTATATGTAGCCCTAACATAAACTTCTTTTCTTTTTCTCTCCAGTTAAAATGAGAATTCGACTTAACTGTGGTTCTACACAATACTTAGTACAGAGCCAGGCACACAGTAGGTCATCAAGTCCTTAAGCCCACTGAAGTTCAAGGAAGGTGGCCCTAGCAACATGCGGTAGAACCGCCCTGCTCCTCAGGACTTCAGCTCAAGGCTCTGTATCTGGACCGTAATAATTAGAAACCTCTCATAGGATTGCCTTCACCGAATCAAATTCAATTTTAAACCGTTGGCATTTTTCAAACGTTGAGGAAATTAATTCTCTACTTCATTTGCTATTAAAAAAAGTTGTAGGAGGACATTACCTATCACATCACTCAAGGTCCCCATATGTAAAGTCCCGCAGAATTTTTTTTTATAAATCTGTGCCAGAAGAACCCTGTTTTCTTTGAGTATCTGTCGTGTTCTCTGGAGGTAAGAAGAGTGTACTACGGATTAGCTCTGCATTTTGGAGAAACCATAGGTCTGACTAGGTTTCCCTTTTCCCCCTGGCAGTCAGAAAGCTCAGACACATTCTAGGCTTAGTCGTATGTTTAGTTGTATATCATTTATATATATAAATTTATTTAATTTATTTATTTTGGGCTGCATTGGGTCTTCATTGCTGTGCAGGCTTTCTCTAGTTGTGGCGAACGGGGACTACTCTTCCTTGCGGTGCGGTGCCTTCTCTTGTTGCGGAGCACCGGCTCTAGGCGCGCGGGCTCAGTAGTTGTGGCGCACGGGCTTAGTTGCTCCACGGCATGTGGGGTCTTCCCAGACCAGGACTCGAACCCGTGTCCTCTGCATTGGCAGGCAGATTCTTAACCATTGCACCACCAGGGAAGTCCCAATTGTATATTTTGACCTAGGTATTTTCCTTGTTCAGAGTCTCTTAATTTCTTTTTAGATTTTGTTAGTTGCTATTTTAAAGCTTTTTTTTTGGTAATAAAAAAAAGTTTGTAGTCATTATGAATTTTGGAAAAGAAAAAGAAAAATTGCCTGTGCTCTAATAATAACCCAACCAGTGTAGCATCCATAAAGATTTGGGGAGATAGTACTTCCTCCTGTGTCATTAGAAATTACAGACTACAAGAGTCTAGAAATAACAGTGGTTTAAACATGCAAGGGTTTATTCTCTCACATAAGAGAAATCCTGAGGTAGGCAGTCTGGGTCTGACATGGTGGCTCCATGGAATCATCAGGGACTCCAGGTCTCTGTCCTTCTCCTCTGCTGTCCTCTCCATGTGGCTCCTAGAGTGACCTCAAGGTCACTTCACGGCCCAAGATAGCTGTCAGAGTTGCAGCCCTGTCGTCTGCATTCCAAGGAGGCAGGGAGGGAAAAGGGCAGAAGAAGAGTTAACTCCCTGCCTTTTAAGGATTCTCCCCAGAAAGCAGAGCAGCCCCCCCAGAACTGGCCAGCATTTAGTCACGTGGACTTGCCTACCTGCCATGGAGCCTGGGATCTGTAGTTAGTTTTTTCCAGCTAGGCGCATTTTCCAGATTTGTGTTGAAAGAAAGGAGGAGAGACTTCTTACCAGGAAGCAATCAGCAGTCAGCCACATTTCTGAATCTTTCTCTGTGTAAGTCTATTCAGCATTCTTTTTTTGTGTAGGGGGCATGTGGGATCTTAGTTCCCCAACCAGGGATTGAACCCGTGCCCCCTGCAGTGGAAGCATGGAATCTTAACCCCTGGACCACCAGGGAAGTTCCCTATTCAGCGTTCTCTTGAAGCTATCTCAAATAGTTTGTGGAAAAGAGTGAAGGTATAAATAAACATCAGTGTGAATATCAATAAATAAAACATACTACATCTTGTTATTTGCTACTCTGCCTTCCCATAATTGTTTTTTATTAATTTATCATTTATACATATACTGATAGTGTTATGTTTTTAATATTCAATCAATATAGACTTATCCAGGGCTAGTAAGGACCTTAGATTTCTGCAAGGTTTGCACATTCGGATGCCTTCAGGGACCATTCAGGTACCAGCAATGATTAAGTAGGCCAGAGGTCATTGTTGAGGGCCATGATAGGGAGTGGTGGGAACTGTGGCAACCAGGAGGGAGCATGGCCTGTCTAGAGGGGCAGCCCCGCCCAGCTCCATTCATTGCTGCCATGTGAGAATGCTGGATCAGTGTTGCCAAATCTTCAGATTTTTTTCTCAAGAGAAACCAGAGATCCAGATTTTTATCTGTAATCTCCTGGTGTTTATAACTTAGCAGCCAATAAATTCATTTTTTTAAAATGCCAGTTAAATGCACTGCCATCCCATAGGTTGCCAGTTTAAGGTCTCTGATCTGGCACATCCCTTGTTTTTTAGTTGGCAGCCGAGCCCTGGAAAGGTCAAGTAGCTTGTGATGTGGCTGGAGACATTGCTCTTTAGTCCCCTCCCCAAAACAGCCTGGTCCTCTGTGGCTAATTTGTCTCAGAATGTGAAGAAATAATAAAAATTTGAAGTTGAACAAGGCTACTCGGAAGGTTAATTGAATCTCCCCTTCAACTGGCTTTCATTTTCTTTTTAAATCATTTTGGTGTGATGGAATCAGAGAAAATTGGGCTTCAATACCAGCTCTACTATTTTACAGCCACATGAACTTGAGCAAGCTTTTGGTGTCTCATTTGTGTTTTCAGGTAATATCCACTTTCTTTCTTGTTTCTCTCTTTCTTTACTTTTCCTGCTTTCACACAGCGTAGTGGTTAAAAGCACGCTCTTCGGAGCCTGGTATGAATCTTGGTTTCTCTGCCTACTAGCTGTGTGACCTTGAGCAAGTTACTCAAGTTTTCTATGCCTCAGTTTCGTCATCTGTAAAATGGGGATAATAATAGTACCTACCTCAGAGGTACAGTTAATAGCGTTAGGATGGGTAAAGTATGAAGAGCAGAGCTTGGCACATAGATAGTGCTATATAAACACTGGCTGTCCCTCCCCCACCCCTTTCTCTCTTGTGTTTCCTCTGCTGCTTTCGAAGCCACAGATCTTTAGCCCAGTGGGCCTGGCTCTGGTTCCCCATCTCACGGTGAGCACTTTTAGCTCCGTATGGCCCTGAGTAGCCAGCCTCCAGCCCCCAGTATGGACCAGATTTGACAGGTGTTACGGCTCCCCACTTATTACTTTCAGTTCTGTTCTGTTTCTGGAACTGTGTTTTTGAGCCCATCTGTGCCCTTTTACTTTTCTCAGCTCATATTTTTTCCTGTCGTTGCTGTATACCTGGGAGAGATGGAACAAGTCAACTGCCTGCTGTCTTGACCTAAACCTGGCTAAGTTATTTCATTGGTCACACAGAGATGGTACCTGTCAGGTGTTTCTGAAGATTACGTTACAAGTTAAAGGACAAAAGCAGTGTGAGTTTGCGTTAGCCAGAGTTTTGAACGCAGCAGATAACTCGTCCTGGAAACCACAGAGAGCCCGTCAGTCTGTGGATTCACAGAGGCTTTGCCAGCAGGTCTGTCCAAACAGCCAAGAGTGCGTCACATGTGTTAATTAAAGAAATTGTCTTTTTCCCTAAAGGCTTTAAATGCAGAAAAACTTAGACTATGCTTATATTTCAGTTAAATTGCTTCTTTCTCAGCCTTTAATAGATCACCATCCGATCTTTTCAGCTTTTAGGTTAAATCGAATGAGATCTGACCTGACTGGCCCAGCTGTACAGATTTTCAAGAACAGTTCATATTCGCAGTAGAGAGGAACAGGTGACGTAGGTACATATTGGCGAGACTCTTATTTTTGCTTCTTCTCCCCACCTTCCCTGACATTAGTAAGTAGGAGTGGAAGTGGAGACAGAGGGACTTCTTGTACGTTTTTAATTCAATAAGTCTACTCTAGACCAGCCAGGAAACTGGTTAAGCCATCCAATGCATTCCTCTCCTCTCTTTGCAACCAAGGGAATAAGAAGGATGTCTGTTTCAGTTCCATATCACCAGCATCATGTCAGAGAAACTGGAATTCCTGCTAGGTTTTGGTTTTGGCCCTTCACTAACTACACTTAAAAATCCCTATTAAAATTAACACAACACTGTAAATCAACTATACTTCAATAAAATAAATTTAAAAAAATCCCTATTAACAAGCTGTGTCATCTTGGATGTTTGTTTCTCGTCGGTTTGACTGGCATAGGTGGCAGGGCTTTGGAGAGATGAGGGACAGGGGCCACAGGTGGAACCCCTGGGGCATCTTTGAGTGCAGTGCTGTGTACTTTTTAGGTCACAGGCCCCTTGAAGAATCTGATTAAGTCTGCAGACCCTCTTCCCAGAAAACTTTCAGACACACACACTTTCATGTATAATTTCAGGAAGTTCCTGGACCTTAGAATTCCATAGGGGACCTACAGACCCCAAGTTAAAAGAATCCTTGTTTTAAGGGTTTGAGGAACAGCCTTTGGGGAACATGGCCCTAGGAGTGAGGTGACATGTCCCCAGAGGTTAAGTTTTAAGGAAACTGTCAGCTCATAAAAGGTCAAAGTTGTTGTAGGTGAAAAGTATATTCTGAGGTCCAGCCTTGATTCTAAATCATGCCAGATAAATTTTAAAAAATTATTTTCTTGCCCTGATGGTGAGTCAAGGAGCTGGGGTCTTTTTTTTTTTAATTGGGGTATAGTTGATTTACAATGTTGTGTTAGTTTCAGGTGTATAGCAAAGTGATTCAGTTATGCATATACATATATTCATTCTTTTTTAGATTCTTTTCTCATATAGGTTATCACAGAATACTGACTAGAGCTCCCTGTGCTGTACAGTAGGTCCTTGCTGGTTATCTGTGTTATATATAGTGGTGTGTGTGTGTTCATCCCAAGCTTTTGATTTATTCCCCCCCACCCCACCCCCGTGCTTTTCCCCTTTGGTAACCATCGTTTGTTCTCAATATCTGTAAGTCTGTTTCTGTTTTGTAAATAAGTTCATTTGTTTCTTTTTTTAAATTAGATTCCACATATGAGTGATGTCATATGATAACTTGTGGGATGTTTAATTGCCTTTCCTCACTGAGTTGGAACCCCTGCCAGAGATCGTCTACAGTGTGTTTGGGTCCTGTATTTGCCAAAATCACCTCGATTTTAGGAGAGCGCTTCTGAGACCTCTCTGGCCTGGCTGTAGGTCTCAAATGAGTTCATTTGGTTATGCCCCAAACACGTTTTTGAGAGATTGTTTTGTCCTGCCTCTTCTGTCTGCGCCGTTGGCCACCAGAGTTCTCATACTGTTTTTAGCAGAGGCTACTTGAAACCATTCCAGGGGAAGCTGTTGCCATAGCTACCTTGGCTGCCAGAGTTACCGTTTTCTCCTTTTTGTTAGCTTGTGGTTTCCCTGATTTTTAAGGTAACAGCTGATGTTCTGTTTTCCTGCCTTGCAGCAAGGAAAAGGATGGAGTTTTGTTGCTGTTGATGTTTGGTTTTTTATGTTTGGAGTGGTGTGTGTGTGTGTGTGTGTGTGTGTTCTGTGTACAAAATAAAGCTACCTGAGAAGATGAAAAGCCAGATATGCATGTACATTTTCCATACTCCAGTTTTTAATTTTGGTCTAGCAGTTGAATTTGGTCCACTTTTAGCCCAATTTTGGACTAACGGCTATACTCAGTTGCCTTCGGTGGGGAAAAATGTAGCCAAGTTCCATTTCACACTGCCTACAACTCCCAGGAGCAAGAACCACTGTGACCTGGGCTGAGCCTGAACTTGGCTCCAGCACCAGGGCTGCCTCCAAAGGAGCAGGTGGCTGAATCAGGCCCTTCCTGCTCTGAAAACAGAGGTGAGTCCAGCAGGCAGTACAGCCTCACCTGGTGGCAACAGCAGTCCCATCTCACGTCTGTGTCCGAGGCTGTAAACACAGCGCCTCACGTGCAGCTGGTGCTCCAGGTGCAGGTTAAGTCTGCAGAGAGCGTCAAGGTTGCCTGGTACAAGAAATCAGAGCTCGCCTCCTGGTCCCCCTTGTACCTCTCCAACTGGACTCCTTTCTCCTGCTCTCAACAGGACGCTATTCACAGCATTTTCCAATTCGCCCATCTTAGAAATAAACGTTCATTAGATTAAAAAAAACACCACCCAGCCCAGTTTATTAGTGCTCAGGACTGTTCATGATCTGGGTTATTGCCAGTCTGTTGGCACTTGTAAGGCACCGATGGGAATCGGCCAGGGTGGGTTCTGCGGACACATCTGGATCGTGACAGGTGATCGCTGGCTTTGTCTCTGGGTGGTGGGCTCCTCCCCTCCCCACGTGCTTCTAAACCTGCCTGTACCCCTGCTCCCCAGATCAAGATGAATGCCATGCTGGAGACCCCCGAGCTCCCGGCTGTGTTTGACGGGGTGAAGCTGGCCGCAGTGGCTGCTGTGCTGTATGTGATCGTCCGGTGTTTGAACCTGAAGAGCCCCACGGCCCCGCCTGAACTCTACTTCCAGGACTCGGGGCTCTCATGCTTCCTGCTCAAGTCCTGTCCTCTTCTGACCAAAGAGTGAGTAGACCTCAAACCCACCTGTACACCGGCCTGCTGATCTGTCTTTGCAGTGTTCAAAGAAGAACCTTCTCACAATGTGTCCTCAAGGCATCCATGTAAAATAGTGTCATTGGTGTTAAAGTAGCCACCGTCTCAATAGGAGCCTGGCGTTTGAATCCTGGCGGGCAGGAGACAGCCTCAGATCTTTGTTGCCTGGAAACATCCCTTCCTCCACGGGGTGGTGTCATCAGCCATGACAAGGACTTTGCAGAAAACAGTTGTCATTTTTAGGTAGATGCAGAAAGCTTAGACAATATTCTAGCCCTTTATCAAATGCTGTGTTGCCAGTTCTAAGATAGAGAAATCATCCTGACCCAAAATAATTAATGAGCAAAAAAAGCACAGGCTCATTCATTGGGTACTGTCCCTCTGCCTTATTGAAAAATATACTGAGCATTAACTAAGAGAATCCACTTAAAGAGAGGGTTTTCATTGCAAGTGAACCAGATTTCCCTGCAGAAGCCCCAGGTCTGTGTTTTGGGGGTGGCAGGGGTGAGCACTGCTTCTGATAGAGGAAACCGTAGTTGTAAAACAAAGGGTATCATCACACGTGCTGTTTTCAGGAGATGCCTCGTGAAATCTTCCCCTGTTGACGTCTTCTGAATAACTCCGTCTTCCTGCAGCGCTTGGGACAAGCCTCTCACGTGAAGCAGTCCACGCTCTCTGGGGTCTTAGTTCCTTCCTCCTTCCTCATCATTGCTGCTTCACCTTGTTTGTGCCTCTTCAAGCTTAGTCCATTCTGCCAGGTGTGGCTTTCCAGATGGATGCTGCTTGGAGAGCTGTCTTATCCCAATCGTGTCCCTGGAGCGCCTAACAAAGTTTCTTATACTCAGTGGACAGTAGCAGAAGCTCTTCCCTCTATCCCAGTATAACCTCTCACCGCCTCTGTTGGGTGAATGGTTCCCTTCTAAGAGGAGATGGGCAGCAGAGACACCTGAGAGTTTGAGCTCTTGCTTTGTCCTCTTTGGTTGTCTAGTTCATTTTCATGTGCTATTACCCATGGGTGAAGAGCTGTGGGCTGCAGGTGTTTTGGGTGTTTGTGTACAGTTTGCTCGTAGTTGTAACAATAATGCCATGACTCCAAAAAGTTGCTATCAGGTCGAGAGAGACTTATAACTCCGTCATATTGCCTAACACCTGTGGACTGCCATGTACCATATAAATGTCATCATAGTAAATTTGGACCTGCCCTGCTGAAGGGACTTTACATTACAGTAGGCTCCACAACCATTATCAAGGATGTAGTGTTCTTAGCAAGCAGTGTTTGCATTGAAAACGCTCCTCTCTGAGGAGCGTGCACAGAATCAGTATGTTTTCAAAATTGTCCAGCATTTTTCTTCCATACTTAATTTAGGTAATTCACTCATCTGGCAAGGAACATTTGCACCCGATTTCAGATTGAGTGGGACCCAATTAGACCCAGTTCCCAGGTCTTCTCTTTGTAGAGAGCTTTTGAAAACCAAGATATTAAAAGCCCTACAAGATTATAGGCAGCTGAGTACACATTTCGACCCAGCATTGCTTCCTAAGTAATTAGAGGAAGCCCTGGGAAAGTTGCTCCTGTCCAGGCTCTGGATAAACATCACGTAAGGTTTGAT
Organism: Lagenorhynchus albirostris; assembly: GCF_949774975.1. Classification (NCBI taxonomy): domain Eukaryota; kingdom Metazoa; phylum Chordata; class Mammalia; order Artiodactyla; family Delphinidae; genus Lagenorhynchus; species Lagenorhynchus albirostris. Next base: position 164,952,355 of record NC_083095.1, on the reverse strand, counting down.
TCCACAATAATTGTTAAAAGTGTTCAAAAAAAAAAAAGAGCTGATTTTGGCAGGTTTTTTTTTTAACCTCTTTTCTTGTTTTTCTTTGAAAAATACCCCAGAGACATAAGTCCAACAGTTTCTCTTTGCTTTTTCCCCTTCCTGGCACTCTTTCTCGATGAGCCTATGGAACTGTCCTGGCGCTACGTGACCTCTATTGCGATTGCCCCCACCCTCCCTCCTGGGATGGAAGTGCATCCCTGGTCACAGTCTCCTTGGACCTCGTGGCTCTGGCCACTCTCTCCCACCACCCCCTTCATTAACCAGTTGCCATGCTCCTTCCTGGTGAAACCCAAATCAGGGAGAGGTGGAGGTCAGCCTAGGTTAAAGGCAGAGCTGGTGCATGTTTAGGACTTAGCTATGGTTTGAAGGTGGCTGTGAGAGGACAATTCCCCAGAAACTATGTACTTCCAAGACCTGTCCTGTTGAGCACAGGACCAGCCCTCCTAGAGCACGTTGGAACATTACTTAAAACAGCTAAATGCCAAACACCCACATTCTCTGACTTGATCGTGACAAATGATTATTAAAGGGCAAAAGGATTCACGTTTCCCCTCCATCTTTTAACTAGGTTCTTATTTTTTATTTATACTCTTAATTTTGGGAAAAACTATATCCTGTGTTCACGTAGCATATCACCAAAATGTTTTCTTGTTACTCTCATCCACATTACTGCATTTAAAATTTTGAGTATCTCTCATAAGCATTATGCCATTTAATCCTCTTAACAACTTTGAGGTTAGATTCATTTTTCCTCTCATTTTAAGGATGGGGAAATGAGGAGTAACAGAGGCGGAGACTGGACCCAAGTCTGTGACCCCAGAGCTGGCTTTCTTCCTATCCACAGGGAGTGGGACAGAGACCTTTCTCAGGGTACAGGTGAGAGAGAGGAAGCCGATAGCAGTGAGGGGCCAGCCCACGACAAGAGTCTCTAGCAGGACTGGCCCCAGAGTGGTCTTCCGATTCCTGCATGACCCTCTTTCTATTTTAATCCCTGTCGGAAGCCAGTGGCCTTGATGTTCTTTCTCTGTGTGGCGTGTTTGTAACAGCCTTCCATATATTTGAAGCTGAGGGCAGGAAACATATCTGTTATGGGTAAAAGTGCTTCTCCTGGGACTTTGAAGATTTTTTTCCCAGAGGAAGCCTGTCTGCAGCCTTCACAAACAATCATCTAGGCTAGAAATGTCAGTTAATTGATTTACAACAAGCTAATGGTGTTACTCAGTAACCCTGACTGAAAGTGGCCAGTTACTATGACTCATGTCTGGAATCAGGACATAGTCTCTTGCTGTTCTGGTGTAGAAAAAAAAGTCGGTGAAAGGTGAACATCGAAAACCTGTTAGGAGAATAGGGATTTTTTCCCCTCCTTTCAGCACTGAAGTCAGTTTTTAAATCTGTTTTGAGATCACCTATCTAAAGATACATTAGAAGTGAACCTTTTAATGTCTGGAAGAAAACTTTTCTAAGATGGGATGATATGTCTCTTGTTCACTTAGCAACAGATCAATATTTACCTAGCAATTCCTTTTTTTTGTTCTCAAGAAGTGTTTGCTTTCAGTGAAACAAGCAAACTAAAAGATCAAATCAGTATTTAGAAAATGTAGTTGACGATACAGATCTCCGTTTTTTCCCGAATAAAAAATTTAATGCATATTCATTTTTTTAAATGGAGAATAAAGTGAAACATACAAAAGTCTTCTGTAAGTCTCCTCCTCAGAGATTCATATCATTACTACTTTGGTCATCACCCCTGTGGGGTTTTTTCTGCTGCAGATATTTTCCCCCAACAAAATCAGGGGCATATATAGCATTTGGTAACCTGCTTTAACACTTCGTGTTCCCTGGGAATGTTCCTGGCGGTCCAGTGATTAAGAGTCTGCACTTCCAATGCAGGGGGTGCAGGTTCAATCCCCTGTGGGGGAACTGAAATCCCACATGCCTTGCGGCACAGTCAAAAAATTTAAACAAAACAAAGCACTTGATATACCATGGACATTTATCCACGCTGCTACTTATCTTCTAATATTTGATTTTTAACAGCTTCAGAATTATGTCAACCATTCAGATTTCCTAATGGCCGCTGGCAGCAGTGGTGTAGAGAAAAAGGCTTGGTTTGAAATGTAGATTAGGATACAAACTGAGGTCTTCTTCTAAACTAGCTGCAGAACCCTGGACCAAGTGACAGGCCCTCTGATCCTTGGTTTCCTTGTGTATAAAATGAAACAGTCTTACAAAGCTACTTCTCATCATGAAGCTATGATAGGAAAGTACTACCCAAGACAGCATCAATGTTCTTTTTATTTATACATGTGGCAGGCACCACGTAGACTTCTAATACCCCAGCTTTTTGTTGGGGGTGAATGACTCAGTGACTAGAAGTCACAGAGCCATGAAGAGGGGAACATTCTAGAGCTGTGCTTTACATATATCTCTAGTTTTAAGCCATGAAGAAAAGGTTGAGTGTTTCTGATGGTAATTCTTTAACTGTAATGCATGAAAAAACAGGGCTGATTAACCCCATTATTCTGGCTGTGTATACTGCCTCTTTTCCCATTCTAACTCACATTGAACCATCCCAGTGTGGCTTGGGAAATGGGTTGTGCTATGGACTGAATTGTGTCCCTCCCCAAATTCATATGTTGAGGCCCTAACTCCTGATGTGATGATATTTGGAGATGGGACCTCTAAGAGATAATATGGGTTAAATGAGGTCATATGGGTGGGGCCTTCATGATAGTATTAGTGCCCTTGTAAGAAAAGGAAGAGATACCAGTGCTCTTTCTCTACCATATAAGGACACAGCAAGAAGGTGGCCTTCTACAAGCCAGGAAAAGAGCTCTCACCAGGAATCAGATTGGCTTACACCTTGATCTTGGACTTCCAGCCTCTAAAATTGTGAGAAATAATTTCTGCTACTTAAGCCAGAAAAAAAAAATTAAAATTAAAATTAAATTAAATAATAAAATGAAACAGGTAGCTTTCCTGCAGTACCCTTTCAGCACTAACATCCTCTGAGTCTAGGACCACTGCATTGTCACCAAGCACCAGAAGAGTTTCCTGCAGGAAGGACCCTGGGGTTGGGGAGCCCTGGCTACAAGGTAAGGGCAAGAACCCAAAGAGAAGGATTCTCTTGTGTATCTGCCCTCTCCTAACTATTCCCACTCCCCTTGCTCTAAGACAAGGGAACACTGAATCCCATGGGCTTTTATTTTTTTTAAGGACTTTTTTGAGCTATCATTTACATATATTAAAATACACAAACCTTAAGTATACAGCTCAGGGCCTTTTGCATATATATTCACCTGTGTAACTGTCACTCCCTTGTGCTTTACAGGAGTGTCCCGAGTCACCTCCCTGCCTCTGCCTCACTCTGTCACAATACCACTTGAGTTGGGTTCTTCAAGCAGGCCAGCACCCAGGGTGCTACAGTGTGACCCCAGCCTACCTGGCCCGCCTTACCACTCATGGCGTTCTCCCATTGCCTGTTAAGTGCCTACCCCTTAAGTGTTCATCCCTGGCTCCCCCAAATCCCTTCTTTCTCTCTCCACCAAGATACCTCCTTACCCTGTAAGAGAAACTTTAAATAGCTTCAATTCTGAGAAAATTTGCCTGACTTCCTCCAACTCCTCTTCAGCCAGAATGAGGGCCTCTTCCATCTTCCTACCCGTGTTTCCCCAGCATGTAGCTTCTGTGTCCATTTAGCACATTTCATTTTGTTCTTTAGGGATCTGTGTCTGTCTCTTTTCTTCATCAGTGGAGTACACGTACCTCCACATCAAGAGCCATACTCTTGACCAGACAGAACAGGTTTCCTAGCAATGCCAGATCTTTAAGTATAATGCCGTTCTGTCTCTCGTTTTCCATAGACAGGTGTAGATGAGGGATGTTCCCATTTTGGTGAATGCCACGTGCTCAGGCGAAAGAAACCACACTGTTTTCAGCTTATGCAATCAGTGCTGCTCAGGGGCGCTCCAGGGAATCAGGTGTACCTTCAGCTCTGATCAAGTTTTGTTTATTAGGAAGTCACCATGCTGTCTCTGAAAGTAGATAGATTGGTTGTTTGGTCTTAAATTAAGTCAGGGCAACCCCAGGTCTATGCAGAAAGGCAGTTTGCAACCTCTGCCCTTCCCTTGTATTTTCCATCACCAGGTCCTCATTAGAAAACGAAGACAGGAAGCAGGTGCCCCATCTCTGGAAGCCTGCTATTAAAATGTATATATTCCCCGTGGGAAGCCAGGCTTCTACTTTTTCACTCATTAGCAGACCTGTCAGTATGGGTCATGGTATAGCTGAAGATGAAGGCATTTAGGAGGAATGTGATGGAGCACTTAGCTAATAGACAAGCCTAAAAGCGGATAGCTGAGGTGTTTTTATTGGATGCAAGAGACATCTGTGAGTCCCTACGGGGTCTGGAGAAGGGAAGCAGTGTGATCAAAACCTCAGCCACATGTTTGTGGGTCCTTTCTTCCACAGAGACAAAAAGGTAATGGGTTTCTTCTGCAACCAGCTGCCACCGGTATTAATAAGAACTGGATGTTATTATTCTCTGTGAGTTTGAGAGATACCTGAAACTTGAAGAAGAGGGTCACACCCATTCCAACACCAAGTCAAAAATAGTAGTTGACTCACCTATGCCATGGTGCCCTTTCTGAGCATTTCCTCTTTGAAGCTGCTTCAGACACTGATAAGAGAATGGCAGAAACCCCATGACCTTTCCATGGATCGTAATGGGTTCATCTTCTGTGCTTTTTTTCTGTTTCTCTCCTCACTCACCAAGAGTACAAACTCCAAACAAGAATCCTATTGAAATGTTGTTCTCATCATAATTAGTCCACGTTTTTAGCTTCCTGCCAGTGGTCCTCCGTTAGTCTTGGTTAATGAACATTTGAAGACCTACTTCTCTGAGACTCCATTGTTGGGAGGTATTTTTAAAAGGTCATTTTTAAAACCTTTTTCATTGTGAACAAAATTTTTAGGGACTTCCCTGGCGGTCCAGTGGTTAAGACTCCAAGCTTCCACTGCAGGGAGTGCAGGTTCGACCTCTGGTCAGGGAACTAAGATCCTGCATGCCACACGGCACAACCAAAAACAAAAACTAAAACTAAAATGTTATTGGTTTCTGCACAACTGTGCTTCCTAATTACTTCTTCTCTCAAGCAATACCAATTCCCTCTCTGTTGCAGTCATACACACTCCCTTCCTAACAGTAATATTCATTTTTCTTTTATGTACCCCAAATAAAAGCCTGATTCTATATATAAAATTACTATATATATATGTATATATATGCAAAATACACTATTTTTGTCCTAATTAGAAGTACTCAACAGAAAATCACTAATTCAGATCTCTCTGATACTGCAGTATATGGAATTATTTTCCAAATCTAAAGAGCAAAGGACTCCGTATATAAACTCCTACTCCCTTTCCCATTTCCTTCCTTGCCTCCTTTTTATTTTACTGTCTATTTGCAGGGGCAGTGTCACAGGGGAAGCTAGGGCAAGGGTCTTGGATATAGACAATTGGTGTTTTCTCAGTCTTAACTAAAACACCATGCAAAAGCAGCTTCACACGTCCCCTTCCAGTCAGATTGCCACCTCTAGGCCCCTCCTGGGTAGAAATTCTGGAGCCAGCACTGCTTATTTATAGTGAGTTAAAGTTGAAAAGAATTTGATTATCTTGGGCTTAAATTCTTAATTCCCTCTTTTGCTCCCAGAGACATTCCAAATCAGATTTAGATCCTTTCCTCCTTGGCTGAACACTAAAGCTTTGTCCTGTTTATAGGATAATCTCCTAATTGCCAAGAGTCTTAATTCTATTGACCTGATTTTACCCATTTTAAGAACTGTGCAAATATTTCCTTAGATGCTTGTGGTAAATCATTAACAATTGATAAGTGGATCTGTAGCGCTCTGGTGAGCTTATTATGTAAGCACCAGACCTTCAAGCACATTTTTGGGAAACTTACATTGCAAGAGAGTTCTTGAAAGATGAAAGACTCAAAATCATCTCTGTTGAGACTGATTATTGATGGTTAGCCTCAGTGAGGACACGTTCTCAGGTGACTTCATCTTAAAATTCCTTGTTTCTGATGACATGGCCCAAACCAAAGCGGTCAAGGTGAGAAAGTTGAGAGTTGTTAAACCTTGGCTACCGTCCTCTGTTACTAGGCTGACCAAACATCCCGGTGTTCCCAGGACTGATAGGTTTCCCAGAATATGGAACTTTCGATGCTAAAACCAGGGAAGTGCCAGACAAACGGGGGTGCGTTGGCCACCCTCTGTTACTGTCTTCTGCCATCAGATGGTGAGGTTTTTATAAGGGGGTATGCATTAGGGGTAGGTGTTCAGTTCGCCAGTGGTCAGGTTTAATTTAACTCTTGGATGTTGCCCACCTGTACTGTCTCTGCCCTAGCAGGTCACTTATCCAAGAGGCCAGGAGGAAAATGCTACCATCTTTGAGGCCTCTTGTATTGAATTAAGATGAGCAAGCTGAGCCTGTGGAGAAATTCATCCACTTTCTCTAACCTTGGTACAGGTTGTAGCTTCTTGTTAGAGACTCTGTGCCTTCATGCAGGAATTGCTGAAAGATCTAAAAGCTTCCAAATCCAGAATATTCAAGACTTCTTTGATTTAGTTCAGATGGAAGGCAGCACATCTCCCATGTGCCGTGCACTCCTTAAAGCAGTCAATTTCAGTTTCCAAAAACGTATGACCAACCTATTCCCCTGTTCATCATGCCTGAGTTTATTCTTCAGGGCTCTACCATGCCTTCAGAAAGGCAAAAGAAGCATGTGCTACAGCTGATTCCATCACAACGATATCAAACCCAGCACATATGGATGGGCAAGTGGGCCTCTGCTCCGTGCAAGGCTGGTCCCATTGCCAAGTCACCCTCTCTTTCAGTCTTTCCCAGACTAGACTCCAGCGACCATCTTTGTTCACCAATCATCCTTAATTTTGCTTAAACAACTTAACTAAATCCAATTTACTTTACAGGATTTGCCTGGGATCAGATCCACGTTTCCAGTCCTTCTCAATATGTAGCTGACTGAAAATCAATCCAATATCCAGGAGCAGGAAATGGGCCTCATTATCTAGAAACTCTAAAATTTCCAAGTGTAGCCAACTTTTATCAGTTTCTTATGTTCTACTGATCCTATAAATTTAGTGCTTACCAATTTTGATGTCAAACTAATCCTTTTGTCTGCCTGCTCCATGGCACAGCTCCCTTCACTATGACAGTATACTCGATACTGCAAAGCAGTATATGCTTTACTAGTAAGGTATAATTAAGACAGCAACTTGACTTTGAAAGTGTGTTCTAGAGGGTTAATAAATATGATTTCTAAACTCTAACTGCCCCTGTTGCCATCCAGCTGTGTAGAGGGTTAAGAGCTGACTGAAGTTTTACTTCATCTTTGTCTGAAGCAGCCGTGTGTGAAGCGACCAATTTTGGAAGCCCCCAGTTCTCTGCAGCAGCCTCAAGGATACGTTCTGAGCAAATGGAGTCTGTTGGGGGGACTGGGTTTTAGGATCAGAATCTGCTTGGTGGTTAACTCAAGGAAAGCATCTTCCTGGATTTCTAAGGAAATCTACCCCTCCGTGAAATTCTAGGAAGCAAAGCTTTTACTCATACAGAAAGCTGTAATCCTTCACGAATTGTTGTTTCACATGATTGGATGAGATGCCATCCCTGTTACCACCCCAAGTAACTGTCTGCCAGGCTGAGCAGTGCCCTCTCTCAAGGGCTGTGTCCTCCTCAGAGCAAGCACTTCCTCTGCCCAAGGCGGCTGCCTGCGGTGCAGTGTCACCACAAGCCCTGGAAATGAGTCAGCCCTTGTGGCAGCTTGTGAACCACCCTAAATCTCCAACCCATGTCATTTCTAATCATAGAGTGCGGACTCTCGGTCAGCGAGGGTGCCTGGCGTCAAGTTGGAGGGCTTAATTTCTGAGGTAGACAGTAAGAGTCTATAATCCGGAGCATTTGGGAAACCTCCTAGCCTGGAGGTCCAGTGGTTGATCCCAAACCATCTCTGGCCTTGTGGGAACGGAGAGGTCCACAAGAAGCAGCAGGTTGTGTATTTTTCCATGTTTCCACTGAGTACTAATGCCATTGCCAACCAACCTGACTTTCCTGTTGACACGTGGCACCAGATTCTCCAGAACTAGTATTTTCAGCCAGATAACAAAAGCTTGAACAGTAATTCCTCATTAATATAAAGTGAGAAACTCCATGTTTGTTTGTTTGTTTAATTTCTTTTTCTTTTATTTTTTTGGCCATGCTACACGGCTTGTGGGATCTTAGTTCCCTGACCAGGGATTGAACCCCGGGCCCACGGCAGTGAAAGAGCCAAGTCTTAACTGCTGGACCACCAGGGAATTCCCCATGTATGTTTTTTAAACTTGAAATCTGCCAAGCCTTAACAGTACAGACTTTTCCTTCCTTAACATTTCAATAAAGGATGATTCTTCTCAGTGAATACAGAAATATGTATTTTTTAAAGTTAGTTAATATTTAGTAACCTGCTCTTCCAGTCTGTTCTCTGTGTGTATACCACACTCGTCCCCTCCCACACACACAGAACCCTTTTTCTCGTGTTTCCATCTCCTCTGCGCGTCAAAGTCCTCTTCGTCCCTCAGGGCCTCCCCACATCCTAGTTCTTCCAGCATTCTCAGACTTGCAGTCTTCTTCTGCCCCTTTGGCTCCTACCTAACAACAGGGATGTAAATGATATCTTTCCATGTGTGTATCTCTCTTCTGTATTCTGAGAGGCTTAAGGACAGACACCATCTTAAAATTTTCTTTATTCTCTATGGCTGCTACTTTGCACAGAGTCAGAGCACCCTAATGTTTTTAGGTAGTTTTGGTAGGAACTCAGGTGATTAAGTGTCAGAATGAGTAATTCAGGTAAGTGATAAAGGAGTTTAGAGAAAGAGGGAGATGGTACTATGGTGGTTTGGATGTTGAGGTCTTGTGTGATCCTGAAAGATGAGTTGGTTTGGAAAGAAGAGAAGATAGAGAGGTTGGTGTGAGCGTGAGCCAGTGAAATCCATCCTTTAAGCAAATGCTTCCGGTAGAAAACCGACTTTGCTCTCCGGGCCAGCACTCTTCACCCACCCACATCTCTCCCCTTGTCCTGCTAACCTCCCAGCCAGCTGGACTGCGTAACAAGATGATGGAGTCCTCACCGACTTGGCATGTTTCCTCATTGTCACTGATGTGCCCTGACCCCACAGCCCCTCTGCTCCTGTTGCCCCACTTCCAGGATCTTCATTTGGTTGGACGTTGACCATCTCTCTTGCAATTCCCAAACATCTTCTTGGTGCTCTTTGTGTAGCCTTTGGACCTGCCGCCCTCTCTGCCCTTTGTTCATTGTGCCCTTGATTTTGTTTGCTAGTGTGCTTTGGCCCCATCACTAGCCTAGTCTCCATAGCTGCTTCCCGGCCAGCTCTTTGCCAGGTCCCTATGCCATGATCTGGTGTGACAAGAGCGTCTGATTACAGCAGAGAGCCCCAGGTCTTCAGGGGAGAAAGAGGAGGTCAGATCACATGGATTCTCAAATTCCCAGAAAGGAGGTGTTTGGACTTGATGCAACGACCACTAGTGGTGGTAGGAAAGGGAAGGATGGGACAAATTCCAGATGCCTTTCAAGGTAGAATCAATAGAATCAATCAATCAAATGTTGGTGAATAATGGAATGGCCTTGGGCATCGGGCGGGAAGGGCTGAATCACAGAAAATGCAGAGGTTACTGAGCAGTTGAGAGAAGAATAGAATCATTGACAGAAATAGAGAAGTCCAGTAGGGAAGCTGCTTTCTTGGGGAAAGCTGTTTAGTTTGGGGCAGTCTGTAGGATGTACCTGTGCCCAGGTGCAAATGTGGCAACAGTGTGGCTTAGGTGTGGGCATAAGGCCCGACATGCAGATCCCAGAGCGGCTGCTGGCGGGGGAGAGAAAGACAGAGGGGCAGAGAGAGCTGAGGACTGATGGCTGTGGCAGGTGAGGGTGGGAGGAAGAGCCAGTGAGCAAGCCAGAGATAGGCAGTCAGAAAGGTTAGAGGAGAGCCAGGAGCCCCGGCTGCCACAGAAGCTAGAGAAGGAGGGCATGGCACGAGACAGTGTCAGAAACCACAGAAAGTGAGGAAAAATGAGGGCTGACCAAAGGCCTTGGAGCTCGGCCAGAAAGAAACAGCGATTTTTAAAAAAATCTTTTGGCTGCACCATGTGGCATGTGGGACCTTAGTTCCCCGACCAGGGATCGAACCCGCGTCCCCTGCACTGGAAGCACGGAGTCTTAACCACTGGACCACCAGGGAAGTCCCAGAATCAGGGATTTTTGAGGGTGAGTTTTTAGTAGTAGGGTCAGAAAAGAAGTCAGCTCATAGAAACTGAGGGGGAAAAAAAAAATGAGTGTGGTAACCAAAGCTGAGAAAGAAAGGAAGGGGAAAAAATAGGAAGCTAGAGGAGAAAGTCAAATTGGATGAAGGTCTTCCTCAAGATTGGGAAGGTGAGTGCCGGGGCGCCAGGCAGAGGGAGAAGTTAGCAGCTGTTGCTCAGGGAGATGTGGAGCCCGGGCTCCGTGGTGAGACCACCTGGGCTCAAATGCCAGCTCTGGCCCCTCCTGGCCAGGCCACTTCACCTTGCTGAGTGTCTGTTTCCTCATTCCTAAAATGGGCATAAGAGCACTTATTTCATAGGTTCAGTATGAAAATAAAAAGAGACAGCAATGGGAAACGGTTTATAGGCCGCTTAGCATGTGTAAGACTTCAGTAAGTATAGCTGCTTTATTGTAGCTATTTTCATATTAACATTGTTAGCTAGATCAGTTATACAAATGACAAAGGGCATCATGTACACCAAGTTCATACAAGAATATTTGGACATATGTAAGACCTCGGTGGATAAGTGGGTAAAGGATATGACTAGATAATTTCCACAAGAGGAAAGACGAGTAATAAATACCAAATAATGTTTAGCCTTGGTAGCAATGAAACTTTTAAAAATGGAGTATTGTTGGATACTCAGAGGAAAATCTGGCAATATGATCAATATGAAATTAAATTGGACACGGCATTAGTCAAGATAGGCTGGTTTACGCCGTGGTAACTAATTACCCCTAAATCTCAGTGTCTTAAAACCACAAACATTTATTTCTCACTCCTGCTACATGTTTACTTTAACCAGCAGGAGGGCTCTACTGATTGTATTCCCGATAGGACCCCAGCTGATGGAGGTGTCATCTCCATGTGTGCTTCCATGGCCACCACGGAGGTGGGAAAAGGGCTGAGACAACTCACTGCTACCCAGAAGGGACCCTCAGTCATTTTCTTTCCCATTTCGTTGGTTAAAGCAGGGCTTATGGACACGCCTAACTTCAGGCACACAGACTCACCCTGTATCCAGGAGGAGGGAGTATGATGGTGACCACAGCCGCTGACTCGTATCAGCTCAACCTCCTCAGTCTGTCTCTCCGCACCATGCCATTGCTTCTGCCTCAGTTCAGGGCGTCATCAGGTCTTGCTTGGACTGATCCCATAGCTGCACATCTATTCTCTACCCTTCTAACCACCTTGCAGGCCACCAAGTTGTCTTCTAAAGCACAAATCTGGTCATGTCATGCCCCTGCTCTAAGCAGCCTTGCTGCTTCTCTCCCACCCACATGCCTTGTGTTCCCGACACATCAAATCACTCCACATTTCCTGATACCCTGTGTTCTCTCTGGCCTGTGTCTCACACTTGTCATTCCTTCTACCTGGAATCCTTCCATAGCTTTACACAGACTCCTTATTTGAGAGAACACAGATACCACCTCTTTGAGGAAGCCTTCCTGGTTATCGTCCTCCACACTCGGAGTGAGTTGTTGGTTATCTCACAGCATCTGGGACTTCCATTATAGAATTTACATTCATCTGCATTAAAATTATTTACTAGTTGGTATTCCATGATAAATTATGAAATAACTTACTATTAACAGCAATAACAACAAAAATAACAAATACCATTGTCTCTTGAGTGGCTACTATCCACCAAGTTCAGTGATTTCAATATATTTTATTTCATCTTTAGAACAACCCTGCAAAATGGGTGTTATTATTCTTCACCTCTACCCTCCAGTTTTTAACTAATAAGTAAATGCAACTCAACAAGGTGAATTGACTTGCCCAAAGGTGCAGAGCTATAAGAACTGAGATTGGACCCTGGTCTGTCTGACTCCCTAGTCCTTGTTGTTTTCTCTCTGCCATGTGTCCTCACTGCCCAGGATCATGTCCAGCACACACTAGGTGCTCCATAAATGTTTACTGAGCAAATACATAAAGACACAGATCATAAATAAAGGAGCAAAAATGTTGATTCCACTGCTATGAATTTAACACAAAGAAATCATTTAAACAAAGAGAAAAGCTAACAGGCTTGATTAACAGTGGCAGATCGAACACATGTTTATCTTCACCTCTTCTTGAATCCCCACTAAAATGATAATAAGGGGAAAAAAGGCACAAATTCTCAAGAACATAGAGAATAGGATAGGAGAGGGGAGAGTGGAAAGCAGATGGACAAGTAGAAACTAACTTAGAGGAGCAGAGACAGCTGAAACCCCAGCCTACAGAGTGAGAACTCTGCAAGAGTCAGGCTGATTTGAAGACTCAGGAGCGAGGCATCCCTGAGGATGGGGCGTGAAAGATGTCTGAAACCACGAAGACTGGTGGAGAGTCCCCCATTCTCTTCCCATCCCACACAACCAGGTGACTGCCCTGCCTCCGCCCTGGCAGGAGACTGGCACATTGAGAGTGGGAGTGAAGCGCCAGGCCACAGAGTCTGTGCGTGGAAAGTCCCAGCCATGACCAGGTTCCCCAAGGAGGTGGAAGGACTCCCCTCTGGGGAAACTAACCTGCCCAAGGGAAAAGTCCCAAAGACTGCTATTTGGGGGTCCTGTAACAGAGCGGCTGGAAGCCACAGATTGACAAGCCCGGCCTATATAGACAAATAGCTGGGCATCAACTCTCCTGCCATAGAAGCAGACCACCAAGAGTTGCTGGACATGTAAGGAAAGCCTTGAACATGAAAGGCAAAGATATAAAGCAAGCAGATGAAAGGAAGGGGAGGAAACACAATGGAGGGAACCAAAGTAAACTGGAGAAAACCTGTCATGAGCATACTCAGAGGGAAGAGAAGATGTACATCCTAGTGGCAAGAAGAATTGCATCGTTCAGAGAGCAGGAAGAGCTTTTGGAGCACAAATGGAGAAGATTAATAAAGAGACTAGAAGATTAAATGAAGATCTCTTCCAGCAGGTAGAATAAGAAGTCCTTATAACTTAGTATTAATAACAGTAACAACAAAAATAACAAAGAAAAGTGGAAGAGATATTAGAGGATCAGTCCAAGAAATCCAATATCCAAATTGTCGTAGTTCCTGAAAGAGGCTAGAGCAAGAGAAGGGGAGGCAATTATCAAAGAAGTATCCCAATAGCTATCCCATAAGTATAGGACCTGAAAACTCCAGATTGAAAGAACTTCTGAAATCCTAGCCCAGAGAATGAAGAAGACCTAATCAAGGCTCTTGTGAAATTTTGGAACACTGGCACTAAAGCAAGATCCCAAAAACTTGCGGAGAGTAAGGAAATAGAGCACACACAAGGACACTCAATGGCAGACCAGAAGCTGAAGGACAGTAGAGCAAGGCCTTCAAAATCCTGAGGTAAAACGGTTTTTAACTTGGACTTATATACCAGACAAACTAAACCTACTGTGAGGGTAAAATAAAGACATTTTCAGATATGGAGAGTTGGTCTCAAAAAGTTTTTTTTCCAATTTACTTTTTCTCAAGAAGCTAGTGGAAGCCAACTTCCACCAAAAGAAGGAAGTTAGCCAAGGAGTGTGGCCATGGGGTCCACAACACAGGAGAGAGGCAAAGGGGCCTCGCAGGATGGGGGGAAGGGGAGCCCTTCCAGAGGGAGCAGGCACAGAGAGCTCCTTGAGCAGTGTCTCCAGGATCAAGCAAAACAGGTGATTGTCTGATGTCTTTGACTGTCCAGTGACTTACAGGTCCTTTAGAGTTTGGAAATAAGTTGGTGATTGGTGCCAAGAAAACTAAGCTAATGAGGAAAAGATAAAAGTGGTAACCTGAGGGAAAATGAAGAGTCCTACAAGAAAAATACAATATGTGACTTAGTTGTGACTGATATTTACATAGTTATAATATAAATGCTGAAAATTAATTCAAACATGTTGCTATAACAATATTGAAAAGAATGGGTGGGGTGGTGGAGAAAATGCATGGGTGGTATAAGAGAGTAGGGACAACCAACAGAGTTGAAATACTTGTCTTTCAGAAGCAGGAATTGGGAGTGGAGAAGGGTAAGGAGGCATCTTGTTGGACTTTTTTACTGTGTTGAAAAAAATGAAAAAAATTCTAGAAAGGTAAAAACGAGACGTGGAAAGATATTCTACCAGCGTTGTTTATTGTAGTAATAAACCTTGGGAACAAAAGGATCCCCAATGGGGGCAGCAGCGGTATAATGCAGGGGGAAGAATGTGGGTATCAGGTCAGAGATGTGGAGTTCAAATGCAAGGTCGACTGCCTGCTGGATCTTTAGACACTGTTTCCTGCTGTGTAAAGAGAGGTCCTGATAATACATGTTGCTGTGAGGGGTAAATTACATTATGTAATGTGTCCATAGAAAGTGCCAGATAAATGTTTGCTCTCTAAACTATAGCTAATAAACAGGTTAGAATTTTGTGCAGTCATCCAGAACTTAGTATTATAACTATATGTAAAAACAGGGAATAAGTGAAAAAAACAGGACAAAATTATATATCTACATATTGATATACCAATATTATAACTGTATCAATACTCTATATTCAAGTAGATACAGGTAAAAAGGAAACAAAAGTGAAAATCGTTTCATAAGGGTTGTGAGGATATAGATGATTTTTATTTTGTTTTTTTGATGATTTTTAAACTTTTGATTTCTTCTAGCTGTTTTAGATTGATATGAAATAAAACTGAGGACTCTGAATATACGTTTCATCCTTCATAGTTTTGAAAGTCGTTTGTAGTTCATTGCTAATAATAGGTATAAGCAGTGACACCAGCCGTTGTCTTTTGAATCTGTCCTTCATGTGTAAAGAGAGATGTGCTTTGCTTTAGCAGAACTTTCTAGAATATGCTTATCTGTATGATTTTGTGATGCTCTCTTGTCCTGTGGACAAGTATGAAGGTTTGGTGCCTAAGTTGCTGTGAGTTTTCACAAGGGTGGAGTCGTTGACTATTTGAGGAAATATTTATCTGTTCTCATGTCATAGCAAAGGGCTGCCATTTCAACAGGGCTAAACCACAGCCTTCAACAGTGGCTTCTTTCAGCGTTTTGGAACTGCGTTCCTCTTATTGAAAGCTCCAGGGCAGCTGCATCATTTCCTTCCTTTTACATTTCTGCTCAAGAAGCAGTGTCTGCATTTGCCAGTAGTTCTCTCATCAACCAGCAGAGTCTATGACCTTGTTCTGTCCTTCAGTGTTGCCCTTGTAGGCTCTGAGGTTTATCAGAGTAAATTTATTATAGTTACACATATCATAAACATCCTCAACTCCTGGATAGCTTATATTTATATTTATTTTTAAAAGAAAGGTTACATTCCCATGAAAAGATTCCCCCAGACATCATCAACCAATGTTTCCCTTCAACCAATATTTCCAGTTTCTTGACTATTTTTCCAGACATATTTTATGCAAAAACAATTACACAACACACACACACACACACACACACACACACACACACACATGCTTCTTTTCCTTTTATTGCACAAATGGTAGTATTCTGTATACTCTTCTGCATTTTGCTTTTCTTCATGAAATACCACCGAGGGATTCTCCCATATGAATGTAGGAAGAGCTTCCTCCACATATGTCTTGACTTCTTAGTATTCCACAATGGACCATCATTTGTTTAATTAGTCTGCTAGAGGGAGGTTTCATTTATTTCCAACCTTTTGCTTTCACAATGCTGCAACAGATAATTTTACATTTACATCATGATGCACACGTGTCTGTGTAGGATAAACTCCTGGAAGTAGAATTGCTGGGTCAAAGAGGATGCGCGTGGAAAATTGTGTTAGCTAATGCCCTCAGGGCTATCCTCACAAGCACCGGGAGTATGAAAGTGCTGTTTCTCCCAAACCTTGCTAACAGAAGGGGTTCTCCTACATTTTTATATCTGCCAATCTGATAAGCAAAAAGTATTTTCTCACTGTGGTTTTAATTTGTATTTCTTTTATCAAAGAGGCTGTGCATCTTTTTTATATTTAAGAACTGTTTTTATTTCCTTTTCTATTAACCTCCTATTGGTAGCCCCTGCCCGATTTTCTGATGGTCATTGGTCTTTTCAGAATCACCTGAGAGAGCTCTTTAAGTACTAGGGAGATTAGCCCTTTGTGGTATGAGTTGCAAATATTTGTTCTCGGTTTGTCATTTGTCTTGTGACTTTGCTCATGGTGGTATTTGCCATGCAGAATTTTTTTTTAAATGTTTGCATAGTCAAATCATTGGATCATTTCTTTTGGCTTCTGGGATTTCTATTTTCCTTTGAGAGGTCTTCTTCATTGTACAATTATTTTAAAAAACACCAAACTTTCTTTTGGCACATATATGCTTTCATTTTTTACTTTGAAATGTTTAATCTCTCTGGAATTTGTCCTGGTGTGAAGTGTGGCTCCAACTTCATTTTTTTCTAGATGGCTACCCTTTGCCCAATGCCACTTATTGAACAAGTCATCTTTACCCCATTTATTGAAACACCACCTTTTTCTCCTGCTAAGTTTCCTGGATGCATTTAGACGTATTTCCAGTCTGTTCCATTCTGGTGATAATCCTGAATATATACCATAAGCAGATTTGTAGCTTTTTAATAGTTTTACTCTGGGCAGTGGGGTTGGTTCTGCTACCCCCTCACTACTCTTCTTTTTCATAATTTCCTTGACTATTACAGCTCGTTCATTTTTCCATATGAACTTTAGAATGCTTGTTTAATTCCAGATATAAAAATCCTGTTATTTTTACCGTGTCTCTGTGACATTTATAGATAATTTAGGGAGAACTGGCATATTTGCGAGGCTGAGTTTTCCAACGCAAGCTCGTTTGTTCCGGTCTCCTGAGCCCTAAAGAGCTTTATACACTTTCCTTCTTATCCCCTTCTCGTGACTGTGAACTCCTTGGGAACAAGAACAGAGCCAGGTTTTGAGTGTGGGGCAGTAGTAAGGATATATATAATTACTGACAATAGAAGCATGGTTTTAATTAACTATTTTAAGAACCTTCTTTTTTCTAACGTCATTGTTTGCCATTTTGTGAATTATTTTCTGCATATCAAAGAAAGGCAAGATATGTGCCCATGTTGAATGCTAACATTTTAATTCTTACAGTAATCTCTTGATTAAAGTGTTCTTAAAAGGGGCATTCCATGTAGATAATCCAGGAACCTCACATGTAGCTATTCCAGTTCCTCCCACACTAGGAATAGTAGCAGATACGATGTGATATTTCAGCTCTTATCTTCCTGCCTAGCCCTGGAATAGATTTTTGAGGTGATCTTGGCCTGAGACGTGGCCCAAAAGGGTTGGGCAAAGAGCAGACCACTGACATTTCTCTGCGTGTCCTCCAGACAGAAGAGGGCTGAGCGGGGAGACAGGGACAAAACGAAGGTGTTCTGTGTGCTGTGCATCACCATGTGCCCTGTCTGGTCGGCAGAGGCAGTTTTTTCAAATCCATGATTTAGCGATAAGAAAGATAAGGCGGGGGAACAGTTTAGCATCTTGAGTGCCAGACTCCAGGAGCTGTGATGTAGTCCCCTAATTAGGTAACTACTACTATTTGACTGGGTCTTTGCAAGACTAGTTCTTTAATGTATGGTATTTTTTGGTGGAACCCTGGAGCCTCGTAATAAACTACGAGCCCACTTAGAGCATAGTGTCCAAACCAGGTTGAGATATACATGAGGAGAGAGGACTGTGCTTCCTCCCTTCTGTATACAGAGGACTGTGACCAGAGCTAGATGTGCAGGAAGATTGGGACTTCCCTGGTGGCCCAGTGGTTAAGACTGCACGCTTCCACTGCAAGGGGCGTGGGTGGGTTCGATCCCTGGTCAGGGAACTAAGATCCCACATGCTGCATGGTGCAGCCAAAAAACAAACAAACAAAAAAATATGCAGGAAGTTAATGGGATCAGAGACCTTTAACATGTGAATGCAGTTCTGAGGGGTTTTAACTGGTTTTCTTTGAACTTTAAAATTGAGTTTATTTTTCCTCAGAGCAAAAAATGTGTGGTTTCTTTTTAAGTGGTTTTATTGTCACTCATGCGCTTGTTCTTGCTAACATTTGCGTTTCATGGCTTTCACAAGGTACACAATGGGTCGTAGATGGGCCAGTGTCCTGTATTTATTTAGAAACCAGTCTCAGGAACAGAAGCTGATTTCTCTCATTTCCTTAGGCCACTTTTGGTCATTTCAGGCAGAAACAACCCGCTCTGCACTGGAATTTTCCTGTGCATCATCCTGCAATTCAGGAATAGAGCATCTAACAACAGCAGTTTTGAAAATGTAATGTGTGACAGCTGTGAAGAACTGTTTACCCCCCCCCCCCCCCGCCGTGGGGAAAATGCTGTGTTCAAAGCGTATTTCTTTCTTTCTTTTTTTTTTTTTTTTGATGTGGACCATTTTTAAAGTCTTTATTGGATTTGTTACAGTATTGCTTCTGTTTTATGTTTTGGTATTTTGGCTGCAAGGCATGTGGGATCTTAGCTCCCTAACCAGGGATCGAACCCGTACCCTCTGCATTGGAAGGCGAGTCCTTAACCACTGGACCGCCAGGGAAGTCCCCCAAATCATATTTCTGATGAGCCTATTAATGGGTGTTGGGGAAGCTGAATATGCCACTTGACATTTTGAGATAAAAGGCCCAAGGTGTTTGTTTCCAAAGCTAAAATGATGAAGTCCTTTCCCAGCCTCAGCCTTGCCTCCCCAGCAGGACTGGTGTCATGTGATGCAGGGTCTCCTCCACCTCTGGCCTCCTGCAAAGAAGGGGCTTCCAGGGGCCTGTGTCCTAGTGGAGAGGGGTGAGGCCCAGTGTTGTAGGCACACAAAAGACCATCTGGCTTCAGGACAGCCAGGCTGGACAGGGGAAGAGAGGCCACAAAGGGAACCAAAGGGATCTGTGGTAGGAGCAGCAAGAGTCCTGGGTTCAAGGTCTATGAAGGGGAGGCTCTGGCAGTTCAGGATCCGGGATAAGTATCTACAAACTGTTCCCCTAAGTCTAAAGAGTTCTGTCCCTTCCCTGCTTCCTCACCTCCTCTGTGGGGACACAGGCTTGTCCACACACACACACACACACACACACACACACACACACACACACGGAGGCGGAAGTCAATTTTCTGACTTCCGGAGCTGCCCCAAAGCTCTGTTCTAAGTATTCCCCCCCACCCCAACCCCCTGCCCCACTGATCCTTGTCCTGATTAATTTATTCTCACTCATTAAAGTAGGTAAAAATGCTTCCCCAAACCAGACATCTCTTGCCTTTCCAGAAGTACCTCTAGCCTCTTTATCGTCACTCTTCTGGGTCTCATTATCTTTGGGGAGCTATTCAGTATGAGTTAACATTCTGGCCCCATCTTGAAATAATCAATGTGAATATCCAAATTAATTACCCTCCAGATGGATCTCCTGCAGAAAAAAACTTCACTAATCTAAAGAAGATGGTTACAGTTGTGAAAAACATGTAAAATCAAAGAAATGTTTTTTTGTTTAATGTACGTGAAGAACACCAAAGACAAGTTCCAACAAATTCAGTTATCAATTTGGAAAAACATGATTTAATATAACATTCTGCCAGTTGATCAGACAGAAAAGAGCAGGCACAAAAATGTTTAATTGTTGTTCTAACTTGTAGTTGAGGGAGTTGATGGGTCTTGAGTGTGGCGTGGTAAGAAAAGCTCTGGACAGACATCAGAGATCTGTCCTCTAATCCTGACTTTGTGATATCGAGCAAGTCAAGACTCTACTTTTCTCATCTGTAAAGTGGGGGGGCGATATCGTCGCTCAGAGGTATTGTGAAGATTGAGAGACGTGACCAGCCCAGTCCTTGACTCAGAGGTTGGTTGCTCAGAAACTTGCCCTCTCTGAGAACCTTAGACTCCCATCTTAGTCAGCTCAGGCTGCTATAACAAAATACAGTAGACTGGGATGCTTAAACAACAGATACTTATTTCTCAAAGTTCCAGAGGCTGGAAAGTCTAAGATCAAGGTGCTAGCAGGTTTGTTTCCGGGTGAGGGCCCTCTTCCTGGCTTTGCAGATGGCCACCTTCTCACTGTGTCCTTGCATGGTGGAGAGAGAGAGAGAGAAAGAGAGAGCTCTGGTCTCTCATCGTCCTCTTATAAGGGCACCAGTCCCATCACGGGGGCTCCACCCTCATGACTTCTTCTAAGCTTGATTATGTCCCAAAGATCCCACCTCGAAATATCATCACATACGGGGTGGCGGGTAGGGCTTCAATATGTGGATGTTGGAGGGACACAAACATTCAGTCCTTAACACTCCCCATCATGTACTGAGTTAAACTCGTGCTTCTCAGCCTCGTGATTGTCTCCCCATACCATCCTCCCATCCTGCCTTTCTGCCCCCATTGCCCACTCCTTCTCACTGTGACAGTAGTTGTCTGTGTTTCCCTAGTGCGCTTCCACCCCCAGGTTGTGAACCCTACAAGGTCAGGCACTGTGTCTTGCTAATCTCTGAATTTTATTGACTCAACATGTAAGAGCCAAAAGAAAACATAGGCAGAGGCCAGCTCAGTTCCGATAATGTCTCTGGTTTGGTCCCAGATGCCAGCCACGTGTTCCTAGAGGCATTCCTCATCCGTGTGCTCACTCTCCAAACAAATCTCTTGGTCTGAGTAAATCTCTTCTCAGTGGACAAATATTTTTCCTGAAATGGAAAATTTGTTTTTCTTTACCTGAGGCTGTGCTTTGAGTAGAGTGGAGGGCCTGCTGGGAAGGGGAAGCTGAGGAAACATCCTGAGCCCTTGTCTCCTAAAGAGTCCCAGCGCCTGCTCTGACCCCTGGCCGGCATCTTGGCTCAAACCCAGGGAAAGACATTATCAGCCACTTGAAAGTGAGGTTCTCAGGAGAGAAACGGGAGCAGCTGTGAGGCAGCGCTCTGTGGGGCCGACGCAAAGGGAGCTTTTCCCTTGGGAGGGCTTCCCAGGATGACGTGACCCCTCTGCTTTCCGCCCCATCACTGAAGTGTCCCTTGGGCTTGGGCTTTGCTGAAGGAGAGGGAAGCCGAGGGCAGACCCGTGTCTGTGGAGCGAACCTCTGTGTTGGGAACAAAGTCAGGGCCATGGGCTGGTTGGGCTTCCAGTCAAGTGCTGAGTTCCCAGACGCTGACATTCGAAAGTCACCAACCCTTGAGAAGGTGGCCGCTCATTTTGCCGGATGACCTATTAAACCTCAAGAGTGAGTTCTAGGTGAATCCCGGAGGTAGCTGTGGATGTCTGGGGGAATCCTGCAGACAGATGGCTCTGCACTGGGTGTTCCTTCTTCTGCCCAGTGCCTGAAATTTAGGCTGGGGATAAATTAAATTACTACTTTTTTTTTTTTTTTGCGGTATGCGGGCCTCTCACTGCTGTGGCCTCTCCCGTTGCGGAACACAGGCTCTGGACGCGCAGGCTCAGCGGCCATGGCTCAAGGGCCCAGCCGCTCTGCGGCATGTGGGATCCTCCCGGACCGGGGCACGAACCCGTGTCCCCTGCACCGGCAGGCGGACTCTCAACCACTGCGCCACCAGGGAAGCCCACTACTTTTTTTAACATTACAATATTTAATTATTATCCTGATATTCTTTCTAGTCTTCAGTAGAATTGTATCATATGTGACTTAACTTGTATAGATCCAAGTCTTTACACCAAGAAAGACACACACACACACACACACACACACACACACACACACACACACACACTTCCTTTGTGCCGGCCCCTCAACCGGCCTCTCCACTCAGACAAGTGCAGGCCCCATGGTGTGTGAGCTGGGAGCCTCACATCCCCGCTGGTAGTGCCAGGGCCTGTGTGCCTCTCCTGCGAGAGGGAGCATCGTGCTGCATCCTCTCGTTTAAAGATTTGAGGGTTTTTTTTTAATTTATTTATTTTACTTTATTTTTGGCTGCGTTGGGTCTTCATTGCTGTGCGCGGGCTTTCTCTAGTTGCGGCGAGCAGGGGCCACTCTTCGTTGCGGTGCGCAGGCTTCTCATTGCGGTGGCTTCTCTTGTTGCGGAGCATGAGCTCTGGGTGCACGGGCTTCAGTAGGTGCAGCACATAGGCTTAGTAGTTGTGGCACGCAGGCCCTAGAGCACATGGGCTTCAGTAGTTGTGGCACATGGGCTCAGTAGTTGTGGCTCTCGGGCTCTAGAGCGCAGGCTCAGTAGTTGTGGTGCACAGGCTTAGTTGCCCCGTGGCATGTGGGATCTTCCTGGACCAGGGATTGAACCCTTGTCCCCAGTATTGGGAAAGGGAAGTCCAGTATACATTTATTTTATCAACTGGTTCATCTTTTAAATTGTGATCAGTATCACAGACAGAGATAGAAGTAGAGATAGAGTGGAAGAAAATAGCCTAGAGTCAAAATGGTAGGGCTGTTCAATGTCATTAATTATTAGGGAAATGCAAATCAAACCACAAGAGATGCCGCTTCATACCCACTAGGATGGCAGTAATAATTTTTCTAATGGAAAATAACAGGTGTTGGCAAGGATGTGGAGAAATTGGAACCCTTGTACGTTGTTGGTGGGAATGTAAAATGTTTCAGCTGCTATGAAAAACTGTTTGGAGGTTCCTCAAAAAGTTCAGCATGGAATTACCAGATGACCCAGAAATACTACTCCTTGGTATATACCCAAAAGAATTAGAAACAGGTATTCAATCAAAAACTGGTACACAAGCATTCATATCAGCACTCTTCATAATAGCCACAAGGTGGAAGCAATCCAAGTGTCCATCAACAAATGAATGAGTAAACAAAATGTGGTATATCCATGAAATGAAATAAAAAGGAATGAAGTACTGACACAGGCTACAACATGAATTAACCTCGAAAACGCAATGTAGGTGAAAAATCACAAGACAAAAAGTCACACGTTGTATGATTCCATTTACATGAAATATCCCAAATATGTAAATTCATAGAGACAGAAAGCAGATGAATGGTTGCCCAAGGCTGGGGGAAGGGGAGAATGGGGAGTGATTGCTTAACGCATATAGGGTTTCCTTGTGGAGTGATGAAATATTCTGAAAGTAGGTAAAGGTGATGATTGCACAATGTTGTTAATGTACTAAATGCCACTGAATTGTATACTTTAAGATGGTTAATTCCATGTTATGTGAATTTTAACTCAAAAAGATAGTGGGGGCAAAATGATGGGCTGCGTAAAATGTACTATTTTACTCTAAGCCCAGTAAAGATCATTGACCAGGAGTCATAAAAACTCTACTTTGCTAGATGTCTCCTTTAAAGAAAATAACACAAACTCTTTTTTTTTTTTTATGAAATTAGCTTTTAGAAAGATGGCTGTGTGAGAAAAAAAAAAACAATGCTTGAGCAAGTAAATTGCCTATTTCTGATCTATGTTGTATTATAGGTGAAGCTTTTCTGAAGAGGATCTAAAATATCAATAGATACATTTTAGAACGATGTGAAATACTAAGAGTTGGGACCAGGTTTCAGGGAACAGTGACAGAAAGGAAGAGGAGACTTTGGAAGAACTAGAGGGAATACTGTGATTTGATGGGGGCCGTGGAGTGTCAGGGGCACTGAAAAAGCTTTTTGAACCAAAGACATGTCCAGCTAAAAACCTTGTAGGGGACATTTGTCACTTTTCTGCTGCCCAGCATCCATTCTTCCTCTCCAGGGGCACACAAATTTCCTTTTGGGGAAGTTCCTCTCTCCCATTGCATGTAGGTAGTAAATCAAGGTTGCCCTGCCCACCCACTCTGAAATTCCCTGCTTCTAGACACCTCACTCCTGGGATATTGACTCTTTCCAGGTGGGTGGGGGGCAGTGATGTTGCTGACTGTGTAAAGAGCACATCGCTAGAGCAGCCCCCTGGTTTCCTTCCTGGATCCTGTGCTCTTCAAGCCTGGTTCTCCAGACTCTTGTCCATTTGGTGAGCACCCCAGCATCCCTGTAATATAAGAGGAGTTAAGTTAGTTGGAGTTGGATTTTGTTGCTTTAACCAAAGCAGCCTGTTTGATACAAATTTAAAATGCCAAGGAGTAGCGGCTGATGGGCATTTGGTTCACTGGGAAGGACTTGCTGGGAGTCGGTGGGGGGCTCAACCTCAGACAACATATCCTAAACACCTACTGTGTGCCAGGCCTTGGGCCGATTTGGTAGAGAGGTACTGGAGAAGATCAAAGGGAATAACAGCTAAGTCTGGGTCCCATAGCTATAAAGTGGTTTGATCTACAACCAAGGGACCCAAGTCCCATAAGGAAGAATTGGTCACCCACAGATTTAGGGCAAAGATGAGCATTAGTCAGCTTTTTTTTCAACTGTCTTATAAACAGCCCAGCAACCATCTGTCCTTGCTCGTGTGAACTCCATGTGCCCAAAGGCAGCATATATGTGTGTGTGTGTGTGTGTGTGTGTGTGTGTGTGTGTGTGCGCGCGCACGCATGTCTGGAGGGATGTGGGAGGGAGGGAGGTCCAGATTTTCCCTTGTGGTCTTTCCCTTTGGGCAATTCCATTAGCATAGCCAGATGTTGATTATAAGTAGGTTCAGAAGATAAAGACATGCTAGCCTCTAGATTTTGTTGTGATCTTCTAGCTTCTTTCTTAGTAACAGGATTCATTAACCACTGACCACAGCATGACATTGGACAAATTACCATCTAGATAAGTAAAGAAGTAGAAGACATCACTTCTGCTTTCTGGGAGTCAGGAATAAAACATGCCCAGATGCTAACTCTAAGAATAGCTTTTTAAAATGTAGAAATGCATGCAAATTAGTGTAGTAAAAAATGAGTATTGAAACGTGAAGCAAGACATAAAGTTTTACTATAGGACATAAATACCTGAATAATGGAGAGATAGACCATGTTTGGTTTTGGTTTCTGTTTTTGTTTTTTGCGGTACGTGGGCCTCTCACTGCTGTGGCCTCTCCCGTTGCGGAGCACGGCTCTGGACGCGCAGGCTCAGTGGCCATGGTTCATGGGCCCAGACGCTCTGCGGCATGTGGGATCCTCCCAGACCGGGGCACGAACCTGTGTCCCCTGCATCGGCAGGCAGACTCTCAACCACTGCGCCACCAGGGAAACCCCCATGTTTGTTTTTTTATCTTTTGGCCATGCTGCGTGGCATGTGGGATTTTAGTTCCCCAACCAGGGATCGACCCCTACATTGGAAGTGTGGAGTCTTAACCACTGGACCACAAGGGAAGCCCCTCACACCATGTTTTTGAATGGGACAAGTCGAAACTGTAAAGATGTCAGTTCTTCCCAAAGTAGTATATGTTTGGTGTGTTTCCAATTTAAAACTCCAAAATTTTTCATAGAACAAGCTAATCCTATAGTTCATCTGGAAACTAAAATGTCAAAAGTCTGCCAAGAAAATTTTGAAAAAGTAGAGTGAAGTAGGCCTGCACCATCAACTTTCAAAATATTCCATAAAGCTGTATTAATTAAAGTGGTGCCATATTGGCATAAGAATAGACAAAGAAATCGATGAACCAGAATAGAAAATGCAGAAACAAATCCAGATATTTAATTGAGAACTTGGTATATATTTAAAATGACCGTTGAAATCAGTAGGGAAAGGATGGGCCATTTATGGAGTAAGGACAATTAGCTAACTAGTTGAATTAGATTAAAAATGAATTAGATCTTTACTTCGCATCATTTTCAAAAATAAGTGACTTCAAGGTAATACATTTTTAAAAACTATAGGAATAATAGAAGGAATATTGCTGAATATATTTATAATTGGGTGTTGGAATAGCCCCTTTTAAAGCAAAATGCAAAACACAAAGGTTTTAACAGAAAAAATTAATAAATTTAACCACAAAATATAAAAAGCTATATAAGATGAAAAATAAAATTAAAATATACAATAGACTGGAGAAAACCCTTGCAAAATATAATATATAATGACTTAATGTAGGAGTGATAAAAATAAAAAAGGAAAAAGAAAACTATAATAGAGAAATGGACAAAGGATATGAACAGACAATTCACAGAAAAGAAGTACAAATTGCTAATAAACACATGAATCAAGGAAATGCAAATTCAAGTAAGAAACTTTTTTTCTCCCATAGATTGGATCAACCTTAAGAAACACAAATTGAAATATAATACCCATTTTTTGCCTATCAAAGTAGCCAAAACACCAATTTTTTTTTTTTTTTTTTTTTTTTTTTTTTGCGGTACGCAGGCCTCTGACTGTTGTGGCCTCTCCCGTTGCTGAGCACAGGCACCAGACGCGCAGGCTCAGGGGCCATGGCTCATGGGCCCAGCCGCTCCGCGGCATGTGGGATCCTCCTGGACCGGGGCACGAACCCGTGTCCCCCGCATCGGCAGTTGGACTGTCAACCACTGCGCCACCAGGGAAGCCCTAAAACACCAATTACTGATGAGGGTGAGGAAGACAGGTACTTTCATACACAATTGGTAGGAATGTAAATTGGTCCCTCTCTTTTGGGAGGCAGTTCGGTGGTACTATGAAATTTTAAATGCACACAGTTCTTGGTTTTATTTCTCATTCTCTAGCCCCACTCCGTTTTTCCCTCATCACTGGGTAGTCAAGGCCTGGCTTCTTTATAGCATAGCACCAGACTTCCAAGGAGGTATTATACAAGCAGAAGCTGCCAGGCTTCTGAAGGGCCAGGCCCAGATCTGCACAGCAGGCCTCCCACCACGTCCAGCAGACCGGACAAGTCACAGGCCAGCCTAGATCCATAGGGGTGGGGTAGGGGAGGTAGGAATCTAGCTCCTGACGGGAAGAATGGCTTGTGGGGGCAGGAATAGGTGGAATTATTTGGCGGCTCTATTTTCAGACAAACTACCCCATAGGTAGTTAGAGTAAAACATATTCCTCCATGTACCACTTCAGCAACATCTCTTAAATGTTTCCAGGGACTTCCCTGGTGGCGCAGTGGTTAAGAATCTGCCTGCCAATGCAGGGGACGCAGGTTCGAGCCCTGGTCCGGGAAGATCCCACATGCCACGGAGCAACTAAGCCCGTGCGCCACAACTACTAAACCTGCGCTCTAGAGCCCGTGAGCCACAACTACTGAGCCCACATGCTACAGCTACTGAAGCCTGCACGCCTAGAGCCCGTGCTCCGCAACAAGAGAAGCCACCACAGTGAGAAGCCTGCGCACCGCAACGAAGAGCAGCCCACACTCACCGCAACCAGAGAAAGCCTGCACACAGCAACGAAGACCCAAGGCAGCCCAAAATAAATAAATTTTAAAAATTAAATATTTCCATATTTATATAAATTTCAAAATATTCTGTTGTTTTGGTCCAGATTTCTTCCCTAAACTGAACCACGTGAGTGGGCACCTATTCTGGTTTTTACTTTCTTTTTTTTTTTTTTTTTTTGCGGTACGCGGGCCTCTCACTGCTGCGGCCTCTCCCGTTGCGGAGCACAGGCTCCGGACGCACAGGCTCAGCGGCCATGGCTCACGGGCCCAGCCGCTCCGCAGCATGTGGGATCTTCCTGGACCAGGGCACGAACCCATGTCCCCTGCATCAGCAGGTGGACTCTCAACCACTGTGCCACCAGGGAAGCCCTGGTTTTTACTTTCTTAATGTTTTTCCTATGATCTGTGGATCAGTTATGAAGACAAACAAAAACACAGTAAAGCTCCACCACAGTAAATGCTATGCAAAAACTCAATCTTGTAAGCCCTGGTGTTGGGTTACTGTGATGTTAATTAAAAAGTGTTTTATCAGTAGGTGGTATTGTCATAAAATTATAGACAGTGAAACTTCCACTGTGTACAACTGACCTTACACTGAACTGAGAAAGTCCCAGGCAGTCACCTGTCCACCAAGGTGGCACCTCCTAAGCCGAGCTACTAGGACTCAAGCAATAGAGGGCCGTGGCCAGGTTTGTGTGTTAGTTATCCCTCCACTGGTGGGGGGATGCCAGAGTTGATGGCAGCAAGACTAGAGGCTGAGAGACCACTTGGGGGGCAATTGCCAAGATTCAGAGGCGGTGACAGGACCTTGAATCTGGAGCATGGCATCAGGATTGATCACCTGTGTCATGATTATACAGGAAATCTGAGTAGCCAAAAGGAAATTTTATGCTTTTGTCATCTTTTCTATGATTATATTATATTCTAAATGAGATCAGAGGATAAGTAGATGAAATTTAACCCATTCTTCTGACATTTTTAACCTCAGCACATTTCTGTTTTTAATTTGTATTGTAAACAAAATTTTCTCCGAACTTCTCCTCCAGGAACAATCAGAAGTTTGGTTTCTTGGACCACTCCCCTCCCCGTATGCACAGTTTATTGTCCAACTTAGTAGTCTGAAACCCTTTATAAATTCGGTTATCTAAATCTTGTATAGTATTCAGCTGTCCTATTGACATTATTTTATAAGCTTGCTTTTTGTTACTGTCATAATCCACTTATCTCTTAAAAATGCCTTTGCCTGCTTTCTAAAGGCCGTGGTCTCTGCACTGAGATTTGCACCTGTGGTTGATGCTGGCAAGTGGTTTCATGTCCATAGGTCTTAAAAATACTCTTCCTTGGGCTTCCCTGGTGGCGCAGTGGTTGAGAGTCCGCCTGCCGACGCAGGGGACATGGGTTCATGCCCCGGACCGGGAAGATCCCACATGCCGCGGAGCGGCTGGGCCCATGAGCCATGGCCGCTGGGCCTGCGCGTCCGGAGCCTGTGCTCCTCAACGGGAGAGGCCACAACAGTGAGAGGCCCGCGTACCGCAAAAAAAAAAAAAAAAACTCTTCCTTCTCCTCCCTGCCCCCAGAGAGGAAGCTTATCTGGGAACTGGCTTGCTTAAGGTGATGACTTCCCTTCTCTTAAATTTGTGTAGATTTAATGAATTGCCAAAAACAGAGAGTAAATCTGGTTTAATTTAAGAAGAGGGTCTGGGATCATCTGGTCTGATAGAAATGATAGGCACAAATCGGCAAGCAGGTTAAGGTAAATTCTTAATAAAATGTTCACCACTGTGATACACTACAGAGGTGAAGGATTGATGTCATTACCATTTTATATTATGTCTCTAGTTTAATACAGAACACAAATCCTGCTCACACATCAAGCTTGGGCTCAAAGCTGAAGAAGAGAAACCAATAGCAGTTTCAGTAAATGGGATCATCTTGCCCTGTGGTTGTGAACTATAATCATTTCTTAATTGTAACTTGGAACACCTTGTTTTCCCAGTGATTAACTAGTTTGTGATTTTTGCACTTCCTACCAAGGACCAGAGTCACTGTGTTTTCACGAAGGACAGTTGTTAGGGTGGTATCATGCCTTGCTTATGCTAACAAGACTTTATCCTTC
Source organism: Lagenorhynchus albirostris (assembly GCF_949774975.1). Lineage (NCBI taxonomy): Eukaryota > Metazoa > Chordata > Mammalia > Artiodactyla > Delphinidae > Lagenorhynchus > Lagenorhynchus albirostris. Next base: position 164,922,737 of record NC_083095.1, on the reverse strand, counting down.
ATTAATCCGACAAATATTTACATTGCTCTGCCCTTCTAGCACATTCTCCAGAGCATACAATGTGCCCCCCAGCACACACACACACACACACACACACACACGCACAAGGCACTTAACAGACTCTTAGGAGGCTTTGCAGCCCTTCCCAGTTTAACAAGGTAGCAGGTTTGGTTCATGGGGTAACCCCTGCAGCTGTGGCCTGCCTTATTGGGGGAAGGCAAAGAAGTGAACATTTAGTTTGCATAGGTGCCGTGCTAGCTATTTTATATACAGTAGCTCATTTGATAATGAGGCTAACCCTGTCAAGTAGCATGTGTTCAAAATGTATTAGTTGCTTTCTTTCTATTCTACATTATGGAAATAACCCGTGTTGAATTAATTTATTATGGTAATAACCCGTGTTGAATTAATTAACACCTTAAATTTGAAATCCTATCTATATAAGCATGCCCTGGTTGATTTCTAAAGCTAATCTGTTGCGTTAAATGGGAAAAGGAGATAAATCATGGCATGGGTATAAGGTTTAAAAAAATCTCATATTTGTGCTTAGTGAACAGAATTTGTCAGGAAAAAAAAAAGAGGTTGAAAAGCTCTTGCTCCAAAGTTTTTTTAGAGCATTATTCAAGGAGTGTGGGAAAATTGACCTCTCCTCTCCTTCTTTCTTAGATATATTCCACCTTTGATCTGGGGGAAAAGTGGACACATCCAAACAGCCTTGTATGGGAAGATGGGAAGGGTGAGGTCACCACACCCGTATGGGCACCGGAAGTTCATCACCATGTCTGACGGAGCCACTTCGACCTTTGACCTCTTCGAGCCCTTGGCTGAGCACTGTGTGGGAGGTAAGTGAGTTTAGGTCATATGATTGGGCCATCACTCAGGGAAGGGGAACTAGTCCGTGAGGGAGCCTCAATATAAATGCTCGAGCCATTGATACTTACCATCGCATTCAGCGTCCTGTAGGAAGTCTGCTGAGGTGCATCACTTAGGAGCAACTGGCAAGGACTGGCTCCAGCGTGTGCTTGCCGGGCGTCCTGTAGGGCTCTTCAGAAAGCATTGTTGAACACAGTTTTTTAGTCCTTTTGTGAAATAGAAAAGCTTGGTATAAGAACTTGGAGCCCAGGACCAGGCCTCTGGTTTGATGACAGCAACAGAAGCTGGACTATTCTAAGTGCTTTATGTATGCTATTATCTCATTTAATCCTCACAACAACCCTGAGAAGTCAGTGCCTTATTATCCCTACTTTACTGATGAGGAAACTGAAGCTGAGAGATGCAGTGTAGCTGGTCTTGTTTGTTGGACAACAGCAGATAACAAAGGCTCTCATATACCCTCTGCTTAGGTTTCCAGAGGTCTGGGACACCTATATCTCAGAAACAACCACGGTTTCTACTGGTGATAAAACTCTCATTGCTCTGTGCAGACTGCACAATAAACATTCATAAAAAGCTTCACAATGAGGACTTCTGAGGAAGTGGAGTTAGATGGCTGCATCCTTTGAATGCTGTTACTACTGGAAGAGGACATGTCTTTTGAGTTCTGTAGTATTCAAAGGCACCTAGTTTTTTACAGGAGCTCAGTCAATATTTAGGGGTAAATTCCAGTAAATGTAATATAGCTCTCAGTTATTTAAAGCACTTAGAACCTCTGAGTAGCTAGTGACAACTTAGCTTATGTTCCCTCTGTCTGGAATGCTTGTCCCAGACCTTCACACAATTGCCTCTTTGTCGTTTAGCTCTCAGCCCCGTTGTCACCTCAGAGGGATGGTCCCTGACTCCTCTAACTAGTGTTTCCTTCCCAGGAAATCCATCACACCTTCCTGCTCTAGTTCTTCATGGTACCTGCCATTCTCTGAGCTTATTTGCATAGGTGTTTATCATCTGTCTGCTAGAATGTAGGAATCCCCAGAGTCGAATAAACAGTCACAGAAGTGAATAAATGAATAGATTAGGAGTTCACATTGTGTTTCTAAGCCTTGTAGCTGATCTTTCAAATATTTATTTCTCTACCATTTAAAAAAAGTTAAATATATTTTCCCTTGCTTCTAATGCTCTGACTTCTTCTACTATTAAAGTACAAAATTTAAGCAATTTAATTTAACCTGCTCTTCTAGGACTGAGGTGGAAAGTTGAAAAGGATGAAACTGATTCTTTTTTGTGATTGTCTGTGTCTTTCTATCACCGCTGTGCCCAGAAAGGATTGATGAAGGTGGTTCTGGAAGGCAGAAATGCTTCCAGGAAACGCTCTAAGAAAAGCAGCCGTTTTTCCTTTTTAATGATTTCTTCCTGACAACAAAAGGAATAAATACTCACTCATAGAAAATGTAGGTAATGTAGAAACATTTAAAAAAAAGAAAAGAATCATCTGTAATCCTACACCCAGCATACCACTGTTAGCGTTTTGTTCCATTTACCTTCGGTTCTATGCAAAGTTTTTCTAAAATTTAAATTACTACACGTTATATTATAAATTATAATATAAATATTTCCCCATATAGTTAAAAGTCTAAAAGTCTTCAATAACAAAAGTCTAACAATTGCTTAATAGTCTCCAATGTGGTCATACCATAATTTAATCATTCTGGTTTTGGGCATTTAGCTTGCTTATAATTTTGTTGCTCTCAAATAATCCTTTGATAAGCATCCTTACTCATAAAATTTAAGGCAAGATTCCAAGAATTGGAATTACAAGGTCAAGGTTTATAAAAAATTTTAAGTTTCTTTATGCATATTGCGTACGAATTTTAAAATTGTTCTTATCTTAACTTTCGGAAGGAGAATTTATGATTAGATTTAATAGCCCAAACACCACTTTTCTTTTAAAGAAAAACACATATTCATATTTTTAAGTAGGTAGTTCATACTCACGATAGAATATTCAAAATGTACTAAAGGATACACAGTAAAAGTGTAAGTCTCTCTCCCACCCTAACAGTGGTACCCACTGTTAGGATTCTTGTGTTTGATTCCAGAGCTAGTGGATGCGTTTATAAACATAGATGTCTTTTCCCCCCAACAAATAGTAGCATATCATAACCCTTTTCTGCACCTTGCTTTTTCCACTTAATACATATTAGAGAGCTTGCCATATTAGTGTATGTAAAGATGTCTCATTATTTTTAAAGGGCTACATAATATTTCATCGTTTGGATATGCAAAAATTTATTTAAGCAGACCCCTATTTCTGGACATTTATGTTATATTCAGTCTTTTGCTATTACAATCTATACTGTAGATATATTGTTTTGTGTATGTACAATGTATCTGTAAGATAAATACCTGAAAGTAAAATTGCTGGATCAAAGAGGTCTAAACAAACACTGCTTTTTATTTTTCCATTCATTCATTCATACAGAATTTCATATAGAAATTAAGAGTAATGCTTGGAAACTTGTATAAGAATTTGACAGAGTGATTTTATATCCATTGAATCTAATAATTAAAAAATTGAGATTTGAATCTTTTTCATTTCATTTTTCTAGTAATTAATTTTGATTGTATTTTATTTTTCAAAAGCATCTGTCCATAATGGATTGGAACTTTTAAAAACTGACCCTTCACCACAAATAATTTGAGAAACACTGCTATAGAGAGTTCCAGCTAGAGGGAAAGATATTCTTTCCCAGAGAAATGAGTGACAAGATGTATGTTAAATTCTCTCCTACTGTTGGCTAAGCCAATGAAGTGTAGTTGTGACCATTTATCATGTCACTATTTATTGGCTATCTCGGAATCTCCTCCTCCACCACATAGATGATGTTACCATGGTCATCTGCCCTGGAATTGCCAATCACAGTGAGAAGCAGTACATCCGCACCTTCGTTGACTACGCCCAGAAAAATGGCTATCGGTGTGCCGTGCTGAACCACCTGGGCGCCTTGCCCAACATTGAACTGACCTCGCCACGCATGTTCACCTACGGTAAGCTTGGGGCACAGCCAAGTGGAGAACCCCTTATTTCTTTTCCCACTCCAAGTGTGCTGCTACTTCTGCTTCTGCCTTACTTTTCTAAGTTTAGAATTTGTGCCCATCTGAAAGAGCTGGTGGGGCACACAATTGTAACAGCAGCCCATGTGTACTGGGCATTTGAGAAGCCATGCCTCACATCAGCCTCTCAGCTGGGCACTGGAACAACCCCTATCTCAGCCGATCTCAGAGGCAGAAACTAAAGCTCACAGGGGAAGGTCTTGCACAGCGCCCCCTGCTGGTAAGTTAATGCCCTTCATCACTATGCCCTCCTGATGCTCATTCCTCAGGACTCTTGTGAGTGGCAGGCCAGCGCTGTGATGAGGCATGTGGATGTTAGTGGGAAGGGAGTCTAGCACATTAACAACTCAGTGGGTTTCAGGCTGCTTGAGGACGGGAATTGGATCTCATATTTAGACAAATGCTTCTTGAGTTTCATCGAAGTCCTTTGTTAGGTAAGGCTCTGTGTTCTGGACTGCTCGTTCTTAAATCTTATTTAACTCTCCCTTCAGATTAACTGAACACACATAAATAATAAACATTAAAATATGTGTCTGTATATGTACCAACATTTGTGGTGTTTATAACCACATCAATTATAAGGTGTTTTCATGGGAAACAAATGAAAATTACATTTATAATCTCACCATAACTAATTTTCTCTTTCTTCATCCTCCCATTCTTTTATCTGTGTGCACATAGTTTTTATTTAGATGCAGTCATAGTGTGTATATCTATGGTAACTTAATTTAAATAACTTTATATTCACTAACATAAAGATGCATAGTCATTATATTTAATCTTTTTAAAGAGCCACATTGCTGTGATTACCCTGTTATAGTTTATTTAACCATTCCTCTTTGTAGCCATTTAGGTTATTTAAAGTTTTTCAGCATTTTAAATAATGATGCTATAAATATTTTTTCATAGAACTTTTTTCTTCTCTTTAATGTCTTCTTGGGAGTAAATTTCCAGGAGTAGAATTTCAGAGTCAGCATTTTTTATGCACGTCTTGTACATATTGTCAGATTGTCCTCCAGTAATATTGCTCCAGTTTTTTCCACCCTTGGTGGCATGTGAGGGTGGGTAAGGAAGCGTGAGCGGGGGCACCTTCTCTGTGCCAGGCTGGGGGCTCCCATCCGACTGCTCCTCCATGTGCACTCCCACCTAAAGACACCCATTTTACAGCCTCCCTTCTGTTCAACAGTTTGGTCAGTAGCTTGAAGATACAGGTGAAGCTCCAGATTTACACGTAACACAGGCACATGGGGAGTAGTGAGTAAGTGAGAGACAGGTTTGGATCAAAAGGTAGAAACAGGCAGTATCTAACAAAAATGAAAACAATGGAGAACAATTATAAGGTCCTGTACTTAGATATACAAATTCGGGTGCACAAGTAGAGGATGGGGAAGTGTGGCTTGGCCGCAGGGTCTGGGACGGGAGTGCTACCTAACAGCACGAAGTGCCAACAAGACAAGAAATGCCAGCGAGAACACTTAACGTGTGCCCAGCACAGCACCGCCGTTTCCCATGGACGTGATCTCTTCCATCTCCACAGCAGCCCTTGAGGCAGTGAGTGAAATTGTGATGGAGAGACTGAAGCACAGAGAGTTTAAGTAATTCGGGCAGGGAGAGAACCCGTAAGTGGAAGAGCCAAGATAAGATCCTGAATCTTGCCGCCCTGGCCTCCAGAATCCTAGGAGAGGAGCTAGGCCTGTGCAGTCCAGGCCCCCACCCCTCAGAGTGCTGAGCTATAGAGACAGGAGTCTAGACTGGGGGGCACTCACACACAAGTCGAGGAGTCTGGTGGCTAAAGGAGCAGAGACGAGTCGGCTCAGTGTGGGACGTGGTCACAGAGAGGCTACCCAGCCCTGCCACTGGCCAGCTGTGTTACCTTGAATTTGCTTAACCTCAGTTCCAGGTTCTTCAACTGCAAAGTGGGGGTTACAGTTTTACAATTAAATATGGGTCACTAAGGACTTAGCAGGCAATTGAGTGCCTAACATATAGTATCCACTTATGAAATGTTCGACTTATTCAAATACTTGAAGATCCTATAATGCTAGTGAAAGATTAGCAGTGCTCTGTGTGGCCCAGATACATAAGACGTGTTCTGCAGGGGAAGATGGGAATATCAATAATAATTACAATACAGTATGATGAGTGCACCAGTTGAGAGTGTCTGGTGGGCGCGCAGCAGCAGGGTGGAGAATCCAGCCTGTCTCCATAGGCAAGGGTCACGCGTGGAAGGAAGGGTCCTCCCAGAAAAAGCATTTGAACTGGGTCCTCAAGGTGAGGAGGGGTTGGAGCTCAAAAATAGAGAGCAGCTGCCTTTTAAGAGAGTGGCACATCTGGGCTGGCAAGCAGAATTTGAGAAAGGAAAATCCGTGGGGTGAAGTGAGTCCATCTAGGATGAGCTCAGCACCCACATCTTTCATAGTAATTTAACTTACCCTTTTTGTTGTTGTCACCGTTTGTTTCATCAGAATTTTAGAAATAAATTCCTATAGTTTATTTTAGTAGTTTTCCAGAAAGACAGGTACCTAAAGATATGGATGATTTTTCTAGCTGTGCTATTTAGTTCTTTTGTTTATCAGTACATCTTTTAACTGTTGAGGTGCATTGTTTAACCATCGGTTAGTAAGGTCAAACAAATGTGACCTGAGGTCAAAAATCCAGAACTTAAGGCACTTGAAATCCAAACAAAAAAGTCTCTGGGGGCGTCCCTGGTGGTGCAGTGGTTGAGAGTCCGCCTCGATGCAGGGAACACGGGTTCGTGCCCCGGTCCGGGAAGATCCCACATGCCGCGGAGTGGCTGGGCCTGTGAGCCATGGCCGCTGAGCCTGCGTGTCTGGAGCCTGTGCTCCGCAACGGGAGAGGCCACAACAGTGAGAGGCCCGCGTACCGCAAAAAAAAAAAAAAAAAAGTCTTTGGTAGCTTAGAGAAGGTGTTAGTACTTCCTTAAGTGCTATTAATATGACTTTAGTTTAAAAGAATGGGTTTTTAAAGAATGAAATTTTGCTGTTTGCAACAACACAGGTGGACTTGGAGGGCATTATGCTAAGTGAAATAGAGACAGAGAAAGACAAGAAAATAGAAAGAAATAGAGACAGAGAAAGACAAGTAGTGTATGATATCACTTATATGTGGAATCTAAAAAATACAACAAACTAGTGAATATAACAAAAAGGAAGCAGATACACAGACATAGAGAACAAACTAGTGGTTACCAGTGGGGAGAGGGAATGGGGGAGGGGCAATATAGGGGATTAAGAGGTAGAAACCTCTTATTTTGTACCTTAGGTATAAAATAAGCTATAAAGGGGAATTCCCTGGTGGTCCAGGAGTCCAAGGACGAGGGTTCAATCCCTGGTTGGGGAACTAAGATCCCACAGGCCGTGCAACACGACCGAAAAAAAAAAAAAAAAAAGCTACAAGGATATATTGTACAACATGGAGTATTTTCAAATATTTTATAAATATAAGTGGAGTATAACCTTTAAAAATTATAAATCACTATATCGTACATTTGTAATTTATATAATATTATATATCAACTATACTGCAATTTTAAAAAATAAAAGAATGGGTTTTTAATAAACGGTTCCCTGGACTGGTGAATAAGGAGCAATCCTTCAACAAAGCTGGCCTGATACATTAGAGCAAAGCCTATGTTTGTTACTTTTCACTGGTAAAGTGAGGCAGCTCAACTGTTAACAAGCTAGAACTGAAAAATCTTCATCACACTTAGTCCTGTATTGACTAGTTGCCTATTTATGGACTTTCTATACTTCAGTATAAATATATTTGTCGACTTTTATTTCTACACCTAATATCATTCATTTTTAATTACTGTTGCTTTGTGATATGGCCTAATATCTGATAGGATTCACCCTGACCCATTGCTTCTTCAGCGTGTGCGTTTGTCTCTCTGCGTGTTTATTTTTTCAGTTGAACTTTAGAATTACTTTGTCAAGTTCTGTGTTGAGTTTCTGTACCAGTCAAGATGGACGCGATTATGCTGTGGAAACAACCCCCAAATCTCACTGGTTTAAAAACAAAGATTTATGTCTTCCTCACATGACAAATCCATCCTGGCTTGGCCGGGGGTGTCCTATGTCCCATCACCATCCTCACTCAAGCACCCAGGCTCATGGAGCAGCCCCCATCTGGAGCATTACCCGTAGAGGTCACAATTTATTGGCCAAAGCACATTACATGGTCAAACCTAACTTCAGTCGGGTGGGGGAGGTGTGTTGTTCCCAGAGAGGGAAAGTAGATTTTGGTGAACTCTAGCACACTGTATCACAATTTTTGAATAGAAATTTTATTGTATAAATTAACTTGGAAAAGTTCGTTGTTACAGTGTTTCGTTATCCAGGAATGTGGAACTTCCCTTCAAGTCTTCCTTTATTTCTCCCATAAAGAACTTCTAGTTCAGTGGTTATCAACATTAGAATTCCCCTGGGGAACTTCTGAAAGATACCAAGGCCAGGGGCCAGCCCCCAGGAGTGTAAGGTTCCCCCCCGCCCCAGGCTGAGAGCCACAGATGTAGGTCTTACACATTCTTTGTTTCCTCTTCAGTTTTTTTCTTTTACCTTTTTATTACAGAAATGTTCAAAATATAGAAAAGTAGAGAGAATAGTAAAATGAACTCAGAATAAACCCCTCTGTACCCATCACTCAACCTCAACAAGTACTCAGCTTCTGGCCAATCTTATTTCATCCATAAACCACACCTTTCCTGCATCCCCCTTCCAAGATTGTTTTGGAGCAAGTCCCAGACAGCCTATCATCTCATCTGTGACTGTTTCAATGTGATGCTAAGGTACATGGACTCTCTGTAAACTGTTTTAGTTTGCTGGGGCTACCAAAGCAAAATACCATAGCCTGGGTGGCTTAAATTAAAGAAATGTATTTTCTCACAGTTCTGGAGTCCAGAAGTCTAAGTTCAAACTGTTGGCAGGTTTGCAAAGGCTTCTTTCCTTGGTTTATAGATGGCTGTCTCTCTGTGTGTCCATGTCTGTGTCTCTGTCTGTGTCCTAATCTCCTTTTCTTTCTTTTTTTTGGTCAAATATCCATACCATTTGTTTTGTTTTGTTTTTGAAATTTATTTATTTATTTATTTTTGGCTGCGTTGGGTCTTTGTTGCTGCATGCGGGCTTTTCTCTAGTTGCAGGGAGCGAGGGATACTCTTAATTGCGGTGCGCGGGCTTCTCATTGCAGTGGCTTCTCTTGTTGCAGAGCATAGCCTCTAGGCATGCGGGCTTCAATAGCTGTGGCTCGCAGGCTGTAAAGCGCAGGCTCAGTAGTTGTGGCGCACAGGCTTAGTTGCTCTGCGGCATCTGGGATCTTCCCGGACCAGGGGTCGAACCCGTGTCCCCTGTATTGGCAGGTGGATTCTTAACCACTGCAGCACCAGGAAAGCCCTAATCTCCTTTTCTTATAAGGACACCAATTATATTGGGTTAGGGCCCACCCTAATGACTCCATTTTAACTTAATTACCTCTCTAGAAGCCCTGTCTCCAGATACAGGCACATTCTGAGGTACTGGGGCTTAGGACTTCTACATATGAATTTGGGGAGGACACAATTCAGTCCATAACATAAACATAGCACAGTACCATCATCACACCTAAAACTTTAACAGTATTCCTTCATAGCAGTTCAGTTTCCCCAGCTAACTTCTTTCTTTGTTATTTTCCTTTTTAATTACAGTTTGCTCAATTCGGGATCTAAATCAGGTCCCATATATTACAGTTGTCTCAAAGGTTTCTTAAGCCTCTTTTAAATCTCCTTCCCTTCACTTTTTTTTTTCTTTTTTTTGGCTGTGCTGGGTCTTCGTTGCTGCGTGCGGGCTTTCTCTAGTTGCGGCGAGTGGGGGCTACTCTTTGTTGCGGTGCACGGGCTTCTCGTCGTGGTGGCTTCTCTTGTTGTGGAGTACAGGCTCTAGGTGCACGGGTTTCAGTAGCTGCAGCACGCGGGCCCTAGAGCACATGGGCTCCAGTAGTTATGGCTCGCGGGCTCTAGAGCGCAGGCTCAGTAATTGTGGCGCACGGGCTTAGTTGCTCCACAGCATGTGGGATCTTCCCGGACCAGGGCTCGAACCTGTGTCCCCTGCATTGGCAGGCGGATTCTTAACCACTGTGCCACCAGGGAAGTCCCTCCTTCCCTTCACTTTTAATAGACCCAGTCAAGTCAGCCTCTTCCATGTGGGGTAACTGGATGTGACATGAAGGGGGGCCAGATCCCTGGGACATGGCACAGCCTATCCAGAACATACATGGGCACCAGGCACTGGCCTGAGGGGCCTGCTGACCTCAGGTCTGCCCAAGTTCTGTGTGGAGGGCCCTTCTCTTGTCTCACCAGGTTTCACCTTGTCATGCAGGACTCAACCAAGATGGCACCTTCTTAGAGAACCCTTCCAAGACTCCCCTCACCCCCAGTCATTCTCTATCTAATCCCCCTCTTCACATTCTTCAAGGCACGTATGGTTTGATGAAATGTTGTATTTGTTTACATGTTTATTTCCTGTCTCTCCATCCCCAATTCCCCTCCACAAGTGCCTGGGGTCTTTGTGCTCCTCTTCTAGCCCCACAGGGCCTCGAACCCTTTCTATGCTTGGCCCATAGAAAGTGCTCACTAGGTCGGTGTTGCCTGAATGAGGACTGAGAGGAAGGGTGCGAAATGACAGTTTGTGGATGGAAGGTGATGTTGTGCAGACTAGCGTGCCTCAAACAGGTGTGCCTTATGGTTGTATGACCTGTCCTTATGTAAACCGTGTCGCTCTGGAGCAGATGGCAGGCCTTCCAGTCACTGTGATACTCTTGGGGCCTTTGGAAACTGTGACCTTGACCAGAGCAAACTAAAGAGGGCATCAGCATGAAGCCCTTATTCTTCATTTCCTGTTTCCCCCCACACACACACACACCTCTCTTTCTGAGAAAATTGCAAAAGACCTTTTCCTGCTTATCAAACTAACTCTGTTCTAAACCACGTAAGCACTAATCCCTTGTTATTGGGCATCTTTGCTGATGTGATTAGAAATTGTTGAAAATAGATCTCTTGAACAGAAGAATTTCCTAAATGGATAACCTTACATTCTCGTGACTTAGAATCACATGAATCCTTAGTTCTGCCTTTGAAAGATAAATTCATTAAGGAAAATCCTGCATGACAGCAGTTACCATTTATCTCACACTAACAGTGCCAGGCATGTGCTGAGCATGCAGGGGTATTACTTCCCTTGATCCTCCTGATGCCTCGGGGGTAGGCGTTAGTTTCCCCACTTCCCAGGCTCAGGGAGGTTAAGTACCTTGCCTGGGGTCACACAACCAGTAAGTGGTAGGACCAGCATTCAAACTGCGGGATTCTTAACTTCAACTCAGTACCACCTCTGCCGTAGTGTTCATTTCCTATTTATGATATTGCTTATTAGAATAAAGGGGAGCAGGGAGATAGTTGAGCATTAAAAAGATTTGTCCCCACTATGGTGGTAGTGGTCATTACTGTTTTTATTAGTAGCTGTCGCTTACATTGCACTTGTTGTGTGCCAGGCACTGTTCTAAGTACTTTATAGGATGTATTAAATCAGTCATCCCCCTTTTACAGATGAAGAAACTGAGGCCCGGCAAGGTTGAGTAACTTGCACATACTGTATAGCACAGGGAACTCTACTCAATACTCTGTAATGACCTAGATGGAGAGAGAATCTAAAAAAGAGTGGATATGTGTGTATGTATAACTGATTCACTTTGCTGTGTACACCTGAAACTAACACAACATTGTAAATCAACTATACTACAATAAAAATTTTTTTTTAAAAAAGGTTGAGTAACTTGCTCCAGATCACAAAGCTGATGAGTGGGTGATCCAGGTTTCCATCCCAGGCAGTCTAGTCCTGGAGTCCATGCTTTTGAACAACTACATAGCCTTTCCATGTAAGGGACTGCATCCTGCTGATACTTCTAAGGAGTAAGGAAATAGTTCCCAGTCGGATACATTTTAGGTTTAAGGCAAAAGAGCAGCCAGGAGCTTCTCAGAGCCACAGAAACAGGCCTGTTGGGTTTGGGCTCTGGTTTTTGTTTATCTCACATCCTACAGACATTCATGAGGCCAGACCCTGTGATGAGAATACAGGTGGGAATTCAAGTCCCTGCTTTCCGGAAGCTCCCATTCTAGTGAAGAACAGCTCACTATCGAGGGAAGGGGGGGAAATAGTCCCAATCAGTCTGCACTTACTGGCTGGGCTTGTCCAAAAAGAATATTTACCAACAGCAGCCTTTTTAAGGACAGGGGCCAGATTTTAATATTCAATTTTTATATTATGTTCTTGTTAATCTCCTGCATATAGCGTATCACTTAGAGAGAGTTGCTCAGGGAATGCCTGCATAAGGAAAAGGCAGTGTTTTAGAGTCCAACAGATGGGAATTTGAATTCCGCAGTTGGGGAAGTTAACATTAATATAAAAGTACACAGCATGAGGCCCAGCAAATACCAGTAAATGCCAATGATTATTGTCTTTATTAGTCTTTCACTCTTACTTTGTGTTTTCTGTGAGCCCACTTAGAGGAGAAAAGGCGAAAGTTTACTTGAACAATTAAATGGCCTAGCCTCTATGTCAGCTTCAAACAGTTGACTGCCTGTGAACTGTCATAAGGGCCAATTTGAGAAGCAGTGCTCGTTGAGCATAAATTTCTGTTTTGAGCTTGGTCTGAGTTATGACTCTTTTTACAGGTATGGCAAGGCCCCGGTGGTTATTTTGAAGGGTGCAGTGCTTGCTTTCTGGCTTCATAACCTTCATTACTGGCTCCTTGCCAAATCTGGTGGGCCCAGGCTGAGGGTGGGGGGGGTGGTCACACACCTCCAACTCAATGTTACTGGCTTCTATATTCAAAATCAGTACTGGAAAGTTGTTTTTATTGTAGTACATGTTTATTAGCTATATTTTAACTTTCTAAAAATTATTTTCATTCTTTAAAAAATTTCCTTACCACTTGCCTCAGAATAGTTCGTAGATTTTTTTTTTAACCAGCAGATATTAAAGATTTCCCTTTTGATGAGTTACATGACATTATCTGATCTGACCAAAGACAAAATGTGAAACTGTTAGGATGACTAGTAGAACCCACAAGGGTAGAATTTAAATTTAAATTTAAATTTAAATTTCTTATTTAAGTACGATACTTTGCTGGAACAGACCGGGGGTCCATAACCCTATCTTCTGGATGAGATCAATGAATAACACTTGAAAATGAAGGAAAACATAGAAGTCTTGAAGATTTTTTTGAAGTGTATTTATCATACAGGGCCTAATCTTTAATTGGAACACTGCGGTAGTGAACAATTGACTTAATTGATTTTTTAACCTAGGCAGCGTTAGGAATGTGAGTAATGTCGTCAGTGATGCTGCAGGGGACCAGTAAATTCAGGAAATATTCTGCTCCATCTTTATCTTTGGCTAAATGCCTTATCCCAGCAGTCCAGTATTCATATTCAGAGCAAAGTAGAGCTGGATCAAGTCCACCAGCCAAGGAAACGAACTAAAAACCAGAATGATCCAGTTGTGGTTATTCTGACCTCCATTTCTAAGACTGACCTTGAAGTCTTATGACCAGAAAGTTAAGAGCCAAGTTAAGAGCCAAGTGACAAAGGGTCTATGAGTTTGATCTTGATTAGAGGAAAAATTTAAGATTTTTAAAAAGTCTTTTCTATATCAGATGAAAGGAATAAAAATAATAACCTTGCATTGGTGACTCAGTCAATAAGGTGACTGAGTCCCTTAGAATCATGAGCCTCCTAAGAACTTAGGACCGAACACCAACCTAGATCATTTTGACATTGAAAATGGTCTCAAACGATTTAAATTGCCTTTTCCTGTGAGTTTAAACAGTGAAGTGGGCTCTTCCCTTATTTCTGAACATCTGGCTTTCTTACATTAGACATCAAGCTGAGAAGAGGTACATGAAATCACAGCATCATCTTCTGTTGCTTGGAGGAGGAGCTCATTAATGTCCAATTGGGTTTAATACAGGATTTTTTTTTTAACTGTCTTTTGGAACCTCAATGTAAGATCAGAAAATTTTGCCTTGCTTAGGGGATAGCATTTCCATCTTAGAAGGGAGGGAAGCCCTGTACCTGGGGTCACCATATAATTTAGCAACCCAACTGGGTCACTTATGAGAGTGAAAAAGGACCTTACTAATAACTGCATCAGAATAACAGACAAACTCCAGGACTCTCTCAGGCAAACTAAGGTGTATGGTCACTGCTATACAGCATGCTGTAGAGGTCACCCACATGATCCAAGGCATTTTGCCACAAAGAGTTGCAGACAGTGATTTTTAAGAAACTTCTACTTTGTTAGAAGTAGAAGTAACTGCTCAATCTAGCTGAAGATATTTGATTAGATCATGAACATAAATGTTTCTGTAAGCTTTTCATGTCTACCATTTTAATTGATGCAGACTCCATTTTAGTTTTTTTTGAATTTTATTTTATTTATTTTTTATACAGCAGGTTCTTATTAGCTATGTATTTTATACATATTAGTGTAGATATGTCAATCCCAATCTCCCAATTCATCCCACCACCACTGCCCCCAACCGCCACTTTCCCCCCTTAGTGTCCATACTTTGTTCTCTACATCTGTGATGCAGACTACATTTTGAATCGTATTCATGATTCCAGATGACAGCCAGGAACTGTGTTGCCTCTGCAACAGTCGAGTGTTATAATGGCAGAAGAACACTGTGGGAAGGGAGGGGGGGGGGAGGTGGGTGAAGAGAGAGGGAGAATGGGGAAGCGAAGGTAGTGAATTTGCAGAAGCTCAAGCATCTTAGTAAAACATCTGACAAGACCATCTGCTGAGAGTCATTGAGCTTGGAGAGGGTGCCCAGGGAGGGGCCCAGAGTTTAGGGACATGTTGGGGAGTAATACTGCGAGCAGAACTGTGGAGGAGCCTCGACAGGTCTGTGCTTTCTGGATGAGATCTGAATATTTAACCTTCAGACAGAAGAGGGCAGTTTTCAGCATCCTGTACCCCGGGAAACAAAGCCAACAGCACTCATTTGCGAAAATCTTTGTTTCAGAGTTAAAGACAAGGCAAATTCATATGGTGGGCAAAGAAGGCCTTCACTTTATTTCCACAGCTGTTTTCTTCCCGAGTGAGTCAGCTTTGCAGCAGCTTGCCCACAGCTCTAGGAAATGACTCACACACCTTCACTATGAAAATGCTAGGGGCTGCTAGGCCCCCAACAGTCTGCCAGCGAGCCGTGTTGTTAGCTGACCGCTCTCTTGCATTAAATTTAGTGGGAAGGACATTTAGGTTCTTCTTTCCCGTCCCCTGCTCAGTCACGCTGGCTGATACTGTGTGCTTTCATGCCGCATGATTCAAACTTCCTTCTTACCGAGCTCCATCAATGGCACGCCCACCATGTGCCTGGTGTGGAGGATACAGAGATGACTCAAAGTCTCCATCCACAAGGAAGACCACGTCTCTGGGTCCTTGTATTTGAGCTGACTGAGTCATGATAGTGCCATTTTGGGGGAAATGGCTTTTGAAATAGATGGTACAAGAAAAAGGTCTCTCCTGTCCTCGGCAGTTTGCTTTTCCAACATAGGCCTGTGGTATTCGTCTGTCTAAGGCCAGGTTAGTGCCTCCTATTTCGTTGTCTTAAAAAGCTGCAGCAAGGGCTTCCGTGGTGGCGCAGTGGTTGAGAGTCCGCCTGCCGATGCAGGGGACACGGGTTCGTGCCCCAGTCCGGGAAGATCCCACATTCCGCGGAGCGGCTGGGCCCGTGAGCCATGGCCGCTGAGCCTGTGTGTCCGGAGCCTGTGCTCCGCAACGGGAGAGGCCACAACACTGAGAGGCCCGCGTACCGCAAAAAAAAAAAAAAAAGCTGCAGCAAGATTATATAAGGGCCTACTGTATAGCACAGGGGGGAGAAAAAGGTACAATCTGTTTGCAGGACATATATTAAGTTAACCTTAAAACTGCATTCCAATATACATTTGTCTGTAGACAAATACTGTTTGATTCCACTTATACGAGGGACCTAGAACAGTCAAATTCATAGAGTCTGAAAGTACATTGGTAGATGCCAGGGGCCGGGGTCGGTGGCGGGGTTGGTGAGGGGGAATGGGGAGTTACTCTTTAATGGGGACAGAGTTTCAGTTTAGGAAGGTGCAAAATTCGGGAGATGGATGATGGTGAGAATTGCACAACAATGTGAATGTACTTAGTGCCACTGAACTGTACACTTAAATATGATTAAAAATTTTTTAAAGTGGGCTATAGAAACATTTAAAAAAAAAAGATTATATACCTAAATCTTGTTACTGGTGCTAATCCTTTAAGGATTAAATACATAGAACCTCATTACAATCCTCCTAGTATTAAAAAAACAGGTAGCTGCAGCTCTTAATAAAAGAACCCAGGGAGGGGTTCCCAGACACTGAGGGTGTTTGGTAACTGACATCCGGTGGAGATCCCGGGAGGACCCTGCATCTACCAGCAGGCTGATCCTGGAGCTGGGCAGACACCATGTCCTTGCCTTTCCCTTGCCTGGGAGAGATGGCAGCTCTTCACAAAACACCCAACAGCTTGTCTAGGATTATGTAGACCTGGCCTTTTATCCAGATCAGAAGTGCTTGAATCTAATTAAACTGAGGCTCCCAAAGTGCCTACACGATTAGCTGTAATTGCTCCTCAGTAGTGTAGCAAATCCGAGTTACAAAATCCAAGTTTTGTAACTGCCCCAGTGACATCTGAACATCTCCTCTAGGTCTCAAGTAATTAGTCTCAGACCTGGATAAAGATAGGTAGGTCCAAAAGGCATCAGATGGTGAAAAAGTAAGACTTTTCACAATTGAAAAATAAATCCTGGCCATGCAATTACTTATGTAGATTTGGGATACAAGACAAAGGACTTGGGCTATGGGGTTAGACATGGGTCCAAAGCCCGTTGCTCCCACTCACTCACAGGGCCTAGCACAGGGCCTGGAACGTAGTGACTCCTTCCTATTCGTTTAGATGATACTGACTGAGTGCCCACTGAGCGCCAGGCCCCACAGATACAGTGGTGAACAACACCAGGAATATCTTTGCTTGATGGCGTTTATAGTCTAATAGAGAGGCTCATTCAATGGTAGAACAAAACTTAAAGATACAAATAATTAGCCAAGGGATGAAAAAATTAGGCAGAGTCCCAAGGAAATGGTGGTAGAAACAATTGACAATAAGTCCCTTAGTACCATTTCTTGTACAGGCAAATAATGTCCCCATCACAAGCTGCACACATCACTGCCCCAGCATGAGGGATGTGTTGGGTGTATTTAACATAGTTGAAGGGAGGGTGGGAGGGAGGGAGACGCAAGAGGGAAGAGATATGGGAACATATGTATATGTATAACTGATTCACTTTGTTATAAAGCAGAAACTAACACACCATTGTAAAGTAATTATACCCCAATAAAGATGTTTAAAAAAATAAATAAATAAATAAAAAACATAGTTGAAACTGGTCTAAGGATATTTAAACATCTTTTTAAGAAATTATTCTTGATTTTCACTAGATTTTTTAACTGGCTGGATTTTTATTGAAAAAGTAATGTATATACACAGGAAAAACATTCAAATGGTGCAAAAATCTGTATAGCAATAAGTCAAACTATGTCTTCCTCCCATCCTAGCCCCTGGTTTTCCTCTTCAAAAAAAAAAAAAATAATAACTGCTATAGTTTTTCAGCAAATATTCAATCAGATATGTGTACACATATAATCCCTTTAAAAACACAAGTACACACAGGAGATGGTGCCATCCCACTGCTTCGCTCTTGTTTTGGCCCCTCAGTAAGCTGGCTCAGGGTCATTCCACATCAGCAGACCGGACTCTACGTCATTCTTTTTCACAGCAATTTAACTAGTCCTCTTACTGGTGGAAATTTAGGTTATTTCCAATCCTTTGCTGCTGCAAACAGCGCTGCAGGAAACATTCTTGCACATATATCTTCGCACACATCTGCAGTATAAAGTCCCCCAAAGTGGAACTGCAGGACCAGAGGTTTGTCCTTTTGAAAGCATTAATAAATGTTACCACATTGCCTTCTGAAGGCTATTCCAGTGCCCACTCCCACATCAGTGGATGGACCAGCAGTCCTGGTACCCACACCCTCCCCAGTGCTGGGTATCGGCAAAGTTGATCTTTTCTAATATGGGCAGTGGAAAAGGATTGTGAATTGTCGTTTTAATTTGCATTTATTTAACTGTGAGTGACATGAAGCATTTCTCTGAACCGCCCTTTTAAAAGACAAAAGAGGGCTTCCCTGGTGGCGCAGTGGTTGAGAGTCCGCCTGCCAATGCTGGGGACACGGGTTCGTGCCCCAGTCCGGGAAGATCCCACATTCCGCGGAGCGGCTGGGCCCGTGAGCCATGGCCGCTGAGCCTGTGCGCCCGGAGCCTGTGCTCCGCAACGGGAGAGGCCAAAAGAAACAGAAAATTGAAGATTTTACCCACCTTTCCTATCAACTCAGACAGGGGTTCTCAAAGTGTGTTCCCTGGACCAACATTGCCTGGGAACTTGCTAGAAATGAAAATTCTCATCCCACCCAGACCTCCTGAATCAAAGATTCTGGAGGTGGGACCTAGCAATCTGTGTCTTAATGAGCCCTCTGTTTAGACCCCACCCCTAGAGTCTCTGATTCAGTAGGTGGCGTGAGGCATAAGAACTTTCATTTTGAACAATTCCCAGGCAATGCTAATGCCGCTGGGCCAGGGACCACACTTTGAGAACCGCTGGGCTAGCGCATTTTTCTTGCAGTAATATTTAACCTCAATGCAGTTTTTCTGATCCACTCTACAAGAACGATTACCGGAAAGCAGTTGTGTGTATTTAGGGCTTTAAAGATTGTTTTTGTTAGGAGTTTGATGGACCCGGTAGAGCTGTCCTGTTGGGTTGAGCAGGGGTTCACCCACTACAGAAACCTGGCTTTGAGGAAATATTTGGAAAGCAGCTACCAGGGCAAGAGCCCTGCTTCAGAAGCTTCCAAAAGGGCAGTGCCTCTGTGTGGGCAGGTTGCTTACTGCAAGTGGAAAGGGAAATCTGAAGAGGCTGGTCCAGAGACCAAGTGGGAGTATGCCTTAAAGAATGCTTTCTCCTATTGGTCTGAGCCAAAGGGATCCTTGTTCCGTAGAACAGTGGTTCTCAGCCCTGGTTGCACTTTGGAGTCCCCTGTAGATCTCATAAAAGAACACCCATGCCCGGGTCCTACCCTCAGATAGTCTGATTTCATTAGTTTGGGGAGGGCCCAGGCATTAGTATTTGTTGTTGTTTTACAAGATCCTCAGGTAATTCTAATGTGCAGTCAGAAGAACACTGCTTTGGAGAAAAATCTAGAAATCTAAATTGGCCTTTTCAAGTGTTAAGCTACAATCCCTTGTTTAAATGATTTTTTTTAATTGTGGTAAAATACACAAAAATTTACCATTTTCATCATTTTTAAATGTACAGTTCAGTAGTGTTAAGTACATTCACATTGTTGTGCAATCAATCTCCAGAACACTTCTCATCTTGCAAAATTAAAATTCCATACCCGTTAAACAACAACTCCCCATTCCCCCTCCCTCTAGCCCCTAGCAGCCACCATTCTACTTTCTGTCTCTGTGAATTTGACTACTCCTGGTACTTCATGTAAGTGGAATCCGACAGTATTTGTCTTTTTGTGTCTGGCTTTTTTCAGTTGGCATAATGTCCTCAAGATTCATCCATTTTGCAACATGTGTCATAATTTCCTTCCTTTTTAAGACTGAATAATATTCCATTGTATACATGTACCACATTTGGTTTATCCATTCATCTGTTGATGGACACTTGGGTTGCTTCCACCTTTTGGCTGTTGTGAATAAAAACTGCTATGAACATGGGTGTACTTAAATAATATTTTTAAAAGAGAAGAGAAGTAACAGTTATAATAATAGTTAACATTGAATACTTACTATGCCCTGGTCTAAGCCTTTTACCTACATCACTTTACTCAGTCCTGCAAACCAACTCTGTAAGGTATTCACCATTATTACCTCCATTTTACAGATGCAGAAACAGACCCAGAATGGTTTGGTAACTTGCCCAAGGTATTTTCCAAAGTTCCCTCAGGATAAAAATCATTTGGAGTATTTGTTAAAAGTACCCATTGCCAGACCCCATGCTGTATCTGTGGACTCTGAGCCTCCAGCAGGGAGCCCAGAGGTATAGATTTTCCTTGTACCCCAGGATTTGCTTGTCATCATTGGGAAGTTGAGAGCATTGGGGGCCACTAAAGGGGCCTACCCTAAACAGTGTGACCACAGAGCTCTTTCACTCAGCCATGGGGCCAGACTGCCTCATTAATGCTGTGTTTTTAAGGCCTCTTATGGCCTAAGAGAGGTGAACAAATGTCTCTAACAGGAGTTCTGAATTCTTTATATGTTGCATGCCTGAGCAGCCATGATATCAGCTGCGTGTGTTTGAAGACTCCCCCCTCTTTTACATCACATCTCCCCATTTTAAACCTAGCGTTTCCCAGAGATATAACATTCCTTCTATTGCTACCTTTTTAAAAAGAGAAACTTGGATAAATAACCTAGGTGGGGACAAAAGTCTGGCGTTTCAGATTCCTAAGTTAAGAGTCAGGGTTCCCTCTGGACCAGCTTTTTGTTGCTCCAGGAGGCTGTCACCAGGACCCATCAGAGGCCTTCAGAATCCACTCAATTCATCAGCTATTTATTGAAGGGCTGCAAGGTGCACCACCCTCTGCTGGGTGCAGGAGGGAGAAAAATAGGAGACTTGATCTCTTATATCTCAATGGAGAGAGAGACGTACTTCCTTTTCAGGGTGACGCCTGGGTCTTTCCATGTTGGGAGGGAGCAGCTCTTGGCCCCCAGTTTTTCCCCTAGTCTTAAGCATCTTTTGCCACCTTCCAAGCCTCAGGAGCTCCGAACACTTTCAAATTGCAATCATTAGTCAAAGTCTGGGGGATCTTGTCTGGAAAGAGGCGCGAGGGGGCCTCTAGGAGTGTCAGGAATATTTTCCGTCTTGATCTGCACAGTGGTTGCATGGGTGTAAATGCGTAGATTCATCGATTGTGCACTTTCCTGGGTGTATGTTATACCTCACTAAAAATAAAAATAAAAGAGAAGGCAGCTTTATGTGTATTGTTACACAATGGCTTCCGAAACATATTGTTAAAAAAAAAAAACCAGTGCTAAGCAATATGTATGCTGCCATTGGTTTTGTTTTGTTTTGTTTTGTTTTGTTTTTGCGGTACGCGGGCCTCTCACTGTTGTGGCCTCTCCCATTGTGGAGCACAGGCTCCGGACGCGCAGGCTCAGCGGCCTTGGCTCACGGGCCTAGCCGCTTCGCGGCATGTGGGATCTTCCCGGACCGGGGCACGAACCCATGTCCCCTGCATCGGCAGGCGGACTCTCAACCACTGTGCCACCAGGGAAGCCCTGCCATTGGTATTTTTAAAAAGAGTATAGGAAAGTACCTTTTAGCACATCTTTTATGTCATTTGAATTTTGTGCCATGTGCATGAATAACCAACTCAAAAAAAAACACATTTAATGCAGATTCCTGGGCCTGGCCACCATCTTACTGAATAATCCTCTTTAGGGGTGAAACCCAGAAATGCCCGTTTCTAACACCCTCTCCAGGTGATTCTTTGTACCCCGTGGGCTGAGAACCCCTGCATGGGGTTGTGCTGGCCTTCCACTGTTAAGAGGAAGACAGATCCAAGGGGGAGCTTGTCCCGGCTCAGAAGGTCGTGTCCCTCAGGGTTTGTGGGTTAGAAGAGGAGCCGTTCAACTCTCTTAGGAATGTCCAGCCCTCTGAGCTGGCTTTGATAAGCAGGAAGATGTGGAAGAAGTCTGTTTTCATTTTTTTTTTTCAACGAACAAAATCCATACCGTCTTCATGCTGGTCTGTCTCGTACATGCCTCTTGGCAAAGTCCCTCACTTTCCCTGTTAGGTTTTATTTTAAGTTGTCTCCCTGCTGAGTCTGGGGCTGGGCCTTAGAAGGATGTGATGAACCCCTTCATTTGTATGGCCACTAACCTTCTCCTCTTCGCAAAGCTGCTGAGACATAACATGACTTCACCAACTTCCCAAGGGGACACCAGTTGACATCATCCCTCCTGGGCAGACTGGGCCCAAACACCCTCTCCGTTCAGAAGTCTCCTCTGTATGTTTCTGAATGGGTCTGTCTCCCACGGCACCTGTCCCTATGTCACCAAGAACATTTTATCCTAATCCCACAGAGCATCTTGGCCGTCCCTCTGGACTAGTTTGTCTCTCCTTCCCTTCCCCACATTGACAAGGCAGTCCTGTAAATAACATCCACTTGGTACTTTTCTTAACACCATGAATCATTGTACATGTGGGTGTAACATCCTATTTTGTAGCCTAAGAATCTAACCCCAAAGAGTATTGCTCTTGCTTTTGTTTACCTGTGTGTGCAAACACAGGTGCTCATGTACACCCTGAATATCTGTTTTAATTTCCATGAGTATCCAGATAGGTTTCTCACAACCCATCTTTAAAGGAGCATTGTACAAGCGTTTGATACATGGTCCCTTCCCTCATGGGCACTACTAATGTCGTGTTTCCTCTAATACTGAGGGGCATCTGGGAACTTCACTGCAGGCAGCCAAAGAGAAGTCTGCCTGTCTGGCTGAATGTATGTGTCTCTCTCTCTCTACACACACACACACACACACACACACACACACACACACACACACACACACCACACTCCTATACAGTCATCCCTCAGTATCCTCAGGGGATTGGTTCCAGGATCCCCACGGATACCAAGGTCCACAGATGCTCAAGTCCCATATATAAAATGGCATAATATTTGCGTATAACCTATGCACATCCTCCTGTATACTTTAAAACACCTTTAGATTACTTATAATACCTAATACAATGTAAATGCTATGTAAATAGTTGCTGGTGCACGGTAGATTCAAGTTTTGCTTTTTGGAACTTTCTGGGATTTTTTTTCTGAATATTTTCAATCTGTATTTGGTTGAATCCACGGATGCAGAACCAGCAGATACAGAGGGCTGGCTGCGTACATATATATTTCTCTCTCTCTCTATTAGAGTCTTAACACCCACTTAGTAACCTTCCAGCTCACATTTTCTCCGATCTTTGTTGCACCCAAAATGACCAAGTCATCTTACCTCTCTGCCCATAGGCTGCACCTGGGAATTTGGAGCCATGGTAAACTACATCAAGAAGACATATCCCCTGACCCAGCTGGTGGTCGTGGGCTTTAGCCTGGGCGGTAACATCGTGTGTAAATACTTGGGAGAGACCCAGGCCAACCAAGAAAAGGTTCTGTGCTGCGTCAGCGTGTGCCAGGGCTACAGTGCACTGAGGTGAGTGATCCCGGCCACATGCTCCCAGTTCTTTCTGCCGTTGGTCCTCCAGTTAGCACTCGTTTACTGAGATGCCCCAGTGCACCAGACATTGGTCCATGAAGAGCAGGGGAAATGCTGGGGCAGACTGAGCAGAAGTTTCTGGGTCTTGGATTCACCATGTTTTGCTTCCACATCGTACACTGGATTTGTCTTATCAGACCCCTTAAGCCTGGGATATGCAGCTCTATTTTGGGATCAGATCTGTAATTGAATAAGCCAAAGCCCCCCTTAATAGCTGCTGTTCCCCTTTGGAGTCTCTGTGAGACGACTTAACTCTTCGTGCTCCAGGAGTTTTGTAGAACTGTGGGTTTATGAAAACAGAGGAGACTTGGTGAACCAGGGTCTGAGAACTGGGCCTTATGACCCCAGATTCCTCCTGTCTACCAAAGAATTGAGTCTCAGGTGGCATCTGGAAGGGGTCTTTAGAAACTATTTAATCCATGCCCTCACTGTCAAATAGTCATCTCTCTCAGGCATCCCAGAATCACACACAAGAGATGACCTACTGGGTAAAGGTTTACCTCTCCCCTTAGTCTCCCGACAACAGAACCCTGAAGCAGGAGTCCTAGGAGGGCATTATCGTCTGCTCTGACCTCCCACCAGATCAGTGTTGTCCTAGATCACTCCAGAGTTACCACACACACACATTCACACACACACACACACACACACACACACACACTCACACACACACACACACTCATACACACCACACTCACACACACATCTTTCCAGACTCTTTAAATGCATTCATATTTTTTCCTGTACTCATTGCTCATGATAATGTCTTTTGTATTACCAATGGGTATGACCAGTTTATTAAAGAACTCTTGAAATCCAAAATCACACAAAAAAAGTAAAAACAAACAAAAAGCTTCCTGATTGATCCAGTCTAATGCCAAAGAGTCTTTATAGTTAATAAATGAATCCTTCCTTTTTGCCTCACCTATATCTCTCATGGTGTAGTTTAAACCTATCTTGTCATTTTCTAATGGATAAGGGGCTACGTTATTTCTAAAAATATCTGTTACTGGAATGTGAAGTCAACACATCCAAAGGGCAAATGCAAGCTCGGAATTCAGCCTCTGCCTGAGCCTTAAAGCTGGCCAAAACGGAGAATTTAAATGTACCCAAAAATAGACATGAAAGACATCCCTGCTGGAACCTTCCCTGAGTTCCAGCGCCAGGGCCTAGGTTCCGGTTGTCCTCACCTGCAATATGCAGATGACGGTAATAATAAATGGTACCTACCCCGTGGCGCCATTATGAGGGTCAAATGAGTTAATGGGCATGAACTACTTGCAACAGTGCCAGGCATGTAGAAAGTTAAGTCAGTAACTGTTAATTATCATCGTTATTCATTGTAAAAGGAGAAGTGGACTAGATCAGTGGATGACAAAGACCAATCTAGTGAACTAGCGACTGCCTCACTTCATTAAGAATCACTTGGAGGATCGTGTTAGAAATAAACTCATTTTCTTGGGCCCCAGCCCTGGAGATCCTGATTCATGCATCTGCGTCACAGGGCCGGGAATCTGCGTTTGGACACATTTCACAGGTGACTCCTGAGATTTAGCCACGTTTAGCAGTCATTGGGCCTGGGGACCTCAGCGGTCTCTCCAGCTCTAATACTGCAGGACTAGGTTAGTCCCCTCGTCCTCCTGATGGGAATCCTCCCCTTCACTCCTCTCTATACTCTGGTGAGCCAGGACATGTTCCTTTATTTTGGCTTGGCTAAAAATATTCAACTCCCAATTCATAGCCATTATGTAACCAGAGTTAACCGAAGTCCCATCCTGCCCAGTGACTGGAATATTAGAGCAATGAGCAAAGGGCCCGCCACAGGATCCGAGGGAGGGAGCAGGGCCTGGCAGGAGGCCCTTGTCACCTGGCAAGTGGTCCCGTTTTTGGCAAGGCTTCTAGCATCTGTAAAAATCAGAATCGCTGAAGTCCCCTCCTAAACCAAGTGCTGTCAAATTACTGTGAACACTGACTTTGTGTTCAGAGAGCCCTGGATTTGACAAGCAGGAGGATGTAGGACAAGTTTGTTTTCATTTTTTTTTTCAACGCGCAGACTCTTCAGCAACAGCCTGATTTCATTTTGCTGCAACAGCGCCATCTGCTGCTGGCCAAGCACACGACTCACGCGTTTGCCGATCCATGGTGTTCAAACTAAGGCAAAGGTTTAAGCTAGGAAACTGATCAACATCTGTGAGGTGCTGAACACTTTGCAGGCGTGGTCTACACCACTTCTCTTTGAGACCTCAAAGATCTTGATACTCATAATCATGGTCACATCAGCCTCCTGCAAAGAGGAGAGAAACAGGCAACTTTATCCTCTAGAGCACAGAGAACTAATGCTAAGGCTAAGATCCTGTGGCCCTACACACAGGAACTGGCAGCAGGTCAAGGAGACACCATCGCCTATGTGCGCCCCCAACATTTTAATGAGTTCAGGTCCCCCCAACAGTTTAATGAGATCTACTTGCTAAATGACAGTGGCTTACTTTAAACCAGCATAACCTTTTTTTTCCTGCCAAGGCTTGAGGGCATTGAGCCTTTTCAGCACTGGGATGATGGCAGCCATGCTTCCTATATGCCAAGGTGGAGCGGGGAGGGCTCGTCTGCCTCTGCAGGGGCCACACAGGAGTTCATGCTTCCGGTAAATTCCTCCTTGTTGAGTCTACACAACCGCTTGTCAGTGATCCATCCCCTCCCTCTGGCTTCTCGTCCCTATAGCGCACCTCCCCACTAGCCAGAGCCAGTTCTAGGCTCAGAAGCCAGCGCCTGCTTGCTGTAGTTAGAGCAGACTAGCTGCTGCTAAACTAGCTTACCTTTGATGAGGTGCTGAACCAGTGAAGAAGGGAAACAGATGTCCCAAAACTACATGATATCCAGCTGACTTAACATGTTGCCTCAGGATAAAGAGCAGCCAACTAACTAGCCCTGGAAATGTGTGTGGTCAGACTCAGCCTAACTCTCTGGTTTAATTAATCATTTGAAGCTATCATGAAGACCTTCATTATAAATGCATCCAGTGAATAGCAACCAGACAGAAATGCAAGAGGGAGAAGTAGTGATGCCTAAAGATTACCCGTGATTAATTCATTCATTGATTCTTTGATTCATTCAGCAAGACACCCTTCTGGGTAATAGGAGACAACTGTGAACAAGGCCAACAAATTCCCCACCCTCGTGGAGCTTAAAGAAAAGGGAAGGGAAGGTCTTGTAGTCTCATTTCAGGTAAAATCAAGTCGTCATTGCTGAGGAAGCCCTCAACAATCTTAAACTGAAGAATCCACCAATAATAATATGAGTAAATACAAGCATTCTGTTGCAGTTTGGGTGTAAGAGATAGTCTGTACCTGCTTAATGGCAATAGAATGATGTTTACACAGCAGCAAACCAACAAATAAATGTCACTAATGGTGACACGCTAGGCATATGGGTGCCAAGGAAGTCTTCAGTCAAGTGGGGAGTCAGTGGGGAGGGATTTTTGGAAGGAGGTGAGGTGGGGTCAGAGGCCCCTTACAGGGCAGTGGAGGAACCGTCAGATCTCCCTAAATGCAGTATGTTTCTGCCTAAGTGAGTGCATGAGCACCACTAACTCGTAGCCACTTTAACAGCCCAGCATTTTTAGCAGGGCCTTCCTGTAACAAGGAAGAGGCAGGCCCAACTTTTCCTGCCAAATTATGCATATATTCTCTCTTTTGCAAATGGGCAAACTCCAGACTATGGATAAGTTTATGACAAAAGCAAGCATTATCGTTCATAAAGTCCCTCTGTAGAGCTGTAACTTCATCAAACCTGTGTTCATAGTCGAGCTGTAAAATAATTTTGATACTCAGTAATTTTTTTAACAGAGCCCAGCAAAGGAGGAAAATCTGCTGAGTTTAGACAAAACTCCATGGACAGAATTGCAACCTTAAGAAACAGCTTAAGGGCTTCCCTGGTGGCACAGTGGTTGGGGGTCCGCCTGCCGATGCAGGGGACATGGGTTCGTGCCCTGGTCCGGGGGGATCCCGCATGCCATGGAGCGGCTGGACTCGTGAGCCATGGCCGCTGGGCCTGCGCGTCCGGAGCCTGTGCTCCGCGCGACGGGAGAGGCCACAGCAGTGAGAGGCCCGCGTACCGCAAAAAAAAAAAAAAAAGAGCTTAACTTTGCCACCACTGGGTTATGAAGCTAACCAAATGTTTTGTCCTTGGGGATTTTTGTTTACTTTTCATTGTTAATTTTTGTAATCAGAAAAATGAGGGTGTATGATATGCTGTTTGACCCATTAATCCCATTCCTGTAAAAGTGCATCCTAAGGGAAAATATTCTGATAAGGAAGAAAGGGGGTTGGTGGGTGGCCATCCCTACCCTTGTCTGGCCACAAAGCCCAGCTAGGCAGGTGTGAAGAGTTCTGGGCGCAGTCCCTAGTAGGGTACGGAGAGCTTTTCTTTTGCTTGCAGTCTCAAGCTGAAGTAGCTGGAGGTAACGACCTCTCCACAGGTCAGCCCTGCCCCTGAAGGGCAACCAGCTGCCAGCCGGGAACCTTCTGCTGGGTGTCTTGGGCACAGAGGTGCCACCATCTTCCTCCCAGAGGCCACACTGTTCAAGGGTTGTCCTGGTTTTGCCCCACTGCAGTATGACTCTCTTGTAGGGCCAAGTTAGAAATAACCCACGTGTCCAACAAGAGGGATAGTTGTAAGCTATGATGTACCCATTCAGTAGAAAACAAGTCTGCTTGTATTTTTTTTAATTAAGAAAATATATAAAATGGCAGACTGTGTATATTAAACGTAGGGGGGAAGGTAACTATGCAAAAATATGACTGTAGGGAGAGAAAAATGGAGAGTTGTCGTTTAACTGGGTATAGCGTTTCAGATGTGCAAGATGAAAAAGTTCTGGAGATCTGTTATATAACAGTGTGAATATACTTAAGATTTCTGAACTATGCGCTTAAAAAGGGTTAGGATGGTAAAATTTATGTGTTTTTTACCACAATTAAAAAAAAATTTTAATGATTGCATATTGGCAAAGCCTGGAGGGGAACCCCCTCCCTTCGCAAATAAAAATATTGGTTATATTGGTGTGGTAGCATTCTGGGAAAATACTTAATATACTTTAAGGTTTCATAGGCATATTACTTTCAAGCTATTTTTTAATATTGCCTAGGACCGTATTTAAGAAATTCCTCACCAATCTTAATTTGTGGTGCCCCTTTTTGGAATGTGAGAGTCATGCTTGCCCGTCCCAGACGTATAGAACCTGTCTCTCATTCTCATCCTCCATATTTTCTCAAAGACCACAGGAAAGCTGTGTGGTGTTCTCACAGTCTCCCAGCACGCTGAGATGAAATTTATATGCGCTAGGAGATTTGAATTTCTTTGGGTGTTAGATGCATTCTTCTCCCAGTTCATTCTCTTCCAACTTTAATTCCTTTTAATGGATGCCTTGTCCACTCATTTTGCAAAGCATGAGTTGGAAAAGTTGAGCTTTCTCTGAGCAGTACCCCAGGAACATAAAGCAGTTGTCTCAGCTCTTCCTTGCCTAATTGATTGTTCTGAACATAATTACAGACCCCTGTTTTGTTGGGACCCTTTTCTAAGTGATTTAAAAATCCATCTCCTGGGACTTCCCTGGCTGTCCAGTGGTTAGGACTCCACGCGTCCATTGCAGAGGGCTCAGGTTCGATCCCTGGTCTCAGGGAACTAAGATCCCGCAAGCCGTGCATCACGGCCAAAAAAAAAAGAAAAGAAAATATCCATCTCCTTCCACAGCACCTTTTAAAATTCTTTTAACCCTGCAGAGAGAAATCTCTCACCAGCAGATGGCTGGGAAACCAGTACAGGTAATATCTTATTAATGTTACATTGATTAGAAATAACAGCATTTTAAAGAACTTTGTTGGTTTTCATAATAGATAGGTAGATGGATGGATAAAGTTCTTTAAAAATCCATACATGTCATTCTGGAATAAGACTCCCAGTGAAACCTTACTAGTGTTTTGGGGTACTGTCTTTTCTCATTTGCCATCTCAATGACGGAATCATTTTTGAGGGCTTTGCAACTCTCAGGGGGCATCATCCCTTTTGGAGTCATCTCGTTCTTTCTGAAGTCTATGAATCCTGCCTTCCTTCCAACAAGGGTTCACTTTGGATTATACAAAGGCTTTCCTCCCTGTAATTATGACCTAGCTGCATTCTCCCAGGTTCCACACATCTCTGCTGTGTCCTCAGCCAGTTTCTCCTGGTGGGCCAGCATCTAGCTCAGCCTGGGAGCAGTTTCTGCCATCCCTTCTCTCTTCTGGAGAACATAGCTATTTAGAGGCAAGTCAAGAACTTGGATATTCTGCTGTGTGGCGAAGTAAGGGATTCTTTCAGTGTCTAGAGAGCTGAAGTCCCCTGGTTTTGGTGCCCATTTAGCATCAAAAAATGAAAATTCATTTCTTCCATCTGACGTGGCAGATCTCACCCAAACATTCCCCACATGTTTTTCCACCTTGGTCTCTGTTTTCTTGTCATATAGCACTTTTCTGCTTCTCCTTGTCTACCTTATTTTAAATAGCTACACAGTGTCCATCGCAGGGTTCCTTCCAATCCTGCTCTCATCTCAGCAAGTCTCACCGATACCTCTCATATCTTATGACTCTGCCGAGTTGAGTTCACCTGTGCGTGCTCTTTCCATTGGCATACCGGTATCTGAGGCTATAAATGTCATCTCTCCCTCCCCGTTCTTTGCCGTTTATTCTCATGACACCACTATGCTTATCACCCTGTCATACTTGAAGTCTGTCCGCCATGGTACCCTATGTTATAGTCTCATCTGAGTGTTCTTCCCCTACCACCACCACCATTCTCTTTAAACCTTCTTGACTGAATCATCTGGTTTCCAGGCAGACATTCTCTTCATCCTCATGAGATGCATGCCCAGGAGCCTGCCCATCCCTCAGGTCTCTTCAGCCGAGGCCAGAATTCAGACCCATTCTTAACACCACCGGTTGGCCGGCTCCCCACTCACAACATCTACCACTGTCTGCAGAAGTCCATCCACCATTAACAGAAGCAATGAAAGCAACACCAAGACCCCCAGGGTGGCCTCTGTCAGGCCTGTGATAGAACTGTCTACCTACCTCAGCCACAGAGCAATCTGGGTGTGAAAACTGCTTCTCTAGTTCAACCTCCTGATTTGACAGATAAGGAAACTGAGGCTTGGAGAGGTGAAGTGGCTTCTGCAGAGTTTGGTGAACTACCCAGTGGGGTCAGATGGGCCCTAGTTCAAGTCTCTGCTCTAACTCTTGCCAGCCAGGTGGCCTGGACATCTTGTTAGACCTTCATCCCATCACCAGCCCCAAGCCCTGGGCTCGTTTGCCCCTCTAGCCTGGTTCTGCCTCCTGCTTCCTCTCACTGCAAAAACATGACAGATAAATTGGAGTTTGGCTTCAGTGGGAGCTGCATGAGTGAGGTTCTTGACGGGCCATGTATATAACGGTTCCAGACCACCTGCTGGTCTTTTGCCATCCCTGAAAATGGTTGTTGAGGCTCAGGGTTAACAGTTAAAACTGACTTTGATCTTTGGCTGTCCTCAGCAGGGTAAATAATTTTCAGTAGCTCATAATCCAAAAGATTTTCTATTTTCTATCTTTCTTTTCCTCCTCCTTCTTCTTCATTGTTATGGAACATTTTAGACACATACAAAATAAAAGCAATAGGATATTGAACCCCCGTGTACCCACCAGCAGCTTCAACCATGCTTAGCTCTTGGCCACTCTTGTTTCCTCTGCACCTCATCCATGTACCACTCCCCCATAAACTGGATTATTTTCAAGCAAATCCCAGACATTATGTCATATCACTTGTAAATATTTCACTAAGTAGCACTAAAAAACTCTAAGGACTTTTTCTTAAACATAATCACAATACCATTATCACACCGAAAAATTAATAATTCCTAATATCATCCCGTTTCTAGTCAGTGTTCAGATTTCCTTGATTGTCTCATGGAAGTTTTTTTAACAGTCAGTTTGTTTGAATTGGGATCCCCATAATGTCCACACATTGCATTTATTGATTTGTCTCTTCAGTTGCTTTTAGTCTGTAGGATCCCCCTCTCTTTTATTTCTTTTCAGTTTGTTGGTGGTGGTGGTATTGAAGAAACCAGGTCATTTTTTAGATATATGAAATGAATGTTTTTATAATATGTTGGTCTTGATTATGTTTTCTTAAAACTAATATAAAATTAAGTTTCAATCCCTTAATTTTATATTCAGAGGTAGCGAAAGACATCCCTTAAATATACTGAGTGGTAAACCGAAGATATGAGGAATCAATGTTGGCCAGCGTTGACTGGGTAAAACATTGGTCCCAGCAACCTTATCCCAGTCCCTTGAGCCCGGGGCCCCCGTGTATTCCCAGAGCCTTTCAGTGAGTGGCACCTCTGGGGTGATTCAATCAAGGAATCTGCAGCGCTGGAGCATCTTCTCATAGCTTAAATTTATGGTCAGTGCCCCCTCCCTTCCCAACCTCCGCAGTTCCTCTAATATGAAGGAGATACTAACAAAAGCAGTTAGAAGGTCAGCAAAGGGAGAAAAGGATGAGGGCAAGAGAAAGCTGGGATTTTGAGACCATAGGCTTTCTGAAGAAGGGACAGCTTGGGTCCCAGGTCAGAGGAGGGAGACCCGCCCTGGCATCAGGCTGTGGGTCACAGATTGGGTGACCCCCCTCCTCCCTCAGACCAAGAGGCAAGTGTTCACAGTCCTGCCTTAGCTGGGGCCCTGCCCATGGTGATCCGGCCCGTCCTTTCTGCTCCTACAGTGTTCAGGGAGCCCCCCACAAAAAACCCATGCATTTATAGAATGACCTTTTGACCTTTGAAGGCAGTGTTAGTCTTCACTGTGAGCTTTAGCCCATGTTTTATGAGCACATCATAGGCCGTTAAATCCACAAACCCTTTCACTTTTAACTTCCCGCCAGTTCTGATTTTTTAACCGCAATGTTACGGGAAATGTTTGTTATTCCAAAATTGAAGTGTGGCAGTTTTGGGGAAATTACTTTTGTAACTCCCTGGATTTTTTTTAAAAATACCTATGTACCACCCTCTCTCAAGAGTCCCCTCTCTGGCCATCTGGGAGATGAGACCAATGGAATCTGTATGGGAATAGTGACACCCAGACTCATTCCCAGGGTGGAATCAGGCCTCAAGACTCAGAAATCTGCAAAATGAAGGTTAGCGTGGCCTCCGTGGCAGCTGTGTCTGGGTTCACACCCCCTGAGGGAAGAAAGCACGAAGTGGGGAGGGCTGAGCGGCAGCCTGGGAATGACAACATCGGTGTTTGTTCACCTGACACGTGGGTGAGGAAATCTGGCCGCAGAGGCGAGTAGAGGAGGGACAAGGTGATGGTGGCGGAACACACGTGCTGGAGCCAGGCAGGCCTGGCTTAGACTCAGCCATACCTGACCGTTCCAGTGTGACCCAGGGCAGGTCGCTTGACGTCGCTGAGCCCGTGGTCTCCTGATCTGGAAGCAGGGGTGTTGCCTGCCTGGTGACCCCACATGTTGGTAGGCCTTGCCGTGCCAATCACACACTAGCTCTAGAGGAAAAAAGACTCAGGACCAGTCCCAGCAGCTGGGCCTAGAAGGGGTTGATGGCCTTGCTACTTCTTCCGTTCCTTGCCCCTTGAATATGCTAAGGCTAATCAAAAGAAAGCTCAAAGTATATGATTTTCCTTTGCCTCACAAATGGCAACAAGTGTTGTTTTTTTTTCCCTTCCCATTTTTTAAACTGTTATTGAATGATTGTTTAAATTCTATAGTGCTTTACCATTTTTAAAAGTTTCACACACGATTTCATACACTCCCATAATAACCCTTCCCCCCACAGCCCCTCCCCCCTTCCCTCTCCCCACTGATAGCCACTAGTTTATTCTGAGTCTGCTTCTTTTGTGTTTTATCCACTAGTTTGTTGTATTTTTTAGATTCCACGTATAAGTGTTTTCAGGTTTTTCCGTGCACTTATTTTCTCCACACACCCCCTCCCTTTACACACTCCTGTTACTAAGCCAGAAAAACATGCTTGCAGAGTAGGAAGCCGAGTAGCGAACGTGTTCAAATGACAATTGAATAGGTCCTGTGACGAAGAGAAGACCAAGGTGATGGAAGGAGGGGGTCAGGGTTGTCAGCAACAAAGCCTGTGGCCCCAGAGAGCTTTCTGGCTGGGGCCTCATGTTCAGCAGTGTTCAGCTGTTCTGGTGTCTCTACAGGTAGTTTGAGGACCACGCATCCAAGCCCACGTTCCAGCGTAGGGAGCCGGCGCTCTCCAGCGGCAAGAGCTCTGCCTCCTGCCCTCGCCAGCCCCATCCTCTCCTCTCCAGGACACAGTCCCTCTCACTGTCACTTGTGGTTCTTCCAGGGCCCAGGAAACCTTCATGCAGTGGGATCAGTGCCGGCGCTTCTACAACTTCCTCATGGCCGACAACATGAAGAAAATTATCCTCTCGCACAGGTGTGTTGCCTTCCCTATCCCTTGGGAGACAGTTCCTTTCTGAGCTTATTTCACTAAAAGCCAAAATTCCTCTTTCTCCAGGAAAAAAAAAAAAAAAGGCAGGGGTGGTACACATTGTCTGCTGACTGTTTTGTGACTTGGTTAGAAACAAACTTGTCCCAAGCTACCAAATTCACCAAATCACTTTCTGCTTCCATAATTTTCAAAAAGTCCAAGAAGAAAGAGAAACCGTTTCCACACCATTCTTTCCCAAATGCGGGCAATCCTGAGGGTGGCTTGTCACTGTTGGGGAGCTTTTCTCCTTAGGATGCTTTTGTGCTTGGGGATCCAGAATCGTTCTCTGCTGGCTCTTGGGGTTGTGACCAAGCAGCAGCATGACAGGAGTCTGGCTGCTGATGCCAAGCATGGTGTCCACACTCTCCATGCTCTGCCTGCCTGTCTCCTGCTCAGAATCCTTTGGTGGGTTAGCCCCTGACAAGTGCTTAGAGCAGCACCTGGTCTTCAGTAGCCCTCAAGAAATATTAGTGATGATTTCATCGTTGTGATTATTGTTAGCGATGTTGGCTCTCCCTCCTCCCCCATGCCTCCCTCCCTCTCCAGCTGGACCAGGCCGCTCAGAGGCCCACGTGCCCTCTGGCCTCTCCCACACCACTTATGCCCTTGTTGAGGGCCCCCTTCCCCTCATCTCTGCTTGTCCAAACCCAGCCCATCCTTTTAGGTCCGTCTCGGGTATCTGCCTCTGTGAAGCTAGCTCCTCCCCCAACAAGTCGTTTTTCTGCTGCCTCCGCAGTGTGAGTCCTGCATCATGAACTAAACTGGAAAGCACTGGAGGGCTCGGGCGTGTTTTGATTCCCCCAGAGCCTGGTACATATTGGGCACTCAAAAAGTACAATTTTAGGGGGTTTTTGATGCCATCCTAGGAAAAGCAACCTGACTGATCAGTTTCTTATCCTATTTTTTTTCAGTGATTAAAAGAAAATGTACTGCCCACCTGGCCAGCCAAGCACCCGAGATTGGGCTTCCTGTAGGTGGGGTTCACATGGCTCCTGGGCAAGGCTGGCGCTTGCAGGCCCCTCAGGCTGCCAGGCACATCCCCAGGCCCTGGGGTTGGGGGAGTGGAGGGCACAGGGAGACTTATGTCCCCCGGGCTGGCTGAGTTTCTGCTCAGATCGTGGTGTGTGAGCATCAGTTGTGTGCTGGGCCCTGATTCGGGTATGGCTCAGCTGAGGTTTGGATGGATCCAGGGATTTGCTGAGGTTCCAGCAGGGGTGAAACCAGGCCATCAGACACCAATTCCAAGTCCTCTGTCTGTCTTCCCATACCTCTGCAATGGAAAGTGAACTCCTTCCTCCCAGGGAACATTTGTTTTGCTACAGGGCCCAGTCTTGCCATTAATAAATTAGTCCAAAGGGTCCATCTTGTAATTCTTAACAAACTGGCAGAGTCCTCTGGATGTGCTCTCAGGGTATTTACATTTTTAAAATTTACCACAGAAAGCCAAACACCTAGAAATTTTAGGGATACTTTATTATAATTTTTTTTCTCTATCAGCATTGTCTTTTCTTTTTTAAAATTTTGTTCTAGTTTTATTGGGACACACTTTAAATTGTGAATTCTATCCTTTAAGTATATAATCTTCCTAATACTCTTTTGAAAAAAAAAAATTTTAAGAAATCTGTTCCTCTTCTTTGGAAGAGGTTGTGAATGGATACCAGAGCATTTAGTTTCCGTAATGAATTTTTCCCACTGTAGGGCCAAACCTCAAAGCAAACTCAGTCTTCCTTCAGCTGTGTGAGTGAGAGCCCTTGCTGGGAATGGACGTCTAAATGTGCACATTTTGATCTCTGCCTTTGTTGTCATCCTCTCCAGAAGGATCATTTTCTTACTGGAAATAATTACTCTTCTGAGTATACGTTAGCTTTTTAGCAAACATATTGGAGGGCTGTTGATTTGCCCAAATGCTGAATGGGTTAACCGTTATCTTCCTTGTTAAGTGACACAAAGGGCTCATAAAGAGAAAGGGGTTCTGCTAAAGGGGGCGGTGTCAACACCAGTGTAAAGATGGGGCCTCCACAACTTTAGACTAAGGCCCCCCACTGTTTGGCTGACAGCCCACCACAGGCCACAGAGCCCATCCTGAGACCTCTCTGCAGGGCCAGTTTTGTAATAGTCACCTAGGCTCAAACACAGTCTTCAGTTTGTCTAGCTGCCCCTTAGACAGCGGCAAGGAAAATAAGGTCTTGCTGTTGATCCCTCTTCGGTTATTCAAAAGTCAACAGTGCAAGGGTGTCCTCTGGGACATTCTGAAGGCTGAAGGGATTTATTTCTAAGTTACGCGCAGACGCTATGTCAGAGACCCTCTCCTGGCTTGCCTCTGGGCAAGAAAGTAGGCTCGGCTGTGGTTGTTTATCATGTGCTTTAAAAAAAATTTTTTTTCAGCTTTACTGAGGTATGATTGACAAAATTGTAAGGTATTTCATTGTACAGTGTGATGATTTGGTTTATCATCTGCTTTTCATTCTCTGTTTGCTTCTTGTCTCATTGTAGGCAAGCTCTTTTTGGAGACCATGTTAAGAAACCTCAGAGCCTGGAGGACACAGACTTGAGCCGCCTCTACACAGCCACATCCCTGATGCAGATCGACGACAATGTGATGAGGTGTGCCCATGCTCTGGGGCAGGGTGCTAGGCGGGAGGTAGCAGGCCGTTGCTGCCCAGCGCTAGGGGTTTCCTCTGCCCACTTTAGTGTTAAGGGTTTTGGTTGTTGTTTTTTTTTTTTTAATGTCCACTGTTTAAAAACTGAAGATTTCACAGAGAAATCCAAATTTCTAATGTCTCTTAAAAAAATAGGAAGAGGACTTCCCTGGCAGTCCAGTGGTTAGGACTCAGCACTTCAAATGCAGGGGGTACGAGTAGTTCCCTGGTCGGGAAACTAGAATCCCATATGCCACATGGCATGGCATGGCCAAAAAATGTAAAAAAAAAAAAAAAAAATAGGAAGAGGCTCTGACCACTCGTTCTACATTCCTGCATGGCCAACTGAGCTTGAACTGGGGAGCTGGGGTATGCGTGCCCTAGTTGTCCACAGTCCTCAACACCGGGTCAGGGATCAGATGTCACATAAACTGCATGTGGCATTGGAGTAAAAGGAGAAGGAAAATATTTCTTGTACCTGCCTATGTCTCTATCAAAAGTAGAAAAACCAAAAATAGACCGAGAGAGCTGTGTGTTACAAGAAAAATGGACAGAGCCTCTTCCTTTAGGGGCGTAAAGACTCTCCTCTGAGTGTAATATGCAAAGCCCGCCCACTTCACTCGGTTGCCCTTTCCCTGCCGCCCTTCCAGGCCTCTCCAGGCACCTGAGGTCACCACACTGACAGTGTCCTCCTTCCTGGCACCGGTAGTTTCTGACTGAGGTTAGCATTAGCTGGAAGAGGTAAAGTTAATCTCTGACCTCATCGTTCTCTTGAAAAAGTCATCCTTTTTATTTAGAGATCACTTGATACCTTCAGGTGTGGCCTAAAGCAAGCTAGTGTTCATCCAATAGATAGGCACATATTGACCTAAGAGTATGAGATCTGTATTTACCTTCCTTATGGGATTTTAGTAGCCTTCTTACACCAAGTAACTTTGAAATATGCCCATGAACAGTTACTCAAAGGAAATGGAAATTGGGAAATTGCTGGCACGTTCAGAAGGTGAGAATGAATTATACCCAGCCTCACTTACGATGGGGTGTGCAACTTTACTGTGGTGCAGACACTACACTAATGAGAAAAAGAAAACAAAGTTACTTAAATTTCATTCATCTTCTAAATTTTTTTAAGCCCAAAAGAGAGTGTTCTTCAACTCTTCCTAAAACTCTTCCTTTTTTTTTTTTTGCGTTATGTGGGCCTCTCACTGTTGTGGCCTCTCCTGTTGCGGAGCATAGGCTCCGGACGTGCAGGCTCAGCGGCCATGGCTCACGGGCCCAGCCGCTCCGCGGCATGTGGGATCTTCCCA
Organism: Lagenorhynchus albirostris; assembly: GCF_949774975.1. Lineage (NCBI taxonomy): Eukaryota > Metazoa > Chordata > Mammalia > Artiodactyla > Delphinidae > Lagenorhynchus > Lagenorhynchus albirostris. The sequence continues at coordinate 164,884,823 of NC_083095.1, read as the reverse complement.
GACCGGGGCACGAACCCGCATTCTCTGCATCGGCAGGCGGACCCTCAACCACTGTGCCACCAGGGAAGCCCTCTTCCTTTTTTAACAGTGCTAGATAGTAGCAGTTTTCATGATCATAACCAGTTTGGGCAGCCTCCTCATCAACCCGCCACCAGTAATACTGGAGGACGAGAGTGCCTTCTTGGCCCGCTGAGACCTCAGAGGGGCTGATTTCACGGAGACAAATGTCCTAGAGATGATTTCTGCACTCGGCCTCCTCCCTGTCAAGTTTGGCCCAAATAGTCCAACCTGAGGGTCCTTCGCCAGCAGAGATGTCTAAGGAGCCTGGGAGTGGAAGAGATCTACAGCTACAGGGGAGCCGAGATACCCTGAAGACCCCAGTCAGGACAAAAAACCCCTACTATTCACAAACCAGAGGCCTTAATCTGTGTCAGAATGAAATGAGGTTTCCAGAGATCCTCTGACCTGGGGTTGACTCTGTCTCCTGGTGTCAGAGCTCCAGGCTGAATCGTGCCGGCCTCTCAGAGCACAGGGCAGAGCAAAGCTGCAGGACCTGCCTGCTGAAGCACCGAAGGGTTTGTCAATGTCAATGTGTCTCTGACTACTGCTCCATGGAGGACAGAGTCGGTAACTTTGAATCCCTGTCTCATTTCTATTATCCAGTACATATTTCATTCCAGTTCACAGTGGTCCAGATCACTCTGCCCGGAAGAATTCTGTTGAAAACAAAGTTCTAGTAAATGTCTTCGAATTGCAGTTTCTTAGTGTCTACAGTGACATCTGGTTTTATGCTGCCTCAAAAAGATGTAACATCTGCTAATAATTACTACAGATAACACTTACTGAGTAATTACTCTGGGCCAGTCACTGTGCTAATAAAATGTCACTTTAATGTCATAAATCTCACAGTGCCGTTAAAGAAGCTCCTGTCGCTAGCTCCATTTTACAGAGGAGACGCTCAGAGAGGTTAAACCCTTTGCCTAAGGTCCATAGTCAGTAAGTGACAGAGCCAGGATTTGAAGCCAGATGCCAAAGCTGGGTGCTCTTAACCCCTAACTCTGGTGCCCGTGTATATTCTACTGATATGATGAGCTAGTGTGGGAACTGGCACAGTAATAAAATCAATTCAGCATTCTAATCTTATTTCAAGTGTTGTTTTGTCTTTTTCCTTTGTGTGTGTGTGTGTCCCAGGAAGTTTCATGGCTATAACTCCCTGAAGGAATATTACGAGGAAGAAAGCTGCATGAGGTACCTGCACAGGGTGAGTGACCAACGTCAACTCAGGAAACAGCATCTCAGAATTAGTATCACCCCACCCAGCTCCACCCGTGATATAACAAGCATCCCTCCTAAGCTTCCCTAGTGGAAGCTCTCCCAGCATCTGGCTCCAACTGCTCTAGTTGTTGACTTGGGTTTATTATTGAACCAAACTCTGCTCCTCTGTGACCTCCATATAATATCCCAGAGCTGCCCCTTAGTGCGGTGAAAGCCCTAAAATCGCTACTGCACCCATTTTTTTCTTAGTCTTCCTTTGACTATATAATCCTGCCTGGTTCCTATACCATGGTTCCTCCCAGGGAGTCCATGTAGATTTCTTATAATCCTAGACCCTGTTTTGGTCATCGTGTATTTTGTTGGTGTGGTACCTAGGACTGAACTCAAAATTCCTGCCATGATCTGGCAAGCACAGAGTGAAATAGATGCATTTCTGTATCAGAATGATAGAGGAGCATGTGTTTTGTCAAAGTAGACTGGTTTATATTAATGCAGGTGTGAGCAGCTACAATAAACTTTGTATTAAATTAAGCTTGTGGCCAATCATAACCCCCATGTTTTTTACCTGAACCACCACCAAATCAGTCTCTCCCCTTCTGTCTTTGAACAGTAGCCCTTTCTACTCAAACACAGGACTTCCCATTTATCCCTATCAATGTCCACCTGTTGTTTGGTCCACCACTCCCCCAGCTTAAGCATACCATTGTGAATGGCAGTTCTGCCTTCGTGTCATATCGGCCACCCCTCCTACTTTAGCATCATCATCCAGGCTTTTCATGTCTTCATTTAAGCCATTACAGAAACGTGAAGCTGTCCAGAGCCAGTGTCAGGGGCCTCCGGGTGAGGAAACCAGTCATTACGTTCCTGGGCATGGCTGTTCAGTAATGTCTGAGCACCCCCATCAGCACCACCTCTGCTAAAATGAAAAAGGACGCTTACTGGCTGTTTTGATAAATGGATGTTGAATGCAAAGCTGCCAAGAGCTTCCCGATATGCACCAGCCTGCACCTGTTTTCAACCTTCAGATTCTTCTAGAAAGCCTCCTTTTTCTGGAGTGGAGCACACTCCTTTTTTCCTCCCCACCATATAAATTGAATGAATATGTACGTAACTCTGTAAAGTCATTTTTCGGAAAGGTATGGCTAATATGAGACACTGTGCGGACGATCAGAAATATTTTGCCAGTGAGTATTGTAGAGTCTTTACCCTTGCTCCATCAGAGCACGTGGGTCACCTAGGACACCGAGCTTGGCTCCTGCACATGCCTGCCAGGGCTGTGATCACAGCAGCAGTTATCATTCCTGCCACCACCAGGAAATACGAGGTGTCCTGAGTCCACATGTTCAGGAAACGGAGCACTGACCCTCTTCCCTTTGCTTCAAAGACATATCCGGTAGTGTATTTGAGCCTTGGATCAACGGGGTCTAAAAAAAGAGAACTGATCATTTAATTCTGCTTTATTTTCTTGTTTCAGATTTATGTACCTCTCATGTTGGTGAATGCAGCCGATGACCCCTTGGTGCATGAAAGTCTTCTAACCATTCCAAAATCTCTTTCAGGTCAGTGTTTCTTGCTGTTGCTCCCTCAACCGCTCAGCAAATTGCCACAGTATGTCACCTTCATCATGCTGTCATATCCTGGCGATCAGGGTATCTCTTGGCAGTGTTCTTATTTATTCTAGCCTGATAGTTCTGGGGCTGTGATGGAGCCTGGGTAGAGCCTTTTCATGTTCTCTCCTGGTGCAAGAGACAGGATTATCATTTATATCCATAGCCAAGAGGTTCGGGGAGTCCCCTGGTGTTCTGTGAAATTATGGCCTCAGGGATGTGGGTCCATTAAGTCTGAGAGTTTGACTTAAAGAGATATTTAGACTTAAAATTTGACCTGAAAAGCAAAACAAAAAAGCCAGTTTTGCTACCTCTTGTGACAGACAGCCTCCCCATCTGCTTTGAGGATAAAAATATAAGCAACTGAAAAAGCAAAGAGGGTTGTTCATGAGAATGTTATCTTGCCCCAGGCTTGCACGGCCTCACAGCATGCTAGGTAGGAGCTACGGGAGAAACTAGAAAGAGGGTAACGGAAGGAAACACTTGGGTCACAATCTAAAGTTACTTTGCATTGTACCTAATCTCCCTTCCCAGTCCTCTGTAATTACATTTCCTCTTGTAAATACCATATGTTAACCAGGGGGAAAAGGGGTACTTCTGATTCTCTCATGACCCCAAGTTAAAGAGTAGATAACATAGCAAGCAGATAAAGGACCCACGCCCAGACAGAGCTCCGTTCTCCGCTCAGAGTGAATGCGTGTGTCGCAGGTGCATTATGTGATAAAAAGCTATGTGTCAACCGTCTATCAAACCACAGGCTCCCTACACAAAAGCAGCCACGTGGGCTGCAGTGAGAGGAAGCAGCCATGCTGGTTTCCTTCTGCATATCTAACATCCATAGCAGTAATGCTGTCACACAGAAACTTACAAAATAGCAGCCGAAAGGGAAGAATAAAGGGGGTCAGACAAGAAAAGAGCCCTTGCAGAGCCAGAAATGTGAGTGCCAGGAAGTGCCTCAGAGGCCTGGAGCAGCCAGCAAGGGACCCGTTGTCACTTATCCCCCTGGGAAGAGAGATGCTCCCTGTGGTACCTGACTGTACCTGGCTGCCCATTTTGCACATATCTTCGGTAATGGCTTTACCAGCCCATGCGGGACTAACTTAAACGTGGACTCATAAAGTCAAGCTCCAGGTTAATAATTATCAAATGGCCGTTTAGCACGTGCCATTGAGAGCTTGGCCGTCTTTTAACGCAGCTTTATGTTTTAGCCTTGAAAAATAAAGTTCTGTAATGAAAAATCATTGACTCCATTGAATTCATCTGGTTCTCTAGTAAATAAGAGTGTTAAGTGTTATGAGTCCCTCCTCAAAGGCTGGTCCCCACCAGTAGCATCGGCATCGCCCAGGAGCTTGTCAGAAACACAGAATCTGGGGACTTCCCTGGTGGCGAAGTGGTTAAGACTCCGCGCTCCCAATGCAGGGGGCCCAGGTTCCATCCCTGGTCGGGGAACTAGATCCTGCACACTGCAACTGAGAGCCTGCATGCCACAACTAAAGATCCCACATGCCGCAACTAAGACCCAGTGCAGCCAAATAAATAAATAAATATCTTTTTAAAAAAGGAAATGCAGGATCTCAGCTCCTTCCCCAGGCCTATTAAAGCTGAATCTGCATTTTAAGGCAGTCTCCCAGGTGATTTGGATACACGAAGTTGGGAGGTACTTGGCTGTACAATCAAGTCAGCTGGGGAGTTTTAGCAATACCAGCACCTGGGTCCTCCCTCTCTCACCTACCACCCCCCAACTCCACCCCACCCCTACCCTCAAATCAGAATCTCATTGGTCTGGATGCAACATAGGGATCATTAAAAAAAACCCAGGTGATTCTAATATGCAGCCAAGTTTGAGAACCACTTAGAGTTTTGTGTTTTTTTTTTTTTTTTTTGCGGTACGCGGGCCTCTCACTGTTGTGGCCTCTCCTGTTGCGGAGCACAGGCTCCAGACGCGCAGGCCCAGCGGCCATGGCTCACGGGCCCAGCCGCTCCACGTCATGTGGGATCCTCCCGGACCGGGCCACGAACCCGTGTCCCCTGCATCGGCAGGCGGACTCTCAACCAGTGCGCCACCAGGGAAGCCCCCACTTAGAGTTTTAAGGATCTCCTAAGGCGGTACCCATTCTGCTCCAAAGCCAAGCTGCTATTCCAAAACTTGCTAGATCCCACCATGTTGCCTGCCCCACCAAATCTCCCTCCCGCTTTGGTGAATGAGGCAGAGGGAGTAGAAATCAGTTGCCCACTTAGGTGACACCTTCGCCTGTGGGGAAAGCCTGGGCCGCCCTGGTCAGCTCACTTTTGCACCTCCTGCCCTGGAGCTGGTCAGAGAACAGTGACTCACTCAGCTGCCTTTCTCCTACAGAGAAACGGGAGAACGTCATGTTTGTGCTGCCCCTGCACGGGGGCCACCTGGGCTTCTTTGAGGGGTCCGTGCTGTTCCCCGAGCCCCTGACATGGATGGATAAGCTGGTGGTGGAGTACGCCAATGCCATTTGCCAGTGGGAACGCAACAAGTTGCAGTGCTCTGACACGGAACAGGTGGAGGCCGACCTGGAGTGAGGCAGCCCCCGGACTCTGGTGCGCACCAGCTGCCCTGGTCACCGGCTGTTTCAGGTCTCCCATCTCCCTCAGTGACCTGGATCTGACCTCACACCATCAACGGAGACCACCCACTAGAGACACCTGACTTGAAGTAGGTGGCCGTCCCTGGGAGCTCCAGGCTATTTTTGTGCTTAGTTACTGGTTTTCTCCACTGCATTGTTAGCCGTGCTGACAAGCGACGGGGTTTTCACCCTCCTGTCCGGTGTCAGCATCTGATTGCTTTCAAGCCAATTACATCTAGTTTCCCTATTAAAAATGTGTCTGAACAGCAGTTTTGCTTTGCCAATCAGAAGGCTTTTCCCCAAGAGCAGTGAAGGATGTATGTTATTTTGTGGTGGTGTATGTGTCCTGACGTAGACCCTAAAAAGAGCCAATGCTGTAGATGCAGCTCAGCTTGGGAGCCGGGGACCCTGGGCCTCCCAGGCCAAGACTGTAGCCTCCTACGTGGCAAAGAAAATTCCCTTGACTCACAAACCAAGTTTCTCCCTCACTGTCCTCTAAGACAGTTTTCCCACAGGTTGCTGCTGATGAGAGTTACCTGGGACGCTTGTTACAAATTCAGCCTCCCGGGTCCCTCCCCTTGGAGAAGCTGTTTCAGTGGGTCTGGGAAGGGGCCTGGGGATTCTAATTTTTGACAAGTGCCCCAGGTGATTCTCCTCACCAGGCAAATTTGAGAAGCACGGTTGTGCAGAGCCTTTAAATTAGAAACATCTCGGTAGTTTGTGTTGTTGAAATTCATAGTCAGAGGTATCTCTTAGATCCCAGGAGCCTCCAAAGCTGCAAGGCCTGTCGTGTACGGCTGCCCTGGTGCGATCGCTATGTGATGTCTCAGAAAGGGCTTGGGCTGGGGGTGAAGACTTCAGGCCATGCCTGACTCTGCCTCTCACTGGCTATATGACCCTGGAAAAGTCCCTTTGAACTTTTGTTTCTTCACCTGTAACATGGGGGACTTGGGCCAGGTAGATTGCCGATATCACTACCAGTTCTGAAGTTCAATGACAAACTCAGTTTACTGAGGTTTGAGAGAACACCTCTCCAGGGGAGCCTGAGAGCTATTCTAAGCATGTAGACGTCATTTGCCTTTCCTTCTTTTTTTTTATGTCCCTCATTTCATATAAAGAGGGGTTTTTTTGGTGTTTTTTTTTTAAACACTCAGTTATAATTTTATTTTTTTAACCCAGGTCTCTCTAACTCTGGCTTTTGATACCAAACAATTCAAAAGTTGGATCTGAGTTTGGAGAAATATCTTTCCAACTGAAGAGGGTGTGATTTTGAAACCAGATTTTGTAATGTAATAGCTCATATTTGTAGCGTGTTGGACAGATCTTTCCAGAGTGTTATCTTCTCAAATGAAAAGTCACTCTACATTTCAAGTACTTCTTTCCTCCAATCCTGTGGTACTTGAATATCTAAAAACCCTGCACTTTGAAAAATCAGCAGTTGCTATCTGGAACTAAACAGAATTACAAGTGAAATGACCTATAGATACTTTAAAAAAAAAAATTTCCCGGCTTCCTCTCCTTTGCTATAGGACAGACAGGAATGTAAATAGTGGGTCTGTATTTGGATGTTTAAGGGGTAAAGGGAGCCACCTGAGGGCCTGGATGCAGACCCTCATGGCCGCAGGTGAATGTAGTTTGGGCATCGGTCCAAGTCATGTGACAGTAATGTCTGTAACCTGAAGAAGTTGTTTTCTGACAATCACCAGGTCATCCTAAATAATAACATCAAAAACAGCCGTATCTGAAGAGACTGAGACTTCTATGGTCTCGACTTTGCTTCGGTACAATTTCTCACATACACCAAATTCATCATTGTGATTTTCCCCCCAAGTTGTTACTTTTCAAGTGCTTTTCTTTTTCATGTTCTTTTAGTACAAATTGGCACTTTATCATCTACCCCTCAATTTCGAAGCTAGTCTCTCCCCTCTGTTACTTTTCCCTCCAACCAACAACCACAGCTATAATCTAGAAGGTTCATGGTCATATATCCTGCTACAACCTTCATGTCTCAAGACCTTTTTTTGTGAAATTAGATGAACGAAGCAATAACTTAATGGGGTTGAATCACCATCCCAGGAAGCAAGAGGCTCCTTTTCATTTGGCTTAGGTCACATCCCTTGATCTATTCCGACAAAGCAGTGGCCAGGTACCAGCTCCATTCAGGAGGAGAAAACAGTCCTGTTGTCACACACTTGGCAGGGATGGGGGCAGGAGTCCTCGGAGCCTGGTGTGCACGGCAGTTCTGGTGGCCCACGGAGGAGAGGCAGGGCTCGGGCACAGCCTTTGTTGCCACATAACCGGAATTTACCCCACAGGACTGTGGAGACCGCCTCCCAGCTGAAATCTTTTTAGTGTGTGCCTCTGAATGGCACTTACATTCCATTTTGGCTCACATGAAATCAACTGAAGGCCTCTGTTCAAGCTCCAGGCTCTCAGGCATGGAAATAAGAGTGTAACTGTGGCTATCTTACAGGAAAATTCTTGTTTGTCCCTGAATGAGAGCACAGAGGCATTGAATTTACAGAGATGCGAGCTCGCCTAATAAACAAGGGAGCAGCATTTTATATGTAGGTCAGCTTTTTCCTTCCTCCAGCTTTCCTTGCTTTTCCTTCGTTCCTGATGATAATGTGAGGGCTCTTCTTGCTACTGAGGTCCTCTTGGGCTAAAACAAGGCAGAATTTTCAAAGAGTATTTGAATATTATATTTTAAAATCAGGTTAAAAATACAATAAAGTCAGGTTAAGGATATAAATTGCGGAAACCTAGACAGTTCTATCGCAGGAAGAACATGTTAAAAACCAAGCAGGTTTTTAACAGTTCTCCGGGTTGTTCTCCCTGCCTCTAAACAGTTTGAAGACAGTGATGAAGATCCCAGTCAAGTCAGGATTATCTGACTTGAAAAAATGGTCTCAAGTCTCCTTGATGCAATTATGTTAGTAGGGAGTTTAACAGACTTGAGGAAAACCTCTTACCTTCCCGCCCGTGAGTTTGCACCAGTGATTCCAGAGCAGAAGGAAGGCAGAAAGTTGTTTGTTGTCACTATATTCTTTGAACCTCCCCGCAGCGTTTTATACATGAGAGTGGGAATATACCTGCAAGGGGAGCGTGCCTTTCTTGACATGGTGTTAGGGAACCAGGGTTTGGGAGACTTGGATTCTTGTCCTGTCTCTAATTCACGTTGGATTGTGGGCAATCACTTCACCTCTCCGAGCTCCAATTACCTCATCTTAGACCATCTCTAAGTCTACTTAATCTACTTACACATCATTTGCCAGAACATTCCCGCTGGCCTTCTTACAGCCCTTGCAAGTGGAAACAGATAAGTCAAGACTTCGGGCTGATCTTGAGGGGACTTGGAGAGAGGGAGCTACTGCATTCAGCCTTTGCTGGTGAAGACCCTTGATTTTGCCCAAAGCCCTGTGTCTCTGACTGGCTTCTCTTCAGAGCCTCCATTGTCATCTCAATATTCTTTCTGTACTGAGGGTGGTCTTATGACTGGGACAGGTGCTGACCGTTGGAACGAGGTGAATATCCCCATCCTTCTGTGTGACTCGGGCAAGCTTTGAGAGTTCCCAGGGCAGAAACCCTTCCTGCTCAGACTTTCATTCTAAAACTACAGTCTTCATTAAAGCTGAACTTTCTGGGTAGCTGAGCTTATATGCCTGGCATCTGAATGAGAGCTCTCTTTGTCACTGTGTGGCTTGAGATCCGTTTTGCCAGCTCCGGGGAAACAATACATGTGTTCTTGTTTGTGTTTGCCAGGCAAGCAGATGTCTGAGCTGTGAGAGGCTTTTCTTTTCCCGTGGCATTGCTTCTGACTTAGTGCTAAAGTGAAGATCACTGAAACATCACGTTGAGTTGAAAACTCAGGTCTTTGTCGTTAAGGCAGGACAGGAGAGTTATTAAGAAGCATTTCACTGCAGCATCCGCTCACAATATCATCTAGAATTGTTCTCTTTGCCCAGAAAGCCTTAACTTGCCTCTAGAATATCCCCTGGTGGTACAACACTTTTGTGGCTTTGGAATTCAAATTATTCTGCTGTGGAAGTCTGAAGCAAAGCTATAGCAAAACCAGAAGATGTCTCCATGTGGCCTGTACGCTCCTTATTACATTAGGTGCCCCCACCCCTTGACAATAAGAGCAATCCAGAACTGGCCAAACACCTCATCTCTGACGCCTTTCTTCCTTCTTGGCCTCACTCTGTTGTTCAAAGCCACTTTGGATGCTTCAAAAAACCATGAAAAGTGGCCTGCCTTTGGCATTTAGAGGCCAAGCAATTGGGGGAAAGGTTTTCTTCTCCCCCCCTGTTATCAAAGCAGAGGGAAGTGCCCCCTCTTCATAAACTAGGATTGCTTTTGCCAAATTCTGTTTGAAGGGGAACGGGCCCGTACTCGCAGTGAGAACTGGGATGCTATCCAAAGCTACAGCTGCTTCCTCTTGCCTATGTCACTGCTGCAACCGCCTCGGACGCTGTAGCCCAGGCATCCCCCCGAAGTGGCCCTTGGAAGCAGCCATTCTCAGACCCCAGATGGTAGACAGCTGCCCCTTTTGAAGGAGTCAGCCCCCTGCACACACCACGTTTTCTGAACCGTTTTTCCTAGCATGTATTGTGGGTAAAACATTCACCTATCTCTAATGAATAAGCTGAAGTTAATTTCCAACCAGTGAATTAAGTCCTTTAACTCGACTCCTGTCAGTTAGTAATAAAACCTATAACCTGCCGTCTCCCCGTTCTGGTCCCCATTAGCCAAGAAATCTATTGCCGTAAGTTGGGGACAGTCCACGTATAGCACCTGCAGAAATACCCTTCATCTCAATAGGCATTCTCCTTCCAGACCACCCACATAGAGCAGCCAACAGTCACATAGAATAATTGCTGAGCCCTCAGTCCCAGCGCCAGCCACTCCCTCCCAGTGGGTGGACCGAGTTCCTGGGTGTGGGAGTTAGGTTTGGTTTGGTTTTTGTCTTGGCCTCTTTAGTTTTCCTAAAGCACAAGTCCATGTAGAATCCTGTCACCTCTCCACACCAGTTTCAGGTGATCTGGGTCTCTCCCACTGCCTCAGGAAGACCTTCACTGTACCTGAGCTTTTGACTTCTGCCACTGCAGCTGCCTTAGCGACACCAGGGGCTGGGGGCGTGGAGGGGGGAGCCAGTTTGCATCTCCCCCTTTCCTGGTTAGACTTCCATGAACCCCATTCTTCTGTTGGCAGATCTGCTTCCAGACTGATTTTTGAGAACCATCACTTTCACATTCCTAATTTTTGTTTGTTTTGTTTGATTTTTTTTTTTTGGACTTTCTGAAACTTCAAATGCTGCCCTGAAAATAATGTATTTTTGAGTTTGTGTTCTGAAAGCCTCCGTGCTGGTGGATTGGGGGTGGGGGAGGCAGAATACAGGATCCTCCAGCACTGAGGTGTTTAAGATTTGCAACTAGCAATGCAATTTTTTCTAAATATGAGGATATTTACCTTTATTAAGAAATTATACTAAACAGTGGTGTCCTTGATCATTTTATGTTCTCATATTACTTTTGGTTCTGTTTTGATTCTGTGTGGTGGTAAACAAAGATCATTACAAACAAAAACTGTAATTTTGTTACCTTTGATTCAATGGAATTTCTTTACTTAAAAAAATAAAAGGCTAAAAATGTGGCGTGGCTGTGCGTCCTTTGTAGTGGAGATTTTCTATCTAAAAGGATTCTTCCTGTGTCTTCACCGAAGCATGAGCTTGAAAGAAATGGGCAAAACACCAAGTTCTCATCACAACAGATTTTAACCCAGCCTTGCAAATACCAAGGAAATGAGCAGCCCACAGGTGTCTTTACAAGCCCATCCTCTCCAGGAAGAAAGCCAAGGCCTGGGAAGAGTGAGATATCAGCACTTTAAATACTTGCTCTATAAAGTGAACCATGTAGACAGAATGTAAGGTGAGATGTAAATGGTGGTTGCCACGCATGAGTCCCTTCCTTTTCTAATAGTGTTCTTTGAAAAGACTGGGTGAACGTGACCTAAATTAAGGTTATACTGGGTTGGTTGAGTAATGGTGGTGTTTTCTTCTCCTTTGCATCTGTCAGAATCCAAGCTAAGGGTCTCCAAGAGCCAAGCCCTGGCCCAGCCAGGACAGTTGTGCCAGTCTGTGCTCCCCCCACCCCAGGGACCTTGCACTCAGAGTTTTCTTCCCTCCTTGGCCATGCAAAACCTTTGACAAGCTAAGTGGGGTGGGGAGTGTTGGTTTTGAAGGACATGCATTAGTGAGGCCTAAAAATGCCCAATATCGAATTCCAAAGTGTATCCCTTGCTGGTAAGCAAGCTTCTCCCCCAGCACCAACCCCACCGCCCCACTTCCTATCACCCACAAAATAGCCAGACTACTTTGATCCAAGAAAACCAACTTGCAGAGAATACTACCTATGAAAAGTACCACATGAAAGAGATTTCAGGTCCAGGGTGTTAGGCAGATCGATGCCAACAGCTTGCCAATGTGGTCAGCGCACAGCTGTGCCTCTCCTGATTCTACCCTATAGATTTGCTGTCGGTGACATTTATCTACAATCACTCGCTGACCCAAGGGTGCTGATGTCTTTTTTCTTATACCTTCCAATAACAGGCCTCTCAGCTCTAGCTCTATAGGGAGTACTTTCCCATGTTAAGGACCAAACACCTAACTGGATGGCCCTCCAGCTGTATGACAGCCTCCCTCCTCATTTCTGTCTTGGTGTATCCCCCCTTAGAGGGGGTCACATGTAGCTGAGTGGTTGGGATGACCTTACCGGTGGTTTAGCCTTGAACTGCTCAATCTCTCCCCAGAGAAAAGTTAAACCTCTCTCTCTCTGTCTGTGGCTATGTGCACCCAGGACTTATATTTGATTCGTGCTGTCTACCCCATTTGGAATTACCCCAGCATCTCTACTGAAGACCATTTGGTTTCCCCTTAAAGTTATTTCCTCCTTTATCTGATGATGTTGGTGAAATTGACCTGGAATAAATGAAGCTCTAATTCCATGGTTCCTCTTCCCCACCTCTACCTACATTTCCTCTATCCCCAGAAATAAACATTTGAGACAAAGCATTGGTAGTAACAGAGCCAAGGGATTTGGAGCCAGAGTTGCTGGGTTAGGGTCCCATCCAGGCCACTTCCTAGCTCTGTGACCCTGATCAGTATTGGACTCTGGGTTTTCCTTTTTCTTTTTTTTTTTTTTAACCCCTAAGATGAGAATAATTTTAATAAGAATGCCTGTCTCTAGATATTGAGAGAATCAATAAAATAATGTTTTTCAAAGTGTTATGTTGAGCAGTCCCCTCCTGGGACCACACTTTGATTAGTAAGTCTCTCTGGTATCCGGTGAGCTTCCAGACCCTGCACTGCTAAGCTTCCTCAACACCAGAGCCACGCCCACCATTGAAAGTGGGATGAAAGGTGGTCCAGTTCACCCTGAAGGTGACTCTTCAGCTCTTTTCCTGGTTGACTTAAGACCTGGGCATCCCTCTTCCAGGAAGACTTTGCCAGGATACCAGGGAGCATTGGCCTCCTACAGCGTCCCTTACATAAACTCAAGGCTCTAAGCAGTGACCAGTCTTGCTCAAAGGCTCTCTGCGGCTGATGGCCCATTTCCCTACTGAGACCTCCATCCACACCTTAACAAATGCTTCCATCTGCTAACAGATAGTATTTCCCCAAAGGGCCACATGACGCATCACTGTGACTTCCCAACCTTTGCTATGCTCAGATTACTTTCACATGCAGAACCCCTGCCTCATCCCAGACGTCTCCAGAAAGGAAGGTGTTCTGAGCAGCAAGTGGTCCTCCTTCCCATATTTGCTGGCTTTCAAGAGTATTTTACTGTCCCTCTTCCTCTCTCATTAATGCGGGGGTTGTGGCCACTTGTAGGAATACAGCATATGTAGGCAGCTCGGATTCTGTGAGACTGAGCACATCAGATTTTAACATTAACATTCGTGGTCTTCAGGCACCTGTTCCCAAAGGTGGCAGCACCACCTTCCTGGCAAGGTCTGGCTCGGCCTGCCCCTGGCTAGTCTGTCCCTGGGCATGGAGGGGCAGTACCACGGCACGGCCAGCAGGGGGTGGTGGCAGCCCACGGTCAGAACCGACTCGCTGGGTCCCAACCCTCTAGCTTCTTCCTCAGAAAGCCCCTGGGCTTTTACGTCAAACCCTCCCTAAGCTAAGGCCCTAGCCCTGCTGACTTTAGGAGAGACACCAGCATCCGTTTGGATTTGAGTAAGACAAAGCTGCCCCAAGAGCCTCTGCCTGCAGTTTTTTCCATATCCTGATCTCATTTATAAATTAGAGCTCCCACAAATCAGAGGGTGGGACTAGGAGGGCTCCTGGCAATTAGGGGCCAGGGGAAAGATGGGAGTCATCCAAGAGGAATCAGCCACTGTTTCCCTCAAATTTGGGACACAACTCTTTTACAGAACAATTATAAGTGTATCTTGAAAGTTTAAAAAATGCTCGTTCCTTTAATTTTTTAAACTCAGCCTCATCCCTGCTCCCACTCCACCAACACCTGTACTGTCGACTCACCAATGCCCTCTATCTTGGCAAACGCAAGTCCCCATTCTCTTATCACTTGCCCCCTCAGCGGCATGTTTGTGCCCTCACACTTGAAATACCTTCTTAGCTCCAGATGTTCTAGGAGATCTCTCGGGGTGAGGCTGCTGAGCCCCCTTCAACCATATCACCTCCACTCTTTTTAGGCTTAATACTAGAGTTCCATGTAAGGTTTGATTTGGAAAAGTTTCAAAGGGTTTAAAGAAGGGTTTGGGAGAAATCCTCACTGGTCAGCCACCCACAATAATTTGCTATGATTCCTCCTCCAGCTCTGAAGTCGTATGTATATCATTTATGAACATAGATTGTTGACTGTGAACATCATAGAGAAGGAAATTACTTGGGTGATGAGCATACACTGCAAACCCTAGAACTGAAAGAAAAGATATAAGAAGTAAATGCATATATATGTACAGTCACATATATATGTACATGTACATAGCCACAATGGAAAACGAGAAAGAGAATTCAGTGGTTCAGAGAAATTCCTAAAGGCGTGAAAGCAGACTGCATTGGATTGAACCCACAGCCCAGGAAACAGCTGAAGGTCCTGCCCCAAAAGGTGGGTACAGCACCAAGGGTGCTTCATGCCCAGAAGGAGGCAAGAGCAGAGAAGTCTTGGGATGATTATCAGGGTACCTCGTGGAGGCAGCCAGGCCAGGTGACCCTCACCCACCACCATGAGCCAGACAACAGGAACAAATGTCTGCCTCCACTGGGAAAGTCAGTGTAGGATCTTGGGAAAAGAATCTGTCAGTGCCTATGAGCCTCATGCCCAGAAGAAGCCAGGCCTTCCCCAAGACAGAGCAGCATGCCCAGCACACACTCAAAAGTCACCAGACACTTGAGGAAAGCCAACTGCACAGAAAGGAAAGCATTTATATTTGTCTAAATATGCAGAGCTTGAAAGTAGAAGTTCATTTCTATAAGGTGTCTGAGACTGAAGACAAAGAAGAGCTTTCACTGTATAACTTGAGGACTGGGAGAGTGCTCAGAGAGGATACCATCTGTAAATCTAAGTAAAACCATCCGTTGAGGCAAGGGGTCTGGAGGAGAGAGCTTTGGTGGAGAGACCCCACAGACAGGAGGGGGACACAACTGCCACCCTTGAAGAAAGTCCAAGCTCCTGACCACCACTGCATACATCAGACTGCACCTGACTGAGGGGGACCAGACCACCCCAAAATGGAGCTACTTCAAGGCTGCTTCCACCCTGGAATTACCCGTGGAAAGCGTTTCACCTGCCTACCAGCCACCAAGATCACTATACTTGCCAGACCATTTTCACTTATATTCCCCCTCTCTTATCTTCTTTTTTATATTTTTAGGGGTGGGAGAGACTTTTAAACCAGCCTCCTTGCCTATTTTCACAGACCCTAAATAGTAAAACTATTACAAAGAAAATCACTGAGAAGCTTGATTAGAGTCTTTGACACTCAACCCCACACAAGTCTCCGTCCTAAAGCTTCAGAGGCAGTAGGAATATAACTGCCCTCACTTCTTCTTGCTCAAGGGAATTCCCCTGCTTTTTTATTGCCCCCCAGCTTGGGAGGAGGGTGACACCTGAGCTCACCCAAGCTTAGGAAGGTTCAGAGGAACCACAGTCATCCCAGGCAGCCCTTTTCCCAGCCTTCTGGGTCCAGGGCAGCTGAGGAGAGGCCCAGGGACACTAACTACAGATCAGATGGCAGGGGATGTTCTCAGAAGGCTGTGTTCTCAGCTTGGGCCCGGGGACCAAAGAGCTGTTCAGCAACGACTTTGCCGTCATACTTGGGCAGTGTGCCCCCAAAGTCGGAGGGCAGGGTGTCCTCGTTGAACTCCTGGTAGAAGCTGGAGAGGTCTTCTCCGTGGACAAAGACCTGCAGGGAAGCAGAGGAGATAGAGCTGAGCAAGGGGGTTCCCTTAGGATGAGGGCTGGGAGGAGAAGAGGGACAGGACAAAGGCACACATGCCATCTCTGCCTGGTGATGGCCTGCTCAAAAGTCCTCCTTGTTGTGCTGTCTGTGGGATCCACTTGGTTCGGAACCCTGGTACAGAGCCTGAGGAGGGCTCAGGCGGGGTGCCCTCCTCCTCCACCTTCATCCCTCTTGTCTCCTGAACCCTTTCCTGCTACAACCCCCTTCACTCACTCACACACCAGACAATCACCGGGCACCTTCCCTGCGTGGCCACGCACTCACCCTCTGGAGCAATTTGCTCTTCAAGAAGGGCTTGACCACGTTGTAGGTTGTGGTGAAGTACCACGGCTGGTGGATGAAGTGGATGGCTTTGAACCGGGCTGGGAAGGAATCCTGCAGGGACAGACAGCACCCCACCACATGCCCCATGACCTCAGAGGTTCCCACTCACTCTCCCACTGCCTCTCCCCATGACAAGAGGACAGAGTTGTCATCACTCGGTTGCCCCAGAGGATAGCCCACTGAAGGTTCCATCCCCAGGCCAGCAGCTGGGGAGCCCTGGCTTCACTGCAGCTCCAAATTGAAGGAAGGATGCCCCAGAGGCCACGCAACCCAACACTCGTCCTGCAGATGCACAAAACCTTGTAATTAGGTGGAATAAGGAAATGAATTGGTAGCCTTGCAAGGTTTTTCAAATCCACTTGCCTTCTGAGCGGACTGCAAACTATTATAGACCAGAGGTACACTATTGTCATGCCTCATTGTCCTTTGTCCCCTCCCATGACTCCCACCTCCCATCTCTCCTTTCCAAGGCAAAGCAGATTTAAGATTAGATTAGGTCTAAGAAAGGACTTCTGACACATGAGTATATAGGAGTGAGTTGTCAGGAGCATTAATGATATCTCTTTCTCAGGAGAAATTCACATCCAGAGGGAGGCAGCATGACATATGTGGACAGAGAATGGGATTCTAGGTCAGAAGGTGTAGGTTCAAGTCCCGCCTCTGCCACTTGATAGCTGTGTGACCTTGAGAAGTCACTCAAATCTCTGAGCCTAGATTTCCAGGTTTGTAAAGCGAAGCAGGGAAGCAGGGAGAGAATGCTTTTAAGAAGTTAATAAATTAATGAATGTGAACACGTGGCAAACTGTTGATCACCACGAAGTGTTTGTGGCTGGGGCTGTGATTGTCATTGCTCTTTTGGGCACTAGGCGGCTGTCTTCTCAGGTCCCTGCTAACATCATTAAACCGGGAAACCCGGCCCAGCCTCCCAGCCTTCCCACCCGTGAGAGGCTCCTGCAGGACAGGGTTCTGTGGCCTCACCTGGAGCATGTCCACCATCTTCCTGAGATCTGAAGCCCGAAGTCCAGCAGCCTGCTGCATGGTAAAGCCCTTGAAGTTCTCAATGATGCAAAAGCCATTAATTTGAGTTTCCTCATTCTCCAGTAGCTTCTCCAGGATGAAACAGTATGCCTGCAAGATCTTGGGCACAACGTGAACGGGCTGTAAGATCCAACCCACAAAGACAGTAAAGACTCAAGGTCCTAACGGGAGAGCTAACTGGTATACCCCTTCCCAGAGGTAATTTGTCACGGGCTTTGAGCTGGGACAGTCCACCTCTGTGAATGTATGCCAAGAAAATAATCTTCAATGTCATATCCACGGTTAGATGCCAGAGTGTTTATCCTTGTACCCCTATGATAGTGGAACAACCTAAATGTCCAGCAATAAGGGACTGGTGAAATTATGGTGTATTCATGCCATGGAGTATTCTAGAACGGTGATATATAAGACTAATGATATAGAAAGATATCCATTCATGGTGTATTATTGTAGCATACAATCCCATTTTTATAAGAAAAAATATGTATGTCTGTGTGCATATGCGTTCACATATGTTTCTAGGTTTCTAGAAAAAATAGGCTGGAAGGATGTCAGTGGTAGAAATCTCTGGGTGGTAGAATTGTGGATGATTTTAAATTTGTGATTTTTTTGGTATTTTCTAAAATGAGTAGATATCACTTATGTAATAAGAAAAAATATTTGTAAGTCTCTTCCTTACCATACGTATGTATGCCTCAGTCCTAAAGCCAGTATCTTATTCAGTAGCAAACACTACAGGCATCCCTAATACGATCAGGAACAAGATAAGCATGTTCACTTTCCCCACCACTCTTCAACTCTGTGTTGGAAGTAGTGGCCAGTGCATCCAAGTTGTTTTTTTTTTTTTTTTTAAATCAAGGGTATAAGAACTAGAAGAGGAAAAGAAAAAATGTCCCCCATTTACAGATAATATGATAGTATTCTTAGAAAATCTGAGAGAGTCATTTATATGAGTAACATAAATAACAGAAGAATTCAGTAAAAATACCAGGATACGAAATTAACATACAAAACCAATAATCTTCATAGATACAAAAAATAACCAAGTAGGAGATATAATGGCAGAGAAAGTCCCACCTATAGCAACAATAAAATAAATACTTACGACAAACTTATTGACAAACATGCATAAGGTTTGAAAACTTTAAAACACTCCTGGAAGCTCAAAATGTAAAAGGGAAGGCATCCCTTTTTTGTGGATAGTACCACTGGCCATGGATGTTGCATTCATAAAGATGCTGATTCTCCCCAAGTTTGTTATTTACATTAATGTTATACCAATATAAGTCTCCTGACATTTCTCCTAGAGCTTAATAAATTAATTCTAAAGTTCATAAGGAAAGGTAAACATGCAAGAATAGCTAGAAAAGCCCTGAAAAAGAGGAGCATTAAGGACAGAACTAATCCCAACAGATATTAAACATTCTATACCATCTCTATAATTAAAACAGTGTGATGTTGAAGCATGAAAAGACAGACCGATGGCACAGAATAGAAAGTCCAGAAATAGATCCAAACACATATGAAGATGCAGAATATGATAAAGATGGCATCTCAAGCCACTGGGGAAAACGATGGACTTCTAAATAAATGGTGTTGCGACTACTAGGCAGCATTTTCTAAAATGAGTTTGTACTTTTTTTTTAAGGCCTGGTGACACATGCCAAAGTTCTCCCAAGATAAACCCTAGTTCCCCCGCTAGGACAGCTCTCTTAAGGGCCTGACAAGTGAAATCACATATATATATATATATATATATATATATATATATATATATATATATATATATGTGGTCGGTGTTGCTCTCAGCTTTCAGCATTTGGCAGGGCTGATCCCAGCTCGTGGCCCACAGCTGTCACTCCCACTTGGCAGGGGTACCAGGGGCTGGCAATGTACTGGCCAGTGGGCCCTGCCTTCAAAGCTGCTGGGTTTTCCAGCTGCCATGGCACATCCTAGGATTTCTCCTCCTGCCGGGAAAGGGTCTGGTGCCATGAGCTACTGGCCATTCCCCCACAAACCTCGCCTCCTGGGGAGCCAGGAATGAGGGTCCAATAGAGGCCAGGTTTGGAGGAGGGAGCCCAGCCCAGGAGATGGGAGGGAGCCAGGCGAATCCCCACTGACCTCATCAAAGGTGATTTCTTCAGAGTCCCAGTTCTCAATATTGAAGAGCATGACCACTCGGCCATACTTGTCCCGACTGGAGAGGACACCAGGGTAGCCAGCCTCGACAGTGCAGCGGACAGCCTCCAGGGAGAGGCTGTCAAAGAGCTCTGGGTACTGCAGCCGGAAGTTCACATAGCCTGGCAGAAGGGGAGCAGAAGAGGCCCCTCAGGGAGCCAGCCCATCCTGGGGTGGCACATGGTGGGCATCCAGAGACCCAGGCTCCTGCCTGGCTCCTCCACCTACATGCTATGTGTAACCCAGCAGGATACTCAACCTTTCTGTGCCCCATATTACCTCTCCAAAAAATAGGACGATAATATTGGCCTATCTCACCAAATTGCTGTGGTAATCAAACAAGATTCCAGGTACAGACGCCATGAGTAAACTGTAAAAATACAAGATGGAATCCTAAATCTAAGGACAATTACTATTTGGTATTTTTCTCTTTCCCAACGGTAGAGGCACAGGTTTCTCAGTTGGGCACAGGGTTAGCTGAGTGGCGGGGTGGGGAAATGACCCCCAGATAAAACCCAAAGCAGGACACAGAGGCCCTCTCTGACTCCAGCGGCACTCCCACCACCCACTAACCCCACCCTGACCCATCCTGAACAGGTCCCCGCCTATCTGCGATTGTCTCTTCCACCAAACCCCGGAGGGACCAGGCCCAGAGGAGGTTTGGGGAGGCATTTGCCAAGGGAAAGCCACTGACCTCCTCGCTGCTCCTCCAACACTCCAGGCCCGTTCCCACCACCTAGCCTTCGTCTTTGCTGTACCCTCTGCTATACTGCTCTTTCCCCAGGCATCTCATTTCCTTCGAGTTTTTCTTTAAGAGTTCTCTTTGCACTGGAGCCTTCCTAGCCTCTTTACCTGAAACTTCAACCCCTCAGTTCTTTATATCCACCTTCTTTATTTTTCTCTGTATATTTTTATTTTATTTGTCTGGTTTATTATTTCCACCATTAGACTATAAGACCCACGAGGGCCGGCAGTTCTTGTCTGCTTTGTTCTCTGCCACATCCTTTGGCCTAAAACAGCGGTTGGCAAAGCAAAGCAGAGAATTACCATTTGCGGAAGGAAGGAAGAAGTAAGGAGAATCATCAGCCTGCATAGGGCCTGCTCAGACACCCCTTCCCTCCACCAGCACCAGGGACTTGATTTCCTTAAGACACTGGTCTTCATCCCGTGGGCACGGCCAGGTTGGTTCTGTCCTTGGGACTCACCCCCAGGGCTGGCACCATCTTCAATTCTACTATGCGTGAGGTTTGGGTACCTGAGGGGAGTCAAGCTCATACCCACCTTCCCTGCAGTGCTCCAGAGCCAAAACCTAGGCTGGGCGGGTGGGGAAGGGGAGAGCAGCGGTGAGAGAGGAAACTACCCCAATTTGGGTGACTCAGTTCTGCTCATTGAGACTCAGGAGAGTGGAGAGGCGGGGCCAGACCTCTAGGAATCTGGTCCTGCCAGACTCATCCTATCCTTGTCAGAGCTGAAAGGGATCTTGAAGGCTATGTAGTTCACACACCCATTTTACAGGGAAGGAAAAGGAGGCTCAGAGAGAGTGACTTGTATGGCACAGGGAATGGGAGGGAAGTGAAGGAGTCGGTCTCAGTGCCCGGGTGAGGGTCAACGCCCTCCTCGTGACCTTCCCCCCTTCCCCCCTCACTCCCCCCCCCCCCCCCCCCCCCGTAGCCTTCCCAGGGCCACCCATCCGGCGCAGGCCTCACCTCTGAGCAGCTCGTAGGCTCGGCCCACGTGGAATTTGCGCGCGCGGATGAAGCGCAGGAAGAAGGCGCTGTCCTTTCCCTGCACCCTCTCCGCCACGGCCACGGCCAGCTCCTGACCCGAGGCTGCCTCCCCCTGCACCAGCTCCTGCAGCTCCCGCACCGCCTCCTCCCGGGTCTCCTCCCTCTCATTCAGCTCGTCCTTGGCCTGGAACAGGGGTGGGGTGCAGGCATGAAGTCAGGTAGGCGCGGGTGCGGGAGGCTCCTCCAGGTGCCAGACCGGCTGAGGGGCAGAGGGCACGGCAGCTGGGGACATGGCTGCTCTGTCCGCAGGGGCAGCTTCTGCACTGGCAGCACCTCAGACTGCCAATTACATTTGGAGAAAATTAAGTCAAACTTTCATCCTGGGTTTGTTTGAGGAGACAGCCAGAGAGCTAAACGTTTCTAATCACAACAGCCTACTGGAGCCCTGAATTAGCACACTGCTAAGTCCTTTAGATACATTATGTTTTTAAATCTTTGCCACAATCCGTCACAGGAAGGTTGTCATCTTATCCCCATTTCTCAGGGTGAGCAGACTGAGGCTGATAGAGGTCAAGGTATTCTTGACCAAGGTCACCCAGATAAAAAGGGGTGAAGCTGAAACTCTTACTCAGGTTGGACTTTTAATCGCTTCACTCTGCTGCCTCCCAGGCTCATTTCTGATCTTTCCAAAATCAAAGATACCAGGCAGATGGCAGCCTGTCCTCTGCCTCCTATTCCTCCCCTTGGCTGAGCCTGGAGAACTCCTCAGCATACCAGGGGCAGCTCTTTCCTTGGATGGCATGAGGGGGAAAGGCAGGTCTGGGGGAGCTCAGAGCACCTTTCCCTTGAGACACCCAGGGAGCAGAGATGGAAGCCAGGAGCCCGGGTCCAGCTCAACCCCAACACAGCTCTGCCACCCTCCACAGAGCACAGTCTGATAAACTCCGAACTGGTTCAACAACTTTCTTTCACAGGTACAGAAAGCAAGACCCAAAGAGGGAAAGAAGTTTGCTCAAGGTCACACAGCAAGTTGGAAGTCGGTCTGGTATTAGAACTCAGGCCTTTTCCTATCCAATGGGGGCAGCAGGTGGATCCCTGTTCTCCAAGACCATTGCAAACCAATGTTCCTCACATCTGAGTCTAGGATGATCCCTGGTCCAGAAGCCCTAGGTCTCGGCATTGGTTTCAGGGAACACTGTTGGTGCCATAGTCTTGGAATAGGCTGGCCTGGACATCTGGTCACCCCAACTGCTGCCATGGCCCTGACCTTCAGAATAGCCCCTAGAACAAGCCAGTCCTTTAGGTCCAGAATGACCTGGAGAGCTGGTGCTGGACCTTTTCTACAGGAGAGAGGATGCTATCAACATTCCCCCTTGTTGCCTCTCTACCCTGTCCCTCTGCACACCCCGGGGCCACCTCACCTTCTGCAAGGTGTGGCGGGGCAGCTGGCTGCACTGGCCAAAGACAGGTCCGTGGTCTTTGGTTGTAAGCCGCTCCAGTTGGGCACGGAGCTCTTGTTCCTCTTCAGGGACCATGCGGAATGTGCCCGCCTGGGCAGAAAGAAGTCAGGAAAAGACAGGAAGAGACCCCCAGCAACCTGAGCAAGCCAGTCAAATGGGTCTGCTCAGACCCTAAACTAGTGCTTTTGTCCAAGGTCACCGTTGAGCTTCCTCCCTTTGGGTGGGGTCAGGGACCGCAGAGAGGTTGTAGGGGTGAATGCCCATAACCCTGAGCAGACCAGATGACAGAGAAACAGGAAGGGAGAAAGGGAAGGAGGGAAGGTGGATGGAGGACACAGGGGTACTCACCCCCTCTGACATGCTGCCTCTGGAAGACTCGGAGTGCTCGGAAAATGAAGGACCCCGCTTCTTCTGTCCTGGCCTCTCCAGGCAACCTCCTTCCTAGGAGAGGAAGTCAGGGCTGCAGTGGTATGGAGAAACTGTTGTGTTATTGTCTCAGAACAGTGGATCTCAAACTTTTGAGTGCATCAGAATCACGTGGGGCATTTGTTAGAAATGCAGATGCCTGGGCCCTGCACCTGTGATTCTGACTCAGGAGGTCTGAACTGGGGCCCAGGCATCTATACTTTAAAACAGCACCCCCGGTGGCTCCGAAGAAGGTGGTTCTTGGGCTACACTTTGGGAAACCCCCCTTTGAGAAGGAACACACACAAAAATACCTCAAACCTCAGTTCTTAAGATGAGTTGGCCCAGCCAGGGAAAAACTAGGATCAGCCTCCATTCTCAGTTACATGATCACTGCAGGATAAGGCAATCCATCCTCCCATTTGTGACCCTCCTTTTCCAGCCCAAAGGGGCACCTCAGAAACTTCCCAGCCTAGTGGATGGCCCCGTTCCAGTGAATTAACTCTCCAGAGGGGTGGTGGCTAGTTACATAACCATAACTGGATGCGTGTTCTGTGCCTTGTGATGCGCTATTTTCAAATCCATTGCCTGGGAGCCAGCATTATTATTCCCATTCTACATAGGAGGAAACAGGCCCAGGAGAATAAGTGACTTGTCCAAGGTCACACAGCCCTCAATAGCCAGGGATCGGGACTTAAGACCAAGCTGTGAACTTTCCATCAGCATCAAGAGGCAGCCTGTTGTGGCAAAAGTTAGACCTGGGTTCGAATTCTCTCTTCCATTTGCAAACTTTGTGATTTAACCTGTATCTTGGCTGTCCCCTGTAAAAGGGAGATGGAAGTTTATGAGGATTTAATTAAATAATGAACACAGAAGCAGTGCCTGACCACCATAACCAATTTCATTGTGCACATGACAACCCACTGAGTATTTTTGGAGACAACTCTTCTATTTCCAGATTTTCCCCTCTCCTACCTAAATGTCCCCAGACCCGTCACCACCCTGCTCCTGCCTCTGACCAGGTTTCCGTTGGTCAGTTCTGTCATCTGTTCACTGTTGATTAGTAGCAGAGGTGGGACTTGAACCTATGTCTGCCTGAGACTTAGACTTGCCTTGACACCTAGAGCCAAGACATCTCCAGGCAAACTCCCTAGGAGAGCTGGTGTCACAGAAAACCCTTTAGGGTCAGAGAGAACCAGGTTTGAATCAGGCTTTGTCATTTACCACCCATATGAGCTAGGGCGGTAGGTTATTTAACCTTTCTGAGCCTCAGTTTCCTCATCTGCAAATTGGGGATAATAACCACACCTACCAAATAGAGTTGTAATGAAGATCCTATAATTTCTGTAGGGTACCTAGCACAGTGTTTTGCTCTAAAACATAGTTCCCCTTCCCTTTCTTAGCATCATACTGATCATTACCCCAACTTGCACAGAGAGACTTTCTGTGCAAGGCTTTCTGTGCAAGAGACTTTAGAGGATGCCAGGGTATATCTGAGGATCTCCCATTTCCTGCCTCTCCCACTCCACAGACCCAGCAGGGCAGGGAGGTTCTGGGGGCTGTCATCCACCAACAGGAATAAAATCTAAGTCAGCTTTCTAGCAGGTAGACTTCCAAATATGCAGGCATAGATACAAGACAGACTGAAATACGACTGTGCTCTCCCTTGGATTTTGCTGGAACAGAAAGGGAGAGGCTGATAGAACTCCCTGAGCAAGGGGCTCAGACAGGAGAGACAGTGGCTAGACACCCCCAGCCAGTTAGACAGCTCATCAGGACAAGATCCTAGATCCTAGAAATGGAGGGTTAAAGTCAATACAGCAACTCTTTTTAAAATATGCCCAATCTACTAACTCTGATTTTTTTAATATTGATTTATGAGCTGTATACAAGAAAATATACCCACCCCTCACTCCGTGTCGAGGCTGTTCCCTGCCGTCTAGGGTTGCCAGTTAAAATGCAGAATGCCCAATTACATGTGAGTTTCAGACGAGCAAAAGTTTTTTTGAAGTGTTTAAGTATGTGCCATACAAATTTGGGACATACTTATACTAAAAAAGTATTTGTTGTTCATCTGAAATTCACATTAAACTGGGTGTCCTATACTGTTATTTGCTAAGTCTGCCATCAGGTTGGTCTGGCTCAACCTGAAAAATGGCTAACTGGTTTCGGTTTTTGAGCAGCCTGAGATGTGGTCTCCCCACCGCTGACTCCTCACCCTAGTCCTGGGCTTCCTGGCCCAGCCAGGCCCCTGCTACTGACTTACCTGCCAAGTCAACGGCTCCTCCTTGGGACACCTGGTGCCTGTGTCCTCCAGGGCCTGGAGGTTGCCTCCTCTGGGGGCGTGGTCCAGTCAGCAGGTTGGAATTAGCGTGTCACAAGGAACTTCTCACGGCCCACAGTTTCCCGTTAAATCAGGTTCACAGGGAGGCCCAGATTGGGGCAAGTGACGCACCAGGGGGGGAGAGGGGATCAGCCTGGGCCTGGCTGGAGCCACCTCAAAGCCCTCCTTTGTGTGCGTCTGCTCCAGAGTTCCTGCTCAGCCATGTGGAAGCCGGGCTGTGGGGATGGGATCTGGGCCGGCCCCATATGCTTCTCCCCGTCTTCTCTCTCATCGCAGGGAGGTCTGAGAAAGCACACCCCTGGGTAAGACATGCTCAAGATGGAGGGAAATTTTAAATGTGATTGTAGATGAAATGGCAGCTGTGGAGAATCCTGGCCTGTCACCCTCTCCCCAAGCCCAGCAGGGCCTGGTGTGGTCGGGCAGTGAGTGAGGCCAGCTGGGAAATGTAGCTGGTTAAGATTGAGTGTGGAAAGGACAAGACAGGCTGACCCACTTTTAGGCTGTGGCGTGCAGTGATAGGAGCCTGCTTGGGCACCAGACTGCCCACTTTTATATCCTAACTCCGTCACCTTCTAGCTGTGAGACGTGACTTCACCACTCAGTGACTCAGTTTCCTCCTCTGAGAAGTGGGAATAATTAGAGGAAGTCCTATCTCCCAGCATCTCAGAATGGGACTGTATTTTGTTGTTTGTTGTTGTTTGCTTTTGTTTTCGTTTTTTTTTTTTTTTGGCCTCACCGCGTGGCAAATGGGGATCTTATTTCCCTGACCAGGGATCGAACCTGAGCCCCCTGCAGTGGAAGCATGGAGTCTTAACCACTGGACCGCCAGGCAAGTCCCAGAATGTGACTGTATTTGGAGATAGGGTCTTCAAGAGGTAATTAAGGTAAAATGAGGTCATCAGGGTGGGCCCTAATCCAATATGACTGGTATCCTTATATGAAGAGGGAATTTGGACACAGTTACAGAGGGAAGACGATGTGAAGACACAGGAAGAAGGCACCGTCTACAAGCCAAGGAGAGGGGTCTCAGAAGAAAGCAGCCCTGCGGACACATTTACCTTGGACTTCTAGCCTTCAGAATTGTGAGAAAATGAATTTCTGTTGTTTAAGCCACTCAGTCTGTAGTACCTTGTTACAGCAGCTTTAGCAAACTGATGTAAGTGGGTTGTTGGATTTTTTTCCCAGGTATTTCACAGAGTGTGAGGCTCATGGGAGATAATGGAGGTGGAGGTGAGGGCTCAGGCTCCCCACAGGAAGGAACTATGGAGGCCACAGAAGAGGCTTTGTCAAGCTGGGTGATGGACTCTAGCACAAAAAAGAACGCTCCTGTGCACCAAGAACACTTTCGAGTTGATGGCATAGCCCCGACGGAAGTGAGCTACTGTTCCCAGAGATTTTCAGGATGCTGGCAGGCCGCGAGGCCCTGTTTAAAGAGCAGAGCTTTCTATGACATTCCTCTGCTCACAGCTTTTCTCTGCCTCTGCCCTGCCCTTCCCCCCTCCCAAGAGTCACGTTCATGTCCAGTCTCTCTAGCTGGAACAATAGTACCAGTGTGTGAGCAGAGATGCTGCCCTCATTGGCCCAGACACCTGTGCTGGCCACATTGGCGGACTCTGTGGGCTCCCTGGCTCTCTCTGCCAGGTTGGAGGGAGGGAGGGAGGGGGCTTGCATTTGCTGTGCCCCCCATTCTGTTCAGTGGCAAGAGCCTTACCAGTGTTATCTCATCCAGTCCTTTCAGATGTGAAGTAGAGAGTAAATTCCCCGTTTCCACAGAATAGGGAACTCAGAGTCAGAGAGGTAAGGAGACCTGCCCAAAGCCACACAGCTGGTAAAGAGTCAAGTCCTGGTCTCTCTAAAGCCCTGTCATTATTCAATGCACAAGGCTGCCCCCTTCTCCAGAAGCGAGAGCGACACAGGTGTGACTGCCCAGAGAAGTCACACCTGCCCCCTGGCTGCTGAGGAAGGTGACATCACCTCACCTTCCTGGGAGCAGCCTCAGGGGGCAAGAGTCTGGTCATTGCCATTCCCTCTTGGCCAGTACTAATACTCCTGGGCCAGGGAGGACCCCAAGGGGTGCCTGGGCCTCAACCCCTCCTTTGAGAGATGGGAAAACCCAAGTCAAGGAACATTCTGCACCTTCCTTAAAATTACCCAATGGTATTGAGTGCCCCAACTAGCATGGGCTGACCCACAGGGCTGGCAGCCACCTCGTGCTCTAAAAAGCTCCAGTTCCTCAGGGAGCCATGCTCATTCCATGAAAAAGAGTCTGCCCTGTGGCAGTGGGGGAGTGAGAGGTGTCAGAGATTAAAGTAATGAGGAGTAGAACAATAAAATCAATCTGTATGCTTGTTGAAAGAATATTTTCTAACTAAGTAGGTTTAACAATATGAGGAAAAAACAGTTGGTGCTTTCAGATGGGAAGTTGGCTTTAGCTCCCCACCACTAAGAAAAAGATGTAAGTGTTTGCTATGGACTGAACGTTTGTGTCTCCCACCAGATTCTTATGTTGAAGCCCTAACCACCAATGTGTTGGTATTAGGAGGTGGGTCTTCTGGAAGGTGACTAGATTTAGATAAGGTCATGAGGGTGGGGTCCACATGATGGAATTAGTGCCATTATTAGAAGAGTAAGAGGAGAGCTCTCTCTCTCTCTCCACATGAACACATGGAGAAAGGCCTCATGAGCACACAATGAGAAATCTGGCAATCTGCAAGCTTGGAAGAGGGTCTTGACCATGCTAGTCACCTGATCTTGTGTAGTGAAATGTAGTGGAATAACTGAGGACATGGAAAGGAGATGTGACCCATGAACCCCTCAGCAGACCGAGGGCTAGCGAATAAGCCAGAACCCCTTGGCAGACCGAGGGCTGGCGAATAAGCCAGAACCCCTCGGCAGACCAAGGGCTAGCGAGTAAGCCAGAAGTGCTGGCAGTCCTGGATACTTTGGGCGCTGATCCATGAAATGATCTCAGTATAATCAGAATGATGGGAACACAAGGAAATGTCCTTGTGCTACTTTAGTATAATCAGAATGTTGGGAACACAGGGAGATGTCCTTGTGTTGCTTGTGAGCTCAAGGATGAAGCACAGCATGTCTTCAAGAAAGCCCATTGTTGCTTGTATAATCAATAAAAGCATATGTTGCTGCTTTGGCATTTCTGGAATGTTAAGAAAACAAGTCTTAAGATGTAAACATAGATAATGCCTAAATAAAAGCTACCACAGCAGGACAGATGGCGCTGTTTTGCCTGAGCCAGCGGCAGCCCTCTACTGCTGTGTTTTGGCACAATTCATCTCGTGTGATGAGCTTACTTTCGGCCCTGTCATAAGAAAACTACAACATCTTGTGCTTCCAGCCTCCAGAACTGTGAGAAAATAAGTGTCTCTTGTTTAAACCATCCAGTCTATGGTATATTTTTATGGCAGTGTTTATAGGAAGGAAGCCGTAGAAAGGGAGAGGTTAAAGACTAAGGTCAGAGAGGGGTAAGTGATAGTAAGTAAGGTTCTTGGTGAGAAGATGGAACAGAGAGGGAGTCATTGCTCCAGCAGAAGTACCAGCCTTGGCTGGGTTGGTCAAACACTCTCCCATTGCTACAGAAAGCTAAAGAGAAGAATTTGTGCGGATGACAGTGAGTTTAAAGGTTTGGTGTAAAGTTAGGCTCACCTGCTGTGAGGAAAGGAGGATATAAGAAAGTTTGAAATAATTCTCATGAAGAAAAAAAAGGTTAAACTTACTAGGGAAGATTGGCTGTGTTGAAGGCTTGAGATTGGTTACAATGACTTCTTCTTTTCAAACTGAAGTATAGTAGATTTACCATGTTGTATTCGGTTCAGGTGTATAGCACAGGGATTCAGTTATATATATCTATATATTATATATAATATATATATAATATATGTATTATTTTTCAGATTCTTTTCCCTTATAGGTTATTACAATATACTGAGTATAGGTCCCTGTGCTATACAGTAGGTCCCTGTTGGTTATCTATTTTATATATAACAGTGAGTATATGTTAATTCCAAACTCCTAATTTATCCCTCCTGCATCTTTCCCCTTTGGTAAGCATAAGTTTGTTTTCTATGTCTATGGATCTATTTCTGTTTTGTAAATAAGTTCATTTGTGTCTTTTTTTTTTTTTTTAGATGCCACATATGAGTGGTATCATATGATATTTGTCTTTCTCTGTCTGGCTTACTTCACTTACTATGATAATCTCTAGGTCCATCCACGTTGCTGCAAATGAAATTATTTCATTCTTTTTTTAATGCCTGGGTAATATTCCACTCTGTGTGTGTGTGTGTGTGTGTGTGTGTGTGTGTGTATGTATATATATATATATATATACCATATTTTCTTTATCCATTCATCTGTCGATGGACATTTAGGTTGCTTCCATGTCTTGGCTATTGTAAATAGTGCTGCAGTGAACATTGGGGTGCATGTATCTTTTTTTTTTAACATCTTTATTGGAGTATAACTGCTTTACAATGGTGTGTTAGTTTCTGCTGTATAACAAAGTGAATCAGCTATACATATACATACATCCCCATATCTCCTCCCTCTGTGTCTCCCTCCCACCCTCCCTATCCCATCCCTCTAGGGGGACAAAAAGCACAGAGCTGACCTCCCTGTGCTAGGGGAGGACACAGCGGCTGCTTCCCACTAGCTATCTATTT
Source organism: Lagenorhynchus albirostris (assembly GCF_949774975.1). NCBI lineage: Eukaryota > Metazoa > Chordata > Mammalia > Artiodactyla > Delphinidae > Lagenorhynchus > Lagenorhynchus albirostris. Next base: position 164,854,707 of record NC_083095.1, on the reverse strand, counting down.
TACATTTGGTAGTGTATATATGTCCATGCCACTCTCTCACTTCGTCCCAGCTTAACCTTCCACCTCCCCATGTCCTCAAGTCCGTTCTCTATGTCTGCATCTTTATTCCTGTCCTGCCCCTAGGTTCTTCAGAACCTTTTTTTTTTAGATTCCATATACATGTGTTAGCATACGGTATTTGTTTTTCTCTTTCTGACTTACTTCACTCTGTATGACAGTCTCTAGGTCCAACCACCTCACTACAAATAACTCAATTTCGTTTCTTTTTATGGCTGAGTAATATTTCATTGTATATATGTGCCACATCTTCTTTATCCATTCCTCTGTCAATGGACAATTAGGTTGCTTCTATGTCCTGGCTATTGTAAATAGAGCTGCAATGAACATTGTGGTACATGACTCTTTTTGAATTATGGTTTTCTCAGGGTATATGCCCAGTAGTGGGATTGCTGGGTCATATGCTAGTTCTATTTGTAGTTTTTTGAGGAACTTCCATACTGTTCTCCATAGTGGCTGTATCAATTTACATTCCCCCCAACAGTGTAAGAGGGTTCCATTTTCTCCACACCCTCTCCAGCATTTATTGTTTGTAGATTTTTTGATGATGGCCATTCTGACCAGTGTGAGGTGATACCTCATTGTAGTTTTGATTTGCATTTCTCTAATGATTAGTGATGTTGAGCATCCTTTCATGTGTTTGTTGGCTATCTGTATATCTTCTTTGGAGAAATGTCTATTTAGGTCTTCTGCCCATTTTTGGATTGGGTTGTTTGTTTTTTTGATATTGAGTTGCAGGAGCTGCTTGTATATTTTGGAGATTAATCCTTTGTCAGTTGCTTCATTTGCAAATATTTTCTCCCATTCTGAGGGTTGCCTTTTTGTCTTGTTTATGGTTTCCTGTGCTGTGCAGAAGATTTTAAGTTTCATTAGGTCCCATTTGTTTATTTTTGTTTTTATTTCCATTTCTCTAGGAGGTGGCTCAAAAAGGATCTTGCTGTGATTTATGTCATGTAGTGTTCTGCCTATATTTTCCTCTAAGAGTTTTATAGTGTATGGCCTTCCATTAGGTCTTTAATCCATTTTGAGTTTATTTTTGTGTATAGTGTTAGGAAGTGTTCTAATTTCATTCTTTTACATGTAGCTGTCCAGTTTTCCCAGCACCACTTATTGAAGAGGCTGTCTTTTCTCCATTGTATATTCTTGCCTCCTTTATCAAAGATAAGGTGACCATATATGTGTGAGTTTATCTCTGGGCTTTCTATCCTGTTTCATTGATCTATATTTCTGTTTTTGTGCTAGTACCATACTGTCTTGATTACTGTAGCTTTGTAGTATAGTCTGAAGTCAGGGAGCCTGATTCCTCCAGCTCTGTTTTTCTTTTTCAAGATTGCTTTGGCTTTTCAGGGTCTTTTGTGTTTCCATACAAATTGTGAAATTTTTTGTTCTACTTCTGTGAAAAAATGCCATTGGTAGTTTGATAGGGATTGCATTGAATCTGTAGATTACTTTGGGTAGTATAGTCATCTTCATATGTTGATTTTTCCAATCCAAGAACATGGTATATCTCTCCATCTATTTGTATCATCTTTAATTTCTTTCATCAGTGTCTTATAGTTTTCTGCATATAGGTCTTTTGTCTCCTTAGGTAGGTTTATTCCTAGGTGTTTTATTCTTTTTGTTGCAATGGTAAATGGGATTGTTTCCTTAGTTTCTCTTTCAGGTTTTTCATCATTAGTCTATAGGAATGCAAGAGATTTCTGTGCATTATTTTGTATCCTGCTACTTTACCAAATTCATTGATTAGCTCTAGTAGTTTTCTGGTAGCATCTTTAGGATTCTCTGTGTATAGTATCATGTCATCTGCAAACAGTGACAGTTTTACCTCTTATTTTCCAATTCGGATTCCTTTTATTTCTTTTTCTTCTCTGATTGCTGTGGCTAAAACTTCCAAAACTATGTTGAATAATAGTGGTGAGAGTGAGCAACCTTGTATTGTTCCTGACCTTAGTGGAAATGGTTTCAGTTTTTCACCATTGAGAATGATGTTAGCTGTGGGTTTGTCATATATGGCCTTTATTATGTTGAGGTAAATTCCCTCTGTGCCTACTTTCTGGAGAGTTTTTGTCATAAACGGGTGTTGAATTTTGTCAAAAGCTTTTCTGCATCTATTGAGATGATCATACGGTTTTTCTCCTTCAATTTGTTAATATGGTGTATCACATTGATTGATTTGTGTATATTGAAGAATCCTTGCATTCCTAGGATAAACCTCACTTGATCATGTTGTATGATCCTTTTAGTGTGCTGTTGGATTCTGTTTGCTAGTATTTTGTTGAGGATTTTTGCATCTATGTTCATCAGTGACATTGGCCTGTAGTTTTCTTTTTTTGTGACATCTTTGTCTGGTTTTGGTATCAGGGTGATGGTAGCCTCGTAGAATGAGTTTGGGAGTGTTCGTCTCTCTGCTATGTTTTGGAAGAGTTTGAGAAGGATAGGTGTTAGGTCTTCTCTAAATGTTTGATAGAATTTGCCTGTGAAGCCATCTCATCCTGGGCTTTTGTTTGTTGGAAGATTTTAAATCACAGTTTCAATTTCAGTGCTTGTGATTGGTCTGTTTATATTTTCTATTTCTTCCTGGTTCAGTCTCAGAAGGTTGTGCTTTTCTAAGAATTTGTCCATTTCTTCCAAGCTGTCCATTTTATTGGCATATAGTTGCTTGTAGTAATCTCTCATGATCCTTTGTATTTCAGCAGTGCCAGTTGTTACTTCTCCCTTTTCATTTCTAATGCTCTTGATTTGAGTCTTCTCCCTTTTTTTCTTGATGAGTCTGGCTAACGGTTTATCAATTTTGTTTATCTTTTCAAAGAACCAGCTTTTAGTTTTATTGATTTTTGCTATCATTTCCTTCATTTATTTCTGATCTGATCTTTATGATTTCTTTCCTTCTGCTAACTTTGGGGTTTTTTTGTTCTTCTTTCTCTAATTGCTTTTGGTGTAAGGTTAGGTTTTTTATTTGAGATGTTTCTTGTTTCCTGAGGCAGGATTGTATTGCTGTAAACTTCCCTCTTAGAACTGCTTTTGCTGCGTCCCATAGGTTTTGGGTCGTCATGTTTTCGTTGTCATTTGTTTCCAGGTATTTTTTGATTTCCTCTTTGATTTCTTCATTGATCTCTTGGTTATTTAGTAGTGTATTGTTTAGCCTCCATGTGTTTCTATTTTTTACAGATTTTTTCCTGTAATTGATATTAGTCTCATAGTGTTGTGGTCGGAAAAGATACTTGATACAATTTCATACTTCTTAAATTTACCAAGGCTTGATTTGTGACCCAAGATATGATCTATCCTGGAGAATGGTCCATGAGCATTTGAGAAGTGTAATCTGCTGTTTTTGGATGGAATGTCCCATAAATATCAATTAAGTCCATCTTGTTTAATGTATCATTTAAAGCTTGTGTTTCCTTAATTATTTTCATTTTGGATGATCTGTCCATTGGTGAAAATGGGGTATTAAAGTCCCCTACTATTATTGTGTTACTGTCAATTTCCCCTTTTATGGCTCTTAGCCATTTGCCTTATGTATTGAGGTGCTCCTATGTTGGGTGCATATATATTTACAATTATATCTTCTTCTTGGATTGATCCCTTGATCATTATGTAGTGTCCTTCTTTGTCTCTTGTAATAGTCTTTTTTTTTTAAGTCTATTTTGTCTGATATGAGAATTGCTACTCCAGCTATTTCTATTTGCATGGAATATCTTTTTCCATCCCCTCATTTTCAGTCTGTATGTCTCGCTAGGTCTGAAGTGGGTCTCTTGTAGACAGTGTATGTATGGGTCTTGTTTTTGTATCCATTCAGCCAGTCTATGTCTTTTGGTTGGAGCATTTAATCCATTTACATTTAAGGTAGTTATCAATATGTATGTTCCTATGACCATTTTCTTAATTGTTTTGGATTTGTTATTGTAAGCCTTTTCCTTCTCTTGTGTTTCCTGCCTAGAGAAGTTCCTTTAGCATTTGTTGTAGAGCTGGGTTTGGTGGTGCTGAATTCTCTTAGCGTTTGCTTCTCTGTAAAGGTTTTAATTTCTCTGTCGAATCTGAATGAGATCCTCGCTGGGTAGAGTAATCTTGGTTGTAGGTTTTTCCCTTTAATCACTTTAAATATGCCCTCCACTCCCTTCTGGCTTGCAGAATTTCTGCTGAAAGATCAGCTGTTAACCTTGTGGGGATTCCCTTGTATGCTATTTGTTGCTTTTCCCTTGCTGCTTTTAATATTTTTTCTTTGTATTTAATTTTTGATAGTTTGATTAATATGTGTCTTGGTGTGTTTCTCCTTGGATTTATCCTGTATGGGACTCTCTGCACTTCCTGGACTTGATTGACTATTTCCTTACCCATATTAGGGAAGTTTTCAACTAAGGTCTCTTCAAATATTTTCTCAGCCCCCCTTTTTTTTTCTCTTCTTCTTCTGGGACCCCTATAATTCGAATGTTGGTGCATTTAATGTTGTCCCAGAGGTCTCTGAGACTGTCCTCAATTCTTTTCATTCTTTTTTCTTTTTCTGCTCTGTGGTAGTTATTTCCACTATTTTATCTTCCAAGTCACTTATCTATTCTTCTGCCTTAGTCATTCTGCTATTGATTCCTTCTAGAGAATTTTTAACTTCATTTATTGTGTTGTTCATCATTGTTTGTTTGCTCTTTAGTTTTTCTAGGTCCTTGTTAAACTTTTCTTGTATTTTCTCCATTCTATTTCCAAGATTTTGGGTCATCTTTACTATCATTACTCTGAGTTATTTCTCAGGTAGACTGCCTATTTCCTCTTCATTTGTTTGGTCTGGTGGGTTTTTACCTTGCTCCTTCATCTGCTGTGTATTTGTCTTCTCATTTTGCTTAACTTACTGTGTTCGGGGTCTCCATTTCGCAGGCTGCATGTTCGTAGGTCTTGTTGTTTTTGGTGTCTGTCCCCAGTGACTAAGGTTGGTTCAGTGGGTTTTGTAGGCTTCCTGGTGGAGGGACCTGGTGCCTGTGTTCTGGTGCATGAGGCTTGATCTTGTCTTTCTGTTGGGCAGGACCATGGCCAGTGGTGTGTTTTGGCATGTCTGTGAACTTATTATGATTTTAGGCAGCCTCTCTGCTAATGGGTGGGTTTGTGTTCCTGTCTTGCTAGTTGTTTGGCATAGGGTGTCCAGCACTGTAGCTTGCTGGTCGTTGAGTGGAGCTGGACCTTAGCATTGAGATGGAGATCCCTGAAAGAGCTTTCACCATTTGATATTATGTGGGGCTGGGAGGTCTCTGGTGGACCAATGTCCTGAACTCAGTTCTCCCATCTCAGAGGCTGAGGCCTGACACCCAGCCAGAGCACCAAGACCCTGTCAGCCACATGGCTCAGAAGAAAAGGGAGAAAAAGAAAGAAAGAAAGAAAAATAAATAAATAAAATAAAGTTATTAAAATAGAAAAAAATTATTAAAAATAAAAAGTAATAAAAAAAGAGAGAAAGAAAGAAGAGACCAACCAAACCAAAAACAAATCCACCAGTGATAACAAGAGCTAAAAACTATACAAAAAACAAAACAAAAAAAATGGACAGTCAGAACCCTAGGACAAATGGCAAAAGCAAAGCTATACAGAAAAAATCACACAAAGAAGCATACACATACACACTCACAAAAAGAGAAAAAGGAAAAATATATGTATATAAAATTAAAAAAGAGAGCAACCAAATCAATAAACAAATCTACCAATGATAATAACTCTAAATATTAAACTAAGATAAATATAAAACCAGAAATAAATTAAATGCAGAAAGAAAACCCCAAGTCTACAGTTGCTTGCAAAGTCCACCACCTCAATTTTGGGATGATTCGTTGTCTATTCAGGTATTCTACAGATGCAGATACATCAAGTTGATTGTAGAGATTTAATCTGCTGCTCCTGAGGCTCCATGGAGAAATTTCCCTTCCTCTTCTTTGTTCGCACAGCTCCTGGGGTTCAGCTTTGGATTTGGCCCCACCTCTGCGTGTAGGTCGCCTGAGGGCGTCTTTTAGGAAGTCTGAGGTCTTTTGCCAGCGTTCAGTAGGTAGTTGTTCAGTGGGAGTTGTTCCACATGTTGATGTAGTTTTGATATATTTGTAGGGAGGAAGGTGATCTCCACATCTTACTCCTCCACCATCTTGAAAGCACCCCCCATGTACCTTTTTGAAGTATAGTTTTGTTCAGATGTATGCCCAGGAATGGGATTGCTGGATAATATGGTAACTCTATCTTTAGAGTTTTCTACAATGACTTTTAGGGTCCCCATGAACACAGTCACGTGAAGCCTCCAGCACAACCCAAGCAATCCAGATATAGCCACAACAAAGAATATGGCTGGCCTCATACAGGGTTAGGATTTGCCAGATGGGTGGGATGGAAGGACAGACAAGGGGGCAAGTTGAATTCAAGATGAAGGAGGAGTGAGGGACAGCAAAAATTAGAGAATAGTTAAGTGGGAATAATTGAGCATTGAAACTGGACTAAGAGGAAGCTGCTGTCTGAGTAGTGATTCTGCTCAGGCTGTGTCCAGGAGAGTAAGTGGCTGAGGTGACATAGATGAGGAAGTCAGGGAGATGGGAAGAGAAGCACCAAGAGGCCTCATGTAGGATGGAGGATCCATCTCAGTTTTGCAGCCATCTAGGGTGACAGCAGAAGAGGGTCACGTGAAGTGGAAGATGAAGAAGAGGCATCTACCTGTCGTCATCAAAGGGGCAGAGATGGCTGCTCAAAGTTTGCTGATTATTTACAAGCCAGAGCAGATCACTAGGTTCACAACTGGCCTGATTTTTTCAAAAAACTTTTTTATTTTGTCATAATTTCAGAATTACAGGTCACAAAAATAGTACAAAAACTTCCCATATGCCCTTCACCTAGAAGTTAACATTTTATCACATTTGCTTTACAATTCTCTGTCAATATATACATACCATATTTTTTTTCTAAACCATTTTAGTGTAAGTTGCAGACATGATGCCCCTCTTCTCCTAAATACTTCAGGATGTATTTCCTAAAAACAAAACATTCTCTTAATTAACCACAGTATGAATATCCAAATGAGGAAATGAACATTGTTATAATACAATTGAATAGTCCATAAACCTGAATCAAATATCACCAGTTTTAAGGGACCAGTTTTTTTGGGGTTTTTTTGGCTGCTTTGGGTCTTCGTTGCTGCGCATGGGCTTTCTCTAGTTGTGGTGAGCGGGAGCTACTCTTCATTGCTTCACATTGAGGTGGCTTCTCATTGCAGAGCATGGGCTCTAGGCACACAGGCTTCAGTAGTTGTGGTGCATGGGCTCAGTAGTTGTGGCATGCGGGCTCAGTAGTTGTGGTCTGCAGGCTCAGTAGTTGTGGCACAAGGGCTTAGTTGCTCTGTGGCATGTGGGATCTTTGCTGACAAGGGATCGAACCCATGTCCCCTGCATTGGCAGGTGGATTCTTAACCACAGCGCCACCAGCGAAGTCCCCAAGGGGCCAATTTTTAAGGATTACTTTCCACCCTACTTCCCCTTTCCCAAGTCCTCTTCCTGTCTTCCAGGCAGGCTTCTGAGAAACAAGAGAGGGAGCAGGGTAATGGAACTAAACTTTTTGTTTGTTTGTTTGTTGTTGTTGTTTTGAACTTTTAATCTTCAAATGACTGCTGATTCACAGGAAGTTTCAAAAGCAGTAATGTAGTTTTAAGTCAAAATTTTCATTTTGAAATTTAACATTTCATTGAAATAATTTAAAAACCTATTTTTCTAAGGATGTGTTCATAATTTTGCACCCATTTAACAAATATCTGAAGCACCCACTGTGTGCCACTTTTCCAGACCCTGGGATTACAAATGGTGAGCTGTTAAACCTCTACCTTAAACCCTACTAAGTCGGAATTTCTTCAGGATGGAGTCAGATGGTTCTTCTTAACAATCCTGTGACCTGCCCACGTAGTAGGATCTATTTTTTAATCTTAATCATTTCTAAGTATACACTTCAGTAGCATTAAGTACATTCACATCATTGAGAAACAGATATCCAGAACTTTTTCATCTTACAAAACTGAAACTCTATACCTATTAAACAAGAGCTCCCCAATTCACCTTCTCCCCAGCCCCTGGCAACCACCATTCTACTTTTTGTTTCTTGGAGTTTGAATCCTTTAGATACCTCATGTGAGTGGAATCATACAGTATTTGTCTTTTTGTGACTGGCTTATTTCACTTAACATAATGTCCTTCGGTATCATCTATGTTGTAGCATGTGAAGGGATTTCATTCCTTTTTAAGGCTGAATAGTATTCCACTGTATGGATACACCACATTCTGTTTATCCGTTCGTCTGCCCATGGATGTTTGGGTTGTCTCCACCTTTTCACTATTATGAATAATGCTTCCCTGAATATGGGTGTACAGATATCTGATTAAGATCCTGATTTCAATTCTTTTGTATACACACTCTGAAGTGGGATTGCCGGAGGGAGCTGAAACTATTTTTTTTTAATTCAAAAAATACTTTATTGGTAAAAGATACTAAACATCTGAAACTTCAGTGACTTGTAATCTTTTTGCAATAGTAACATCAACACGGATCACCAGAACTACATTATTAAGTGCTCCTAAACACTAGGCTCCTTATACATGCTACCTTGATTATTCTCTCAAGCAATGCCGCCCTTAAACCCAGGCAACTGGAGTGCTTGGACTGGGTGGGTGCCTCAATAGCTCCCTTCCTAGATGATGAGGAGTCCAAGAAACTTGGAGTGTGAATGCACTGAAGCCCACGTGCCCTCCTTTAGACCATGCTTGGGGTACCTTCTCAAACATCCCCAAGCTCAGTTCCTCGGCCTATACAGGCTCCTTCCTAAGTCCACCCTCCCCAGAGTGGACCTGCTAGTGTGCACAGCATAGTCAAGGGTAGCCAAGGGCAGCTTTAGAGGAGAGACATGGTGTGGATTTTCAGGCTGGGTGTCCACATGCAGGCATATGAAGCCCTTCACACTGCAGGATAGAGTGGGGAATGATAGGGGGCCTCCATTTGTACTTTTCTCTGGACTCCTGCAAATACCAGTAGCTATAATATTATTATCCAAACATGAGCTACTGACAAGGTCTGAAGAACATTTGATTCCAGTGTTGTAAACCTGTTTTTAACGGGCTGTGTTTTCTAGAATCAGTGTATCACTAGCTGACCAGTGTATGGAGTCTAGTCAGTTGAAGCAGATTGGTAAGATTTGCTGCTTAGTAAGGAAGCTTGCACCAGTGTGAAAAACATTGTTATGAATCTAAGTCTGTTCTCTTCCTTTGCATATGTACCACCCATTAGCACTAATGGAAAATACAGATGATACATTCATGCAACAAGGGGAGGCAAGACCCCCTGCCGCAATTGTCAACGCCAGCGGGTAGATGCTCACACAGGCAATGCAATAAGTGCACCTGGGATGCAAAAATGGAAGTTCAAAAAGGCAAATGAGCCCTTTTGAGCTACACAAATTCATGGCTGCCTGGCTCAGTCCCAGAAGCAGCCTGGAAGGGTGGTTTTGTGGGGAGAAGATGAGGTAAAGTCATCTGATTCCTTGGCAAGCTAAAGGATTCCTCTCAGGAATAATCTTCCAACCCCGCTGCTGTGTTTTAGCCAAATATCACAGCTTAATATTGGGCCAGAAATGTGGTAGAAGTAAAAAGTACTTAAGTAGTGTCATAGGCTTCCCTGGTGGCACAGTGGTTGGGAGTCTGCCTGCCAGTGCAGGGAACGCGGGTTCGAGCCCTGGTCTGGGAGGATCCCTCATGCCGTGGAGCAGCTGGGCCCGTGTGCCGCAACTACTGAGACTGTGCTCTAGAGCCTGTGAGCCACAACTACTGAGCCTGCATGCCACAGCTGCTGAGGCCCGCCTGCCTAGAGTCTGTGCTCTGCAACGGGGTAGGCCACCGCAGTGAGAGGCCTGCACGCTGCAGCGAGGAGTGGCCTCCACTTGCTGCAGCTGGAGGGGCCTGTGTGCAACAACGAAGACCCAGCACAACCCAAAATAAATAAATAAATAAATTTATTTTAAAAAAAGAAGCGTCATAAACAAGTAGCAGACCTAGGCACCTGAGAGGCATCATTCTCTTCCAGCCGCTACGTTTCTTCCAGAACTGGCCAAATAGATCCATCCTACCCCTGGGAACTGGGAGACAGGCTCCAGACTGAATGCCCCCTGATCTTAGCATTCCTTCACATGCCATCCCATGGTCTCACATTTGGCAAGTCCAAATCTGAAGGCTTCATCATCAACTCAAACTTTCATCCTTCCCTGTGTGTCAGTCAACTGGCAGTATCACCAGGGTGCACCCAGTCACTCAAACCTGAATATTCCTCAAACCCCTCCCACCTCTCCCCAAGGTTGGGCCACCACCACCTATGTCCAGGACAACTTAAAGCCTCCTAAGGGGTCTTGCCTTCAACTTTCCTCACCTCCATCATCTTTTTTTTTTTTTTTTGGCTGCATTGGGTCTTCATTGCTGTGCATGGGCTTTCTCTAGTTGCAGCGAGCGGGGGCTACTTTTTGTTGTGGGGGCTTCTCTTATTGTGGAGCACAGGCTCTAGGTGCGTGGGCTTCAGTAGTTGCAGCACACAGGCTCAATAGTTGTGGCACGGGGCTCTAGGGCACACGGGCTTCAGTAGTTGTGGATTGCAGGCTCTAGAGCGCAGGCTCAGTAGCTGTGGTGCATGAGTTGAGTTGCCCCACAGCATGTGGGATCTTCCTGCACCAGGGATCGAACCCCGTGTCCCCTGCATTGTCAGGCGGATTCTTAACCACTGCACCACCAGGGAAATCCCCACCATCTCTTTTAAATAACCTCTGCAGCACTCACCTGTCAGAAATATTGTTCTACAAAGTGAATACAATCACGCCCTTCCACTTCAGCTGTTCCCCACTTGCTCCTGATGTGAAAAAGATTAACAAGCCCCTGCTTTCCCACCCCCACCCGAAGCACCTGCACCTCCCGAACCAGCCAGACGCTGGATTGCTTGTTGCTGTCAGGCCCTTTGCACAAGCTGCCCGTTCAACGTAGTACAGGTTCTCGAAACTCTCCTCCATTTCTCTTTGCTCTACTATCAGTTGTTCATTTAAGAAATATTTACTGAGCATTTACTGCTTTGCCAGGCTTTGTGCTAAATGCTGAGATTTTGTATGCAATAAGCCCCCTGGCCACATGAGGCTTACATTTTAGGGCTGTCGACTGAAAGAAAAGTGCATAACCTACAAGTTGTGAGTTAAGCTTTATCCAGGTACCTTACTGAGGACTATAGCCCAGGAGACAGCCTCTGAGATAGCTTTGAGGACCTGCTCTGAAGAGTTAAGGGAGGAGCCAGGATATATATGAGTTTTAGGGGGTTTTTTTTTTGGGGAGGGAGATCCGTGTAATCAAAGATCAAGATTACTGATCACAAAAAACAGATATTTCAAGTTAATGACTTAAGTGCTTTCCTATGTATGGGAAGATGCAAGAATCTGGGTTCATTGAAACTTTTCCTTAGATATGCATCTTAACTATCCAAGGATCCTTACATCCAAAGCACAAAATGTTTCCTGTTTTTCTCCACCCTGAGCTCCCCTCAGGCACACTGAGGCCAACGACTGCAGTTGCTACAGCCTTGATCCCTATAGAAATGGAATGGCAGGCAACCCTTTTTTCCTTTACAGGAGTTACACCTCCACTGGCACAAGGAGTAGAACACCTTCCTGCGCCTTCCAGGCACTTCCAATGCAAAGACCTCTACAGCTATCACTAGATTCATCCCCTTTCTCACTGACCCTTTCCCCAAGAGTACACAAGAAGGCCTTAACTGGTCAAGGCACCGTGGTGGCCACACCCAGGCCACACTGCCCTGGCTCACTCTGCGGTCCCGAATTGGAGTTCTAAGGCTGCCCCCCCCACAGTGAGTGGGATCGTCCCAGGAGTTTCCCCCTCCCTTCTGCCTTAATGGTACGCCCCATGCGCGTGCTCCCGGGCGGCGGAAGTGAGCTGCGGGAGGCGGGAGCCGCTGCTCCCGGTAACGGAAGTTCGGCGGCGTTGGGTTGAGCGCACTTTTTGGAAGCTTTTGGAGGAGGTGAGGCTGAGGCGACCGTCCGGAGGGGCTTCGCGCGTTGCAGGGGCGGTGGGACTCAGCCCCGGGGAGGTAGCGGGTCTGGGAGGACAGGAGGACCCCACTTCCATTGTGACGTTCTGGCGTTTTCCTTGGCTTGGAAGGGTCGATGTGCCCTGCCGTCTGCCTCCGCGTTGGTTGGCCCTCCCTGCTCCCCGGGCGTGCTACACTCTCGGCCCTCCTGTTAAATTCTTCCTCTCCATCAGCGCTTAGCTCTTACGTCTGAGAAATTTCTCTAAACCTGTTTCGCCTTTTTAGCTCGGTCACAGCGCACATCACCAGCTGTCTCATTTTATAGTTTCCCTATTTGTGTTTACTTTTTGCTCTCTGAGGAGCCCCGGCGCAAGACCCGCGGCATTTCACTTCTGTGGTGCGTCACTAACCTCAGGGCCTCTTGACAAAGAATCTGCAGCCACCTATCTGTTACTCATCTCTGGTTTTAGGAAGAATTTAGCAAATGTACCTGCTGAAATAGAAAGAGTTCAGCATCTTCCCCTTAGGGCTGGACGTCTCTTTTAGTCGGTATACCTTGTTTGCATCCTCTACTGCCACCCAGCCCCTAACAGAGGGTAGCAGGTAAAAGCATGGGATTTGGGGTCCGGAGCTGGACAGACTCGGATTTCAGTTCTGCTTCTACCCTTACTAGCCTTCTAACTTTGGGGATTTGGGGAAATTCCTTAATCTCTCTGAATCCCAAAAGATCTTTATCTAAATTGGGAGTAATAACACAGACCTCATAAGGTTGGTGTGAGGATCAAATTAATGAGTGTAAAGTGCTGGGCCCAGGGTCTTGCCCATTGTAGCGATTCAGTCATTCATTTGTTCAGCAGATATTTATTGGGCACCTTTTATGAGCTAGATACTGTGCTAAGTACTGGAGGTTCAGTGTTAAACAAAACCAGACACGTTCCCCTGCACTCCTGGAGTTTGAAGTGGAGTGGGAGGTGTAGCTCTTAAGCTAATAATTACAAATGTAATGTTAAAAGTGTGGTGATGGTGAGAGAGATTACAGTTGCCTTGAAAGAATGTAATAGGGGAGTGTTTAATCTAGACTGAACTTCTAAGGAAGTGTGGATTGAGCTGAGATCTGAAGAATTTGTAGGAATTAACAATAAAAGATTGGCAAGCAGCAGATGAAAGGAGGGGTATTTGTATAAGTTCAGACAAAATCATGTGTAAGGGTCTGTGGCGAGAGGAACTTGGGGGTTTGAAGGACTGAAAACAATTCAGTGTGCCTGGAGAATAGAGTGAGGAAGGGGAGTTAGCATGGACCAGACCTTTTTATCCTGAATTCAGGATTTTGGACTGATACGAGAGTAATGGAAAGCCACTGAAGAGTTTTAAGTTAAGGATGGAGATTGAGGGAGGATAAGTCACATAATCTGGTTTGTGTTTCAAAAACATTATTTTAGCTGCTGTGTGGGGGACAAGTTAGGAAACTATGCAGTAGTTCAGGTGAGAGATGATGGTGCCTTTGGAGTAATGTGGAGGTAGTGGATCTCAGAGAGAAGTAGACTTGAGAGATGTTTTAGGGGGGTAACATCATCAGGACGTGGTAGTGGATGTGGAGGATGAAGGTGAAGTGGTTAAGAATGTTGCAGGTTTTTGGTTTCAGCAGCTGAGTGGATGATGGTACAATTTATGGAGATTGGAAACACGAAGAAATGCAGGAGGAGGAGCAGGTCTTCTTTCCATCAGTGTGCATTTCCCCCTTCCCATAATACTCCCATAGCTACACACTAACTCCTGTCTGTCTAATGTGCTTCCATTTCACCCTTTCCTTTCTACTCCCCAGAGTCACCACCCTAAGACAGGCCTTTGTCACTACCACTAAAATAGCCCCCAGTAGCCTCTTAGCCTCTGTTCTTCCTCCTTACTCCCTCCCTGCTTTAATCTGCACATTGATGCCAGATTCAGTTTCCTCAAACACTGTTTCAATCTTGTCAGATTATCTTTTACTACAGAAATTTTTGTTGCCATCTATTATTTACAGAATAAAATCTGAATTCCTTAACCTGGCTTTTAAGAGCTTGCGCAGTTTAGTCCCACCCTTTCTTTCTAGCTTTCCTACTCACTACTCCCCTACTTGAACCCTCTACTACTCATTTTCCCCAAATAAAATTTTCAGATTCTCTTATGAATGCCTTTGTTCATGATACTCTCCTTCCCAATAATGTATACCATGTGGTTATCTTGACTGTCTAAAGTTAATCTTTAAGTTCCAGTTTAAGCTTTCCTCTGCTGGGAAGGCTTCTTGATGTTTGAACACACATTTATTTCTTAGCCTTGTTAACTTCTCATTTGTTTTTACACCATTTAATTGGTATAAATGCATTTACAGTGCTGTTGATTTATTCATTTATCAAGTGTTACTTTATTATATGTTATAATATTCTTGTGTATGTGTCAATAATAATTTATTATATATTTGCTATACTGTTAAATGATAGCTTTGTTCTGGGCAGCATACTGGGTAGATGCTTAAAAAAAATGATAAAAATGTGGCTTGGAATTAGGAAACAACTTGATTAGACTACAACTTTCTAATAAGGAAATTCCAGGGAATTCTCAAGATTATTTTGGTTTGGATAAGAATCACCTACTCATACTAGTTGGTAATCCTTAGCCTGTTGAGTACCCACTGTGTACGTAGTCTATAATATGTATGAAATACTCAGTTAACAGGTAGAGAAGGGGAAAAAAATCAAACTTGTTTCCTTCTGGAAGTTTCATCCAGCTCTGACATTTTCCCTTTCCAGTTTCTTGATATGTGCAACAATGGACCAGAAAATTTTATCTCTAGCAGCAGAAAAAACAGCAGACAGACTGCAAAAATTTCTTCAAACCCTGAAAGAAGATGATGTGAGTATTAGGAAGGATGTTCTGCCAAAAGCAAATGTCAAGCATGATAACAAATTCAAGGGACATGTTAGAAAAATTAATTCTGCCACTTCATCTATCCCCCACTCTCCTTAGGAGACAAGGATTTATTTGGTAACAACTCATAGATACAAAGAAATGGGAGAGAGGAAGAGATATGCACAACTTAAGGGCATTTGTGTACATTTATACAACTGTATTTGTTTGTTTATTGATTGATTGCTGCAACGTGCAGCATGCGGGATCTTAGTTCCCTGACCAGGGATCAAACCGATGTCCCCTGAAGTGGAAGCGTGAAGTCTTAACTGCTGGACCACCAGGGAAATCCCTACAACTGTATAATATTTAAATGACATTTATGCAACCGTATAAGCAAATTAGTACACTTTTTAGTTCTTAGAAGAATCCTATTTGAAAGCAATATCCAGACTGTAGTTATTGATGTGAGACATTAGATTTGCCTGTTGATGCTTCATTTATATTTTTCCCTAAAGAAGATAAGTTCATAAGTAGTAAGATATTTTGAAATTATTAGGAAAAGTGAAAAACAACCAATTTACATTGTGTCTTCACTATAAGTATATGATTATAAAATGGGACAATAATTACCTTCTATGTTAGGCTTTCTAATCTTTTTCTCCTGATATACTTCTCCTTATTCCATTATAAATGATCCCAGCTTATTCAGATCCCTACATGGAAAATAATCCCTCCTTAAAATTAACCTTAAACATTAGTATATATGTATAGACAAATTAAGACTTTGAGTATTATTATTATTTTTTAAATTTCTTTAATGTTACATCTATTTATTTTTGGCTGCATTGGGTCTTCATTGCTGCGCGTGGGCTTTCTCTAGCTGTGGTGAGCAGGGGCTATTCTTTTTTGTTTTGTTTTGTTTTGTTTTGCGGTAAGCGGGCCTCTCACTGTTGTGGCCTCTCCCGTTGCGGAGCACAGGCTCCGGACGCACAGGCCCAGCGGCCATGGCTCACGGGCCTAGCTGCTCCGCGGCACGTGGGATCTTCCCGGACCGGGGCACAAACCTGTGTCCCCTGCGTCGGCAGGCAGACTCTCAACCACTGCGCCACCAGGGAAGCCCTGGGGGGCTACTCTTTGTTGCGGTGCACGGGCTTCTCATTGCAGTGGCTTCTCTTGTTGCGGAGCACGGGCTTTAGGCGCGCGGGCTCGGTAGCTGTGGCTCACAGGCTCTAGAGCACAGGCTCAGTAGTTGTGGCGCATGGACTTAGTTGCTCCACAGCATGTGGGATCTTCCTGGACCAGGGATCAAACCCACGTCCCCTGCATTGGCAGGCAGATTCTTAACCACTGCGCCACCAGGGAAGCCCCGAGTGTTATGTTTTTAAGGAACTTTTTATGTGCTAGTTTTTGTGGTCATTGAAGCTAGGCGAATCTTAATCTTTGTTACCTTATGCTAACTGGGAATTGATACAGGGATGTGCTCTGATTTTTTTTTTCTTTGAAATTATCCAGAAATTGCTTTTTGTGGCACTTTTTAAGACAGCCTTTGCATGAGTTGAGAGTTGAATCATCCTATAGACAAGTTACAATTTGGTTGAAACCTGCTTTCTATTTATTTATTTACTTAGAATTTTTATCTTACCTGCTTCCAAAAGGAATTTGAGGAGGCTTTAACATTACACTATAAAATAAGTAAAAAATAAGAATTAGAACAAAACCCATGATAGATGCTATGAATTACTTCTCTGATTCATGCTTATCACAAAAAGAATTCCTATCTTGGTTTTTGTGAGGATGAAATGAGATGCTGTATGCATCTAACATCTAATAGACCCTCAATAGGCATCCAGTAGACGCTGAATAAACATTAGAAAAGGTCCTTCAGCTCTTCCTATTTTAAGTTTCTTCGCCAACATGAACACAGTCCTCTGAATATTTCTGTTTTGTTAACATTACCTTTAAAAGTTTTGTACCTCAGATTGAACACAGGGCTCCACATGTGTTCTACCACTAGAGTAGAGGGGCACTAATATTTCCCTAATTCTTCCATTAATGCAGAGTCAACTTTTTGGCAGCAATATCATATTATTGTCTCATTGCTCTTACAAGCAACTAAAAACCCCAAGTCATTTTTGCATATAGGCTAAATTTCCTTCATCTCCGAACTTCAATAGTTAGTTCTTAGAACCCACATTAAAATTTTTATTTTAAATCTGTTACTTATCTTTTTAGATTAATTTGATTTCACTCCATCAAGATCTTCTTCTTGTATCCTGATTCTGTTGACCATTGTATTAATCATCATTTTATATCCTCTATAAATTTGATAAGCATTCCAGCAATATATGCATTCAGTCCATTTGATAAAAATGTCCATAGAAGATGTGCTTAAGAGTAAAAAATTATAAAACACATAAAGCAAGTCCATGACAAGGAAGACTGACATATCCAGCAGTGGGAAAATTTACATTCAAAGATTTAGAGAGAATAGAGGAATCTAAAAGGGACTGCTAGAATAAAAGTAGAAGTTAATAAAGTGGAGAACAGTAGATCAAATTAATACATAAAAATCCTGGTTCTTTGAAAAATAGACAAAACTATTAACTAATCAAGAAAACAATGGAGTAAGCACAGATATACTAAATAAGAAATGACATGGGGGAAATAACTATTCATATAGAGAAAAATCTCAAAAATTACTAAGAGACTACTCTATATATCTACTACAAATAAATTTGAAAATGTAGATGCAATGGATAATTTCTTAGGAACATACAGTTTAATTAAATTGACCCAATTTGAGATGGAAAGCTTAACCAGATCAATTTCTATAAAAGAAAAACAGAGTTATCAAACAATTACTTGACACAAAAATACCAGGTCCAGAAGTTTCATAGGAAACGTCTACCAAATCTTTAGAGATCAGAGGTAAGAGATAGTCCCGATGCCACATAAATTGTTTTAGAGTATATATAATACATAAGGAAAAATGTGCATATATAAGGAAAACTTCCAAGTGCTTTTTATAAAGTATAACATTGATACCCCAAACCTGATAAAGACAGCTTGAAGGGGCTTCTGTTGGTCAAATTTGAACATTGAAATAGTCAAGTTCAGTTATGAATTATAAACCACTGAAAAATATAGAAATTTGTGAGTCCGTATTGATGATAAATGATGAGGAGGGCTCTTGCTTACCACAGTTAGAAAATCATCATTTGGCAACCATCATGATAAAGATTGGATCAGGCAGGAAGCATCAGTGGATGCTAAATCCAGGAAGAATTTTTTAACTCTTTGTTTTGAGTTGATTTTAGACTTACAGAAAAGTTGTAAAAATAATAGAGTTTCCATCTATCCCTCTCTGTTGGTGTCTCTTTTTTTCTTTACATTTTCTCCCTGGATGATCTTACATGTTCTCACTGAGCTCCACTTTGGCATGTTCAGTTATTGATTTGACATCTCCACTTGGGTATCTTAAGAGTAACAGTTCTGAGCACCACATCAGATCTGCTGAATCAAAAACTGCAGGTGGAGTTCTCTGTTTTAACAAGCCCTCTGGATGATTTAGATGCTTGCTTAATCCGAAATTTTCACCATATCTGTAAATGGTGCCACCATCTACCCAGTTAGTTGCTTAAGCCAGAAATTTGAGTCCTCCTTGATTTCTTCTTTTCCTTCATCACCACACCCATTTCACGTCTAAAGCATGAGGAAGTCTGTCTTAGTCCATTCAGGCTGCTGTAACAAAATACAGTAGACTGGGTGACTTATAACAACAAACATTTATTTCTCATAGTTCTGGAGACTGGAAATCCTAGATGATGGTGCCAGTGTGGTCGAGTGAGGGCCCTCTTCTGGGTTGCAGACTTCGCATTATACCCTCATATGGTAGAAGCTGCCTGGGGGCTCTGTGGGATCTCTTACAAGAGCACTAATCCCATTCATGGGAGTTCCACCCTCATACCTAATCACCTCCCAAAGGCCCCACCTCCAAATACCATAACATTGGATATTAGGATTCTAACGCGTGAATTTTGTGGGGAAATAAACATTCAGACCATAGCGAAGTCCTACTGATCAAGCTCTCATATCTTCAGTCTACGGATCTTCCCCAAATTTTGATGGGGTTACATCCCAATAAACCCATTTTAAGTTGAAAATATTCTAAGTCGGAAATGCATTTAATACACCTAACCTACCAAACATCCTAGCTTAGCCTAGCCTTACCTTAAACGTGCCAAGAATGCTTACATTAGCCTACAGTTGGGCAAAATCATCTAACACAAAGCCCATTTTACAATAAAGTGTTGAATATCTCATGTAATTTATTGAATACTGTACTGAAAGTGAAAAACAGAATGGTTGCGTGGGTACAGAATGGTGTATCAGTTGTTTATCCTTGTGATCCTGCAGCTGATTGCTAGCCCAGGAAAAGATAAAAATTCGAAATACAGTATCTACTGAATGCCTATCACTTTTGCCCCATTGTAAAGTTGAAAAATTGTAAGTTGAACTGTTATAAGTTCGGGGCCATCTGTACTTTTCTTCAACTTACAAAGTACTACAAACTGAGTACCTTAAACAATAGACAGTTATTTTTAAAGTTCTAGGAACTAGAAGTCCAGGATCACGGTGTTGGCATTGTTGGTTCCTGCTGAGGGCTGTGATCATCTGTTCCGTGCGTCTTGCCTAGCTTCTGGTGGTTTGCTGACAATCTTTAGCATTCCTTGCCTTGTGTCACCCATGGTCTCTGCCTTCACTTTCACATGGCATTCTCGCTGTGTGTGTGTTTCTGTCCAAATTTCCCCTTTTTCTAAGGACATTAGTCATACTGGATTAGGGCCTACCCATATGACCTCAGCTTAACTGTTTACACCTACAATGACCCTATTTCCAAATAAGATCACATTCTGAGATGCTGGGGGTTAGAGCTTAAACATGAATTTTGGAGGGGGACACAGTTCAACTCAGGACATCTCCCCTGCTATTACCTTGCTGTAGGCCACTATCATCTCTCATTTGATCACTGATAACAATCTCCTAACAGATGTCCCTATTTCACTCTTAAACCCTCCCACAACCTATTTTCTACAAAAGGAATAAGACTGATTTTTTTTTTTAAAAAAAATCTATATATCACTCTCCTCTTTTCTTGTTAGTTACTTCTGTTGCACTTAGAGAAAATCTAAGCTTCCTATCATGGCCTACAAGGTTCTTATTATCTGGTTCTTGCCCATCTCTCCAAATTCATCTTGTGCCACTCTCTTCTTACTACTCTTCAGTCAAATTGGTCTTTTTTTTTTTTCAGGCCATCCAATATGCCAAACTCCTTGCTCCCTCAGGGCCTTTGCACATAACAATACCTTTATCTGAAGTGTTCTTCTTTCCTCCCTTTGCATAACTAGCTCTTTCTCATTCTCCAAGTCTCTAGAAATGTCACCTACCTCAGAGAAGCTTTCTCCCTGACTACCCTAGCTGAAGTTGCTTCCCTTTCCTCAATTATTGTCTCAGTCTTTTGTTTCTGTTACAAATTTTTTTTCTGATTTTTTTTCTTGTCGTCCTTTTCCCTCCTGCTCTACTGTAAACTGAGTCAGATTATCATGTTCATCCTTGTATCCCTAATGCCTAGGAAGAAGAACATGTTCAAAGAGTATTTGCTGAATGAATGTATATTCCCAAGAACATAGCTTGATACCTAGTGCTGATTAAATACTTAATAAACGTTTGTAGAATGAATGTATGAAGAAATTTCAGTCTTGACAGCCCAGCATCATGTTAAGATCTACCCTGCTATATGTAAATAAATATGTTATTTGTGATACCTGGAGTCTCTGAAGGATATGAACTTGACAGATGTGTGTTTTTCATACCGGGAGTTTAGGTCATTCAGGTAGGGAAATTGTTGCCAGGGACTTGTAGCTTTTTCTTTTCTTTGCAGCTGGCTAATCTCCTTCAGAATCAGGCAGTGAAAGGAAAAGCTGCTGGAGCACTCCTGAGAGCCATCTTCAAAGGTAATAATAATGCCACTTCTATCTCTCTGGATTCATTGGTATATTTGTTTACTTTGGGTGCATATTGCTACTTTTCTTACTGTTTGATGCCCCACTGAGACTTTTCTGTTTTGGGGATTTTACAGAATCAACTAAAGCAGCAGTCTCCTGTCTTGTGGACATAAATAATTTTGCTATAGGGGGTTGAAGTGGCTACCTGAGATTGGATTGCTGGTTTTGGAGCCTGTAAAGGATGCATGTCATAAAATCCGCTTTGATTTATTTGTGCTTTTAAAATTGTGGAGAAGAGGACTTCCCTGGTGGTCCAGCGGTTAAGACTCCGTGCTTGCACTGCAGGCGGCACAGGTTCTATCCCTGGTCGGGGAAGTTCCGCAGGCCCTGCGGTGTAGCCAAAAAAAAAAATTGTGGAGAAGAGAGCAGCAATGTTTAATAGTTAATCTGTGCTTAACAAAAGAGGCTAGGGTGCTCTGAGTTTTAATGAAATGGAGTATCTTAGGTGACTTACGTAGAGATTCTTCATTCCCAGAGGGGCATATTTTTATTCCATATCTTGAACAAGGGCCAGTTCTACATTGTTGCTGGTTGTGACTCATAGTTGTTTTATAAATTGTAGTAGAATAAAATTCTACAAGCAAAAATTAAAAGTCGCTTCACACTCTTAGCAGGTAATTTTAACTTGGTTTATTTTTCTTACCCCCTCGAGTAAATTGTGTCTCTCCTTGCAAGGGTTCAAAAACACATCTTCCTATGCATGAAAAAAAATTTTTTTTAACATCTTTATTGGAGTATAATTACTTTACAATGGTGTGTTAGTTTCTGCTTTCTAACAAAGTGAATCAGTTATACATATGTTCCCATATCTCTTCCCTCTTGCATCTCCCTCCCTCCCACCCTCCCTATCCCACCCCTCTAGGTGGCCACAAAGCACCGAGCTGATCTCCCTGTGCTATGCGGCTGCTTCCCACTAGCTATCTGTTTTACGTTTGGTAGTGTATATATGTCCATGCCACTTTCTCACTTTGTCACAGCTTACCCTTCCCCCTCCCCATATCCTCAAGTCCATTCTCTAGTAGGTCTGTGTCTTTATTCCTGTCTTACCCCTAGATTCTTTGTGACTTTTTTTTTTCTTAGATTCCATATATATGTGTTAGCATACGGTATTTGTCTTTCTCTTTCTGACTTACTTCACTCTGTATGACAGACTCTAGGTCCATCCACCTCACTACAAATAACTCAAATTTCGTTTCTTTTTATGGCTGAGTAATATTCCATTGTATATATGTGCCACATCTTTACCCATTCATCCGATGATGGACATTTAGGTTGCTTCCATCTCCTGGCTATTGTAAATAGAGCTGCAGTGAACATTTTGGTACATGACTCTTTCTGAATTATGGTTTTCTCAGGGTATATGCCCAGTAGTGGGATTGCTGGGTCATATGGTAGTTCTATTTGTAGTTTTTTAAGGAACCTCCATACTGTTCTCCATAGTGGCTGTACTAATTCACATTCCCACCAGCAGTGCAAGAGTGTTCCCTTTTCTCCACACCCTCTCCAGCATTTATTGTTTGTAGATTTTGTTTGTTTGTTTGTTTTTGTTTTGTTTTATTTTGTGGTACGTGGGCCTCTCACTGTTGTGGCCTCTCATTGCGGAGCAACAGGCTCCGGACGCGCAGGCTCAGTGGCCATGGCTCACAGGTGCAGCCGCTCCGCGGCATGTGGGATCCTCCCGGACCGGGGCACAAACCCGCATGCCCTGCATCGGCAGGCGGACTCTCAACCACTGCGCCACCAGGGAAGCCCCATGTTTGTAGATTTTTTGATGATGGCCATTCTGACCAGTGTGAGGTGATACCTCATTGTAGTTTTGATTTGCATTTCTCTAATGATTAATGATGTTGAGCATTCTTTGATGTGTTTGTTGGCAATCTGTATATCTTCTTTGGAGAAATGTCTATTTAGGTCTTCTGCCCATTTTTGGATTGGGTTGTGTCTTTTTGTTACTGAGCTGCGTGAGCTGCTTGTAAATTTTGGAGATTAATCCTTTGTCAGTTGCTTCATTTGCAAATATTTTCTCCCATTCTGAGGGTTGTCTTTTGGTCTTTTTTATGGTTTCCTTTGCTGTGCAAAAGCTTTTAAGTTTCATTAGGTCCCATTTGTTTATTTTTGTTTTTATTTCCATTTCTCTACGAGGTAAAAATTTTTTTAATTGGTTAAAAATTGGAAACTTGCTAAATGACTGTTTTGTAGAAATATCAGAGAAAAGGAAATAATGAAAGATCAAAAGCAGCTGTCTATACATGCTAAGTGACAGTAATAAGAATAAGTGGAAGAAATAAGAGTAATTTCTTTCTTGGGTAGACATACCTGGAACAGATTATCATGGCTCCCACTTTTGTAAATAACCTTATTTTTACCTTATATAAAAACATAGATTTGGAAATCCTAGTTTAAAAGTATCATGAATTACCAAGTATATATGGACACTACCTCATAACCATTTTAATCCTGTTAAATCAATGGTGTAAACCAGTAGTTAGCTAATGATGACATTTTAGAAAATTGAGATATAATCCACATACTAAAAAATTCACCCTTTTAAAGTGTACATTTTTTGTTGAGATATAATTGACATTGTACAATTCACCACTTAAAATAATGCATTTCAGTGGCTTTTAGTATATTCACAGAGTTGCACACCTATCACCACAATTTCAAGAATTTTTATTACCCCTAAAAGAAACTTTGCATCCCTTAGCTGTTGCTTCCCTAAACTTCTGTTCCGCGCCAGCCCTAAGAAACCACTCATCTACTTTCTGTCTATAGGTTTGCCTATTCTGGATATTTCATATACGTGGAATCATACAATATGTGGTCCTTTGTGACTGGCTTTCACTTACCATAAGGTTACTAAGATTCATCCATGTTGTAGTCTGTATCAGTATTTCATTCCTTTTTATTGGTGAATAATATTCCATTTTATGAATATATCATACTTGTCCATTCATGAGTTGGTGGACAATTAGGTTGTCTACACTTTTGAGCAATTATGAATACTGCTACAAGTTTTTGTGTAGACATATTTTCATTTCTCTTTAGTAAATAAGAGTAGAATTGCTGGATCATACGGTAACTCCATGTTTAACTGTTTGGGGACTGCCAAACTGTTTTCCAAAGCTGCTACATCATTTTACATTCCCACCGGTACTGAAATAAGGATGCCCATTTCCCACATCCTCTGTCAACGCTTGTTATTGCCTTTTTCATTCTAGCCATTCTAGTGAGTGTGAAGTGGTATCTCACTGTGGGTTTGATTTTCATTTCCCTGATGGCTAATGATGTTGCGTATCTTTTCTTGTGCTTACTGGCCATTTGTATATCTTCTTTGGAGAAATGTCTATTCAAATCCTTTGACCTTTTAAAAATTGGGTTGTCTTTTTATTACTGAGTTCTAATATTACTTTAAATATTCTGGATACACGTCCCTTATTAGATATATGATTCACAAAATTTTTCTCCCATTCTGGTTGTCTTTGCACTTTTTTGATGGTATCCTTTGATGCACAAAATTTTAAATTTTGATGCCTAATACTTAATTTTTTTGTAGCTTGCTCTTTTAGTTTTATATCTAAGAGGTCATTGCTTAATCCAAAGTCACAAAGATTTATACCTGTGTTTTCTTTTCAAAGTTTTATAGCTTTAGCTTTTAAATTTAGATTTTTGATCCATTTTTGTATATGGTGTGAGGTAGGAGTCCAGCTTCATCTTTCCCCATTTTCAATAGCACCCTTATTGAAAATCAATTGCCCATAAATGTGATGGTTTCTTTTTGGACTCACAGTTGTATTCCGTTGATCTAGGTGTCTCTCCTTATGTCAGTACCACACTGTCCTGATTAGAATAGCTTTGTAGTAAGCTTTAAAATTGGGAAGTGTGAGTCCTCTAACTTTTTTTTTTTTTTTTTTAGGATTAGTTTGGATATTCTGGGTTCCTTGACTTTCCATATGACAAGATTAGCTTGTCAATTTCTGCAAGAATGGAAGCTGGGGTTTTGGTAGTGATTTTGTTGACTCTGTATATGAATTTGAAAAGTATTGCTATCTTAATATGTCTTCCATTAATGAACATGGAATATCTTTCCATTTGCTTAGGTCCTCTTTCATTTCTTTCAACAGTATTTTGTACTTTTCAGAGTACAAGTCTTACACTACTTTTATTAATTTATTCCTGAGTATTTTATTCTTTTTGGTGTGATTGTAAATGGGATTGTTTTCTTAATTTAATGTTCTCAGTGTTCATTGCTAGTGTATAGAAATGCAATAGACTTTTGTATATTGATCTCATATCTTGCTACCTTCCTGTACTTGTTTATTAGCGCTAGTAGTTTCTTCTTTGTGGATTCCTTATAAACAAGATTATGTCATCTGTGAATAGATACTTTATTTCTATTTCAATCTAGATGCCTTTTGTTATTTTTCTTACCTAATTACCCCAGTTGGAATCTTCAGTAGAATAGAACTGGTGAGAGTAAACATCCTTCTCTTGTTCCTGATCTCAGGGAAATCTTTCAGTTTTATATTATTGAGTGTGATGTTAGCTGTGGGTTTTTCATGGATGCCCTTTATCAGGTTAAGGAAGTTCCCTTCTATTCTTAGTATGTTGAGTGTTTTTTATCATGAAAAGGTATTGGAATTTTCAAATGCTTTTTCTGTGTCTACTGAGGTGATCATGTGGTGTTTATCCTTTACTCTATTTCTATGGTATATTATATTGATTTTCATACATTGAACCACTCTTGTATTCTTGGGTTAAATCCAATTTGGTTATAGAGTATAATCCTTTTTAAAATGTTGCTGGGTTCAGTTTGCTAGTATTTTGTTGAGGATTTTTGCATCTGTAGTCACAAGGGATACTGTTCATAGTTTTCTTAGGATGTCTTTGTCTGGTTTAGGTATGAAGATAATAGTGGCCTTGTAGAATGAGTTGGGAAATGTTTCCTCCTCTTCTTTTTTTTCGAAGAGTTTGTGAAGGGTTGCAGTTAATTCTTTATATGTTTCGTGAGTTCACCAAGGAAGCCATCTGGTTTTGGGCTTTTCTTTGTAGAAGAGTTTTGATTGCTAATTCAGTCTCTTTATTTATAGGTCTGTTGTGGTTTTCTATTGTCTTTTTTAGTCAGCTTTGATACTTTGTGTCTTTATAACAATTTATCCATTTCATATAAGTTTTGTAATTTATTGGTATACAGTTATTCATTGTATTACCTTATTCTTTTATTTCTGTAAGACTGGTAGTAATGCCCCTCTTTCATTCCTGATTTTAGTAATTTGATTCTTCTCCCTTTTTTTCTTGGTCAGTCTGAAGATTTTTCAATTTTGTTGATCTTTTCAAAGAATAAGCTTTGGTTTTCTTGATTTTTCTCTATTCTTCTATTCTCTTTTATTTATGTCTGATTTTACTTTTATATTCTTTTCACTTGCTTTGAGTTTAGTTTCCTCTTTTTATAATTTCTTATGGTGGAAGATTGGGTTATTGATTTGAGATCTTATTTTTTAATATAGGTATTTACAACTATAGATTTCGTTCTAAGCACTACTTTAGCTGTATCCAATAGCTTTTGGAATATTGTGTTTTTGTTTTCATTCATCTCAAGGTATTTTTCTAATTTCTCTGTGCTTTCTTCTTTGACCCATTGGTATTTAAGATTATGTTAATTTCCACATATTTGTGAATTTTCCAGATTCCTTCTGTTATTGATTTCTAGTTTCATTCCACTGTGGTCACAGAAAATAAATGATATGACTATAATCCTTTTAAATTTATTGAGAATTTTTTTATGGCCTAATGTGTGGTTTATCCTGGAGAATGCTCCATGTGCACTTGTGAAGAATGTGTCTTCTGTTGTTGTGTGTAGTGTTCTATATATATGTTTGTTAGATCTGGTGTGTTCAAGTCTATTTCCTTGTTGATCTTCTAATTGTTGTTCTGTTGATTATTGGAAGTGGTGTGTTGAAGTCTCCAACTATTGTTGAATTGTCTATTTCACCCTTCAGTTCTGTTAGTTTTTGCTTTGTGTATTTTGGAACTCTTTTGTTAGGTGCTTATATGTTTATAATTGTTATGCCTTGATTCTTTTATCATTATAAAATGCCCTTTTTTGTCTTTAATAGTAATTTTTGTCTTAAAGTCTACTTTTTTCTGTTATTTTTAGAGCTACTTCAGCCCTCTTTGGTTATGGTTTTCATGGTATATCTTTTCTAAACAATTTGTATCTTTGAATCTAAATTGTGTCTCTGATTGACAGCACATAATTGGATTTTTAAAAATCTGTTCTGCCAATCTTTGCCCTTTTTAAAAATAAATCTATTTATTTTTGGCTGCGTTGGGTCTTCGTTGCTGTGCGCAGGCTTTCTCTAGTTGCAGTGAGCAGGGGCTACTCTTCGTTTTGCACGGGTTTCTCATTGTGGTGGCTTCTCTTGTTGTGGAGCATGGGCCTTAGGCGCACGGGCTTCAGTAGTTGTGGCTCGTGGGCTTAGTTGCTCTGCGGCATGTGGGATCTTCCCGGACCAGGGATTGAACCCATGTCCCCTGCACTGGCAAGCAGCTTCTTAACCACTGCTCCACCAGAGAAGTCCCAATCTTTGCCTTTTGATTCGAGTATCTTATACCTTTACATTTACCATAATTGCTAAAAAAGGAGGATTGATATCTGCTGTTTTGCTGTTTGTTTTCTTTACATCGTGTCTTTTTGTTCCTCTGTTAATACCTTGTGTGTTATATGTTAAGTAGGTGTTTTCTAGTGTACCATTTTAATTCCTTTGTAATCTTTTTCACTATTTTTTTCAGTTACTTTCTTAGTGCTTGCCTTGGCGATTAGAACTGACATCTTAACACATTATTGACCAGAGACATATCAATACATTTTTAGGGAGTGCTACAAATTAACATCACCATGAGAAGTTGTTAGAGCTTGAAATTGATCAAGGGTTCATTATACAACTTATGATTGTCATTATCATTCACATTTTGCTCCGTTTGGTTTTTGCTTCAATCTTGTGTATATTATAAATGTAAAATTTTCAAAAGTGACACATCATGAAATTTTGAGTGAAAAATTTTTTGGTGAGTTTTATGCAGATACTTTCTCTGATTGTCTAAGTGGCATATATACTAGTGTCTCAGAAGATGATAGTTCTTCAGAATATAATTCTGATTCAGACGATGTGAGTATTAGACCAACAAAGAGACAAAAAACCTTAGTGATTGATTCTGATACAGAAAGTGAAAATGAAATTCATGGTGCAGGAGAATGCTCCTTTGCTTCTACAGAAGAGTGGCTTGAAGACAACATTTTACAAAAATTAGAAGACTTTACAGGTGTGTCAGGTCTAACTATTGAATGTAATAACACACAAAGTGTTAGTGAAATAACAGAATTAATTTTTTGGCCAGCCAAAATAAAAGTCACCGGCCACATGCATTAGTTTCTGCAAAAATTCCCCTGGGCAATAATGAGTTAATTTATAACAATCTAGTTCAGATTAATACCAGCTTAGATTTAATAGTTATAAAACTTTGCTCTACATATAGCTTCATTCTCCCCCTTCCTCCTTTGTGCTACTATTGTCCTATAAATTACATCTTTACACATTTATTCACACCAATGCAGATTTATAATTGTTGTTTTATGCAGGTGTCTTATAAATCAGGAGAAAAAATAATTACAAAGTACATTTATACTGTCTTTAATATTTTCCTATGTAGTTACCTTTACTGATGTTCTCTGTTTCACGTGGATTCAAATTCTGTCTGGTGTCCTTTCATTCCAGCCTGAAAGACTCCCTTTAGCATTAGGGCAGGTCTTCTGGCAGCAAATTCTCTTTTGTTTATCTGGGAAAGTCTTAATTTCTCCATTTTGGAGGGGTAGTTTTTCTGGCTATAGAGTTCTTGGTTGACAGTTTTAGAGGGATAGTTTTTCTGGCTGTTGAGTTCTTTCAGTACTTTGACTATGTTATCCCATTTCCTTCTGCCCTTCAGTGATTTTTTAAAATGAGAAATCAGGTGTTAATCGTATTGAGTACTCCTTTTACCAGATGAGTTGCTTCTCTCTTGTTGCTTTCAATATTCTCTTCTTGTCTTTAACTTTTTTATTTAACTGTACAGTTCAGTGGCACTAAATGCAATAATTGCTCTATCTAGAACTTCCAGTATTATGTTGAATAGAAGTGGAAAAAGTGGGCATCCTTGTATTTTTCCTATCTTACGGAAAAGTTTTCAATCTTCACTTATTGGATATGATGTTAAGTGTGGGTTTTTCACATATGGTTTTTTTTATGATGAGGCATCTTTGATTTTGATAGTTTGCTATGGTATGTCTAAATGTGGATCTCTTGGGTTTATCCTGTTTGGAGTTCTTTGAGCTTCTTGAATGTGGGTTTTGTTTGTTTGCTTTGTTTTTCTGGCTGCACTGTGCAGCTTGTGGGATAGTTCCCCGACCAGGGATTGAACCTGGGCCCTTGGCAGTGAAAGCCCAGAGTCCTAACCTCTGGACTGCCAGGGAATTCACTGAATGTGTAGATGTGTTCTCATTAAAATTGGGAAGTTTTTGGCCATTACTTCTTTTTTCTCCTTTCTCTCTTTCCTTTCCTTCTGGGACTTTCAGTATGTCTATGTTGGTATTCATGATGGGATCCCGCAGGTCTCTGAAGCTCTGATCATTTTTCTTCTTTTTCTTTCTGTCTCTGAGACTGGATAATCTCAATTGCTCTATGTTCAAGTTCTCTGATTCTTTCTTCTGCCAGATCAGATCTCCTGTTGAGCCCCTCTAGTGGATTCTTCAGTTCAATTATTGTACTTTTTAATTCCAGAATTTTTGTTTGGTTCTTTTTTATAATTTCTATCTCTTTATTGATATTCTCTATTTGGTGAGACATCATTCTTATATTTTCCTTTAGTTCTTTAGACATGGTTTCCTTTTGTTCTTTGAACATATTAAAAATAGCTGATTTCAGTCTTTGTCTAGTAAATCTAATATCTGGGTGCTCTCAGGGACGGTTTCTATTGATTCCTTTTTTTCCTGTGTATGGACCATGCTCTTGTTTCCCTGTATGTCTTTTATTTTTTTGTTCCTGAAAACTGGACATTTTAAATGATATTTTGTGGGAATTCTGGAAATCAGATACCATCCCCCTCCCCCAGATCTGTTGTTGCTGTTGTGGTGTTGCTTTTGTTTTTATAGTTGTTCTTCTGAACTAATTTTGTGAAATATGTATTGTTTGTTGTGTATGGGCACTGTTTTATGTGGCCACTGAAGTCTCTGTTTGGTTAGCTTTGTGGTCAGCTAATGATTTGGCAAAGATTTCCTTTAAAATGCCTGGAACCAGTGAGTTTCCCAGCCTTTGCTGGGGGACCCTGTGCATGTCAGGTGCACACCTTCAGTTCTCAGGCAGATAGCTTATAACTCCTTCTTAGCCCTTCTGCTTGTGTAGAGCCTCAGGATCATCCAGAGGTGAGAGATTAGGGTCCTCTTGGGTGTTGCCTGGCCATACACACAGCCCTTTCCATGTGCACAACCCTAAGTATTTTCATGGCTTCCTAGGTTCCTAGGAATATGTCAGAATGTTTCAGAGTCCCCTCTGCACCTTTCTCCAGGCTTATATTTTAAGTTCTTTGGTCAGCTTGTTGCATGTCCAACTGTTATTGCTATCCAGGCAGCTGAAAAAGTAATCACTTGCAACTGGTTTAGACAAATGCCCCTGGTAAAAGATTGCACTGGGCAAGTTCTAAGTCAGGTCAAGTAAAGACAAGTCTTGCGAGTGAAAATTTCTAGGGAATAGCCAGACAGGTCAAATAATGACAGTTATCTGGGAACTGGGCTTTGGTGGAGCTCCAGTCATATTCTGTCCCCTCCAGAGGCTGCTAGACTGATGGCTTGTACCATGAGTGTGAACTGTTGGTTTTAAAGACTACTGGACTGGTGGGGGGTAGGGGTTAGAAGGTGGAATGAGGGCATATTGAAACACAACAGAGCTTGTTATTCTCACTTAGATTCAGCTGTTTATCTTAAATAAACTCTCCCTGGATTGTTGCAAGTCTGGTTAATTTCCAGAATCCTGAACAAGTTGGTTTTCACTATTTTTGTTAGTGTTCTAGTTGCTTTTATGGAGGAGAGCATTTTCCAAGGTCTTTATTACTCTACATTCCTGCTGACATCAATCAGTGATGATGTTTTGAAGTGAAGTATGTTAAAGGCACTTAATTTGGGTTACTGGATCCCAGAAAAGCTCTAAAGTATATTAGAAGGTGTTCCTTCTTCTGCACTATACAATTATTTAAAAAAATTAATGACATGGGTGGAAGTAGAAAAGGTAATGTTTCAGTTTTCTGTCTAAATTAAATACTTTTTCAAAGCTCCTAAATATTGCTGTTCTAAACACCATAGTAGTAAGTAGTTTGATAATTCTATTTCTATATTCAACTACAAAGCTGTTTGTTTTTCCTGTTTACCCTTCAACCTTGTAAGAATTCTGCCTTTTTTCTTTCTTTGTTTCTGTACCACCTGTTTAAAACAATAAGGTTTCCCCTGTTCTGAGGAAGCTGGAGCTCTTAGGAGACTTAAGATATACAGTTGTTGTGTCAAATTGTTGGAATCGGGGGATTTGCAGAAAGAAGTAGCATCTGAAATCATAGGATTACTAATGCTGGAGGTGAGATGGAAAACAAAAACTTTTTTGGTTTTGGGTGGGTTTTGGGGGGTTTGTAATTTGTTGAGGGAGGGAAAACTTAAGTGTGCCAAACCTACCATAGCTCCTATTTATGAATAAGAACTACTGTTATAAAACAAAATAGTTGATGGATGAGCCATAAACCATTTAGATGTTTACGTTACATTTCTGGTATCATGGACATGTATCTCTTTGAAGAGTTGGCGTATTTGAAAACATCAGGGAACTGGTGGAAGATCCTGATCTATGAAATCCTTTACAATTATGTTTATACCAGAGCAGAATGATTCCCTGAATCACTTATAGGACCAGTTCTAGGTTTCAATGCCAATTCTATTAATTCAACAAAAGAGTATTTCTTAGAAAGAGATATCAAACATTTAGATTTCTGCTTAACATTTTTTTAATCCCATCAACTTCTAGGTTCACAATTTTCCAGGAGCATTATTGGTTGAATTAGCCAGTGAGTTTGTTGATGCTGTCAAACAGGGCAACCTAACGAATGGAAAATCTTTGGAGCTATTACCCATCATTTTCACTGCCCTTGCTACCAAAAAGGAAAATCTAGCTTATGGAAAAGGTAATTTTCTTCCAATCTTAGTGGCTTTTACTCTCTTCACTGAATTAAATTTATTCCTCAGTATATTTTGCATTTCTAGGTGAACTAAGTGGGGAAGAATGTAAGAAGCAGTTGATTAACACCCTCTGTTCTGGCAGGTGAGTCTTATTAATGTGTAGAACTTTCTCAGGACTACAAGTGACCAAAAAAAGAATTATCATTTATTTTAGGAATTTATACCACTCAAGTTTTTAGTCCATTTTGGTTTATGGTCTACCACTATAAAACCATTTAGTCTGTGATGAATTTTTGAGAGAGATTATTTACTGTATTCTCTGTTCTAAGACTATACATATAGTTTCTATTTACTTGACTCTCCATCTTAACACAGCAGTTTATCCCTATAGCAGTATTTGGAGTCCCAAGGTCCTTAAGGCTGGAAAGTCACCCTACCACTATCTTTTATATTTTTTTGAGGGAGTGAGATGTATAAGTGATGTATCTTTAAACCAGAAATATGAGAATCTACCCTAAGGAGAAATTGCAACATATAAGAAAATCTTCATACATGAACATTTCAACACAGAAATTTGTGACCAACTTAAGCATACAATAATGGAGATATGTAAGTTATGGTATGTAAGCTATGTATCAATAAGTTAAGGTAGAGCCATTCCATGTAACTTATAGCCATTAAAAATGAAGTATATAAAGACATACATCAAAGATGAAAAATTCTTACTATATATATATTATATATATATATATCTGTGTGTGTATATTTATAGTAAGAAATCCTTAATATATATATATTTTTTAATTAATTATTTTTGGCTACATTGGGTCTTTGTTGCTGTGTGTGGGCTTTCTCTAGTTGTGGTGAGCAGGGGCTACTCTTTGTTGCGGTGTGCGGGCTTCTCATTGCAGTGGCTTCTCTTGTTGCGGAGCAAGGGCTATAGGCACGCAGGCTTCAGTAGTTGTGGCTCGCAGGCTCTAGAGCACAGGCTCAGGAGTTGCGGCGCACGGGCTTAGTTGCTCTGCAGCATGTGGGATCTTCCCGGACCAGGGCTCGAACCCATGTCCCCTGCATTGGCAGGCGGATTCCTAACTTCTGCGCCACCAGGGAAGTCTATTACAGAAATAATTTTAGGCATGAATCAGCACATGTATATTTATCCATTTGTTTGTTTTTAATTACACAAAAGAGTTTATTCATTACATTGTAATATACCTTTGATTTTTCATTTAACACATGTTCATGTCAGCATATACCACTTTACATCATTCTTTTTAATAGTTCCATAGTATTCTAATATTTGGCTAGTGTCCAATTGTTAGATTATTTGTTTTTTGCCAATAAATAATATTTGGCTATTTGGTTTTTTGCTATTATAAAAAGTGTTGGAATTAACATCCTTATATGTCTAGGTGACCTTTTATAAGCATGTACATGGGATATATTTCTAATAGTAAGTTGGGTGGGTCTTTGGTTATGTGCATTTTTAAAGTTGATAAGTAGTATTGCCAGCTTGTCTTCCCAGGATTATATCAGTGTACATCCCCTAAAACGGTATGTTAAGTACTTGTTTCCCAAAATCTCACCAGCACTGAATATCATCAGAGTTTGATTTTGCCAGTCTGATAGGTTAAAAGCTGTTATTTCATTGTTTTAAATGTCATTTCTTTGATTTTGTTTCCCAGTGGTACCAAATCAAACTTGAAATGGCCCTAATTTTTTCCTCCTTACTAATTTTACAAAGTAATATGTAAATAAGTTTAAATGACATAAACTTCCTTTGTCAATTTCTTTAATCAGATGGGATCATCAATATGTAATCCAGCTCACCTCCATGTTCAAGTAAGCCTCATCATTCCCTTTTCTTTTTATATCC
This sequence comes from Lagenorhynchus albirostris, assembly GCF_949774975.1. Lineage (NCBI taxonomy): Eukaryota > Metazoa > Chordata > Mammalia > Artiodactyla > Delphinidae > Lagenorhynchus > Lagenorhynchus albirostris. The sequence continues at coordinate 164,820,521 of NC_083095.1, read as the reverse complement.
TGCTATGAGAACTTACCTACTAGAAACTGAAATGTAGCAAGGTCAAATACCACTGTTCCCTAAATAAGAGTATCGGTACCTCTGTTTTCTGTTACAGAATTTACCCCCACTCTTTTTTGCTTTGATTTCTTATTTAAAGTATAACTTTATGATTTTTTTTCCCAAGATAACTGCTTAGGTAAGGTTGTTGGTCCCCTTTAAGCTTCTGCATTAGAGAAAAATCAAAAGAGGTAGTTATAGTATTCTAATATCTCCCAAATTAGGCTCTGATCTTTAGAATCTTTGATCCACAGGGATGTCCCTCTGACTGCAGAAGAGGTGGAAATTGTGGTGGAAAAAGTGTTGACGATGTTCTCCAAATTGAATCTTCAAGAAATACCACCCTTGGTCTATCAGCTTCTGGTTCTCTCCTCAAAGGTATAAATGAAAAATTTGCTTTTTTTTTTAACTCTGGTGAAATGCCCAGTTAGTACCATTCAGCTTATTCATACTCTTGTTTTATATACTAGGGCATAGATGCTTTTATTTCATGTATGATGATTTGATCTAGTAAAAAGGTCATGGCCCTCAACCAAAGTAAACATACATTATCTCTTGTAGTACCACATTTTGTGTGTGTGTGGTAGTAAAAGGGATAAAGATTTCAGAAAGGGTGGACTATAGGCCCCTTAAAATCTGATGTTAAGATGTATTTCAAACTCAATTTCAACATGAAAGTGTTCTATAAATTCTTAGTGTGACTCTAGGTTATAATTTATTTAAATTCATACTTGAAAATCCTTCAAGCTGAAAAGAACTTTAAGTTCAACTTGCCCTTTATGGAGAGACCTTACTTATTTTGTATTTTTTTCAGGGAAGCCGGAAGAAGGTTTTGGAAGGAATCATAGCTTTCTTCAACAAGCTAGATACGCAGCACAGTGAGGAACAGAGTGGTGATGAGTGAGTATCACAGTATAGAAATAAAATCATTTTTCCAAATTCATCTTATTGTTATCTAACTGTTCAGTCCATACCTTCACTTCAGCCCAGAATTTCCCTAGTCCCCTTAGCTGCTCAGTAATAAAATTAAAAGAATAATGCAGTCTCTTCAACTCTTTCATTTTAATCTTTCCAGGAAAACAGCAATAATTATTCTGTAAATTGCAAGCTTAAAAGCTATTTAAGTGTTTACTTTGTGCCAGAAACTATTTGGCCCTAGGACTACAGTGATGAACCAGTCAGACAAGGTTCCTGCTCTCATGGATATTTCAACGAGAAGAGAAAAGAAAATAAATAACAAAAATATTAGAGTGAAAAGTGTTATGCGTATATTTCAAATGGATGATGTGACAGTGACAGTATAGCTACTTTAGGTTGAGTGGTCAGGGAAAACTTCTCTGAGAAGGTGTTATTTTAACTGAAGCCTAAATGGTAAGAGCCACAATATATAGATCAGGAAAAAGCACATTCTCAGTTGGTGGAACAGTTAGTGCAAAGGCAGGACACAGCATGATGTGACTGAAAAAGAGGATTTTTTTTTGAAACAAATACTTAACAGAGTGCTTGCTCTGTGCCAAGTGCTGTTCTAAGCACTTTAAACCTTACAGCAACTCTCTTTTGCCTCTGTTTTATGCATATAGAAACCAAGGCACAGAGAAATTAAGGAATTTCCAAGGGTTATGTAGCCATAAATTGGTGGACCTGGGATTTGAATTCAAGCAGTTTGGCTGCAGAGTTCGTGCTTTTAATCCTGTTTCAGCCTACTGCTTCTAATCTGGAATAACTTTTAGTTATTTGGCTTGAGCAATTGATTAGAAGGTGGTCTTGTATACTGAGTTAGGAAAGACTGACAAAAAGCAAGTTTAGGGGGAAATAAGCTCAGTTTTGACCATGTAAGTTTGAGATGTATATTAGTATCCCATATGGAGGTGTTGAGCAGGCAGTCTGGGGTTTTAGAGGTCAGGACAGGAAATACAGATTGGAAAGGACTAAAGCCTTCAGACTGGATAGGGTCACCTAGGGAAATCGTGAAGAGAAGAGAAAGAAACGCAAGATTGAGCTCAGAGGCATTCACCATTTAAAGGGAGGATGAGCCAGCACAAATAATTAAGAGGCCAGTGACAATGCCCCAGAAGCTAAGAGAAGAAAGTGTTTCAAGAAAGAAGGGGTCAACTGTGTCAAATCTGCTGAGGCTTTAATTAAGATGAAATTTGGTTATTGGTTTTGACAGTGTACAGGTCATTTGATTATTCTTGCAAGGGCTACAAATAGCATTGGAAAGGGAGGTTAGGGAGGGGACAGAAGCCTAATTGAATTGAATTGAACTGGGAAGAGGTAAAGAAGTGGAAATAATGACTGTAGACAGTTCTTTCAAGAAGTTTTGTAAAAAAGGAGCAGAGAATGAGACAGTAGATTTTGTACTTTGTGCCTGCCTCCAGTGATCATATTAGTTCAGCTTGAGTTTTTCTGTTTGTTCATATGAGCATATGCACTGTTGTCTCTTTCCCAAACTATAGCTCATACCGTTCTGTTGAATCTTTTAGGCTGTTGGATTTTGTTACTGTACCATCAGGTGAACTTCGTCACGTGGAAGGCACCATTATTCTACACATTGTGTTTGCCATCAAGTTGGACTGTGAACTAGGCAGAGAACTACTGAAACTCCTAAAGGTAGCCCCACACTCTTAAGGAGATCCAGGATCTCTTTATGAAACAGGGATGTTTGAACTCAAGCCTCTTTTATGCTGGTTAATGACAGGAAACAAATACATAGAAATATTGTAGAACTACCCTGGGTCTAGAGGATCTCTTTTTTTTTACTTTGAAAGTGGAAGATACATGATATCACTACATTCTTAAGCAAGTTCTGTTTTAAAACCATACCTTAAGTGTTTTAGTGTTTAAAAAGAAAAAAAAAGGTGAAGACTGTTCAGCAGGAAACTCAAAATTTAACCTTAACTCCATTATTCTATGAGCTTCAGTCTTGACCTCTGTTTCCGTATTTGTGAATTGGGGAAATTGCCTATTTCTAGTAATATATTGTGAGGTTTTGTGAAGCTAAGTCATTCATCATTAAATATTTGTGAAGTAGTAAGATAAAAATTAGAAATGTTTTGAACTCTTTTTAAGTATTTTGCTACATTTACCTTATCTCACTTTCTCACAAGTACAGATTTTTTTCTGAACCATTTAAAAGAAGAAATCATGACCCTTCAATGCCTGAATACTTCCACAGATGTCTCCTAAGAATAAGGATTAATACCTTTTCATTGAGTTTTTTGAAGCATCCAGCCCAGTTTTCTTGTGTCTCTCATTGTCAGATTTGTCTTTTTCCTCATGATTAGATTCAAGTTAAACATTTTTGGCAAGAATATGTCATAAGTGATGTTGTATACTTTCTCTTTTTGGGGTCAGCAAACTTCCTCTAAAGGGACAGACACTAACTATTTTAGGCTTTGCAGGTGATACGGTCTCTGTCAGTGCTACTCAGCCCTACTGTTGTAGCAGCAAGGCAGCCAGAAACAACACATAAATGAATGACTGTGGCTGTGTGCCAATGAAACTACATGGGCACTGCAATTTGAATTTTATTTAATTTTCGTGTGTCACAGAATATTATTCTTCCTTTGATTTTTTTTTTCCCCTCAACAATTAAAAAAGTGAAAATCAGTCTTAGCTCATGGGCTGTACAAGATTAGGTGATGGGCTAGATTTGTCCCAGAGGCTGTAGTTTGCCAACCACTATTCTATTGCATTATGTCAGAAGGCTCATAGTATCAGGCAGTCTTAGCCAAATCATTTGATCAAGACAATGACCATCAGGTTTCTTCATTTGCAAAGGTATATGTTTCCCTTTGTAATTAGAAAGTAATCCATGGGATCATAATTCGAGGCATGCGAAAATTCTTTTCCTCAGCAACCTTTCACACAGTGGATTTTGTTTTCCCGTCTACTGATGATTCTTGGCCTAAATCACTAATTATACTCGGAGTTGCAAAATAGTAGAATTAAGATTAGAAAATTTTAATTCTGTCATTCCTTCTACATTATTAGCTGGTTTTCTTCTGTGAAAAGAGCCACCCCCCATTTTTTTGGATATTGTTATGCAGCCAATGAACCTTTTAAAATTCAATCTGCTCGTATGCAGTACCCAAAGTGACCCATATTTGGCTAATTGGATCCTTGAGGTAGGCTTATATGTCCTTCTAACATGGCCCCATTAGTCTTTGAGCACTTCTGTGGCATAAGCTATCCAAGACACACTTGTACTTTCCTTACCCGATCCTGATTTCTCTAAGGAGCCTTGGGTCCCTTTTGTAGGAAAGGATATTTAAAGACCATGATGTGGGAACTAGCCTTTGAAGCTCCTTTGTCTTCTCTGTATCTGTTCACTCTTCTTTTTATTTAGGTTTACAGTAACTATATTATTGATCTTTTCAAAGAACCAGCTTTATCGACTGTTTTATATTTGTTTGTTGGTTTTCTGTTTTATTCATCTTTGATTTTATATTTATTCCTTTTTTTCTTTTTTTAATTGATTAATTTATTTGTTTTTATATTTGGCTGTGTTGGGTCTTCATTGCTGTGCACAGGCTTTCTCTAGTCAGCAAGCCAGGGCTACTCTTCATAGCAGTGCATGGGCTTCCCATTGTTGTGGCTTCTCTTGCTGCGGAGCACAGGCTCTAGGCGTGCGAGCTTCAGTATTTGTGGCACACAGACTCAGTAGTTGTGATGCACGGGCTTAGTTGCTCTGCAGCATGTGGAATCTTCCTGGGCCAGGGATCAAACCCGTGTCCCCTGCATTGGCAGGAGGATTGTTAACCACTGCTCCACCAGGGAAGCTGTATTCCTTTTTTTCTTTTGTTTCTTGTCATTTCTTTCAGGGCTCAAAGATCTATTTTTTAAGCTTTATTGAGGTGCAATTTACATAACATAAAATACACCCATTTGGGGCTTCCCTGGTGGCACAGTGGTTAAGAATCTGCCTGCCAATGCAAGGGACATGGGTTCAAGCCCTGGCCCAGGAAGATCCCACATGCCGTGGAGCAACTAAGCCCGTGCGCCGCAACTACTGAGCCTGAGCTGTAGAGCCCACAAGCCACAACTGCTGAGCCCACGTGCCACAACTACTGAAGCCTGTGCGCTTAGAGCCTGTGCTGCACAACAAGAGAAGCCAGGACGATGAGAAGCCCACGCACTGCAACAAAGAGTAGCCCCCACTCACTGCAACTAGAGAAAGCCCACGCACAGCAACGAAGACCCAACACAGCCAAAAAAAAAAGAAAAAAAAATACACCCATTTTAAGTGTGTAATTCATTGATTTTTCATAAGTTTACCTAATTGTGCAACCATCATCATAATTCAGTTTTAGAACATTTTCATCACCTTGTAAGATCCTTCATGCCTGTTTCTATAGATTTACCTTTCCTGATTTCATATAAATAGAATCATACAATATGTAATCTTCTGTGTTTGGCTTCTTTCATTTAGCATAATTTTCGAGGTTTATCCATGTTGTAGCACTTACAAGTATTTCATTCCTTTTTATTGTTAAATAGTATTCCGTTGTATAGACATGTCCATTGTTTAGCTGTTCACCAGTTGATGGACATTTGAGTTTTTACTTTTCGGCTATTATGAATAATGCTGTTGTGAACATTCACATGCATGTCTTTGTGTGGACATATGTTTTCATTTCTCTTGGGTAGATACCTACAAGTGGAATTTCTGGGTTATGTAATACATTTATGTGTCTCTCTCTCTCTCTCTCTCTCTCTCTCTCTCTCTCTCTCTCTCTCTCTCTCTCCCTCTCCCTGTCTCTCTCTCTCTCTCTCTCTCTCTCTCTATATATATATATATATATATATATATAATTTTTTTCTTGGCCATGCCGTGTGGCATGTGGGATCATAGTTCCCTGACCAGGGATCGAACCTGCGCCCCCTGCAGTGGAAGCACGGAGTCTTAATCACTGGACCACTGGGGAAGTCCCATATGTTTATAATTTAAAGAAACTACCAAATTGTTCTCCAGAGTGGCTACATCATTTTACATATCCGTCAGCACTGTATGAGGGCTCCTGTTTATCCACATCCTGGCCAACATTTGTTACTGTCTTTTTTTTTTAATATACCTATTCTAATAGCTGTGAAACAGTATCTCATAGAGGTTTTACTTTGCAGTTCCTTAGTGACTGATGATAACCAAACATCTTTTCATGTGCTTATTTAGTTGTTCTGATATCTTTGATGAAATGTCTATTCAGATCTTTTGCCCATTTTTTGATTGTGACTTAAAGAGTTTTAAGAATGCTTTGTATATCATAGGTACAAGTCCTTTATCATGTATGTAATTAGCAAATATTTTTTTCAGTCTCTGGCTTGTTTCATTTTCTTAATGGTGTCTTTTGAAGCACAAAAGTTTTGATTTTTAATGAGATCCAATTTATCAGTTTTTTCTTATATAAATTATGTTTTTGTTATGGTATCTAAGAAATCTTTAATCCAAAGTCTTGAAGATTTCCTACTGTGTTTCCTTTTAAAAGTTTTATAGTTTTAGCTCTTATATTTAGGTTTCTGATCCATCTAAGGACTTGTTTTTAAGTAGGATATATTATTCTTTTCAGATGTAAGTTATGACTCCTTTCTGATTTATTGTTCTAGGCAGGACAGCAAGGAGATTTCGGTAGTAATATATGTCCTTTCAGCATTGCCCTCTTCCTCTCTGTAACAAGAATACAAAGATTTGAGGAACAGGTATTTATGAATGACTTTTTGGTTCCTTCTGTAGTTGATAAAGTGTACAATAGTCTGTTTTTTTTAAATTATCTTTTCCTAAACAATTCCACTCCCACCCTGCCAGCAGCATATTCCCCTATAAGAATGTAGGCCCACACTGTTCTCTGTGGGCTGCTTGAAGACTTCTTCAGATACTTGGTTTATACCTCCACTTCCTATTGTGTGGTAAGCCAGGTGGCGAGATGGGAATAAGAGTGGAAACATCACACAGTCCAAGTAGCAAGAATGGGAAGTTTAGCTGGGTATTCATTGCAATTGTATTATGTTGTAGCTTTCTAAGAAACTGTCCCTGATCAACTTGAAATTAATGAGAATCTGTTATTTGAAAGAATGAAAATATAAAATCCTTTACCCTTTTTTCTCATATGTGTTTCTCTGGTTGTGGGTAATATTGATTTTTAGCCCTTTTTCTCTCAAGGAAGACCTGTCTTCAGCTCTTTTAAGTTCCCACTGAAAGTCATAATTTTTGTATCATACTCATCAGTGAAACAGTTGTCATAGGGATATGAGTGTATGGCAGCAAGTAGGAACAGTTGCAGGGTTAAGATTCTATAGTATGGGCTATCATTTTTTGCTTCATTTTCCTATTTCTTTCATTATATTAGGTATTTGACCTTTTAAAGTCTTTGGTTATAAAAAGCTTTAAGGATCTTCAGCTTCTCCAAGGCTCAAAATTTCTTCAGGATCTAGTTCCTCATAGATGTTGTGTTTCAACCATGATCTTGGAAGTGGTAAAGAATAGGTAAGTTCATGAACCATAAGGTTCATAGGGTATTTAGTGTTAAGATCAGAAGATCCTTGAATCCCAAGGGCTGAGTTCTTGGCCACCTTGATAGCAAGGATACAAAACTGAAGTAGGTACCTTTGCTCCTTTCATGCTATTTCCTTTAATGCTATTACTACTCTATTGGCCTGAGTCTTCATTGGCTTTTTAGGTGAGTAGAAAACTGAGTTTTATTTACTTTAACTGTTGGGAGTTTGGGACTGATGGATGGAATTGAATTAGCAGTTTTAGACAATTAAATTATTAGCAGTTTTAGGCAAATCCATTTTAAATCAAATTGAAAAAACTGGTAACCATCCTGGTTGTTACTTTCATGTTTAATGTTGTATTTCAGAATATACGTTAGCTGTTATAACGGTCTTTACTGTGTCATGCTTTGTCTGTGGTTTGTCTCCATGGTTTGCTATATTTAGCTCTATTGGCATACTTTGTGTTTACCTGCAGATACTTAGAGGTGCAGAACATTAATGTACTAGGAAAAAAAATCACCTATGAACCAATAAAACTTCCAGGTTATACTTACCTCCCCTGTTTACCAATCATGTATGAGCTCTTTCATGTTACAGATAAACATTTTGTAGCAAACCGACTACAACTGTCTCCTCCCTCCAAGATGGTAACTTTAGCCCACAGCAAACATTTCTCCACTTCATTCTTGTTGAGATTATTAACAGACTATACTTATTTAGACTTCATAATTTTACTGGTTTCTTTGTTTACATCTTATCTTTTGAACCTCATACTTTTCACTTGGAGATATGCCATAAGTATATATTTTTTGCAGTAATCCTTTCGGATATGGTTTGTGGATAGTAAACTTTTCATATCTGAAAATGTCTTTGTTTTGCTCTTCCACTTGAACAGAAATAGTTGGACGAGGTTTAAAATTCTGAGTTTATAATCAGTTTCACGTTGTCTTTTTGCATCTAGAATTGCTGATGAAAAGTCTGATGGTTATCTGATTCTTGTATTATTTTAGATAATCTGTTATTTTTCTTCATGGGAACTTTTAAGACTTTATTTTTATCCTTTATCTTCTGAAATTTAACACAATTTGTGTTTGTGTAGGTTCCTTTTTAATTCATTTCTGTTTGGTAATTGGTGTGCCCTCTCACTGTAAGGAGTCATGTCTTTCCTAAACTCTGTAATGATTTTCTTCTGTTTTCTTTGAGTACTGTCTCCCCTTTTTCTCTCTTATTAACTGTTGGAATTTCTTGATCTGTGTGCTGTATCTCTTAATTTTTCTTTCACGTTTTTCATATTTTTGTCTTTTTGTGTCAAGTTCAACAAAAATTCCTTAGCTCGCTCTTCTCAATAATTATTTCTTCAGCTCTGCCCATTTTATTCTTAGGTCCATTTATTGAGTTTTTCACTCTATCCGTCATGTTTTTTATTTCCAAAATTTCTAATTGGTTCTATTTTCATAACAGTTCATTTTTTGTTTCATGCTATAATACTCTTATTTCTCTGAGGATATTCATTAGACTTTTAAAATCTTCTCTTTGTTCCATTAACCTTTTCCCTTAGCGATTAGTTGTCTTCATTGAGTTTGGTGCTTCTCTTTCGTGGTGATATTGTTTTCTTGTATTTGGTGGTTATTGCTTATCTCCTTATTATCGTTTTTGATATTCCCCATTAGTTTGTCTGAGAGTGCTGTATCTTTTAACACATTCTGCCTCTGTGACTTGAGGATAGTGGTAGGGTGTACCAAGGGCTAATCTTCTAGGTGTGGCATTGCCCTAATCCTCCAGCATGTTGTCATCCTCTCAGAGTGCTGCTCTGCTTCATATGTTTTTTAATGTTCTGTAGTTTTTGGATTTTCTTGGTGTTCTGTCGGTAGAGATTGCTTGCCTACCATTCCCATTACTGTTCATTAAGAAATTCAGAATTTATGTGGAGTGTTGGTTATCCAGGTCAAGTTTGGGAAATACGTAACACAGCAGAGAATATAGAGGTAAGGTATTTTACTAAGTTTTTCTTCTTAACTAAACTTTGTTTTCTTGCAGTGTTCACAGTTGGGATCATGTTACTCAGGGCCTGGTAGAACTTGGCTTCATTTTAATGGATTCCTATGGGCCAAAGAAGATTCTTGATGGAAAAACTATTGAAGCCAGCTCAGGTCTTTCTAGAATGCCAAACCAGCATGCATGTAAGCTGGGAGCCAATATCCTGTTGGAAACTTTCAAGGTGAGACTCTAGTTTAGCAACCATTCCCTAATAAATAGGGCATTAACTTGGGAGTCTGGGGGACAGGGCAATTTGAGTATGTAGCAGTTTCCCAGAACAGAGATTGGGATAGTAATTGAAACATTATAGACCCAGTTTGATGGAATACTTACTTTCTCACTCTTTATTTATATGAGATTTTCATTTATTCTAATTTCTGTTTTTCCTGACCATGTTTTAGAAGTTTGAATATAAGTTAACTTCCTCATGATTTCCTCTTCTTCCTCTAGCAGTAAATCTGGGTTTTTAAAATTCCCTTATACAAAAAATAATCTTTTAGGTTGCTGTAGAACATCAAGCTTGAAGAATCATTCTTAATGGTTCATTGTTTTTGAAGAACCAAATTGGGGAATTTACAATCTTTTAATTCATTACCATATTATGGCTATCATCTCAATCTTAATTTCTGAAATAGCTTTCAAAAATTCATTTCAAGTTCAAAAAAGATCATATCTGAGACTAAACAAATTTGCTTTGCCAGTGATTTCTCTAAGACATCTTCTTTACATTCAGTTGTTCACTGTATCTACACAACAAACGTATCTGCTGAAAATGTTATTTGGAGACCAATTTAAATGTAAATCTGATGTTCTGATCCAGAACCATGAAGTGAATGTCATATAATAGTCCTTGAGAGTTGTGTATTAGATACATATGACTCTCCTTAACCATAATCTGATTAAAAACATTCTTAGAATAAGAAAATGGTTTTTGTTTTTAAATTAATCTTTTTTAAAACTAAGAAGGTTCCACTTGGTTTCACACAGATGTTGGCTTTGCCAAGGTATCTATAGAATATAGAATTTACTAATAATCAAATTATTAGTCCAGGGTCTGAAAGTAATTAGTCTGTATCCCAAAGTTATCAAGTTCAGGTATGAAATTTAACTAAAATTCGAGTAAAAATTCAAAACAGGTTGTTTTTTAGGCAGTTGCTCTGCTTGTAGAAACTGAGGAAGGGGTTGGTGAAGATTTTCTAGGTTTTCAGAAATTTTCATGGGCTTTTAAATTTTAAAATAAAAGTTGTGCATACTGTCAGGAATATGGACGTTGGCATGTAATAGATACCTAGGTAGAATTATTCCTGTTTGATGCTGGACCTTATATGTAGCAGTACTTTCATATGATTTCTCTTTTAGGCTAATAAAAGTTTGCCCTGCTAATGAATTGTCTGAGCACAGAATGAGGGTAGAATTGAGTGATTCTTTCCCGATGATTCACATTATATTTGTCTTTGAAATAAACAGTCCAGTTTTGCCCATATTCAAACTATTCTTTTTTTTTTTTCAAACTATTCTTTAATCTGCCTAACATGCATTGATATAATTGTAAGCTGAAGGTCACCAAGGAATATTTTATTGGTTCTTCTGTTCTTTTTAGATCCATGAGATGATCAGACAAGAAATTCTGGAGCAGGTCCTCAACAGGGTTGTTACCAGAGGATCCTCCCCCATCACTCATTTCATAGGTATTGAACTTTGGAAGGGTGGATAAAGTTGTCAGGAACATTTTTATTTAAATGTCATAACGCTTTTGGTTCTGGAAAAAAATGTAATGATACAGTAGATTGACATCTTTAATGACATCTTTGATTATGATGCCAGTAAAACATAAATGCATTTATATTGTCTATGGTTGTCAAGAAGGAAAAGAGCATATAACTAATGAGTGAACTTCTATCTTGCATCAACTTTCTCTCTTTTTTGTTTGAATACTTCTCAGGTGAGTGCTGTCCTTCTGCTGTCACTCAATGACTTCCCGTTCTCTTAACCCTTGACATTCGTTTTTTGTTTTTTTGTGTTTTTTTTTGGCGGTACACGGGCCTCTCACTGCTGTGGTCTCTCCCGTTGCGGAGCACAGGCTCCGGATGCGCAAGCTCAGCGGCCATGGCTCATTGGCCCAGCTGCTCCACGGCATGTGGGATCTTCCCGGACCGGGGCACGAACCCGTGTCCCCTGCATCGGCAGGTGGACTCTCAACCACTGCGCCACCAGGGAAGCCCTAACCCTTGACATTCTGACTTCAGTACTGGTCTCTTTGGTGACCTCTGAATGTTTTGCTCTTTTAATACATATATCCTAATGTCTAAATCCACTGGTATTTTCTTAATCACCAACTTTCTTAATTTCTCTATCATTCTACACTGTTTACAACTCCCCTGAAGTTGATAACTGTAATAATTTGCATCTTATCCTGCCTATGATCAGTTTTTTTTTCTTCTTTAGTGATTCCTTTTCTTTCTTCTATCCCTAAATGTCAGGGTTCTCCAAAGCTCTGTACTTGACACTTCATTCTACTTTTTTTCTTTCTTTACAGCTTTATTGAAGTATAATTGAGGTACAACAATGTCCACATATTTAAAATATAACAGTTTGATAACTTCTGACATACATATACACCAGCGAAACAGAAAGTATCACCACAGTCAAAATGAACATATCTATCACCCACAAATGTTTCCTGGTGCCTCTTTGTAATTTGCTCCTGCATCCCTCTCTTCCTTCCCATCTCTCATCTCTAGTCTGGTCTGCTTTCTGTCACTATAAATTTAAAAAATTTTATGTAAATGGAATCCTACAGTGTGTACTCCTTTTTTTTTTCCTTTCTTTTTGGTCTGACTTCTTTCACTCAGCATAATTCTTTTGAGATTTTTCTGTAGTTGTCACACGTATCAATAATTGATTTCCTTTTTATTGTTAGTATTCCCTAATACGGATATAACCACAATTTATTTATCCATTCACCTGTGTGCAGGTTTTTAGGTTGTTTCTAGTTTGGGGCTATCACGAATAAAGCTGCTATGAACATTAATGTGTAAGTCTTTCTGAGGATGTATGCTTTCATTTCTGTATGGAAACATGTTATAGTGGAATGGGTACACCATATGGTAGGTGTAGGCTTTATAGTTTAAGAAACTGCCAGACTATTTTCCACAGTCGTCGTACCATTTTACATTCCTATAAGCAGTGTTTCTAGTTGCTCCACATTGTGACCAACTCTTGGTATGATCAGTCTTTTTAATTTTACTCATTCTAATTGTGTTTTTGTTTGCATTTCCTCAATGCCTAATGATATATTGAACATTTGCCATGCTTATTTGTCATTTCTATATTTTCTTTGGTTAAATGTCTGTTCAGGTCTTTTGTCCATTTAAAAAAATTGAGTTGTTTCCCTTTTTATTACTGAGTTGTAAGAGTTATTTATATATTCTAAATACAAGTCCTTTGTCAGATATATGTTTTGCAGATATTTTCTCCTGGTCTGTGGTTTGACTTTTAATATTTGTAACAGTGTCATTTGAAGAACCAACATTTTTAATTTATCAGTTACCAGTTCATCAGTTTTGTATAGTTCCTGCTTTTTATGTCATGTATTAAAAAAATCTTTGCCAAACCCAAGGTCACTAAGATTTTCTCCTATATTTTCTACTAGAAGCCTTATAGTTTCAGCTCTTATACTTAGATCTGTGATCCATTTTTGTTAAATTTTGTATAGGATGTGACATAACAAGGTTCATCTTTTTGCTTAAGGCTATCCAGTTGTTCCAACACAATTTTTTGAAAAGATTATCTTTTCTTCATTGAGGTACCATGACATCTTTATTGAAATCAACTAACCATACATGTGTGGGTCTATTTTAGGAATCTGTTCTATTCCAGTGAGCTATGTGTGTGTTATGTCTTGATTGCTATAGCGTCATAATGTGTCTTAAAAGCAATAGTGTAAGTCTTTTAACTTTTGACTATTCTAGGTCCTTTGCATTTCCAAATAAATATTCTAATCAGTTTGTCAGTTTTTATAAAAGGTCTCAAGTTTTGATGGAGATTGCCTCAAATGTATGGATTAATTGGGGAGAGAATTGGCATCTTAGCAGTATTGAGTCTTCTAACCCACGAACACAATGTATCTCTCCATTTATTTTACTTCTTCAATTTCTTTCAGCAATGTTTTGTAGTTTTCAGTGCGTGGATCTTGCATATCTTTTGTCGATCCCTATTTCATTTTTTTGACACTGTTGTAAATAGTATTTTTAAAATTTTCAATTTCTGATTGTTGATTGCTGTTGTGTAGAAATAGTTGCTTTTTTAATATTGACCTTATATCCTGCAACCATGCTAAACCCACTTATTAGTTCTAGTCGCTTTTTGGCAATTCCTTAGGATTTTCTACATAGAAATCACGTCATCTCCAAATCTAGACGTTCTTGATATCAGTGATATGTCTTTTTTCTTTTTTTCTTTACCAGTCTGGCTTAGAAGCTTGCCAGTTTTACTAATCTTTGAAAGAATGAGATTTTAGTTTGAATTTTCTCTTTTTTTTTTTCTTTTTTCAATTTCACCAAATTCCGCTTTTCATTATTTCCTTCCTTTTGCTTGCTTTGGGTTCATTTTGCTCTTTTAAGTGATTGAAAAACATCAAAAGAAGAATATATCATGATACATGAAAATTTTAGACTTTAGAGTTCATAAAATATAGTATTATTGGAATACAGACATGCTCAATCATTTATGTGTTGTCTATCTTGCTTTTATACTTTACCAGCAGAGTTGAGTTGATGTATATATATATATATACACACACACACACACACACACATACATACATGTACCGACTCGTGATATATATATCTATCTCACATGACCCATTAAGCCTAAAATAGTTATTGTCTGGCCCTTTACAGAAAAAGTGTGCCAACTTCTGGTCTGTTATATTTACCTAGATATTGATATTGCTAATTTTTCCTTCCTGATGATTGAAGTTTCCTTTTGTTTGTGTGAAGGGTTTTAACTACAAAATCCATTCTTTTAATAGAAGTAGGGCTAGTCAGGTTATCTGAATCTTCTGGGTGAACTTTGGTAGTTTGTGTCTTTCAAGGAATTTGACCATTTCATCTTAAGTTATCAAATTTATTGTCATGAAGTTGTTCCGAGTATTCCATTTAATGTCTGTAGGATCTATATTGATTTGTCCTTTCTGACTCCTAAAAGCCATAATTTGCATCTTTTCTCTTTTTCCTGATTAGTCTAGCAAGAGGTTTATCAATTTTATTGATTTTTCTCCAAGAACCAGCTTTTGGTTTCATTGAGTTTCTCTGTTGTTTCTCTGTTTTCAGTTTTATTGATATGTGCTCTTTTTTGTTTTGTTTCTACTGCTACTTTGGGTCAGTCTGTGCTTCTTTTGATTAAAAGCATATGTCATTAATTTGAGACCTTTCTCTTTTTTTTCAATAAAGCATTAAACTATAAATTTCCTTCTAAACGTTGCTTTAGCTGCATCCCATAAATTTTGTTTTTTATTTTCATTCCGTTCCAAATACTTTTAATTTCTTTTGTGATTTGTTCTTTAACCAGTGGGTTATTTAGAAGTGTGTTGTTTAGTTTTCAAGTATTTGTAGATTTTCCAGGTTTTCTGTTATTGATTTCTAATTTGTGGTTATAAAACATACTTTGTATGATGCGAATTTTAAAAAATTTATTGAGACTTGTTTTATTCTCAGAATATGGTTCATTTTGATAAATGTTCTCCATGCTATTGAAAATAATATGTATTCTATTATTAGGTAGTTTTCTATAAATCACTGAATTCAGATTATTCAAGTCTCCTGTGTCCTTACTGATTTTCTGTCTACTTATTCTGTTAACTATTAAGAGAGGGGCGTTGAAATCTCTGACTTTGTATTTATAGAAATGACTGTCTGTGCCTTTCAGTTCTATCAGTTTTTGCTTCAGGAATTTTAAAACTCTATTATAGGGCATAAACATTAAGGATTGTTATGTCCTCTTTGTTAATGGATCCATTAATTGTTATGAAATGACCTTTTTGTTCCTGGCAATATTATTTACTCTGAAGTCTACTTTGATATTAATATAATCTCTGCAGCTTTCTTTTTATCAGTGTTAACATGGTATATTTTTTCCATCTTTTTAGATTTAACTTATTTATGTCTTTATATAGTTAACTTGCGTTTTATTATAGACAACATACAATTGTGTTTTACTTTTTTTTATCCAATTTGACAGTCTCTGACTTTTAATCAGGGCAGGCCATCTACATTTAATGTGATTAACATCCGGCTATTTGTTTTCTACTTTGTCTGTTTTTTGTTCCCTTTTTCCTCTTCTCCCTTCTCTTTTTTTTTCTTTTTTTTTTTTTTTTTTTTTTCGGTACGCGGGCCTCTCATTGTGTGGCCTCTCCCGTTGCAGAGCACAGGCTCTGGACGCGCAGGCTCAGCGGCCGTGGCTCACGGGCCCAGCCACTCCGCGGCATGTGGGATCTTCCTGGACCGGGGCACGAACCCGTGTCCCCTGCATCGTCAGGCGGACTCTCAACCGCTGCGCCACCAGGGAAGCCCTCTTTAGTCTTTTTTACTTTGTGTTTCATTTTAGATAGTTTTTATTGCTGTAAATTCAGATTCCCAAATCTTCTGCAGTGATCTTATCCATTAAAATTTTCATTTTTAGATGTTTGATTTATGTCTTCCATATCTTCCCTGTCTTTTTTTTTAAACATGCTTCCCTGACCTATTTTTTTTTTGCTGTGCCACATCTTCTTGCAGGATCTTAGTTCCCCAACCAGGGATCAAACCTGGGCCCCTGGCAGTGAGAGCACCAAGTCCTAACCACTGGACCACCAGGGAATTCCCTTCCCTTACCTTCTTGAACATATATTTATTTTAGTTCTTTTAATGTCCTTGTCTACTAACTCTTATCATTGTGTAATTTCTGATCTGTTTTTATTGATTTATTTCCTCGTCGTCATGAGTTGTGTTTTCCTGCTTCTTTGCCTGATGAATAATTTTGATTGGATGGCAGATACTGTGAACTTCACATTGTTAATTTGCTGGATTTTTTTTTCCTTCGAATATTATTGAGCTTTAAGTTTCTTGGAAAGCATTTAATCCTTTTTATGATTATTTTTATGTTGTGTTATATAAGACCAGACAGTCTTTAATCTAGGGCCAACTTGGTGCTACAATTAAAGCAATGCTCCTTGTATATTATGAGGTGTCTCCACTGTGGATGTTGTGAATATAAACTATTTCCTGTCCTTTATGACCTCTGAGAATGGATTTGCCTACTGCTTGCCTGTGATTTTTTCCCTGACTTAGATTGTTTTTTCATACAGATGCACTGACTAGCATGCAGCTAACATACAAGGGGAGCTACCTGCACATCTCCAGGGCCCTCTTTCCATGCAGCTCTTTCCTTTCTGGTACTCTGCCCTATGAATTCTAGCTGCCTTAGCTTTCCTGAATTGTCAACTCTGTCTCTGTAACTCAGGAAGACCGCTGGATTCTGAGTTTCCCCTCTCTGTGCTACTGCCTAGAAACCCTCCAGGCAGTAAGATGGGGCAGTTATTATAAGCCTCTCCTCATTTATTTCCCTTCTCTTAGGGATCAATGTCTGTACTGCTTCTTGTCTGGTGTCTGAAAATTGTTGCTTCATGTAATTTGGCTTATTTTCTTGTAGATGTTTAAAGTGGGAAGATAAATCTGGTTACTCTTACTCCATCTTGGTGGGCAGTGTCTGTCCCTCTTTTTATATATTATCTTACTTGCAGATATCGTACCACTTCTCATGATTTCAGTTATTTTGGTGGGGTCTTTTGTGGGCATGGCTCCCAAATCTTTATGTCAAGACTCTCCTCTTTCCTTAGTTCACTGCTTCAATGACTTCATTCCTGCTGGATATTTCCATTTAGTATTTTTTTTCCTTTTATTTCAAATGCAATACTGTTGCCTTCAAACAAATTCCCCTTTCCGTTGTCCCTGTTTCTGTTATCTGAAACACGGCTCTGAGTCTCAGAGGCTAGAATTCCTTTTAATCTTCTCAAATACACTTGGTACCTAAGTTCTTTCATTCTTTCCGTCATACTGTTACCTCTTTCTTCTTTTTTATACCCTCCCCCCCACACATACACCCATTGCCTAATTCCCAGTCTTAATAACCTTGCATTTAGACTACTACCACAGCTTCCTAACTGGTTTCCCTGCTTTCTTTTTTCTCTGCAGTGATTCTGCCTGCAAATTGCCGCCAGATCAGTATTCCTAAAATACCACTCTGTCATTCAAAACTCACTAATACCTCCTTTCATAAATTACCAGCTCTTTATCCTGGTATTTAAAGTCCTTGATGGAATTCCCTGGCAGTCCAGTGGTTAGCACTCAGTGCTTTCAC
The DNA here is from genome assembly GCF_949774975.1 of Lagenorhynchus albirostris. Taxonomy (NCBI): domain Eukaryota; kingdom Metazoa; phylum Chordata; class Mammalia; order Artiodactyla; family Delphinidae; genus Lagenorhynchus; species Lagenorhynchus albirostris. The sequence goes on along the minus strand of NC_083095.1, from coordinate 164,802,557 downwards.
TGCCATGGGCCTGGGTTTGATCCCTGGTCGCAGAACTAAGATCCCAGAAGCCACATGCCACGGCCAAAAAAAGTCCTTGACAATTTGATCCAACCTACCTTTCCAGCATTAACTTCCATTATTTACTTTTCTGAATGCTTCACCCTGTCTCCACAGATTTCCCCACCATCCTCTGAATATGTCTTACACTTGCCTTTCCTGTACTTTTACTCGTACTTTTCCCTTTAAATATAATAGTTCTTTCCAGTTCTTTGTGCATCTCAATGTTACCCATCTTTTAGAATCCAGCTTAAATTCCTTCTTCTCTTTGCTCTCCTAAAGCACACCATCTCATAATGATCTCTTCCTTTGCGCTCCTGTTTAAACTCTCTCTTTACCATTTGCTAGACAATAAACAATGTTTGGAATTATTAGATTTTTGGTATCATTCTATTCTTTCATTCTTTTAAAATATTTTTTTCTTCACTTCCAGCTAAATTAACATTCTTGAAGGAAGAGAGACCAGGTTTTGTGCTTTTGAATATTCCTTATAGGACCATATTATTATGCTTGCATATAATAGAAATTCATAAATATTTATTGATTTATTTCAGTTTGGAAATATGAAGACAATGTGTACTACTTATTCAGGCAGTATAATGGGTTTCTTCCTTTCTTTTAGACAGTTTAATTTTTGTAGTCTTACACTATCACCAGAAGAAATTTTACAAGTATCCTGGTTACATTGACCTTAAAGTCTTAATACATAGAATCAGTAGAAATCTATGTTGCAGTGTACTTGACTTATTTGAGAAAGAAACAAAAAACTTTTTACCATTTCTTTCTCCATTTTATGTTCCTTTTATTTGAAACGTTTTTAGTTATTTGAGGCAACTGATTATAGATTCTGTTTTTCAGACCTGCTTTCAGATATCATCATGTATTCACCCTTAGTTCTTCAAAGTTGTTCTTCTAAAGTCACAGAAACTTTTGACTATTTGTCCTTTCTGCCCCTTCAAACCGTACAAGGGCTGATGAAGGCAGTGCAGGTAAGTCTTGACTCCTAAAGAGCTCACCACAACTGAGGTTGAACTGCCGAGTGGAGGTCTGATGTATTTCTTACACATATACATGTAAGAAATACTGTTTTCCTTGATTCTAGAACATAAAACTTTCTATTAAAATAGAGTCTATTTTCCAAGTTTACCCCCTCTTCATAGTGCTATTCTCTCTCCTTTGATTCAGTTTCAAGTTAGTGAAGTAATTGAAAGGCTCTTAGGAAATTATTAATTGAGGACAGTAGGTTTAAAGGTATTCACAACTAGTTTCAATTTAGCATTTCAAAATATAAAATTGTCCTTATTACTAAGTGTAATAAACAATGCAACTTGTTTATAAAACAGAGCCAAACTTTCTTATAAAAGCCAAATGGTAACAGTATTGAGTAGAAATGTGCTAAGGCTAATAAACAAATTGCTGTTTTTACCTACTGATTCTTCCTCTTTCAGCCCCTTCTAAAAGTCAGCTTGTCAATAAGAGACTCCTTGATACTTGTCCTTCGGAAAGCTATGTTTGCCAGGTATGTAGCCTCCCATGAGAGCTGAGGAAGTGATGCTTTCTAATGTTACTTAGAGTCCTCTCTGCAGTCATCTCTAGTACAACCTATTCACAGCAGTCATGCAAATTCCTAACCCAAACTTAGAGATGATAATACCATCTCCTAAAGATACTATGAGATGGGTAATATGTGGGAAGCATTTGTTACTTTAAGGATAAGATACCAAATTAATACCACATTGGCCATATTATAATACACTCATGGATATTCAGAGGAGCAACTAGTAAGTAGCCATATGCTGTTTATCCCTATTCTAGAATTGACAGTTTGTTGTTACTCCTTACCCAAAAGCATGTCTGATAGGCCAAGGTTGTATATTGTAGCATCTATAACATGCATTAATCATTGAGCCTCAGTGAGATGAGTGTATCATTTTTCTGGATGGAGGGTTTATAAGGCACCAAGCACTGCACTCCTCTATGAAGAAAGGAAGTGCTCCTTTAAACTCAGAGAAAATCAGCAATTTCCTTTGCTATATTTAGTACTTACATTTGAGTTATCAACCCATTGTACAGCCTTTCAGCACTCTTGTTCTCATTTCCCTCATAGACTTGTCAGCAGGATAGAAGAAAGTATAGATAGTGCCAGAGGTTAAGTAGATAATGCAAAATTCAGCTGAATTCCTATACTACTAATTGCTGTGAACAGCCGATGCCTTTTTTTTTTTTTTTTTTTTTTTTTGCGGTACGCGGGCCTCTCACTGTTGTGGTCTCTCCCGTTGTGGAGCACAGGCTCCGGACGTGCAGGCTCAGCGCCCATGGCTCACGGGCCCAGCCGCTCCATGGCATGTGGGATCTTCCCAGACCAGGGCACGAACCCGTGTCCCCTGCATCGGCAGGCAGACTCTCAACCACTGCGCCACCAGGGAAGCCCCAATGCCTTATTTTGAGTATATAAATTCAATTTATTTTGCTCTGTGCTTCATTGTTTATACATATTCCTTTCCTGTACAGAAGTAACTGAATTTTTCTGACCCAGAAGCCTATTCCTGTGAAATCAGTACTGTTTGGTAACTTCTTCTCTGTCTATTCCTGAGCTAGGCAGCTTGATGCCCGAAAATCTGCAGTTGCTGGGTTTTTGCTGCTCCTGAAGAACTTTAAAGTTTTAGGCAGCTTGTCCTCTTCTCAGTGCAGTCAGTCTATTGGAATTAGCCAGGTAAGGATTTTTTTTCACACCAGCTTATAGTGTGTGCACTGATGCAGGAGCTGATGATGTGCAGACTCTTTTCTTTTACTCCTTTTCTGGTTGTACAAATGATCCTGAAACTGAGAGTCTGATGATGATGATGATATCAGCCAACACTTTTTAATGGAAAATTTGCTGTGTGTTAACTGTGCTTTTCAATATGGTAGTCCCTGGCCTCAAGGTGGCTGTTGAACTGAATATTGATTGAAATGTCGCTAGTTCAAATTGAGTGTTGCTCTGTGTGTAAAACACACACTGGATTTTGAAGACTCTGTGTGAGATAAAAGAATGTAAACTATCTCGTTAATAATTTTTAATTTTGATTATGTGTTGAGATAATATTTTGGCTGTGTTGGGTTAAATAAAATATTAAAATTAATTTCACCAGTTTTTTTACTTTTTTGATTTGACTGCTAGAAAATTTAATATTATATATGTGGCTTGCATTTGTGATTTGTATTGTGTTTCTACTGGACAGCACTGTGCTAGACTCTATGCTAAGTGCTTTACATTTATTTTCTCATTTAATCTTCACAGCAATTCTCTGAGGCTAAATACTGTTATTGTCCCCAGTTTTAATAGTTTATTTACTTTGTACATCTATTAAAACCTGTAACCTGAGAAAACAAAACATTTTACAGTAACGTGATAATCTAGGTTTTGCAGCAATAAAATTGTCTTTGTCATTTAAATTCAGTAATATACAATTTATAATAAGAGACGTATCTGTTTACTAGTTTCATTAAGAATCCTTTATTGCTCTGGTATAACTATACAAAACTTTTGTTTATAACATATGGCATAGATTAAATATTAGGAACACTGGGTATCATTTATGTATTGTTATTATCCCCAATTTAAGGGTAAGAAAACTGAGACTGAGAGAGGTTAAATAACTTGCCCAAGGTGATATGGCCAGTAATGGGTAGAACTGGGATTTGACCTCAGTCAGTATTAACTTCCTCACTAAGATGCCTGAAGTGAGGATTAGGAGTTCTTGGTCTATAATGGCTGAATTTATTATATGACTCAAACAAGCAGTGTTATTCTTCGTCAAGTCCATATCTGAAGAAAATAACTACCTACCCCTAAACCTCTCAGGAGTTCACGGAACCAAAAATAGCTCAATTCTTCTAGCTATTGAAGACATGTAAGGAAGTCTTTTAGACCTTTTATGTAAAATCAAGTTTATTATGACTACTGAATTCTAGAAGCATGAAATAATCTGTGTGCCTTCCTAAGCAGGTGACATTGCCAAGGAAAATCTTAAGGAATAAGGAAGAGTTAATTTTTTTAAGTGCTTGAAAATTCTCTTAGTCCAAACTAGAATAAGAGTGATAACTTATCATGGCCTAATAATGATTATAATATCTGCCTCAGTCCTGGGTTTTGGCATATGGGGAAAGCTAAATGTAAGGTTCTTTGACCAAGTACATCAGCTCATTTTACCCCCTTAATAGAAACTACTTACTCTAGTAAGATAGACATGAACTGGCCTCTCTTCTTTTCAGGTCCATGTGGATGTCCATAGCCGTTACAATTCTGTCGCCAATGAAACCTTTTGCCTTGAGATCATGGATAGTTTGAGGAGATGCTTAGGCCAGCAGGCTGATGTTCGACTCATGCTTTATGAGGTAAATCAGCAGAGTGAAGAGATGTAGTACTTCCCTCCCCAACTCCGCTAATAATCCTTTTAATTTTAATAATTTTTTTTCTGATTATCAAAGTACAGTAAATATGCTCTTATTTAATGCAGTTAGGACCAGTAGTTAGTGATGATTAGCCAAAAAGTCGTTTAAGGTGAGGAATCATAAAGAATAGTTAAAACACCTTAAATGTTTTATTTTAATTTGAAATATTTAAATGTACTGTTAATTTACCAGTCTTTTGCTTTAAGGCCAAGTCCTTTTGGTTTTGAGTATGAGTCTGCCATTTGGAACTTCCTGTCTCTCAAACAAACCATAACTTTAATGTATTGCCTATAATTTCAAGTTTTTGCTTATGTAAAGTAGGATAAAAACTTTAAAACACTTCAGATACAGTCTTAGTATAGAAATCTTCTAGATATGTTCAGTTTTTCCCCTAAGTTTTTAGAATTGTCTTATCCCTAATTCATCAGAAATTGGTTTTAGAGATTTACTTTTATTAAGTCTTTCCAAAACATTCAACTTAGTTTTTATGCAAACAAATTCTCGTTTTTTTGTTGTTGTTGTTTTTGGCCATGCCACATGGCTTGTGGGATCTTAGTTCCCTGACCAGGGATTGAACCTGTGCCCTCGGCAGTGAAAGTGCAGAGTCCCAACCACTGGACGGCCAGGGAATTCCCAGAAACAACTTCTTTTTCATTTTGCACTTGGTTTCCAACAGTTTACAGAATGTCTGATTAGATCACATAATTAACAATGATGGTACAATTAGCAAAAACTGAGAGAACAGTATTACTACTGACTTGTGATTAGGATATAATTCAGCCAGTGGGAACAAAAGTTTGCAGTCATGAGGGATTGCACTACGATTGCTAGCATTTAGTATGCTGTGTACTTCAGCATACATATTTCATAGGATGGAGAGCATTAGATGATCTAGCAAGTAGATTAAGTGGAAGTCATTTCAGAGAACAGCTATTGTAATACTTTTATTTGCCCTTTTTTTTTTTTTTTTACTAAATTTATTTGTGGCTGCATTAGGTCTTCGTTGCACGCGGGCTTTCTTTAGTTTTGTCGAGCAGAGGCTACTCTTCCTTGTGGTTTGCGGGCTTCTCATTGTGGTGGCTTCTCTTGTTGTGGAGCACAGACTCTAGGCACGCGGGCTTCAGTAGTTGCAGCATGTGGGCTCAGTAGTTGTGGCTCATGGGCTCTAGAACACAGGCTCAGTAGTTGTGGCGCTCAGGCTTAGTTGCTCTGCGGCATGTGGGATCTTCCGAGACCAGGGCTTGAACCCGAGTCCCCTGCATTGGCAGGCGGATTCTTAACCACTGAGCCACCAGGGAAGCCCCTATTTGCCCTTTTTAAAATAACATTTATTGAGCTACAGTGGTTGCAAGGCACTGTACCAGACATCAGATTTTTCAGGTTTATTGTAGAAAATATAGAAAGTACAGGATTTTTTTTTTTTTTTTTTTTTTTTTTTTTTTTTTTTGCTGTATGCAGGCCTCTCACTGTTGTGGCCTCTCCTGTTGCGGAGCACAGGCTCCGGAAGCGCAGGCTCAGCGGCCATGGCTCATGGGCCCAGCCGCTCCGCGGCATGTGGGATCTTCCCGGACCAGGGCATGAACCCGTGTCCCCTGCATCGGCAGGCAGACTCTCAACCACTGCGCCACCAGGGAAGCCCCAGGAAAATATTTTTAAAAATATTATTACTAATCCCAGCACTCATATATGTATATTTATACAAAATTGGAATCATAAGATTTATCTAGCTTTTATCTCTTAATATTATGTTGTAATATGTATTTTCCTATTTCATGGAATGTTCTTTGACACATAATTTTTAATGCTAAAAAGTGTTCTTTGTGTATACAGTGATTTATTTAACTGTTCTGGGTCATTTCTGTTGTTTCCAGTTTTTCACCATGAGTGTTGTTGTACCTGAATATTTGACCACATTGCTGGGTTAAAGATTAGAACATTTTAAAGTCTACTGGCATACTCTGGCAAGCATTGAATTTTTATAATAATTAAAAATATCTTTGTTCAACATTCATTTGTGGTAAAACTCTCAGACGCTCTTAGCAAACTAAGATTAGAGGGGAATTCCTCAACCTGATAAAGGGTGTCTATGAATCCTACATCTGATATAAATAGTGAGACACTTAATGTGTTTCCCCTTCGATCAGGAACAAGGATATTTGTCCTCAAAATTTTTATTCTGCATTAAAGTGAAGGTCTGATCCAATGCAGCAAGGCAAGAAAAAGAAATAAAGGCACACAGATTTGAAAGGATGAAGTAAAGCTGTGTTGTTCACTTAGTGTACATAGACAATACCAAAAAGTCTGCGAAAAATGAGTTTAGTAAGGTCGTATGCAAGATCAGTAACCATGCAAAAATCAATTATAGTTCTATTTTCTAGCAATGAACAGTTTGAAATTGAAAGAAAGCAATATTTATAGTAGATAAAAAAAATACTTAAGGATAGATTCAACAAAATATGCACAAGATATGTACACTTGAAGACCTCAAAATAGCTGAGAGACATTAAAGAAGAATTAAATAAATGGGGAGATATGCAATGTTCACAGATGAGAATGCTTAATATTGTTAATGTTTTTAAGTCTCAGAAATATCTGTAGATTCAATGAAATCCCAGGCTCTTTTTGTAGAAATTAAGAAGTTGATTGTAAAATTTATGTGGGGCTTCCCTGGTGGCGCAGTGGTTAAGAATCCTCCTGCCAATGCAGGGGACACAGGTTCGAGCCCTGGTCCGGGAAGATCCCACATGCTGCGGAGCAACTAAGCCCGTGCGCCACAACTACTGAGCCTGTGCTCTAGAGCCTGTGCTCCACAACAAGAGAAGCCACTGCAATGAGAAGACCGTGCACTGCAACGAAGAGTAGCCCCCGCTCTCTGCAACTAGAGAGAGCCCGTGCACAGCAACGAAGACCCAATGCAGCCAAAAATAAATAAATACATTTTAAAATGTATATAATAATAATAAAATTAATGTGGAGTGTAAACCACCTAAAATGAACAAAACAACTGAACAAGTATAAAGTTGGTCAGTTAAGGTTTTTCTTTTTTTTTTTTAATTAATGTATTTATTTTTTGGCTGTGTTGGGTCTTCATTGCTATGCACAGGCTTTCTCTTGTTACAGTGAGTTGGGGCTACTCTTCGTTGCGGTGCGGGGGCTTCTCACTGCAGTGGCTTCTCTTGTTGTAGAGCACGGGCTCTAGGTGGACTTCAGTAGTTGTGCCACACGGGCTTAGTTGCTCCGTGACATGTTGGATCTTCCCGGACCAGGGCTCGAACCTGTGTCCCCTGCATTGGCAGGCGGATTCTTAACCACTGCACCACCAGCGAAGTCCCTGGTCAGTGGAGTTTTCACAGAAATCCCAAGTAATTCAGTGGAGAGAGGATGGTCTTTTCAACAAACGGTGCTGGAACAATTGTTTGTTGTATTGGGGGTACCAAAACCACCTCTGTGTTTAAAGATTTCTTTAGAAGGACTGATAAAACTTGAGCGTAAATTTGTTCTCATGGCTGAGATTTAGAGTTAAAGGATAGAAAGCAAAAAACAGCAGAGGCGAGAGGCAAATAGGGTGAAGTCCACAGGAGACCAGGTGCAAGCTTCTAAGAGTCCGCTCCAAGTGAGATTGCACAGGATGCACTTAATTCTTCCAGCAAATGAGTTGTGATAACGTATGCAAAGCATATTCAAATAAGTTGTGATAACATATGCAAAGCGTATTCTACTAGGGAAGCTTATTAGAGAGCACTCAAGGCTTTTTATTGGCAGCTGGTCACATAGGCACCCTTACTTAGCACGTACCAAAATTCCTAACTCCCAGAGGGAAATCAGGTTTTCAGCATAAACTATATTGTTTGTACAAACAGTTTAGGCACAGTAAGCTTCTCATTGTTTAGGGAGTTTTATATCAGTATAGGAAAAAACTGTTTACCAGCCAAATTCCCAGCCACCAGCCAAGGGCCAACCTTGGAAGCAGACCTTTCTAAGGATAGCAATCTCAGACCACTGTGTTAATGATAACTCTTTTCTGCACAGTCATCCATATTCAAAAAAAAAAAATCGCAATCTTATCTACCTCCAAATTTTAAAAATTACCTTGTAGCCGCCACCTTTCCCGTCTTGCGTGGGGCTGAATGGGCTTCCGTGACGCCCTCTGCCGTGAGGCGTTGGTGATTCCTCAGCACACTGAGCACTGCTGACTCGTCTTCCTTCGGCCAGAAACCCTCCTCCTTGGGCCCGCGCGGGAGGAGCACAGCGGCGAGTCCGCTGGCCCCAGTCTCTTTCCCTGGCAGCGGCGGCTTCTTCCGTAGGACAGTATGTTCAAGAGAATGGCCGAATTTGAACCTGACTCCGGCGGGAGAGTGAAGGGGGTTACTGTCGTTAAACCAATAGTTTATGGTAATGTTGCCCCATATTTTGGAAAGAAAAGAGAAGAGGATGGGCACACCCATCAGTGGACAGTATATGTAAAACCATACAGAAATGAGGATATGTCAGCATATGTGAAGAAAATCCAATTTAAGTTATATGAAAGCTATGGCAATCCTTTAAGAGTTGTTACTAAGCCTCCATCTGAAATTACTGAAACAGGTTGGGGTGAATTCGAAATAATCATCAAAATATTTTTCATTGATCCTAATGGAAGACCTGTAACCCCGTATCGTTTATTAAAGCTATTTCAGGGGCTTCCCTGGTGGCGCAGTGGTTAAGAATCTGCCTGCCAATGCAGAGGACATGGGTTCGAGCCCTGGTCTAGGAAGATCCCACATGCCACAGAGCAGCTAAGCCCGTGAGCCACAACTACTGAGCCTGCACGTGTAGAGCCTGTGCTGCACAACAAGAGAAGCCACGACAATGAGAAGCCCGCGCACCGCGATGAAGAGTAGCCCCCGCTCACCACAACGAGAGAAAGCCTGCGCACAGAAACGAAGACCCAACACAGCCAAAAATAAATTAATTAAAAAAAAAAAAAAAAAGCTATTTCAATCAGACACCAGTGCAATGCTGGGAAAAAAGACAGTGGTTTCAGAGTTCTATGATGAAATGATATTTCAAGACCCAACAGCAGTGATGCTATAATTATTAACAACAACATCTCGTCAGCTTACCTTAGGAGCCTATAAGCATGAAACAGAACTTGCAGAACTTGAAGTGAAAACCAGAGAAAAATTAGAAGCTGTGGGGAAAAAAAACAAACTTTGAAATTGCAGAGCTTAAAGAGATTAAAAGCAAGTCGTGAAACTATAAATTGTTTAAAAAATGAAATCAGGAAACTCAAAGAAGATGATCAGACAAAAGAAATATAAACGGTTCTGAAGAGAACTCGTAAGTGAAACTAAAAATAAGGTGGAGTTTAAAGGTGAGATGGACTACAAATACTGCGATGTTTCTTAGAGGAACTGCACATATAGTTGTCAGCCATAGATTTCTCAGCAATGGGGTCAAAGTATTTGTACTTTACAAGCAATCTTTAATGTGAAATATATCTGTATAATGCTGTATAGGCATTTTATCAACCCATTTTGGGGTAGTTCTGTGATACTAAGCACAATTTTAAAACATTTTTACTGCATTGTATGTATAACTTACCCTTTGGACAGACGTCAAAATTTCATTATAAAGTATAACTTGTACAAATTTTGTACTTCCCTAGTAGTTAAATTCATGGTAAAATTAATGTGTATATTTAATTTCTTAAGTTCTTACCTGCCCCAGTCCCAACTCTTTTGTATCTGATGTGCCCAGTAAGCACTCAGTAAATGTAGTTTACAGATGCTGGAAAAAAAAAAAAAAGTACCTTGTAATGGATCATAGACCTAAATCTGTTAGGATATTGTTGTTCATTTATTCATCAAAGAGCTTATTTGTCCTCTGTTTGATTCCTTTTAGGGGTTCTATGATGTCCTTCGAAGAAATTCTCAGCTGGCTAATTCAATCATGCAAACTCTGCTCTCACAGGTAAAATGTGGATATAAGGGAACAGATACTAAGGCAATTAAGAGGCGATTGACATTCTTCATAATTTTCAAAATATGAAATAGTTCCCAACTAGTGCAGTGGTACATTGTGACCATGCCTGAGGTATGTGATGCTATTTCATGTTATTTTATTTTAATCACCACTTATTGCCATTATCTGACAGTTATCCCTCTCAGTTAACAGTCTGCATCCTAAGTTAGAAGGACGTTCTGAAGAACCATTTGTACAGAGGCCATCAGCAGCTTTATTTGTTATGTTTATTTCTGAAAGAAGACAAAGAGAGATTTGGAGAAAATATAGCACAATATTGACATTTGTTAAATCTGAGTGACATATTAATGAATGTCTATTAGGTTATTTTCTGTATTTCTCAGTTTTAAAAAAAGCTTTAAATTATGAAATATTTCAGAGGATTATCAAGATGAGAAGAATTCAACTGGAGAATATCTGCTGTAAATAAGATCTTTTACTCAACGTTTATTCATTAAGAATTTATTTGAATGTTTTTTTAATAACAGTTTAATAGCAGTTTTGTGGTGATATAATTCACGTACCATGCAATTCACCCATTTAAAAAAATATAACTCATATATTTGCAGAGTTGTGCAACCATCACCATAATCAATTTGAGAACATTTTATCACCTCAGGAAAAAAAACCCGACGCCATTTAGCTACCACCCTCTAATTCTCCCATCCTTCCCCCAACCTCCTACCCCTAAGCAATCACTTATCTTCTTTCTGTCTCTATAGATTTGCCCATTCTGGACATTTCATGTAAATGGAATCATACAGTGTGTGGTCTTTTGTGACTGACTTCTTTCACTTAACCTGATGTTTTCAGGGGTCATCCATGTTGTAGCATGTATCAGTGCTTCATTCCTTTTTATGGCTAAATAATATTTCATTACATGAATCTTTTTATATATTGAGAGAGTTCAAGATACTGTTATGTACTAATAGTGATAACAACAATACCTAACGTTTAGCACTTATAGAAGGCCAAGCAGTTTATGAAGCATTATATGGTGGATGATCTCATTTAGTCCTCACAAAACCCTGTGAAATAAAAACTGTTATCTCCATTTTACAGATTTATATTTTAAGGGTCTGAGAGGTTAAGTAATTTAATTTGCCCAAGGTCACACAGTTAATTAGTGGCAGAGCTGGGATTTGAACTCAGATCGTGTAGCTCAAGAGTCCAAGCATGTTATTCTCCTATTTGGAGTTGATTAAGCTTTTTGGATCTCTAAGTTGATGCTTGTCACCAAATTTGAGAAATGTCCACTGATTATTTCATCAAATATTTTTTTCTATTCCCTTTTTCTCTCCTTTCCTTCTGCGACTTCATTGGATGTATGTTGGAATGCCTGATATTATTCCACACATCTCTGAGACTTGTCCCATTTTTCCTCAATATTTTTACACTGTTTTCTTCAGATTTGATATTTTCTCATAATCTGTCTTCAAGTTTACTTTCTCCTCTGCCATTTCAGATCTGTTGTTTTACTCTTGAATGTATGTTGAATTTTATCAAATACATTTTTGTATCTATTGAGATGACCGTTATGATTTTACTCCTTTAACCTATTACTGTGATGAATTATATTATTTAATCTTTTAAAGCAACATGGTGGGGGGACTTCCCTGGCAGTCCAGTGGTTAAGACTCCGCACTTCCAACTGCAGGGGGCGTGGATTCCATCCCTGGTCATCAGGGAGCTAAGGTCCTGCCTGCCGTGTGGCACGGCCAAAAAAAAAAAAAAAAAAAATTGCATTCCTGGGATGAACTCAAATTGATGATGATATATTACCTTTTTTATACACTACTGGGTTTGGTATTCATTTAAGACTTTTACATATATGTTTATAAGAGGGAATGGCCTGTAATTTTCATTTCTTATACTGAACTTCCTTGGTTTAGTATGAGCTTATTAATAAAATGATTTAGGGATGTTCCCTCTTTGTCTAGTTTATGTAAAATTTGAAATTGTCTCTATTTCCTTTTTTTCCCTTAACTTTTTTCAAAGTTATATGTTATCTTTCTTTAAACTTTCAGCTAGATTTTTGGCTTTTGATTTTTCGGACTACACAGGTAGTGTGAATGCTACCCCATCTACATTTGGAGACTGGCTTGTGGTTAGAAAGTCCCAGGAGAGACATTTTTCCCCCTTCACCTAAAGTCAGGGGTCAGTTAAGCAGATACATATCCCTCTACCATCCTCCTCCATATGCTGGATTTATTTTTTAGGTTTATCCACTAAGAATATCTCCTGAGAATTCGAGCTTTATGTGAAGGTTTCTGATCCAACCTCCACCGCATGAGGACCCTAGGCTTTGTCTTTAATTTCATGATTCCTTTTTACTTTCCTTTTCCTTTCCTCTTAGCTATCTATTTAATAAATATGTCTATATAAAATTTTTAATGCAATATTATTTACTGTTCTTTACCATGAGGATTTCTCTAAACCCTAGTCCACCATTTTGCTATAAATGGAACTGCTCTTTCTCTCCCTCTCCCTCTCCGTCCTTTTTATGCCATTGCTTTGTGATAATTCTGCTAACGAAGCTCCATTTGAAAGTACGGTCTCAGATATGGAGAAATTATTGGGAGGTCCTATACTATTCATCGAAAGCTTTTCAGTGGGCCTTGGACCTGATCCTATATAAAATTTGTATCCTGGTATACTGTATCTATCAAACTGTAATGATCAGTCCATCTACATTTGCACATTTAACATCGCAAATGATGACTGAAGGCATAGACCAGTGCTTCCCAACTTAGGTTAGTATGTGGACCTGTAAAATTCTACAGACTCCAAAAGTTAAAAAAAAATGATAACCTTTTTTTTAATGGAAGTATCGTTGATTTACAATGTTGTATTAGTTTCTGGTGTACAGCAAAGTGATTCAGTTATATATATATTCTTTTTCATATTCTTTTCCATTATGATTTAGTACAGGATGTTCAGTATAGTTCCCTGTGCTATACTGTAGGATCTTGTTGTTTATGTATCTTATATACAGTAGTTGGTATTTGCTAATCCCAAAGTCATAATTTATACTGCCTCTTTTCCCTTTGGTAGCCATAAGTTTGTTTTCTGTGTCTGTGAGTCTATTTGTTTTGTAAGTAAGTTCATTTGTCTCGTACTTTAGATTCCATATGTAAGTGATATCATATAGTATTTGTCTTTCTCAGTCTGACTTAGTATAATCTCTGGGTCCATCTTTGTTGCTGTAAATGGCATTATTTCATTCTTTTTTATGGCTGAGTTAACTAACAGTTTTTTGAGCTCTGTTATGTGCCAAGTAGTATTTGAAGCTCCTTACATATGTTAGCATGTTTAATCCTTATACGAATTTATACATTTATATTAATAAATATCCTTATTTCACAGATGAGGAACCAAGGCATGGATACCTTTATTGAATTAATAAGTGGTGGTACTGGGATTTTAGACTCAGCCAGTCTGACTCTAGAGCCTATATTCTTAACCTTCAAGCTATACTGAAAATGCTGATTGCCTATACAAATTTAGGAATTGGTGTGAGAGAGTATGATGTTTTATAGGAGCGGTTATGAAGTGGAAATAGGAAAGAAGATCTCAGTTGGTACAGTACCTAAAGCAAGGGCAAAGGATATGGTTGAGTCAAAGCAACACAAATTTTGCTGCAGTGTTCTTTGGACAGTTGGGAAATAATGTCTTAGAAAGCATTAAAGGTGCCATTAGCTTGACCCACTAAAAAAGTGAAAAACATTCATGAGCCATGGTATCTTTTTCCTTACCATACACAGTTAAAACAATTCTATGAGCCGGAACCTGATATGCTGCCACCTCTGAAATTAGAAGCTTGTATTCTGACCCAAGGAGATCAGATCTCTCTACAGGAACCACTGGTGAGACTTTTTTCCCTCCTTCCAGAACCATTATTTTTACTCTTAAGTAAAACTATCAGCCCTGTTGATATGGTTGATCTTCAGAAACAGATACCTTCCCCTGTGAAGCGCTCTTCCTGGTACTCCCAATGAATTTTTACTCTTAACTCTTAATTGCTTATCTTTTCTGACCCATCTTCACCTTGGTTTTCTTGGTAAGATATCTGCATGTCAGCACTTTACTAAATCAAGGCATCCATTGTTTCTCCCAAGGAGCATTTTATCTCCCGTTTATGGCTCTTTGATTACATATACTAAATAAATATAGTTTAGAATGGAGAGAAGGAGGTCACCCAGAAGCAGATGAACCCAGGGGGCCTGCTTCATTAGTCTGGGGTATATGATTTAGGCTGAGCTAGAATTGGCATTCTGTCGAACCTTCAGAGGAACTAGGACAGGTTGGTTTTCTATTCTAGTTGTCTAGCCTCAGAAAGAGAAGAAAAGATAAAAACTGAAACTGTCTCATCCCAAGTGACTTATAACAGATGTCCTCAGCCTGGATCAGAGATGCTAAAGATTGGTCTCCCAAAGATTCCCTCAACATAAACCCCTATCTTTAGAATAGCCTCTGTGACTCAAAGGAGCTAGAGAGGATTTAATTTCACAGCCTGGCTCCATGGTGTTCGTACCAAATCAGAGGCAGCACATCTGATGTTGCATTCTTAGGTGTCAGCTACTTATGAAGCCAGTGCCTTTGGGAAAGGCCAGAAAACAATGCCTCTGTTAGTTCAATTATTTTTTTTCCAATTTTGTTAATCCAGATTGACTTAACTTGTGATGCTAATGAATAACTTACTTTAGCCTTATAGATAAGGATTATTTGTTGATTATCAACAGCTTCATAGGTTATCCTTTAACAAGAATATTCAATTATTATTTTCTTCTGCAGGATTGTCTGCTTTGTTGTATTCAACACTGTTTGGCCTGGTATAAGAGTAGAGTGATGCCCCTACAGCAGAAAGAAGAGGAGGAGGAAGAAGAGGGATTCTACCAAGACTTAGATGATATGTTGGAGTCTATTACTAGTAGAATGATTAAGAGTGAACTAGAGGACTTTGAACTGGTAATTGCTAAGTCTCAGCTGTGTTGAATAATGGAGGTTTTTAGTAGCTTATTAATTTTATCTTCTGTTTTTTAGGACAAATCAGCAGATTTTTCTCAGAGCACTGGTATTGGCATCAAAAACAATATCTGTGCTTTTCTTGTTATGGGAGTTTGTGAGGTTCTAATAGAATATAATTTCTCTGTAAGTAATTTCAGGTAAGGTGTTGCTGTGACTCTACTTGTAGTTCATTTTATGTGTGTGTGTGTGTGTGTGTGTGTGTGTGTGTGTGTGTGTGTTTTAACACAATATGCTAGGTATGAACAGACCACAGACCATACACTATCTATTAATGGACATGTAGCCTAAGACCAATCTATGTTCTTTCTACCAGGGAACACCAAAGCATATGCCAAAGAGGCTGGTGAATTTTGTCCCTCCAGCAGGCTTTAATGTATTCAAAATTCCCCAGACCCTGAACATAAGAACTCCTGATTTTAACAGAGAAATTTTGATTGGTGGTAGTATTGAACTTTCGTTCTCTGCAGTGACTGGTATAAATAAGGGAAGAAAAGAAATAACCCAGATTGGTATGACCTGGGAGTGCTATGTTAATGAAGATCCATTCATTTGTAATGTTGGGTCTAAACTATGACATCTAAAGAAGCATTGTGATTTCTTTATTACTGTTTGTGAAAATAAACCACAATATTCTGATGCTTGTCCTTGATGGTCTCTTTTTTCTTTTTTACACAGTAAGAATAAGTTTGAGGACGTTCTGAGCTTATTTATGTGTTACAAGGAACTCTCTGACATCCTTAATGAAAAAGCTGGTAAAGGCAAAACTAAAATGGCCAACAAAACAAATGATAGTTTTTTGTCCATGAAATTTGTGTCTGATCTTCTCACCGCTCTTTTCAGGTAAGGTTCTAACAGAGTGCTTAAAGACAGCAGTGTGGTGAAGATAAAAATACCTACCCAGGCTCACTGATATTACCTAGCTTGGATTCACACAGTTCTTAGCACATATACAGTAAGAAGTAAGGTAGGAGGTTTGTAATTTTCTTGAAATGAAGGCAGAACAATCCTACCTAGGCATTAAAGAGATACTTTGAATTATTAAAGGAAAAATCAGAAACAATGGACTAGTGAATGAAAAAATAGGATGAATTCCAACAATGTGTTCTAAGAAAATCAACCTAAGTAGCTCAAACACGCTAACAGATAAAAAAAAAAAAGAAGAAAGAAAAACCTGAATTAAAAAAAACAAAGGGGCTCCCCTGGTGGCGCAGTGGTTGAGAGTCCGTCTGCCGATGCAGGGGACACGGGTTCATGCCCCAGTCCGGGAGGATCCCACATGCCACGGAGTGGCTGGGCCCATGAGCCATGGCCGCTGAGCCTGCGCGTCTGGAGCCTGTGCTCTGCAACGGGAGAGGCCAGAACAGTGAGAGGCCCGCGTACCGCAAAAAAACCCCAAAAAAACAGAAGAATAACAACAACAAAAAACCACTAAAGAAAACTAAGACATTTAAATTTCATCAGAGTTAAAGGAGTGGGGGAGGGGGAGAAAGTGAGGTAACACTGAGAATGATATTTGTAGGACAGCCATGGCAGTGACTCAGGCATGGGCTGCTTAGAGTCTGTCATTTAGAGCTTGCTCTGTACTATTACCCTGAACAGTCTCTAGAAAACCTAATTCCAGGTCCGAATAGCTGTAGAGGAATCTTTCTCTTTTTCTCTCTCTAGGGACAGTACCCAAAGTCATGAAGAGAGCCTGTCTGTTCTAAGGTCCAGCAATGAGTTTATGCGCTATGCAGTGAGTGTGGCTCTGCAGAAGGTACAGCAACTAAAGGAAATGGGGCATGTGAGTGGCCCTGATGGCAAAAACCCAGAGAAGGTCTTTCAGAACCTCTGTGACATAACTCGGTAAGCCCCACTCACCCTTAGAAACCGTTTCCACTTGCTGTGGAGTCTCCAAGAGAAGAAATTGGGGGTGGGGATGAAGGTGGGTTTGAGGTTGGGCATTGCCCTAAAGGTGAAAGTACAGTCACTATATTGGGTTCTTTTTCCTAGTCATATTTTGGTGTGGATTGTTAGTCACATGTAAAACGTTATTCTGTTACCAGGAATAAAGAGGGATATTACATAATGACTAAATAATTTATCAAGTAGATATAACAATTTTAAATGTATATGTACCTAACAACAGAGCTTCGAAATACTTGAAGCAAAAATGGATAGAACTGAAGGAGAAATATACAAATAATAATCTACCTCTCTTGGTAATCAGTAGAAATAGATAGAAAATCAGGGAGGACGTGGAAGACTTGAACAACACTATCATCCAGCTTGATTTAATTGACATTATAGAACATTAAATAAGTTTCAAAATACACGTTCCTTTCATGTGCTTATGGTACATTCATCAAGATGGACCAATATTTTGGGCCATAAAACAAACGTAACAAATTTTTAAAATAGAAATCAGCGTGTTCTCTGACCACAACAGAATTAAACAAGAAAGCAGTAACAAAAATACGCGGATAATCCCCGTATATTTGGAAATTAAATGCATTTCTAAATAACCCATAGTCAAAGAGAAAGTCAGAAATTTTAAAATATCTTAATGAAGATGAACATTTGAGTGTGCCAAAATTTGTATGGTCCAGCTAAAGCAGTGTCTAGGTAGAAATTTAGAACAATCAGTGTTTATATTAGAAAGAAATCTGAAATCTCTAATGTAGGCTTTTACATTAAGAAAATAGAAGATCAGGTTAAAATGAAAGTGAGCAAAAGGAAGGAAATAATAAAGACAAAAGTAGAATCATTGAAAATAAAAACAGGGGCCTTCCCTAGTTGTCCAGTGGTTAAGAATCTGCCTTCCAATGCAGGGGAATGCAGGTTTGATCCCTGGTTGGGGAACTAAGATCCCACATGCCTCAGGACAACTAAGCCTGTGCTGTAACTACTGAGCCCACGCACCACAACTAGAGCCCATGTGCCGCAATGAAAGATTCCACATGCTGCAACAAAGATCCCACGTGCCGTAACTAAGACCCAATGCAGCCAAATAAATAAATAAATTTTTTTTTAAAAGAAAGCAAAAACAATAGAGAAAATGAGACCAAAATCTAGTTGAGATCAATAAATTCAATAAACTTTAGCCAGACTGACCAGGAAAAGAAGACACAAATTACAAATACCAGGTATATGAGGAAGAGGAGACATCACTACTGATTCTACACATATTAAAAATTCATAACAGAATGTTAACTTTATGCCAATAAACTTCATAACTTAAATGCACAAATTTCTTTAAACCTCACTCAAGAAAAAATAGGTAACCTGAGTAATCCTATCTCTATTAAAGAAATTGCATTTGTGATTCAAAATTTTCCCTCAACAAAAACCGCAGACCTGCATGTCTCCACCGTTGAATTCTACCAAACATTTTAGGAAATAACACCAATTTATGCAGACTCTTCCAGAAAATGGAGGAGGGAACATGTCCCAACTCATAAGACCAGTGTTAATTACCTTGATACCAAATCCAGCCAAAGACATTAATAAGAAAAGTACAGACCAAATTCTCTCATGCATATAGATGTAAAAAAATTAGCAAATTCATCCCAACAGTTTATAAGAAGAATAACTTATCATTTAAGTGGAATTTTTCCCAGGATGCAACGTTGGCTCAAAATTTGTAAATCAGTGTAATTCACCATGTCAACAGACTAAAGAAAAAACCATATGTTCATCCCAGTAGATGCAGGCAATCAGAATTCAACATAAACCATGATAAAATCTCTTGACAAGGGCTTCCCTGGTGGCGCAGTGGTCGAGAATCTGCCTGCTAATGCAGGGGACACGGGTTCGAGCCCTGGTCTGGGAGGATCCCACATGCCGCAGAGCAACTAGGCCCGTGAGCCACAACTACTGAGCCTGCGCATCTGGAGCCTGTGCTCCACAACAAGAGAGGCCGCGGTAGTGAGAGGCCCACGCACTGTGATGAAGAGTGGCCCCTGCTTGCCACAACTAGAGAAAGCCCTCGCACAGAAACGAAGGCCCAACACAGCAAAAATAAATAAATTAATTAATCAACTCCTACCCCCGACATCTAAAAAAAAAAAAAATCTCTTGGCAAACCAGGAATGAAAGAATTTTCTCAGTCTAATAAAGGATATCCACAAAAACCCTATAGTTAACAGCATACTTAATGAAGAAAGACTCAGTGCTTTCCCCCTTGTGCTTTCACCACTACTATTCAAAATCATACTGGAGGTGGTCCTAGTCAGTGCAGTAAGACAGGAAAAAGAAATAAAAGACAAAAGATTGAAAAAGAAAGAATAACACTGTCTGTATAGACATAATTGTCTACATAAAAATTTCCAAAGAATTATTTTTAAAGCCACTAGATCTATTAAGTAAGTTTAATAAGGTTGCAGGATTCAAAGTCAGTTTTTTCGAAAACTGTATTTTTATGTACATACTAGTGGTGAACAACTGGAAATTGAAATTTTAAAAACTACCATTTACTATAGTGTC
The DNA here is from genome assembly GCF_949774975.1 of Lagenorhynchus albirostris. NCBI lineage: Eukaryota > Metazoa > Chordata > Mammalia > Artiodactyla > Delphinidae > Lagenorhynchus > Lagenorhynchus albirostris. The sequence goes on along the minus strand of NC_083095.1, from coordinate 164,782,589 downwards.
ACAAAATGAAAACTACTTAGTGATAAATCTCAAAAACATGCAAGATTGATGTGATGAAAACTATAAAACGTTAATGAAAGAAATCAAAGAAGTCCCAAGTAAATGGAAAGACATACAGTGTCCAGGGATTGGACGATTCAGTGTGTCAAGGTGTGAATTATTCCCAAATTAATCCATAGATTCAACACAATACCAATCAAAATCCTATCAAGCTTTATTGTAGGAATTGACAAGATTATTCTAAAACTTATATGGAAAAGTAAAGGACCTAAAGTAACTAAAATGTGAAATAAAACAACAAAGTTAGAGGACTCCCACTATGTGATTTCAAGTCTTACTATAAAGTTGTTGTGTTTAAGGTAGTGTGGTATTGCTAGAATCAATGGAACAGAAATAGATGGTTCAGAATTGATCCACACAAGTATGGTCTTGACTTTTGACAATGGAGAAAGAAAAGTCTTTTCAACAAGTAGTTTTGGAACAGTTGGACATGAATATGTGAAAAAATGAATCTTTTATCCATTTCTCATGTTATATACAAAAAGTTGACTTGAAATGGATCAGAGACATAAATGTAAAACCAAATATTGTAAAACATCTAGAAGACAGAAAAGGCTTTGCAACCTTGTTTTAGGTAAAAATTTCTTAGATGAAATACCAGAAGCACAGTTGATATTTTTAAAAAATTTAACTCTGTTCTTTGAAAAACACTCTTAAGGAAATGAAAAGACAAGCCACAGATGAGAGAATATTTGCAAAACACATGTCTGATGATGGACTGGTAACCAGAGTATATAAAGAACTCTTAAACTTGTTAAGAAAACAATCAAATTGCAAAATGGGTAAAATACTTGAACACTTTACCAAAGAAGATGTATAGATGGCAAATAAGAACCCAAAAGGATGGTCAACATAATTAAACACTAGGTAAATGCAAATTAAAATCACAATGAGATATCAGTAAACACCTATTAGAATGCCTAAAAGTTTAGATTGACCATACTAGAGTGTTGTCACAGATGTGGAAGAATTTGAACTCTTATACACTGTTGACAGAAATGTAAATGGTGCAGCCACTTTGGAAAATAGTTTGGCGGTTTCTTAAGAAGTTAAGCACACACCTACCATATGATATTCCCACCCCACTCTTAGGTATTTACCCAAAAGAAACGAAAGTAGATGTTGATACAAAGGTTTGTATATGGCAGCTTTATCTGTAACAGCAAAATCTGGAAACAACCCAGAAGTCTGTCAATAGATGGATGGATAAATTGGTGAATGGGTAAGCTGTGGTACATCCATACCCTGGAGTACTACTCAGCGATAAAATGGGACAAATTACCAATACATGCAGCAACATAGGTGAATCTCAAAAGCATATGCTGTTAGCAAAGCCAGATTCTAAAGGCTGCATAATGAATGATACCATTTTTATATGATAGTTTGTAAATAGTAAAGCCACTGGGACAGGAAACAGACCAGTGGTTGCTTGCAAAATCGAGGAGAAATAATTGATTACAAAGGAGCACATGGGAACTTTTGGGGTAATGGAAATATCTTGATTGTGGGGCTGAGTACACAACTGTGTAAGTTAGTCAAAATTTATAGAACTATACATCTATAGGATGGGAATTTTACTGTATGTAAATTGTACCTTAGTGAACCTGACTTTGAAAATAAAATCACTTTTCCCCAGGGTCTTGCTTTGGAGATACACTTCAATTCCTACTTCAGTGGAAGAGTCGGGAAAGAAAGAGAAAGGAAAGAGCATCTCGCTACTGTGCTTGGAGGGTTTGCAGAAAATATTCAGTGTCGTGCAACAGTTCTACCAGCCCAAGATTCATCAGTTTCTCAGGGCTCTGGGTGGGCATTTCAATTTTGATAAATTGGCTCTGAGTTTGTCTTTCTTAACCAAACCTCTTGATTCTAGTTGTTAACCTACCAGAGGACACCTGAGAAGTCCTAATGTTGGTAAGGAGTGACATCTAGTGGATTCAGAATTGACACTTACTGGATTACATTTATTCACAAACAGTGACTGGAAAATGGAATATAGTATTAAGAAATTGCAGAATGTTAGGAATATAATTAAATCTGCCTCCAGACTTTTTTTTGGCTTCCTAAAATTTTAGTATGAAAAGGCAAAAAAAAAGCCCAAGCCCATTTCAAAGAAGATAGAGTTCTTTTCCTTTCCTAGATGCCACAGATAAGGAGGAAGAGGTGGAAGTCAGTGTCACTCAAAGAGCAGCATTCCAGATCCGGCAGTTTCAGGTGAGAAGCCTGGGAAACTGCAGTACTTTGTGAGGGTCCTTGGAAAGGGACTGTTAGCAGGGCCAGCTGGTGAGAATGGGCAGACAGTGAGCAAGTAGAACAGGAATTTCTTCTGGGTCATCATTCAAGCAACAAGACAGAGCTCTTAGAATGAGAGAGAATGCATTTGAAAGGATTCTAGGACGGATGTGTATTTAAGCCACCCCAACCTGCAGGAGTCATTGCCTCTAAGAATCACTGTTTGAGCTGATACAGAGAGACAGCCAGGAGCCCATTAATGCATGCAAATGTAATTTGGCATTGTCCGTCAGATTGCATAAAGACTGGACAGTGAAACCTATTAGTTTCTTTTTTAAATTTATTTATTTATGGCTGTGTTGGGTCTTCTTTGCTGCCCATGGGCTTTCTCTAGTTGCAGAGCGTGGGGGCTACTTTTCGTCATGGTGCACGGACCTCTCATTGTGGTGGCTTCTCTTTGCTACGGAGTATGGCCTCTAGGTGCGCGGGCTTCAGTAGTTGTGGCTCACGGGCCTAGTTGCTCTGCAGCATGTGGGATCTTCCTGGACCAGGGCTCGAACCCGTGTCCTCTGCATTGGCAGGTGGACTCCTAACCACTGCGCCACCAGGGAAGTCTCTCCTATTAGTTTCTAACCACTAGTTGTCACAATATCAGAATCTTTTATCACAGAAGATTTCTTTAATACATAATTTTAAAGTTCCTATTATATGCCAGGGACTGTTCCAGGTGCTGACGATATAGCAAGGGATAAAAGAGACAAAACCCTACCCTCACAGAGCTTACATTGTAGTGGGAAGAGACTAACAGACAAAATACAGTGTTTCAGGTGGTGAGGGAATACCAGCATTGGGGCGTGGTCTAGCCCTGAGGTCAGTGGATGGGCTTCAGGGAGTTGCGAACCACCCAAAACTGGGTGCACGGGAATTCCCTGGCGGTGCAATGGATAGGACTCAGTGCTTTCACTGCCATGGGCCCGGGTTCAATCCCTGGTTAAAGAACTAAGATCCCGCAAGCTGTGTGGCACGGCCAAAACAAAGAGAAAAAAAAACTGGGTGCACAATTCATTCCTGATGTACATTTGGCAGGGGGTTGGAGAAGGAGTCCATAGTTCTCAAGAGAACACTTAGACTTAGAATCAGAAACAGGGTAAGAAACCACCTATTCAATCCAGGTTTATTTTCAGCTTTTATCCTCTTGGATTTTTGGTGTTTTTGCGGTATGCGGGCCTCTCACTGTTGTGGCCCCTCCCGTTGGCGGAGCACAGGCTCCGGACACACAGGCTCAGCGGCCATGGCTCATGGGCCCAGCAGCTCCGCGGCATGTGGGATCTTCCCGGACCAGGGCACAAACCCCTATCCCCTGCATCGGCAGGCGGACTCTCAAGCACTGCGCCACCAGGGAAGCCCCGGATTTTTGGTGTTTTTGAATCCTTTCTGTCCCAGCCTTAGGAATCTCCAGGTAGATGTCTCTTCTCCCTGTTAGTAACATGTCTGCTAATGTTTCTGTGTATACTTTTCCTTTCTCAGAGGTCCTTGTTGAATATACTTAGCAGCCAAGAAGAAGACTTTAACAGCAAAGAAGCCCTCCTACTCGTCACTGTTCTCTCCAATTTGTCCAAGCTGCTGGAGCCCTCCTCCACTCAGGTATGAGTACCACTCATTCACTCCCACTTAGCATCCCTCAGAAGATGGGGAGTATTACGTCCTAAAGTATATATCTAAATGTCTGCTTGAAATCTGGCTTATTTAAAATAATATATTCAGTTATGCTTCTGAATTAATATAAGATGTATAAGATGTACCTTTCGCAACATAGTGTTTCTATCATGTTATAATTACTGCTTTTGTTTGTTTGGCCACTGTCAAGGGTAAACAGTAAGCACTACAGAAAAAATCTTGTTTATCTGTGGAGTTCAGCCTTCTTAATGTGGGTTTTTCCCCACTCCTGGTGTTTTCTCTTCTTTTCTAAAATGAAAGTATGTTAATTATCAAGAAGGTAGCTGACATTCAGCAGTTAACTTTGTCATCAAGGTTAGCTGGTACTGAGTTTGGGAGAGATTCAACAAAAGGTGATAAGTCAGAAAGCATGATCATAGTCCTAAAACAGAATCAGTTCTGCCCAGACAGGTTTTAGGTATATGTGTATGGGTCTGCACACATACACGAAGAATGTATGTACCCACATGAGCATTCACACATACAGAATAAGAGAAGTGCCACATTTTGTGGGTCTGTTCCATTCAGGAGTGATTTCCCTAGAGGATGATAAAGAGAGTCCTTGAGAGCCTAGGGCTGTGTGGTTCTACCACACCTCCTTCCTGATCTGTGAGGAGACAAGTTGGAGTGCTAAGATGCAAGCCTCCTTGTGTAAGGCCTTGCTTTAGGAAGCACTAGCCAGACCAGCCCTGTGTGTTATGGTGTTTGAGCACTGGAAAGCAGACTTGATTTTCCTGTTGTCCTAGTTCCAGGTAGCCCAAAGAAAATCCTTTTGTTACTTATGTCATCCTAGATCCAAACAACGCATCTGCACTTTACTTTCAGCTTCATTCTTTCATATTGCTACTTTTGCTGCAAGGAGCCCAGGATTAGGAAGGAAACACGGACAGAGAATTGGAACATGGTGACATCTGAGGGAAAATAAATAGATTTGGAAAGGCTAATATAAACAGGAAATTTTTTAAATTTAATTTTCATCACGTACCCCCTCGTAACTTCAGGTAGTCTGTTTAAAATTTTTTAATTTAATTTTGAATGGGTAATAAAGTTGTATGATTTGAAAACCAGAAATTATAAAAAGATTTACAGGAAATGGTCTCCCTTCTATTCATGTCCTCCATCTGTTCAGTTCTTCTTTTCCCCCGATAAGTAAATAATCTTCTTTTAGTTTCTTATGTAAAGAGTTTTTTATTCCTATACAGCAATATGAATATAGATTCTTATTCCTGACCCTACCCTCTTCACACAAAAGCTTGTTCAGCATCCTGCTTTATTTATTTGTTTCATTTAATACTGTATTCTGGAAATCAGTATTCTACAGTAATCACTGTATTCCGGAAACTTTTTATATCAGTTCACAGAGAGCTTTCAGTTAGCCTCTAAATTGATCTTTTTCCCCAACAGATCAAAAACTAGATTCTTTTTTTTTTTTTTTGGTGATACGCGGGCCTCTCACTGCTGTGGCCTCTCCCGTTGCGCAGCACAGGCTCCGGACGCGCAGGCTCAGTGGCCATAGCTCACGGGCCCAGCCGCTCCGCGGCACGTGGGATCTTCCCGGACAGGGGCACAAACCCGCGTCCCCTGCATCGGCAGGCGGACTCTCAACCACTGCGCCACCAGGGAAGCCCCAAAAACTAGATTCTTAATCATTGTTTTACTCTTAAGTATCACGGCATTTCAGTGCCTTTGTGGCTGAAAGCCTATCCCAAACAACTGCTGAAGCAGAAAGCTGAGTGTGTATCTGGCAACATAGGACCTACTATCCCAAGACCTTAAGCTTCCCTGAACTCTTTTCTTTTTCTTTCTTCTTCTTTTTTTTTTTTTATCCCTCCTCTCTTTTAACCTCCTATGGCCTCTTGGCTCCTAATAGCTAATTCAACTATCACTATGGCCAGGATCTTACTCTCCTGCACCTCTGTTAGCTTACTATCCTTAAAGATGTCTCAAATGCAGAGAATGTGGGGCATGGGAAGAGGAAAAAGGGTACTTTAGCCCTAGACTGTGGTGGTAGGGGCAGAGGAAGCTCAAAGGGTAAGAGCCCAGACCCCAGGACCTTTGGCCCTTAATGAGGGCATTGAGAATTGAGTCATATGCTATATTTGAGAAAAGTATCAATAAGTCTTCTCATAACTTTGGACTTATTTTTATGCTATTTTTAGTAGATTACTACCACTTTAGATCCAGGCACGTGTTTTAGCAGGTGATTTGCTTAGACTTGGAAAGGTCTAGGGCTCTTTTAGTCTGGCAACACCTAGGTCTGTCTTTTGGCATGTTTCTGTAATATCTGAATGATCTCTAGTTTGTGCAGATGTTATCCTGGACAACTAAGATTTGCAAGGAAAACAGCTGGGGTAAGTTTCCTGACATGTTTCCTTTTAGGCTTTATATAAAATCATCACCACCAAACAACATTTAGAAAATTCACCAGAGTGGCCAAAATGAAAAAACCACACACAATGCCAGTACCAAGTGTTGGTAAGAATATAGAGCAGTTGAACCTCTCGTTCACTGCTACTGGAGCTGTAAGTTGGTATAACCACTCTGGAAAACTGTTTAGCAATATCTAACTACTAAAATTAAACATATGCTTATGATCCAGCGGTTCCACTCCCAGCAAAAATAGGTGGAAGAATTCTCACAGCAGCACTATTCTGATAGGCAAAATCGAACCCAAACATTCATCAGCAGTAGAATGGATCAAGGGATTGTGCTGTATACACACAGTGGAATACTGTAATGAGAATGAACAAACTCCACTGACACACAACATGGAGGAATCTCACACATATAACATTCAACAAAAGACAACAGACAGATAAAAGAGTACTTACTGTACGATTCCATTTAGATAAAGTTCAAAATCAGACAAAACTGGATTACAGTTACAAGGCAGAATAACAGTTTCCTTGGTGGGGGGAGGGGGGCAGTTCTGGGGTGCTGGTAGTGTTCTATTTCTTGACCTGTGTGCTAGTTATGCAGTGATAGTGACTAATAATGGGAAACATCTCCCTTGTTTGGACTCGTGGATAGAAGTGCACCTTTGTGGGAGAGCTGCCTTGATTGGAATGTGTGCAGCACAGGGATATTGTGCCTGAAATATGACGAGCTACATGTTCCAGTTAGGCACCCCACACCCGCCAAAGGACTGACTTAGATTATAACTTAGCTTTTCTTTCCTTCCCACTCCTAGAGGATGCCTCATTTTGCAAGGGCTTGATGAATTTGCTCTTCAGCCTCCATGTTTTGTGTAAGAGTCCTGTGACCCTGCTGCGTGACTTGTCCCAGGATATCCATGGACATCTTGGAGACATAGACCAGGTACCATAGTGAGCCTTTAATACAACACCCTGAGTTGGGGATAGAGGCCAGGGGAACAGCCTTACTGTCATATCTCACCTCTCTTTCCCTCCCCAGGATGTAGAAGTGGAGAAAACAAACCACTTTGCAGTGGTGAATTTGAGAACAGCTGCCCCTACTGTCTGTGTAAGTGTTGATCCCCGACCCTTTGGAAATAGCCTTGTCTTACCTTCCATTTTATTCCCTGTGAAGAGTGAATTATAGTGGCTCGCCTCCTGAGGCCTGTAACCCACCCGCAGGTGGCCATGGTTATCATATTACACCAGCAGCTGTGTGCAATGAGCCATGCCAGGCATTCTTTTCTTTCACAGTTACTTCTTCTGAGTCAGGCTGAGAAGGTCCTAGAAGAAGTGGACTGGCTAATCACCAAGCTTAAGGGACAAGTGAGCCAAGAAATTATACCAGGTAAGTTAACTAAAATCTGAACTGGAGGACTGCATAAAACCAGATACACTGAGCTCTGTTTGTTTGTGCTAGATTTCCAAAGTAATGAAGGAAGTAGAAGGTAGTGTGCCTTATGACAGCATGATTATTAATGTATTCTGCATGATGAATTAAATACATGCTCATTTTCCCTACAGACTTCCTAGTTAATGATGTTTTTGTTGGTTTCTAAACCTCTTTCACTTGAACTAGAAAATAAGGCCAGTTGGGTTTGAATATGCCAGTTTCCTTTCCTTTCAGAAGAAGCCTCTTCTCAGGCAACCCTACCAAATCATCCCATTGAGAAAGCCATCATCATACAATTGGGAACTCTGCTTACATTTTTCCACGAGCTGGTGCAGACAGCCCTGCCATCAGGCAGCTGTGTGGACACCTTATTAAAGGACCTTTGCAAAATGTACACCATTCTTACAGCGCTTGTCAGATATGTGAGTATTGGAGAGACAGTCACTACTATCATTCTGTCCCACCCAGCCAGGACATTACCCCCTGCTGCAGAATGCCCCTGTGCAGAGAGCTCTTGCCTACATCTTTGCAAGTGATGGTTTGATCAGTAGGTGACAGCCGTCTCCACAGGCCCAGAAATAACAGTTGAGGCATAATTCTAAATCTCTTTTTAGAGGCCCTTGTTTCTTTAGCATATGAGTATGTAGCACCTGATGGAGAGTAAATGCCTCTTCAAACACCTTCTAAGGCTCAGTCTAAACTATAGCTATAGAACTTAATCTGATTCCAGTTGCACAAAAAATTAGACTATTGCAGACCAGTCTGGGCACTGACAAGGTGTTTGTTCCTTTAACAAGTGAGTGTTAAATGCCTCACAGGTCAGGTACTAGGGTAGGGAATAAGTCTATTTTTTAAAAATAAAAGGCATAACTTGCCCTGGGTTTAAGTTAATGCTTCTTAGTATCTGTTAACAAGAAATTCTTTTTGTACTTGCAATATTTTGATTCTCAGCAGACATTCAGAGAGTGATAAGAACTAGGTAATTTAGTTCTGATTCTAGCAACGACCCACATTAAATACTTAGAAAGGCACAGACAACCCAAGAAAGATAGTAGACCGCCTCACACCATGTACCCAAACAGCAGTGTGGCCATTTCTGAGAGGGTGCAGCTCAGGCTACAAGGTATGGCTACTAAGCTTCTGTGGTAGAAATACTGAGAACCTCTAATCTTTATTGGCTTTTTCTAAAGCAAAAACAGCAAAGTCATTGGTTTTCTAGATACAGGGACTACCAGCCTGAAGGATTTTTAAAGCAATAAACAGAACAAGTCAGAAACAGAAACCCTTTATTACCTGCTGTCTGGGAAGCTTTGGAGCTTAGAGGAGGGGAAAAAGGAAGCCTTGAGTCTAGGATTCTCCATGAATATGGTAGCTTATTTTCTTTTCCCTCTCCAGTCAGAGCAATAAGTCATACTCCATTTGCTCACTGAGTCACTACCTATAGTTTCATGGGACATTTATATAGGAGGGCATGCTAAATCTTGGAATCTTTTGTTAGTATCTCCAGGTGTGTCAGCACTCCAGAGGAATTCCGAAAAATATGGAAAAGCTGGTGAGTTGAGAATGCCTTTCCTAGGAACGGGGAAAGCATCTTATTCCTACAGTTACATTGATTTCCTTCTCCTTTGCTGCAGGTGAAGCTGTCAGGTTCGCATCTGACCCCGCTATGCTATTCTTTCATTTCTTACATACAGGTAAGTGATGCAGAGTCTGTACCAAAATGCATCCTCAAGTAAGAAAGGACTCCTTATATTCCCAGGGGACCACTAGGTCACCTGAGCTAAGCGTATATAAAGTTTCTTCCCTACTTACAGTAAGCCAAAGGTGCCCATAAGAGAACAAGCCAAGGTTTGAAGTCTTTACAGCAAGGAAATCTTTATATATATAAAAAAAAAGTTTGATTTAGAGAGAGAAGGCATTTGATATGTGTACACTTGGAGCAGGGGAGAAACAAACATGCTTGGGCTCAGTGACTTGGTTTATTTCTGGGTGATTCCAAATCCATGCCTTTGGGCATCCTTTGGGAATGTAAGTAAAGTAGCACCATAGTGAGAATGAATGAGGTGATGCATGGAAAGTGCTTAACACAACATCAGGCAAGTGTTCTCTAATGTTAGCTGTACTAAAAAATGAACGTGGCCTTACAGCATCATTTCCCAAGCTGAACTCTATGGAACGTTTTGCCAAATAGTAATATTAGGTATTAAAAACACCAAGAACAGGACTTCCCTGGTGGCGCAGTGGTTAAGAATCTGCCTGCCAACGCAGGGGACATGGGTTCGAGCCCTGGTCCGGGAAGATCCCACATGCCGCGGAACAACTAAGCCCGTGTGCCACAACTACTGAGCTTGCGCTCTAGAGCTCGTGAGCCACAACTACTGAGCGTGCATGCCACAACTACTGAAGCCGCATGCCTAGAGCCCGTGCTCCGCAACAAGAGAAGCCACTGCAATAAGCCCGCGTACTGCAATAAGGAGTAGCCCCCACTCTCCGCAACTAGAGAAAGCCCACGTGCGGCAACAAAGACCCAACGCAGCCAAATAAATAAATAGGTGAATAAATAAGTTAATTAATTTTTTAAAAAATTAAAAAAAAAGAAAAGACCAAGAACAGCTAGTTGAGAGGCCAAGCTGAGACTTGAACCCAAGTACTTTGACTCTACAACAGGGGTCAGCAAGCATTTTCTGCAAAAGGCCAGATGGTAAATGCTTTTAGGTTTTGCAGACCATACAGTCACTGTCACAACTAAACTCTGCTGTTGTAGCATAAAAGCAGCCATAGTCAATACACAAATGAATGAGCTTGGCTGTGTTTAATAAAACTTTATTTTGAAAAACAAGCAGTGGGCCTCTGGGTTGTAGTTGGTTACCCCTTGCTCTAGAATCATACTTGGTACTCATTGACATGTAAAATGTTGGGAGGTTTTGGGGTTTTGTGTTTGACCCCATTCTCAAGCTCTTCTTATGCTTATCACCAGGCACCTTCTAGACTATCTTTTTTTCTACATTACAGAAAAACCAGTTTATGTGTTCCCTGGATATTTCTCCCCTTCTCGATTCATATTTGACTTAAGGCCTTACTTGACAAGTCAGCTGATCCACAGGCATTTTTCTCTTTGTGAGATGTGCTTAATGAGTGACCTTGGGCAAGAGCCCACACGGTTCCACTAACTCCAACTTCTATCTAGAAATCTGGATTGCATTTGCCACATCTTTCAGAGAGCTGTTTATTCTCTTATAGCCCCTTTCTTTTTCTCATAGCCTTGGATCTCAGTGGGAAAAAAGCAATGAAAGCCATTGTTCCAAAACCCTTAGCATCCTGCTCAGAACTGTATACCTTTAAAAGATGCTTCTGGGCTTCCCTGGTGGCACAGTGGTTGAGAATCTGCCTGCTAATGCAAGGGACACAGGTTCGAGCCCTGGTCTGGGAAGATCCCACATGCCACGGAGCAACTAGGCCCGTGAGCCACAACTACTGAGCCTGCGCGTCTGGAGCCTGTGCTCCGCAACAAGAGAGGCCTTGATAGTGAGAGGCCCGTGCACCGCGATGAAGAGTGGCCCCCGCTTGCCACAACTAGAGATAGCCCTCGCACAGAAACGAAGACCCAACACAGCAAAAATAATTAATAAACTCCTACCCCCAACATCTTAAAAAAAAAAAAAAAAAAGCTGCTTCTCTTCCAGCTACAATTTTAGTCCTACCTGAATCAGCAGAAATGGGCAGTAGATGGGGTTGATTTAGGGAGTTCCAACAAGGTGCCATGTTGGGTACAACTTTTAGGAAGATGGCTCACTTACCATTTGGTCCACGTGAGTTCTATCTATGGCTGATACTCTGCCCCTCCCTTAAAAAGTCTTCACCCTCTACCCTGCCTTCCAAGGCCAAAAGCAAGTTTCTTCATACCAGCATCTCTGGGATCCCTGCATTTTCTTATTTTCCAGAACATGCCGTGTGGACCAAGCCTCCTGCCTTTCATATAGCTCCAGTAGTATAATGTCTCCATTTGCAGGTCTCTGTTTTTAATTTTTTTCCTTGTCACGTGGAACGTGGTAATGTTCCATTCCTGGAGGGCACAGAACTCCCCTTCAGGTAAAAGGTTCCTGTTTGTGTACCTCACACTTGGGTGGTCTCTCCTGACTCATGTCTCAATTCTCTTCTGCCTTATCAGAATCCTGTTCTTCTTGGTTCCCTTTCTTATTGGTTCTTCCTTTTTCCAGGAGCTCTTTATTCTCTAATTATGTACAACATAGGGAAATAAGTGTTCCTATGACCTTTAAACCCTTCTGGAGCATGTAACCACTTGTCATGTAAGATACATCACTCCGGGAACAGCTTCTCCAGCTTCCTCTTCTTTATGCAACCCTTTTAGCTAACTTCCCAGTTGGGAAACACCTATTCCTACTTAACCGTGACAGTCCTTTTGTGCCTCACTAGTCCCTTGGCTGCCCTGCTATAGTAATGGTTGGTCCTGCCCTCACTTCCATGTGCTAGATGCATCCAAGAGCAAGATGGTAAAGCTCCAAACAAAAAATAGAAAAATGAGGATTATAAAGCGTCCCAGAATGCTTCCCACCTTCTGGCATCTGCTGCAGGATAATCTCTTCACCCAGACTTGGTCCCCCTAAGAGTTCCTCCATGCTCCACTGTAATCATCATACTAGAAATTTACCACTAGCCTGCTAGCTCTACAGAACAATCTTCAGGAATGACAGAATTTGTTTCTATTTCTTTAGAACAAGAAGAGTAAGAGCCTAAAACATACAGGAGAAAAGAAAAAGGAGAAAACCGCTGCTGGGCCCACAGCCATGGTAAGCTGCTGACAGTGATCAAGATGTGGTTGCTGGGACTTCCCTGGCGGTCCAGTGGTTAGGAATCTGAGCTTCCACTGCAGGGGGCATGGGTTTGATCCCTGGTCAGGGAACTGGGATCCCGCATGCCGCACAGCACGGCCAAAAAAAAAAAGTGGTTACTGATGAACCTTGAAAATATTAAGTGAAAGAAGCCAGTCAGAAAAAGACTACATAATATGAGTCCATTTATATGAAATGTCCAGAAAAGGCAAATCTAAAAAGACAGATTAGTGGTTGCCTAGAACTGGGGAGTGGGGGGAAGGGGGGTGTTGGAGAAACTGGGAAGGTGACTGCTAAAATGGGTGTAGGATTTCGGGGCGGGGGTGAAAATGTTCTAAAATTGATTATGGTGATGGTTATACAACTCTCTGAATACACGAAAACACACCAAACTGTACAATGTAAATGGGTGAATTATATCTCAGTAAAGCTGGGGGGGAAATGTTTGTGTATGGCTCCTTCTCAGCTCATGGACTTTATGTTCAGATGGAACATCTTTTCCCTCTGAACCAAAAAACATATACTTTATTCAGGAAGTACCGGAAAATCTTGAGCTCTTTCTTTAAAAATAGAAATAGCTTAGGATAACCATTGAGAAGGAACTGGTTTTAGGAAAAGTTAGCGAGTGCAAAACGTGCTCCCTAAAGGATGTGAAAGAGTTGGAGAGGGTGCAGGGAAGTGGGTTCTCCAGTGCACAGCTGGCAAAGGTGAGAATTCAGTACTCTCTCATGGGGGCAGTGTGGCAATAACTGCTCAATTTTAGACCTATACATTCACACACACACACTCTTTACTACAACAATTGCATTTTTAGGATATAGAAATTGTAAAGGCCTATGTACAGAATAGTCCTAGCAATGTTGTAAAGTAAAAGTGAAATACTGGGAAAACTAAGATACCCACTAATAAAGGACTGGCTAAATGGGTTTATAGTACATTTATACTGCAGAATACTATGCAGACATGAAAAAAATACAAATCTAAATGTTCAGATATAGGATTCTCTCCCAAGATAATGTTAAAAAGAAAAAAAAAGATGAAAACAATGTTCTCATTTGTAGTTTCAAAATATATATATAGAAACACGTCTATATACTTAAGAAACATATGGAAGGATCTACAAGTTACAATTCAAGTTGAGGGGAAAGAGATATATTAATACCAGCAATGAAAACTCATATGTAGACTAGAGAGGAAATAGAGGTAGTGTAGAGTGGGCTCATTGTTACAAGAATATCAAGTCAGGCAACCAAGTATCTACAAATGGTCCATCCCTCAGCCAGTTTCTAGATAACAGATATTTAGGAATTATAAATAGGAGGATTCATTGCAATCTCCACTAGCATTTAGGTCCTTTGCTGAGAGTGAACTGTTAAAAAAAATCTGAATTACTGGTATATAAGTAAAACTGCATTTGATTGGAAGACTGACTAGCTTTCTTCCAAAGCCATGAGCAGTTCTGCTACAGACAGCTTCAGAGGACTTCAAGAACCCTTGAAGGGACTTCCCTGGTGGCGCAGTGGTTAAGAATCCACCTGCCAGCACAGTGGACATGGGTTTGAGCCCTGGTCCGGGAAGATCCCACATGCCGCGGAGCAACTAAGCCCATGTGCCACAATTACTGAGCCTGTGCTCTAGAGCCCATGAGCCACAACTACGGAAGCCTGCATGCTACAACTCCTGAAGCCCGCACGCCTAGAGCCCATGCTCTACAATGGGTAGCCTCCACAATGAGAAGCCCCCGCACCACAACGAAGAGTAGCCTCCGCTTGCCACAACTAGACAAAGCCTGTGTGCAGCAACAGAGACCCAACGCAGCCAAAAATAAATGTATGTAAAAAAAAAAAACACCTTGAACCCAAAACTTAGGTCTTCTCTTCTTTGCCCTGTAGGCCAGAGCTCTTCGGGAAACCAAGCCAATCCCTAATCTCATCTTTGCCATTGAACAGTATGAAAAATTTCTCATCCACCTTTCTAAGAGGTCCAAGGTAAACATACTCGTGTTTTCTACCAATCCCATTTACCCTGTGAAGGGACCTGGCAAACTGAAGCAACACAACTGCAGTGGGGGAAAAATCTGCAGTTCTTTTCTGTTTCTGATGGCCTGAATCCAAACATTCATGGATTCAAGTGGGTGTGTGCCTTCCTAGAGGAACTGAAGGGTTTGTCAGAGATAGTTTAGGCTGTCCTGGGCAGGACCTATCGGTAGGAAAATGTGCCCATGTTTACAATCCTGTCACAGGTGAACCTGATGCAGCACATAAAGCTCAGCACCTCACGAGACTTCAAGATCAAAGGGAACATCCTGGACATGGTTCTTCAAGAGGATGAGGATGAAGATGAAGAGGTCAGTGCCTGCTTCTGACTGAAGTGCAGCAAGCCCTAGCCACCCTTTCTAACTGGGGTTAGCAGCCTGTCTGGAGGCAGCCACGGGTTAGTGGAGGAGCAACCACCACAGAACGGGCCAAAAGGTGGTCAGACAAAGATGAAACAGGCTCCTCAAGAGAGGGGTTGTAAACTTGGAACCATACCCAGTTGCCCAGGCTTGTATACATTTTGGGTAGACATTTCCAGAAAGGGGGTGATGAAAACAAGACCCCTTTCTGTGGGTCTTCCCCTGTGATCCTTTGAACCATAGGAAAATCACGAGCCCAAGCATTCTGGCTCAGAAAGCAGTTTACTTCCTCTTTTATCATGCCCTCATTCGAAGGAGGGCCACTCTATGATCAGCTCAGGTTGTCATGCCAGTTTCTTATCCTCCTTTTGCCCTCTGATAAGACTAAAAGGGAGAGGAACAAACCAGTTACAGCAGCACACCGTGAGCCCTATAGCATCTCTGAAGCAGAACTCAATGTTTCCTTACCTCTAGTGCCTAAAATTTCTATCACCTCGGTTTGTCTAACATAAACTGGGAGTTTACATAAAACACCCTGGATTTCTAGCGTCTCAAAAATTTTTAACTTACATTCTTCAGTTTATCACACTCCAAGCCATAATGCACCTGGCCCCATCCACTCCCTTTGCCTATTAGGCATTTGAGTTCAGGGGAGTTATGTAGCATCTTGATGCCCCTTCTCTGTCATCTTGTCCCACGCATGTCCCCAGGTATAACAAAAGCCCAAAAAAAAAGAAGTTAGCACCACCTTACTCTACTGTAGAACTCTTCCCTTCTCCAACATAATTACCTCCCAGGAGTGGGAAAGGGGAGAAAGCATGACTAACACAGGCTTTGATGAGAAGATAGAGGATCTTTGTTTTTATTTCCACTGCCTCCGAGCAGGCTTATCACATTTAGAGCGTTACTTCTCTCCCCTAGGGCACTGCATCAGAGCATGAGGGACAGAACAAAGAACCAGCCAAGAAGAAAAGGAAAAAATAAATGAAACGCCTGAGTTAATGTGAACTTTGGGGCTTCTGCTTTCTTTTCACCCAGCAAGCAACAATGCCCCCTTGTCCTACAGCCTGCACCAGTGTTGGCATCTTGGTTCTGAACTAATTGCACCATCAGTGAGAGGCAATCATTCTTGGCAGGTCCTGCTACTGAAAAATGGCTGCCCTTAGGCAAGCCCTTTTGCAAAAAAAGCACAGCTGAAAGCCTGAGTTTAGGAGCCTGCACTGCCCCGATGAAGCTCCACGGGAGCAAATACAGAGCCTCCAGACAGAGCTATGGTCCAGGCTGGCTTCATTTTTCCAGGGAGCCTTTGGTGAGTTCAATTATCTGGTAAATATCCAGTGCTTCACCTGAAAAATAGTGCAAATTGGTTAGGATGCTTCCTCAAGAATTGTTAACTCACAGGTCAGAAGTGAGAAAAGGAACTTAATTAATGTTAAGGTCAAAAAGTACAGAAGGGTTCAGAGTAATTGCCAGGAATGGTAATGTTAACATTTGGGGAGGATCTGTTTTCTTTTTCGTATAAAATAAGTTTATCTTAGACACATAGAAAATAAGCTTTCTGATTTACTTGTTTGGCACTCAAAGCACAGTTTTTTCACTTAAGAATGTACTTTGACTTTATACAGTAAATCTTCAAACATTTCCGTTGTGGTTGAAGAGGGAAGGGAACAGATGGAAGAAACCAGAGTTTCAAACATTCCTTCATTTACTGTGAACAGCTTTCTAGAAACACATGCCTTTGTGATTTGAGCATCATGCTCACTTTGGAGCCAGGGCACATTATAAACTGAAACAGCCCAGAACACAGCACAAGAAGTAGACTTCTTATTCTCTGGTGCCCCAAGCTTCGTGTTGTCCAAGACCACTTTCTATGCCTAACGTCCTACGAGCGAGTAACGAGGAACAAAGGTGTTGTGCTCACCCTCGGGAATCCCGTATCTCCTTTCCATCCCAGTTGGGTTGGAAGGGGTTTTACAATCCATGGTCACTTCCTTCCTGAGGCACTGGTCGATATCGACTGTACTGAAAAAGGCGACTGACTGGGGCAAGTCATTCAGACCCAGCTTGTAGGCAAACATGCACCTGAAAGAGACCCGACCTCCTCTCACAGTCATGTCCCTGCTGTGAATCCAGGAGAGATGACCTGGTATCCGTAAGGCAGAGCCTCCCCCCAGCCAGCTCTGTTCACTTAGCAAAGAAAGCTGAAGGGCCAGCACTGCCCGCTATCCAGCAGCCGAACACCTCCCGCTGAGACACGTGCAATTATGGACTCAAAACACACCTTTTTTTTTCCAGTTTGGTACACTTTATTGATGTCAAAATTTCAATTATTGGGCCAGAATTTGAATATACGAGGACTTTCATTAGCTCTGTTAAACATAACCCCCCAGGAGATGATTAAGAGGGCAGCGGAGACAGTGTTGAGTATTGTAAAACATTATTTACCCATTAATCAGGATAGATCATGGTTCCCAAACTGGTTCTGGGGCAGATCAACATGAAACTGTAACATCATTAATGTAACCATATAAACTAGGAATTTTACTACCAAAAAACACAACTCAATATATAAAAAAAAATGTTTTTAAAATCACATTTGAGTTTCCCCATTAACAATGTTTTCTGTCAGTATTCAGAATAACAAACTTCTGGCACTTAATTCTTAACATTTACGAATGGAAGAAAATATCTCAGTTTTCTACGGGTTGAGAAAAGCCTCTGTCATTTTGATTTTCAAAACAGAAAGGTGTGTTCTGAGGGGAGCACAATTTGAGAACTACTCTTTGGAACAACTGCCCTGGCTTCTACCTTCTCACCACCTCAGTGATCTAGTCTTGGTATATGACACTTTCAATCCCCCAAAAATTTTTTTCTAAAGGTTGAGGCCAGTCTTTTTTAAGACTGCTACAAGTTTTAAAAATCAGAGAGAAAAGTGGGAACATTTATTTCTGGGGGGATGAAAATTCAGATCATGCTCAGCCTGGTCCAAGCCCCACATATCTGGTATATAGTCATGCCAGAGAGGCCACGGGCCTTGCCTACCTGGTCAAGAGGTTGGTGATCTGCAGGGCAAGGGCAGCGCGGTAGCGGTCCTCCTCCCGCACCAGGTAGCGAACCTCATCGTGGATGCTGATGCAGAAGCGCCCATCAATGGCAAACTCCTCAAACAGCCACTTCATGGCCACAAGCATGAGGTGTAAGTAGTCCACAGCGGAGCTCTGCACCACCCAGTTCACACGGCTGGTCATAAACTGGGGAGGGAAGGTAGGCACAGGCGAGAAGGGTTAAACCACATACCAGTTCACTAGAGTAGGAGGTAGTACAGGAACCCTGCCCTCCCTGCGACCCTCTCCCCATGTTCCAAGGGTAGTAGGATACCTCCCCCTGGACAGCAGAGGGCTCCAGGGCTCGGGTGATGCGGCAGCCCAGCACCGGGGTACATGGTGTGTCAGACATCGCAATGCTCTCCAGCTTATTGAACATTTCTGACTCTGTGCCCCCCATCCAGGCTCGTTCAGCAACCACCTCCCACTTCTTCCATTGTGATCTGGGGGGCAAGGAACAAAGAGAGGGCAAGCTTTGTCTTTTAGCATCTTAGAGCTAAAAACAAAGCATCCCAGCTTTCCCCAGGCCAGCCCAGACCCGCCCTCCATCCTTAACACAGACAGTTCTCACTTCCTAGAAGCTTCTCTCTGGATCTTGCGTAGATCCTGCAGGGAAACCCAGCCATCCTCGGTCCTGTCCACAGGGAGGTCCAACTCCCTCAGCAGCCACTCGCCCTCATCTGACAGCCGATACCTTGGGGGGGGGGGGTGCAGTGTCACAACTGTCATTCCCACGGGAACGCCTCTTCTATGCCAAACCCTGGGCTAGGAGTGTTCAATCCCCTCTCCACTTCCACAACCACCCTGGGGTCGTGCCTTTCCCCTACAAGCTCCACTTCAGAGGGGGAAAAGGCTCAGAGATACTAAGTGACTTTGTAAGATCACACAGCCAGGAAGAGGTAGAGCCTAGACAGGAACCCAGGATTCTGGAGACTACATGAGGGTAGCCCGATAAAGGACATATTCCAACACGAGAACCACGACTGTTATTATTGTCCTAATGCCCTAAACACTGCACTGCCCCATGACCAACAGGTGGCATGTAGTAGTCCAGAAGGCAGCAAGAGCTATCACCCCACATTGGGGGGGGGGGGGCGGTGCGGTGCGCATAGAGGGGATAGAACAGGCTACTCCCTGAAAGGGAGAGGACAGAAGACAACCTACAGCCAGGCCCGACTGACCCTTCTCACTCCCCACTGCCCCAGACTCCCAGCTTCAATGCAACTTCAGACATCACCAGGCTTGTCTCCAGATGGCTCCAGAGCCACGCCACTCACCTGCTCAAAGTGCACCAGGGTTTCCCCACCACCCCTCAGTCCAGACTCCTCTGTGAGGCCAGCAAAGGTTTCCACAACTAAGGCCCAACCTCTTCTGTCGTCACTGCCTTGCCTCCGCCAGCACACACCGCCCACGGTGCATGCCACCCCCAACCCCATGTCCTCCTCTCACCTCCCTGGACAATACTCGGCTCCCCTTTTCTGCCTTTATGCAGTTACTACTGAACTGTTATCACTTAACTTTTAGTCTTTCCATGAGGAGGTCAGCTAATTAAACGTGGACACCGTATGTTATACCCACGCAAGTTGTAAAGGCACCTCTCCTCCCTCACACTCGATTCAGGAACCCTCCTAGGAGGCTGCTGAGGCCCTGAGCAAACAATAGGTACTATAGGCGGAAGCAAACTGAAGCCTGGGAAGGCTTTCTCCTCTGTCAAAATCAGTTTAAAGTCTCTGGTTTTCCATAGGCCCTCCTGTCAACTTGTCCTACTAAACCGCCTGCTGCACTTGCTCTCACTCTCTGTAGGCACGTGAGTTTGCAACCCCACGTTACTGTTCGCTCTGCATGACCAGAGCTCTGACAGCATAACAAAAGCACAGCTTTAACTCTATGAGGAAAACTGAGCATTAAGCAAGCAGATGTCACAACCCAAGGACAAACCACCCTAGAACTAGGTCACAGGGGTCTGGAGGAAGAGGGGCCAGGTGAGGACTCACGTAATGGGAAGAGGTAGAAAAGAATGGGGTGGTAAAGGTAGTAAAGCAAGCCTGAGGCCCTGGGGTAACGTGGATGGGAGAGGCACCCTCACCTGCGGAGGCCCTTGGTGACCGCATACATCTGTCGGGCCTTCTCAGCTGCCTCCTGCTGCGTGAGCCGGTGGTTGAACTGCATTAGCAGGCGCTCAGCGAAAGGCTGCCCGGCCCCGTAGATGCGGCCATAGTTGAAGACCTTGGCGTGCTCACGGCTGATGCCCACTGTGGCAGCTGTCTTACTGTGTAGATCGGTGCCCCTGCTCTTCCTGCCCTGCAGTGTCATCCACCCAAAGGCTGTGCAGCCTGGGGGGCGAGGCAGGAGTGAGAAAACAGGCTTCAGAAATAATCCTCCTGGCGAGGCATCAGGCTGCCACCGCTTTGCTCCGGCCCCGGCTCCTGCTCACCATGCATGCCGGCAAAGTGGGCGTCTCCAAGCACAGCTGCAATCCACA
The DNA here is from genome assembly GCF_949774975.1 of Lagenorhynchus albirostris. NCBI lineage: Eukaryota > Metazoa > Chordata > Mammalia > Artiodactyla > Delphinidae > Lagenorhynchus > Lagenorhynchus albirostris. The sequence goes on along the minus strand of NC_083095.1, from coordinate 164,761,946 downwards.
GCTCCTGTGAGTCCACATCAGCACCCACGAGGATGTAGCCGGGCGGGGCCTGCACCATGGCCTTCAACTCACTGCCTACTCGGTCAGGCTGCAGGAAGAGTGAGGTCAGCCCCGACCTAGATACCCCAGTAGACTCCTCCCACCCATCCCTGGAGCCTGACTAGACGGAGAATGCTGGAGCCCTTCCTGAGGGGATGGTTTTAAGGAATGCCAGCCAGCAGTGCCCCAAACTCCACAGTTCCAGGTAAAGAATCCCTGCTCCGTGCCTGGCTCTATACCCAGCCCCATCTAGACTCCACAATAGCTGTGCCTAGCATGCCTTGTCAATGTCCGGCCAGGAGCAGGTGCCCAGAACATATTTGCTGAAAAGCTGGATGAGTTGTGAAGCTAGATTTGAACTTGAGTCCTGCCTGACCCAGATCTTAGGTTCCTTTTCATGCTCCTCAGCAAAGTCCCTCTGCAACCCAGCTTCTAGACACACAGGAGAGAAAGGGCAGGACCAGAGGTGCAGAGGACACATACCCGGGCATTGCTGGCAGTGAGCCATGTGGGCTCTACAGCCCGTCGAGTGATGGTGCCAGCGGTCACAACCTGGGGCAGGATGGCCCCATAGCGGCCTTCCTCATCATAGTGTGGGTGCCTGGGGGGAGAACATGAGGCTCAGCAGCTTGCTTGGGTCCTAGGACCCGCCCCCGTTTTCCCGTTCCCACAACCACTTGCCAGGACATACCTGGTCACAGCACGGGGCAGAGCTGACCTGGGCAGCCACACCACCATCTGGGAGCTATGGGGACAGACGGGTTGCTCAGCACAGCCATAGGGAGCACACACTCCATCCCCCATCACAACACGGCCCTCATTTGCCCAGCTTTGGGGGTTGCTGTGCCCCCTCCTTGCCCAGCCTCAACCCTTTTCCCACTGACTTGACTCAGGTTGGGCCTAGCATCTACCGTCTAGGAGCATAAGCCACCGGGAACTAGCTAGGCATCTGAGGCAGCTTCGGCCCCCGTCCTGGAGTATCCATGAGGCACCCAGCACCAGCCCTGCCACCACTGCCTTTTCCAGGCTCAGGGCAGACTTTACCAACCCATCACAGCACGCTTCTCACAAGAGTGTGCTGCTGGCAGCCACAAACCCCTCAGAACTAGCCTTCGACCCATTTGCCATTCCCAGCCTACAGGACCCACTCCCAGCCCCCAACAGAACTTACAGGCTACTAGCCCTCCATGGAAGGGGCCACAGAGCTGGGAGGGGCCGCGAAGGTCCTACAGTACCACTCTTTTTACATAACAGGGAAACTGCAGCTGGAGAGGGAACGAGCCTTGTCCACGGTCCCATGGCACCGGGACCACAAGCAGCCAGGCCTCTAGACCAGGCTGTCCCTCCACTGCAGCACAGGCTGTCAGGGGCCCCTGGGTGGAAGGCAGGGGAAGGGATCCCAAGACTGCAGTAACCCAGCCAGAGGCACGGACAGACAGCATGTCTCTGCCCTCCCACAGTGACCCACCTGATACGTTTATGGGCATTCCTCCAAAAAGAAATCATTTTGTTGATTTCCAAGGCACGGGGCCCACTGGCACCTCCTGGGCCAGCCTGCAGGGTGCCGTCCTCCATCTTGGGCAGGAAGTCTTTGGCAAAGGGGCTGCCCACATTGCAGCTGTTACCATCCTGAAGAGAGCAAAGGAAGCAGGGGCTGGAGGCACATGGCAGACCCCTCGCTGGGGAACTGATGCCCTGTGTGCCTGGGCTCTGCCCAGCACTGAGCCCACAACCTCAAGCAGAGCGGTCTGGGGCAAATTCCTGACTGCAGCGCGCACACACACACACACGCACACACACACACACACACACACCTAGCTCCCCTCACACACACCTAGCTCCCCTCACAGTAACAGCCATCAGTCAACAGATCCTATCATGTACCAGATGTGGCACAGACACCTGACATGCCCTGTGTCATTTAATTCCACCACCATGCCCCTCACCACCCAATTTTCAGAAGGAAGACAAAGCCTCAGAGAGATGACAACATTTGTCTGAGATCATACTCTGCGCCACTACTACCAGCATTCCTGCAAAAAGGGAGTCTCCCTGTTTGAGTCACTCTGGAGGCCTACTGTGCACCCTGAGCACAGCGAGGACACCAGGACACACCTTGTGAGGCAGCTTGAAGAACCAGCAGCCGGGGATATCCACATCATTGTAGGGTCCGTTGCCATGGTGATAAGCTGGCTGGCTGGCTTTTGGGCCACCAGCAGCAGTCTGTGGGGGCCACACACCTAGATCAGGCCCTGCTCCAGCACCTGCATTCAGCGAGGGCCATGGGGTAGGGGGTGGGAAAAGGGCCTGAAATGGCAAGCAGGTAAGCTGGGAAATGACAGGATGGCTATGAGGTCTCAGGCTTCCTCCTTGGCCTCCAACAAGTATGGGGCCACCCAAAGGCAGGGCAGCCATCTCCCAGCTCCCCAAGATCCTGGGAATTCTCTGGGGGGAAAGAGCTACTTGGGCACAAGAGGAGGGCCCTGCCACCCAACACCCACCCAGACAACCCCTGAGCAGGTGCCCAGCTCACCAGAGCTGGGGGTTGACCTGGAACTGCCACTCGCAAGTTCTCCATCCTGGCCTCGGCCTCCACTTCTAAGCAGCCCATTTCTTCCACCTGGATGGGCCCAGGTACCAAGGAAGTGAAGCAGAGGGCTGGCTTGGCCCAAATCCACCACCCCTCCCTGCGACACGCAGACAGCCCAGGACAGCCTGAGGTGGACAACTGAGCGCATCCACCCAAAAGGCCACCCCTTCCTTGAGGGAACAGAGCCCCCTCCCCAGAGCTCAGGCTCAGAGCCCGCCCTCACCGTCTGCCACATGGTGCTGCTGTCGGTGAGCAGGAACTCCTCAGCCAGGTCTGCCTCCTGCGGCTCCAGCTGCTGCTTCCCCTGTTCAAGACAGTGCTTCCTGTACAGGGACTCGATGGCTCTGCGCAGAGAACAGCAGCAGCAGCCTCTGGTTACCGGGTGCCCCCTCCGGGCCAGGCAGCTCGCCGGGGGCCTTCCGCGATTCCCTCCGTTTAGCCTCAGAATCAGCTCTGGGGCGGAAGTGGACAGCACTTCCCCTGGTTCATAGACAGGGAGTGACAAATTGAAAATGACGGCACAATGGTGGCAGGCTGGGTTTCGAGGCCTGGGCTGACTCAAATCTAAGCGCTTCTCCCCAGAGCCGCCACCTCCCCAGGAAAAGGTCTGGGAGCCCAGCAGTGGGAAGTCAGGGCTAGGCCCTGCCCCAGGCTGGCTCCTGCCCGCTCATCCATCCTTCAGCTGCAAAGGGGCAGACTGATCCCTGCCCCTCTGTCCTAAGGCCCCACGGGTGGTTCAGGCTGCCCCGCAGAGCCAGGACTCTCAATTCTGGGCCACTTCAAGTGCTATGGCTTCTCCCCAACACCTGCCTGTCAAAAGCTCAAGGGTTTGTGAGCTCAGACAAGAAACTGACTTCCCTAGGGCCTTTGTTTTGCCAACTCTAAAATGAAGATAACCGCGGGACTGCCTGGGAAACAAACAAGGGAAGCACTGTAAAACGTTTATTAACACAGAATATAATCAGTGCTCAATAAATTACACTCAAAAAAGGGGGACAAAGCTCATCCCCCGTCACTTCCAACAGCCCTCCCTCTGCACACTCCTGTGAGGGCAGCTGGGCTGCCGGGCCCAGGAGCAGGGCCTCAGTCCCACCCACTCCAAGCACCACACCCTCAGTCCCACAGGGCTCTGAGGTCCAGACACAAAAGGCAGCCACCAAACAAAGAACTAGAACCCAGACTCTCAGACCCGAGCTCTTTCCACTAGCCTGAGCTGGGTTTGGTCTCTCTAGCCAAGGGGAAGGGGTGCCTAGCCTCCAGCCCCTTCCTCCCTGAGCCAGAGCCTTACGTGTAGGGGCAGGCCACCCCAGCCGACGTTAGGCCGCTGCCTGGTGGCACCTTAGCCAGGTTGTCCCGCCGCCCGGGCACCAGGTATCCCCAGCCATGCCGCTCCGAGTAGTGCAGAGGGAAGCCGTCCCAGGTCAGCGCCATGAGTTTAGGTGTGACGCGCATCTGGAGACTGAGGAGACTGGGGCCTGGGGTCCACGCAGGGTCATCTAGCCGGGGACAGAGCTTCCGATACCACCTATGCCCCGCCAGAAGAGAGCAGTGTCATGGTAGTCGGGGGAGGACAGTGTGTGACGGCAAGGGCCCCACCCACTCTCCAAGACCCCAAGGCTTTCTGGTGACCTCGGCCTACAGTCACCATCCCTTCCCTCTGGGATACAGCCAGGACCCCCACGGAGTCCCCTAGAATAATTCGAATATCCCAGAAGGAAAGATCCTATGTCAGCCCCCCTGTACTACTCAGAAGTCAGGACCCACATGCATAACCTAGGGCAGGACTCCTTCCCCAGCTCCATTTCATGCAGGGAGCAAGTAGATCTGCCCTCCCACCACTGCTCTAGAGGCACACCAGAGCCTTCAGAGCTCCATCCCTCACGTGCTGTTCACCGGAGCCAACACAAGGGTGAGGCAAGTGAGGCACTCAGGGCACAAAATTTAAGGCGGCCTCATCTCAGGCAAATATAAAGTTGGTACTCTGCTGTTCACCCTGGCTGCCCCTATTTTCTCATCTCTGCCACTCTATGGGGTGTGAATGAAGGGTCACCTCCCCAAGGAAGCCTTCCTTGATTTCCCCAAGCAGAGTCAGGCACTGCCTCAACACTGATGACTCTTCTGTCTCATCATGGATATAAAGTCCAGCTGCGCTGGTTGGTCTGCACAACTGGCTCCTCCCAGGGAGAAGCTACTAGAAAGAAGGAGTTATGTTCCTATTTGTACTCTCAGAGGCTACTGTGAGGCCCAGCACACAGCAGGTGCTTAGTGCACTTGTACCGCTTAAGTCCAGTGACCCAGGAGTCAGAGCAAACTAGTGAGCAGGACTGGAAGACAGCAGGAACAGATGGCAGCAGGTTAGTAAGGGCCCATATGCACACCACCCCCTGTGCTGGGGCCCAGAATAGAGGTGTCCCAGGGTGGAGGGAGGGGTAAGGATGGCCGCTGGACATGTTAGGGAGACAGGGCTTACCCTGGGTGCCCAGGAAGGTGCTGGGGCCGCTTAGGCAGGAGCTCTGTGGTCCCCCTGAGCTGCTCCAAGCAGGCGCGGGCCATGACATCTCGCTGAAACTCCTCCTCCTCACTGGGGGGGCCAGGGTCTGCACAGGGTCGGGGAGGACAATCAGGACCAGAGGAGGGTCTCTCACAAAGGCCTGCCCAGCCTACTCATGTCCAGAAGGCCGGAGCAACCCCTTCCAAGGGACACCCCGGTCAGGACCTTCCCAGGGTCCATCCCTGCTCCACCTCCCGCCCATGTTCCCCACCTTCCTGATCCTTGGGATCCCCAGGAGCCTTGGGCCCCTCGACAGGCAACTTGCTGGCTGCGGCCGGCTCCTTCGTCTTCACCTTCTTTGCCTTCTTCTGCTTAAATTCCTGCAGGTCCCACTCTAGGTCCCAGAGCCAGGGATCTTCTTTGTACCTGCACAGCCAGTCCACCAGGGCAGGGCTAAGGCCAAGCCGAAGGCCAGCCCTCCCACCTGCCCATGCCCTGCAGGGGGATCCAGCCGCCCAAGGCCTGGCTACCTCTCTCCTGAGAGCAGCTGGCAGGCATCGTTGGCCAGGTCCATCAGTGACTTCTTCATCTCCCACTGGAGCTCCTCGTAGGTGCTCTGTGCCTCCGCCAGGTAACGCTCCCAGTTCTGGTTGACGGGCAGGTAGGAGACACCCATCTCCAACATGCCAGCCAGAGTCACCGGGTGGGGACACCTTGAGGACAAACACCAGGGCTGCCATAAATGACCACAGGAGGCAAGGCTTTGGCCCAATCCCTGGGCCAGCCTGGCGATCCTCAACCCAACCACCCACGTCAGAGAGACAGGGGTTGAAACCCCAGCTCTACCATCTCCCAGCCATGAGACCCTGGCTAAGTCACTTCATCTCTCTGAGCCTAAGTTCCTTCATCTATAAAATGGGAATAATATCATCCCATCCTCAGGGGTAATGGGGGGAATGACAGATCACAAAAATGAAAATGGCTGCCATTTGCTGAGTAATGACTAAGCGCCAAGCACTGTGCTACAACCCCCCACACACAAAAGATCATACAAGAACCTCACAACTGTAGTCAAGTATATTTGTGTATGTTTCACAGATAAGAACATTGAGGCTCAGGGAAACCAAGTAACTTGCCCAAGGTCAAATGAGTTGGATAGGATAATTAAGATTAGAACCAGGTCTGGCTGACGCTTATGACTCTGACCACATCATAAATCTGACTCACTAGCAAACATAACCAAGACGGATGTGAAGTCCTTGGCTCAGGATCTGGGTTCAGAGACGGTGCTCAGCAAACCAGGGCCACGCACATGAAACAAGCACAGCCTCAGCGCCCCCCTCCAGGGCCTCTGTAGAAACCCCAGAGTCCAAGGCCCAGGTGGCCACCACTGGACAGAGTGGCTCCATGCTCTCAGCCCAGAAAGGCTAAGGCCCCCAGCCTGAGAAAGGCCCAGCACCACCTGGTTACGGTGGGCCCGGGTACCAGGAACCCACTGACCCCCATGGGTTCCCAGAGGGGCTCTCCCTCACCTCTCCAAGAAGAGCGGTAGCTGCTGCTGGAAAACCTCATAGGTGGCCCACACGTCCTGGGCACAGTACTGCATCAGGTCCTGGCACAGGCGACAGGAAGGCGCTGGGTGGGCAGCCATCCCACTACCACCACCGGGCCTCTCAGGGTCAGGTCTGGCAGCTACACTCCCCAGGGTCACTAGGGGTCTGCCACAGCCCATGTCCCCAGAGCCCCTCTCCACCACCATACCTGGAAGTTCTCACGGATGTCCTTCATGCTACCCTTGACAAACAGCTCGCGGGGCTCCTTCTCTAAGCGAGGCCCCCCCACGTAGAGGCTGTGCACGTCTGCCAGATTATTGACACTGCTGATGTCTAGCCAGTCCCAGGATGAGATCTGGAGGCCAGAGCAAGGGACACGGCAGATCAGCTCAGTCTCAAGCCAGACAGGCCGGCCGGGGAGGGGGGCCTCCCACAGTGTGCTCTCACCGCTGGGCCGTTGGCTTTGCTCTGGGATTTCTGGCCTCGCTGTGTGGGGTGCCGGGCCTTGCGCTTGCCCTGCTTGGCTGCCATCCACAGACTGCGCTGGAAGCTGCTTAGCCCTGAGATGGCCATGTGCATGCTCATGGTGTCCAGGAAGCGCATGTGGGAGCCCTGAGGAGGAGAGGCTGCAGCTGAGGGGCCAGTTTACCCCTGCTTCGGCACTTCAGCCCACCAGCCCCACCTCAGCCTCCCCTCCCAGCCCACAGCCTCCCAGCGCTAAAGAGTGTCTTCATGCTTGCTCACGCTTGTCCCTCCACCTGTGAGGGGCCTGCCTTCTCAAACCCTAGCCACGCTTGAAAGCGCAGGCCTGGTTGAATCCCAATACACAGGCCTTCCCAGCATCCAGCAACAGCTCCAGGGGCACCTTGGGAACAGAGTGGCCAAAACGAGGCCTTCCAAGCTATCAGGCTCAGCCCCCAGCCCTGCCGCTCAGAAGCTCTGTGGCCCTGGGCAAGTCAACAAGGCTGTCTGAGCCTCAGCACACTCAGCTAGAGGCTAAGGCTACTCTCACCTGCCCTGCCTTTCTCCTAGGGCACTTTTCACAGAATTAAGAATTGCCACAACTATGGTTCTGAGTGTTTGATGTGTGCACTGTTCAAACCCTCTCAACAATCCTATGAGGTAGCTTCCGCCATCTCCCTCTTTTTACAAATAAGGAAACTGAGGCTCGGTTTCCTTAGTTGTAAAAGGGATGTTAAGAGGCTCGAGCTGCTCACCAGTGGCCAAGGCAGGATGGGAGCCCAGGCCGTGGGGCCCACAGCCTCCAAAGACCCACGCTAAGCTCTAAAATGCCGCACAGAGATAAGGGCCATTAGTACCCTTTGACAACTCAGGTCCTGTGCCAGGCAGACCCTAGGGACAGAACAGCTGGGTACAGGGACCACGGGCAGGGCTGGTCAACAGGAGGCCCTGTAGCTTCTACAAAGGTGATGGAGGCACTGGCCAGGAAAAGCAATGCCTTCCCTAGCCACTGAGAGCAGGGCTCTTAGCCCACCCGGTGCCAGAGGCTACATTTGGCCCCATGAACCATACCTGGATCAGGTACTGCTCCCTGATATGGGCCCGGTCGAAGCACACGTTGTGCCCCACCACTAACTGCTCCTGCCAGTCTCGCTGGGTGGGGCCGCCGGCACTGGCAGGGACCTCCAGGGGAATGAGGTCAGCCGGCGATAGCTGGCTGGTCCAAGAGTAACGCTCTTCCACCAGCCGCCGGCTGCACCAGGAATACCTGAGGGAGGTGAGAGGCAGGCAGGTTCAGCACGGAGGCATTCAAGTTCCACCCCACAATCCCCACTGCACACCTACCACCACATGCCAGGCCCTACGCTAGCAGCTGGGGGTACAAGGGAGACCACGGGGTGCTCCTAGAGCTAGAGGTCGGGCGGGGTGCTGCCCGGGTATGTGTTGGGAGTGCGGAGGAGTTACAAAAGCTTTACTTTTCAACCTCCACAGAGAGAAAGGGAGCTAAGTGCCACAGTCCCGGGGGTCCCAGATGGGCATTCAGCCCGGGCCATCAAGGTGTTTGTTACGCCCAGGGCTCACCAAGTCTGTGCTTGGCTCTGAGGTGTCTTAATGACCGTTATCAACCCCTCACGTTGATAAGCACAAAATGGCTAATGTTCAAAGTGCTAGTAAAGAAGAAAGACAATTATAATAAAACCCAAAGTGGAATTTTTTTTTTAATTCAAAGTGGCAAAAAAAAAAAAGACAAATGCTGCACACGTGTACAGGATGAATCATCTGACGGCTGGAAAGATTCTGAAGGACAAAGAGTGAAACACGCACCTTGTAGAAGGTGCTGTGTCTCTGAACAACCACCCTCAGTGAGAGACCAGGGAAAGTGCCAGAATGGAGGAAATGTATGCACATGTGCTAGGAAATATGTGCTAGGGTTGGGGTGGGAGGGGCAGGGGATGAGTGCTGCCTGCTGGGGGCCGGACACCGATTCAGGAAAAGGCTCGAGTTTGCTCAAGATCCACAAGACTAAGTGTGGGGAAATGGCTGCTGAGCAAAAGCCTTTTGTGAACCGCAGATTACACCAAAGGGTCAAGGCCACTCAGCATCAAAGTGAGTGACGAGGCCACATGTGTGGCCACCACAGCTGCGAACAAGCTGCCCGTTTCCCTTACGGCGGGGAGGAGGGGTTATCTGCCGCAACAGATACAACAAACATAAAACTAGTTTCTTTGGGGGAAGGGGTTACCAGCAAAAAGAGGTTCCTAGTGTTAAACCCGGTAAAATCTAACTCACACTCCAAATGATGGGAAAACGCTCAGGGACTCAAGTTGAAACCTCCTCCCCTTTCAATTCAACATGTCAAAGCCCTCAAACAAACACAACACAGAAGAAAAGGCTGAAGGATGTCAAATATTTGAGGCTGTGGTGATGACAGGGACTTTAGTTGCAATAAAAAGCCAGACTGGTGTCAAGATCCGGGTCTGCAGCTGTACGTGAGAACCATCTTTTTAAATTTATTTGTGATAAAAAAAGAAGAACGCCAAAATGCAAACACCTCTGGCAAATTTAAGATGAGTCAGGACCAACGCCGTTAACACTACACTTTTCCTGTGAATCTTAGATCGGTGTTGACAGCCTGTGTAATGTCCCTCTGGTCTGATGACCAAAGCCCTTACCAGCAGCCTTCGGGAAGCTGCCCTCTGGGCCATCCAAGGCTTTTCCCTCCCACTGGAAACTGCGGGCTGCTCAGGAACCTGATGTTACACAGCCACGCGGCAGGGATGTGCCCAGGTTAAAAGTGGACTGCCGTCAGGGTCCCATCTGGCACCTCCCACCCCCCGCCATAGTCAGGCTCCCAGAAGGAAGGCCCCAGCATGAGTCCAGTCCTCAGCAATGACTTCTGCCGCCAGGCAAACTGCACAGTGCCCCCAGTACCACCGGCAAGAATGGAATGAGAATGAGAGGAGGATGGGAAGGACAGGGAGAGAAAGAGATGAAAAATTAGGAGAGGAAGAAGGAGGAAAAGAAAAGGGGGACTTCAGGGAAATTGGCCAAGAATGACCAAAGATCAAAAAACAAGTCCTTCTTATCACTGGTTTCCTAATTTCCTTTCAGCCACCACAGTCTACTTTACTTTCTCAAATGATGGACAGCATTCCCTCTATTTTGACCATCAAGTTACACAGTAAGCACTGAGATTCTCATCTTAACTGGAACTACATCAATGAGGAATCATCTAGTTTTGCTCTTTTCAGCCGTTAATGCCTACCTTATCTATTTAGCCATGCTTTCACCATTTTCAACTGCATATTTAACATTTCGCAGCTTTCTTTACAAAGATGTAGCTTCCAATAGGAATAAAGAAACTGCCAACTTTTTTGCTGGCCATGCCTGAAAGCATTAAGGTTGTAAATAGTATTTTAATCCTGGAATGAAGAATAAAAAAGGGGAGAAAAGTACTGCCATCATTGTTTGAAAAAGAAACTTGGGTAGCACTTAGAAAGTTATTTAAAAAGAAAAGAGAGATTGAATATACCTTTTGGGGACAAAAATGCCTGCAAGCCTGCTTGGAAGGCTGGGGGAAGGAAGCAGTTTCTCAGCTGGGGATGGTCACGGGTTGGGTGGGGGCAGTTTCCCGAGGGGAGTGGGTATTTGGAAACACTGAAATGGGTCGGGGCGGCGAGGATTTGGTCTGGCATTTAAGGGAGGAGCTGGGGATGCTGAGTGTCCTATACTGCCTGAGCCATTCCCGCAAAAGGTAGGTTTCTCCTGCCCAAAATTACCAATAACATCCCCAAATGGAAACACTGTTCAAATGTCTTGGACTAACTTCTCAGGAAGCTACTAGGGCAAGTGGGAAGGCACCAAATCAAGGTGATCTCAAGTGGTCTCCCAGTCAGTCTCAAGTTCAAAACACGTGATTCTCTGCACAGCCCCTATCACCACGTGACATTTGCTTGGGTGTTGTTTACTACCCATACCTTCCTACCAGAAAGTAAGGTCTGTAAATGCTGGGGTCAAGGCTTGTTTTAGTTCACCGAGTCCACAGTCCCTGGAAATCCACCCACCAAACACATAGTGGGAGCTCACCAAACCATTAAGCTGGGCCCCCCACATGTGCTCAAGTCCCCTGACCCCTGCCCGTACTCACCAGGCCGAGGGGGATATGGCCACCGCCAATGTGGGGCAAGTTCCCTCTGCCAAGCAGACCTCCACGTCGAACACCAGGGCCCGCTCCTCGGGGATGGCCACGGGTTCGGCCTCCCCCGCGGGGCCGTACCGGGTCCAGCCCTCCGCCCAGGCCCAGCTCGGGGGCCGGGGGGCCAGCTGGGCCTGCAATAACAAGTTGGCCGCCTCCAGGTAGGGCAGGCTCTGCTTCTGGGCCAGGAGGCGGAAGTGCTGGTCCAGGCTGCCCCCGTAGAGGGGCGGCAGGCGCAGCTCCACGTCGGGCAAGGGCGCGGCCGGCTGCCCCCAGAGCCCGTGCTTCTGCAGGTGCTCGACGCTGCGGCGCACCGCGGCCTCGCCGGGCATCTCCCCGCCGTGCCCGAAGATTTGCTCGTGAAGCCCTCTCGAGAGCATCTGGATGTGCAATGGGTTGTGCCGCAGCTGCCCGCCCTCCGAGGACGGCACTGGCCGCGGCGGCGGCGACGGCTGCGGCGGCTGCGGCTGCCCGTCGCTGGGGACGGGGCCGGAGGCGGAGCTGGAGACCCAACGCCCCGGAGCTGGAACCGGCCCTGGCCCGACGGTGGCGCCGGCCACCTTCCTCCAGAGCAGGCGGCTCATGGTTGGTGCAGGGAGCCCCCCGCTGGGAGTCAGCACACCTGGCTTTGGGCTCCAGCTTGGCAGCTTCTACTGGCTGAGAGACGTGGAGAGAGACACGTCCTGTCTCTGTTTTCCTGTCAGTGAAATGGTTCTGACCATGCCTGCCTTCCACCCACAAATCCTAAAGGAGACAGATGATATACAGTGTTACTAATGACACACGTAACATGTGTGATATTAACAGCCATCATTCCTTAAACATCTTCTGCGGCCCAGGCAGTGTGCCAGGTGCCTTTAGGTACATTTTCTCAGTGAATCATCAAACAACCTTGGGAAATAGCAATACCCCTCCTGAGGAAAACTGAGGTTCACGTAAGTTCATCAGGGAAGGTGAGAGACGTGGTTAAGAGGGCAAACTCTGAATAGGAGGACGCGGGTTTGAATGCTGGCTCTGGCTCTTACGAGACGTGTGACCTTGGGCAAGCTCCTTAGGCCCCAATTTCCTACTCTGTAAAATGGGGTTACGGATTCTACCTGTCATACAGGGCTGCTGTTTGGGTGACACAGGGCAAACACGCCGCGCGGCCCGGCCCTCGGCAAGTCCTCGGCAAATGGTGGCTGCCTTTATCGCAACCGCCGCAGCCCGAGGGCCTAGCGCCTTTAGGAGACAGCGCCCGGATTCGAACCCGCCAGGTGGGCCGCCGTCCCGCGGGGCCCCGACCCACGCCTGAGCCCGGGCCCAGCAGGCCGAGGGCGCCCTGCAGGGGGCGTCGGCAGCGGCCCCCGCGCTCCCGGCCGCCCGCCCGCCCGCTAGCCTGAGCCCGGCGGCCGCGCCGCGGTGCGCCCTGGGACCAGCCTCCGCCCAGCTCAGGGCCTCGCTCCCTGACTGGAGAGGGAGGGGCCGCGCCGCCGCTCAGGGACCCGGCCTCCCCTCAACGGCGAACCCGCCGGAAACCTCAGTCCGCCCGGTGCTTCCTGGTCTGCGGCTCCCGACCCCAGGCCGGCGACGCGGCGTCTCCCTCCGCGCGGCCTATGCAGCCTCGGGGTGGCGTGTGGCCTGCACCGAAGCAGTCCGCCTCGCTGGCAGCCGCAACTTCCCGTCTGCGCCCCGCTCACTCCCGCCGCTACCCGAGAGGCAAGAGGGAGACTCCCAGCGCGACCAATAGGAGAGCCAAAAGTGGACCGGTCCGCCCGCGGGGTGGGGAGGAAGGACTTCCGGGTGGGCCTTCCCTGAAGAACTCTGGGAACCAAGGTCCAACCTCCCCTGTTCAAGAAGCAGATGGATTCGTCCTGGGCAAGCCGGTGGGCGGTAATAATACTTTTTAGATTGTCTAAAGAAGATGAACTATCGAGTGGCCGCGTGGCCTAATGGATAAGGCGTCTGACTTCGGATCAGAAGATTGCAGGTTCGAGTCCTGCCGCGGTCGTAGGGATCATTTACAATTTTTGCCTTATTCCTTCTTGGGAATTAAATACCGGAACAGTACGAAACGCTGTCGCCGATTAGCACCTCACGTGGAAGTCTGGGAACACCAAGATCTGCCGAAGTAACTACCCCCACACTCCACACCCAGTATGACCCACTGAAATTGCTCCCTTACTTGCCCTGGGGGCGGGAGTAGTGGTATTTTTCTAAAATGTACCTTCCGGGCTCATACCCCCACGCTGGTAGAGTGGGGCGGGGGCATCCTACGCGGAAACCCCGATTTTAAATCAACTGATAAGTGGGAATAACAGAGATTCACGTTTGAGGGGAACACCCTCCCTCTCTTCATCCTGGGCAATTCTGATGGGTAAAAATACTGCCTTTCGTTGAACCCGAATCTGCCACCGGTAGATTAAGCCCTCGCCCCGGCGCGTCCGGCTCCCCCGCGCCCGAGGAGCTACCAGAGGTTGCCTTCCAGTCTTTGCGGGCTCCTATCTCTGCATCCACCTCCTGTTGCTCCAGGTGCCTCTGATAAACTGCAAAGCGCCGCAGAATAAGGCCCACGTGGATAACGAGAGCCTGGGAGTTGGATGCTGGAGACCCAGGAAAGCAAGGCTCAGAGAGATTTGAAACAGACCTGAGGACACACAGCTGACTAGGGACAAAACTCAGGCCTCACAAAAAGTGGACGCCCACCTGCCAGGCCGTGCGTGTGCCAGGACACCGTGAACTGACTTGAAAAACCGACTTCGGTATTTTTCAGGGGTGTGGTTTGGGGATACCCAGGGAAACACACTCCTCCGCCTGTCCTGCGGACTGATCCTGCCCAGAGAGGCAGAGAGAAGCCCCAGACCAAGGCTTGTGAAGGTTGCACTGGCGTTGAACCTAGATCCTTCCATACATTTATCTTTTCTTTAAGTATGAAATATTGTTTATACATTGTTCTAGATGTATTTAATATACACACAAATGTATTTTTTTTCTTTCTTTTGGCAAAAAATACAAGCAAATGAAAATTCAGTGTCTTAAAATCTGGGCTTTTTCACATAACCTTGTACCACTGATATTTAACAAAATGCCGAGAGAAGAGGTTCTCAGTTTAAATCAGGGACTCCCTAAATGGGGAAAACATTTTCATTATTTCTTCTAATCTCCTACTGCAATTTAGCATTTCCTTCAATTATGAGGTTAGGCTACCAGCCACAGTAGTATCAGCAGCACCTGGGGCTTTGTCCCCAGTAGCAATCACAGATATGTCCATGACACATTACAGTTGCTGCAGATTTTTCAAAATATTGTTTACACTCATCTGTACTTCATTTCTTCTTTTTTTTAAATTGGGGTATAGTTGTTTTACAATGTCGTGTTAGTTTCTACTGTACAGCGATAAGTATCCCCTCTTTTTTGGATTTCCTTCCCATTTAGGTCACTGCAAAGCACTAAGTAGAGTTCCCTGTGCTATACAGCAGGTTCTCATTAGTTACCTATTTTATACATGTTAGTGTATATATGTCAATCCCAATCTCCCAATTCATCCCACCCCCCCCATTTCCCCCCTTGGTGTCCATACATTTGTTCTCTACATCTGTATCTCTATTTCTGCCTTGCAGACAGGTTCATCTGTACCATTTTTCTAGATTCCACATATATGCATTAATATACAGTATTTGTTTTTCTCTCTGACTTACTTCACTTTGTATGACAGTCTCTAGGTTCCTCCATGTCTCTACAAATGACCCAATTTCATTCCTTTTTATGGCTAATATACACTCATCTGTACTTCAGAATAACAGTGTGGTAGGCCACTGCCCTGATCTCCTTTTTCATGAGTTAACAAAAAAATTACATATTATATCATCTATTTGTTTTTTCTAATATTTCATTATCTTTGTTTTCCTTTGTAATCCTATGTGTTTTATGCATTTAAAAAACATTATTCTTAGAAGGTGTCTATGGTACAAAAAAGCTAAGCTCTCTTGCCCTACCTGAATGTCACTTCCGGGGATGGTGTTGCTGGACCTGCCTGATATCCATTAAGAGAACAGCCCTCCCCATAGGTTCAGTGTCAGGAAACGTCCAGCAGGATGCCTGCGCCTCCCAGAAGCTACTTCAGGACAGTCTGATACCCTGGCCCTGGAATCAGAATCTTCAGCAAGAATAAAACTGATTGACACTGATTCCTGCTGAGGGAGGGTACCCGGAGGCATGAGCACTTCCTGCCCAGCTGCACTGTTTCCAGGGTTTTGAGCCCAGCTCCCCAACCTTCCCTCCCGTCTTTTCCGGGAGCTCCTGCGAGAGTGTGTCCTTCTTGAAAAGTCTATTTTTACTAGTAATACCTGAGAAGCCATGTACATTTCCCTACAATTCCCTGGACCTCTCCTCCCACATAGCAAGAGACAAATTTATTAGGAACCCCCTGTCCAAATTGAAACACTGTACTTTTTTGGAAAGCATGTACCTCAGTTGTAACAAGCTGATTTTTTTTTAAATCTCCCCTTCCACTGTTGTAAATGCCCAGGAAGACTGACCTTGTGTCTCACTGGATGCTCTGCTCCAGGCCCTGGCTGGAGCTTGGTAATAACAACCAGCACTTATTAGATGTCAGGTTCTGGCATCTAATTAATTAATCCTCGCATTGACCCCTAGGATAGAGGTACTATTATTATCCCCTTTTACTGATGAGGAAACTGAGGCACAGAGAGGTAAAGTAGGGCACTTAAAGCCTGACAACGGGTAAGTGGTAGAGCTTCCCCAAGATTTGAACCCAGGGAGACCTGCTCTAGGGGCAAGGATTTCAATAACTGCATTACACAGTAAACACCCACTCACCCTGAAAGCTGAGGACCCCAGCTCCAAGGTTATGTGCCAGACATGGGCTGGTGCTGGAGATGCAGGCTGGTGCAGACTCTGCATCACTGCTGCTGACTAAGGGACTCTTCGGTCACGGCCTGCTCCTCCAGGGTCCCTCTAGTGAGCTTACTTCCTGGTGACCGTTTTCTGTCGTGTTTGCCAAGCCCAGCTTCAGCAGTTTCTGACTCAGAGAGAAAATATCACTGTTCTACCTCTATCAAAAGCTACCACTGCCAAATGAAACAGGCTAAACATTTTAGGGTACCATCTGCTTTAATCCTCTCAATAACCCCTTTCGGACTATTGGTACGTAGGTACTATTATTATTCCATTTTACAGAGGAAAAAGGAAAAAGTCTCCAGTAACAAGTATGAGGTTGACTCACTTATCCAAAAATTACACAGTGAGCGCAGGGCCTGGAATAGGACCCAAGCACTGTATGATTCCAAACCCACCAGGCATTTCTGCAAGCCCACTAAACACCCCATGTGAGAAAGGGAGTCTGAGAAGACAGAAAGCCAACACTGATCCTGGGTTTGCTACGGGCTCACACCAGAGTGACTGGCGTAAGATCCCAGGTCATGCTAATAGCTGCCCCAATATTTGTCAGAAGGCAACATGAGTTTATTTTTATTATTTTTTTAACACTTTATATTTGTATCTGAGTGATACAGGTCTTTTTTTAAAAAAACTTTTTCTTTTATATTGGAGTATAGTTGACCAACAATGTTGTGATAGTTTCAGGTGTACAGCAAAGTGATTCAGTTATGCATATACATTTATCTATTCTTTTTCCAATTCTTTTCCCATTTACGTTGTTACATAATATTCAGCAGAGTTCCCTGTGTTATACAGTAGGTCCTTGTTGGTTATCCATTTTTAATACAGCAGTGTGTACAACATGTGAGTTTATTAATATTTTTCATGAGTCTTCCTCCTTTGTGCTTGACCAGTGGGACCCCCAAGGGAGTTGAACAGGAGGAACAGGATGAAGAAGGGAGGAGGGGAGGGGTCTTTTAACCAAATATTATTTACCACGCAGTTCATAAGTCTCCTTATCTGTAAAATGGGGACGTTATAGCACCAGCACCATGGAATTGCTGCAAGGGTCGAATGAGCTCTACGTGTAAAGCATTGAGAACAGCGCCCGGCCCAGAGTAATCGCTCACAAAGTGTAAGGTGTGATTATTCTTATGTCAGCACCTCCATAAAAGCTGTGCCAGCACTATGAGCACCTCCAGGGCATTTGTCCCTGAAATAACCACACCTGTGCTACCGGACTTCAGAAAGCAGAAGGCGACCATCTCTTTTGAGCTGTTTCTAGCAAAAACACATGGGAAGGGGAGGGCTCGTTTGGGGTCAGCTCCTGCCGTGCCAGGTCTCCGTCTACCACCTGTGGGATCAAGTTGGCATGTGTGTAAAACTGGGGATGAGAGGTGTGGGCTATTTTCAAAATGTGCTTCATATTTCAGAGGGGTAATTGTTGATGTCAAACCTGTGTAGTTTAAGGGAAAAAGGGAATTAATGGACATGCAAATCCTTGGTCTTGTGGATGAGAAGCTTCCTGACCAGAAGAGACCGTGCCCTGTCCATTTGTGTGTCCCTAGCATGGAACCTGGCACATAGAGGTGGACGCTTATTGTCTCCCTCCACCCCACCCCACCCCTGGCCAACACCAATAGTCCCTTCCTGACTCCTGGCCAGGGCTGAGGAGCTGACTCAGTCCCCACAGCCAGGGACTGGGCTTATTAATGACGCCGAGCCAAGCAGGCATTCCACCAAAAAGTGAACAGTATTTCCTTACCATCAAATAGCCCATCAATGTTGAAATTTCCAATGGCAAGAGCCCCTTTTTGCTTTAGCTCATTTGGGTTGATTTCCTGTTGCTTGTGATGCAAAGAACTCTCACGGATTAAGTATTCATTAAATATTTGCTGAATAAATGATCGAGCTTTTCTTTTTTTATCTCTTTAGCTAAATTTCACCGAAGTAAATTTCACCAAGATAAGACCAGGCCATACACAAGATTCTCCACAACAATTTATGATACTGGAGATATCTCTGATTCAGAGAAGTATTTAAAAAGAAAACTTGATTTATTTCTACCATAACTTGAAAACTATCACATCATAAATATAATTTTAATATATACAGCTATAGAATACCTAATTTATATAGTAAATATACATTGAATGTATAATTCAACATATAAAATTTAAAAATAACAGACACCAGCAAGAAATTCAGCCGGTTTACAAAAATCCACACCTGAAAATAAGTTCCTCCCTCAGAAGAATGGAACATTATGAACACTATATAGTAAGGAGACACTCAGTTAACGTATCTTAGTTTAAGATAAAGTTGAGGTTTTTGGGCTTCCCTGGTGGCTCAGTGGTTGAGAGTCCGCCTGCCGATGCAGGGGACACGGGTTCGTGCCCCGGTCTGAGAAGATCCCACATGCCGCGGAGCAGCTGGGCCCGTGAGACATGGCCGCGAAGCCTGCGCATCCGGAGCCTGTGCTCCGCAACGGAAAAAGATGAGGTTCTTGGTCAATAAGACAATTTCATTCTTAAAACGTTGATGTTAATCAGCCCCAAGCCATCTCAATCCACATGTGCATACCACGAGAAAGGCAACTGAACTGGCTTCTCTGACATACATTTGCATACTTGTACATACTTCACATACTAAACAAATGCCAACTTCTGGAAGTGACATTTCTACAAATCACTGAAAAAAAAGTCCCCACAAGGATCCATCCTGGGGGCCATGGCATCAGTGCAGTGTGTCCTTCCAGACACACTGTCCTTCAGGGCAGAACCTTCAGTTCCTGAGGGATTGAAATATCCATGGGCTCCAAGCCCTGGCCAGGGCCCTGTGGCCTGTTTTGCCAGCTGCAAAACTGCGAATCCCATGTCCTAATCTATTAGATCCCGGCCAGGCCCGGCTTGGCGAGCAGTGCCCCCTGTGGGTTGAGCACAGCACCACCCACGGAGCCTTGACCTGCAGTGACTACTCCGCCCACCCGCCAGAGATGGTAAATGGGTTTCTTGCCATTTGTTTTTCACTAAAGATTTTAAGCTCAAAATATAGGCTGTGGGATTAAAAGAGATGCATATTTCTCTCCTGCAGAGACATTTCCTTAAGTTGCGCTAAACTCTAAGCACCTAGAACTTTTGTGGAGATTGTCTTGCTCTCCTGTTAAAAGGGGACAGACCCCATCCCATCCCAGGTACAAAAAAAGGTTTAAGTCATTCATTCATTGGGGGATAAATGAGAGCAAGACTCTCTGAGATCAGGTGTTTACATGTAGGGGAACATCCCAGGTATCCTGCTTCTGGAAGAAAATGGTCATCTTGCCTTGGCATTCAATTGTCAGGGTTTCGAGACAAGATTCTGTCTGTTGTCCTTCAGGGGAAATTGTAATGTCTGGTAATTGTAATGTGCCATTCAGTTTAGATTGGTCTGGTTATTTATTTATTTAGTCCCTCCCTGCTTTGTTCCAGAAACACTTTCAGGTGGCAGAGGTTAGTTTCAATCACATAATCATTACCGTCGGAGCATAAAGCCGGGAAGCAGCTCAGGTTGGCATCTGGTGGGGTCAGTGGCCATGGGGGGGGATCCTGCCAGGAGGCTCACAAAGGCCTGCCATGCCCAAGGCCCCATCCCCAGCAAACCAGCTGTGCTCCCCTGGCCACAACTGGCTGGACTCAGGCAGGTACCTGAGTCAAGGTAGCTGTGGACCAACCAGGTCTGAAAGAGACTAAATGTCGATGAGGTGACGCTTAGCCCATGGGGGTGATCCAAACCAGATGGTGACCAAGCGTTCTGATTGCATCCTCTTTCAGGAAGCGTGCAGGGGCCATGAACATTCTCATCTGAGAACACAAGATGCCCAAGGTCACCAGAGCTACTGCTGCACCCACATGGTGATGAGCCTGGAAGGCCATCCCAGCCTGGGAAGCTCAGGCAGCTCTCCCCATGACATTGGAGTGCCACACTGATGCAAAGTTGAAGGCGTGGCTGTGATTGTGGCAGGATGGTCGCTTTGCTAGAGGCCCAGTTCTGGAAGTCATTCTGGAGGCCCAGCTGAGAGCCCACCCACCAGCCCTTCCAAAGATCTGTAAGCACCTAATTCCCTATACTAAGTGCCTTTTGTATTAAAATATCTGGAAAGGTCTCTGTTTCCTGAAACTGAACCTGACTGATGCCAGGACCCTCCTCTGGGCTCCCAGCGCACCCTGTGGTGTGGATCACATGGCCATGGTGGCTTAGCTTCCCCCCGCCCTCACCCACACACCCACCCAGCTGTGAGCTCGCTGAGAGCCGTGTCTGGTTTCTCTCGTATCCCCAGCACCCAGCACAGAGCCTGCAGGAAGGAAGTGCCCAATCCATATATGTTGCGCGAACCAGTGAATCTCCCCAGTGAGAACAAATTCTTTTTCACCTTCATATCCGTATCATTCAGAGTAGGAACTAGGAAACACTCTGGTTATTTCAAGCAAAATGAGATGTGGTACAGAACTTCACCAGCAAGAATAAAGATGGCTGGAAGGGCTGGCATAGTGGGTGTTAGAACGTGACTTGCTTCAAGGTCACGCTACTGCAGCTGGGATCTGGAGCCAGAGTCTAGAGGACAGGAGGCCACTGTTGCCACGGCTACCACTGTTGCTGCCACCACAATGCAAATTCAGTGACTAGAGAGTGACACACCGAGTTGGGTTGCGACAACAGTCTTGTCCGCCAGAGCTGGTCTGTGCCAGGGCCACAGGAAGACAGCCCCTGCCTCTCTTTGGCCTCTCAAATCTCTCATGAGTGTATCTCACAGGCAGAATATAAATCACACCCAGAACCATAGCTGCAAGGGCATCTGGGAAATGCACACTGGCTCCCAGCACTAAGGGCAGGGGTTGTTTCTTCATTACCCTGGGCCCGGCTCATGCTCAGAGGACAAGTGCTCCATCCATGTTTCTGGCCAAGTTCTCCGCCAATTTCTGTGGGTTCCCAAGAACGGGGATCTAGGAGAGGGACTTCCGGGCTACCCTTAAAAGCTGCCAGCAAACGACCAGCGCTCCCTGACCCCTACTCACAGGAAGGGAGAGGCCGCAGGGAAGAGCGGCTGAATGCCTGGGCCTGGGGCCTGCGGCACCTCAGCTCAGCGACCGGCAGCATCTTGGAAAGCAGAGGACACAAGCTAGCAGGAGGGCAGGTCTGGACCAGGCAAACAGAGGAACCCTGGGGACCTTGCTGAGGAAGCCTGCTGGCTCCAGACAAGGGGGCTGCCCAGTGTGAGGGCCCTGGGCAAGGTGTGTAACCCCAGGAATCCACAGCGACAGGGCTCAGCTGCCCCTCCTTGGGTTTGCAGGGAGACTCAGTGACTCCCAGCTGGAAGCAAAGGCCGCTGAAGTGTGACTGGGTTCCGAGAGGCAGGACCCCAGGGGAAAACTGTGCCCCCACTGCAAGGGTCAAAAGGCAAAGGTGGCTGCTCTGACCCCCCGGCACGGGGCTCCTCACGCCTCAGCTATCGAGGTGGGTGGGATTGGGCTGTTCTGATTCGGCACCTCCGAACCACAGTGGGTCGGTGTGTGTCTGGTTCCTTCAGCAACCCACGCCTGGCAGAGAGCAGACTCTGACCACCCAGTCCAGGTGCCCTAGCCTCCTGCCAGTCCTGGGTCTGATGGGCTAGGAGGAGTCCTGGGGGTGGGGGAGGCCACAATGAGGCCAGCCCTCCGGATTGGAAGCTAAGCCCCAGCAGGGCGGGGTGGGAAGGGGAGGGCATCGTGGAAACTGCTGACACACTCCAGCCCCAGGGTCACCCACGCCTCTCCGGGGGTTCAGCTTGGGAGGACAGAAGGGCAGGGGAGGCCGGGCCCACCAAGAGGCAGGCACACCCCCAGGACCAGATGGGAGCAACAAACACTGGCTCTTGGTCCTCTCCGTGACTCCCCTCCACCCTGGTAGTCCTGAGGGGAGCTCCAAAGGCTCTTTGCCTTCCCCAGAATGCAAGAAACTGACACCATCGATGACCACCTCCAGGGGGCGGCGACACAGGGAGACTTTTCACTTCAATCCTGCAGTAGCTTTTGAATTAGGAATGGTGGACTTGTTATTGGTCAAAAATCATACATTACACTAAACTTTACAAAGAAAAAGAAGTCATTTTTCTCCCTCCATACGTTATCTACTTCCATGTTTAACACACATTCACCTTGACCACAGGGGACAGTCAAATCACTACAGCTCCTCGGACAGGACCCTCGGTGTTACTGCTCTCCACCCAGCCCGTGCACACATCCTGCCGCCCACAGGTGGTCTGTAAAGAGCTGCAGGCACCACCTTGGCCACAGGGACAGATCTAAAGGTGGCAGGTGAGCCAAAGGGGCCCCATCAGGCTCTTTGCCTGGGATATTTTTAAACGGTAGCTAGAAGAGAGGGTCAGGTGTCAAATCTGCTGCAGCCATGCACCTGTGATGTGTCGAAAGCTGGTCTGACCCGCGGGGAGAGGAGAGGAGAGCCGGACGAGACCCCAGTGACGTCAGGTTCCTGTCATCCCTTCCCTTTCTGCAGTTTGGCTGTGTGAGCCAAAAAATTCCCACTTTGTCTGCCAAAACTGGTTTGAATCAGGTTTCTGGTGCTTGAAGCCAGAAGAATCCTAAGTGACTGGCCTTTCCCTTTGTAAAATAAAGGGGCTAGACAGGCTGGTCTCTGGGGTTCCTGGTGGTTTTGGCATCCGGGGTCCCTGTGCCCTGGAGTGAGCCGGGGTCTGGCCTGGATGTGACATAGACCATTCCCCTCCATGTCAGGTAGAATGGTTCATTCTTGGGACACTGCATTCAGGAGGATGGACCAAATGAAGAAAAGGCATTTGGCCACCTTCTCTGGCCCTATCCTGCCATTACCTACCCTGCTGCTGGGCCAGCCAGCTGGGGGGAAGTGGACACACAACTAAAGCCTCTCTGAATAGGGAATCAGCGCATGTTACTGCAGATAAGCCTCACAAGCCATGACTTTCCCCTTCTAGAGATGAGGACACTGAGGCCCAGGGAGATCCAGCATAATTTGCTTGAGGTCACATAGCTTAGACAGGTAGAGTCAGGATTCAAACTCATTTTTTTCATAGACCTCTACTTGGCATTGCCACAGGCCTTCCAGGTCCTCTAGCCAGACCCACCTGGAAGGGAAGAGAAAATCCACTTTTTTCCAGGGGCTTGGCCCCCAGGGGTCCCAAAGCAGCACTGACTCCATGGATGTCAGCAGGAAGTGTCAAGGTGAGAGGCCTGAGTCAGTGTAGGTCATGTCCAGCACTACGTGGCCTCAGCAGGGGACCTCTGAGAACTGCCATCGCTCATCTGTAAAATGGGGAGAAATGCTTCCTTTGCCTCCCTCACGATCAGGTGAGCCCTCAGGTGTGGAAGCCTCAGGACACTGTTCAGCTCCCTGCCTTCGTCAGAGTTCTGTGTGCCTTGTGGGGAGAGCTGTGGCCTCCCACATCCCCTGGCCACAGCCCATGCCAAGGGCCACCTCCTGGGACCAGCTAGGCTGCTTCCACTTTATCTCTGCATGAGAGACCAGGGCGGCAAATGGAGTTAACAGGGGAGGTGGAAGCTCAACCGCTCCCCCCAACCCCTGCCTTTTTTTTCTTAAGCAACTAATATTTTTTTCTGTTTACCACCCGCCTACACCAAAACCCCCCCGCAGACTAATCATAGAAATTTTAGAAAATATATCTTAATCAATATACAGTCAACACTCATTATTCATGGATTCTGTATTTGTGAAGTCACCTATTCTCTAAAATTTATTTGTAACCCCAAAACCAATACACGCTGGGATTTGCACAGTCATTCTCCAACGTGGGCAGAGCCGGGAAAATTTTGAGTGGTGGAGCACTGGCGTTTCCAGCTGAGGTCCAGCAAGGCAGCATTCTGCCTTCTTGTTTCAGCTCTCAGATGCCAGACAAGTGTCCTTTTGGCAGTTTACGCAGGGCCACTTTTTTTTTTCTCACATCTATACGCTTTTTGTGGTGATTTCGCGCTTTGAAATGACCCCCAAGCCTAGTGGTGAATGAAATGCCGTCTGGTGTTCCCAAGTGGAAACAGGATAAGATGGGCCTTAAGGAGAAAATACGGCCATTCAATTAGCTTTGTTCAGGCATGAGTTATAATGCTGTTGACCCTAAATGCAACATTAATGAACCAACAATATATATTAAATAAAATGTCTTTAGGTAGAAACATCCCCCAAACAAGGTTATACAGCTACCTGTTGATCCACTGAGAAAAATGCGGTGACCTGAGGCTGGCAGGAACCCAACCCCGTGTTGCCCTAGGAGCGCTGGTTCAACCTTCGCTTCTTCCCCATTTTTGCAGGACTTTACAGAGCCTGACTACTGAATAATGAGAATCACCTGTTCACTAACCTAGAGGGAGGGCGTGATATTCACTTCAATGAAGACTGAAGGTTGCACAGTACTGAGTATAGGATGATCCCATATTGTAAAAAGTAAAATAAATAAAGCAAAGTTAAAACAAACAAGAAAAAGTCCTTCACCTGTGTGTTTGATGTTTGCTGGAACTTGGAATAAAGAGTGGAGAGGTTCAACCTGACTTTCCTGGGTGGAGGGAGAACAAGGTGTGTGTGGGGGATGATGAAGTCTTTTCTTTATACACCTCTGCCTTGTTATGAGAGGCGTGTGTCACTTTCGTAATTTTTAAAAGTTTCATACAACAGAAAAAAATCAGTATCCCTTTCTCCTGGTGGCGCCACCTTGTGGGCACATCTGGAATTACAGACATTAGTGGTCCTCGCTCTGACAGGTGTCAGCCGGGACCCCAGCCCTCAGCCCCAGGTGCTCCTCAGAGCCTCTGGGGACATCTCACATGGGTTCAGGGACAAGTCGCACAGTTTGTCAACCCATCGAGGCCTCTATGCACGCCAGCTGGTCCCCAGCACGGTACCCTGAGAGCCTGGCTTCTCTGATGGGAAGATGGAGAGCGGTCATTCCCCAAACCACAGGGAATTTTGAAGGGTGGTCAGCGTGAGAGGTTAAAAGCTGGGTTCTTAGCACTGTGTGACCTTTGATGAGTTACTCAACCTATCTTGGCCTCAGTTTCCTCGTCTGTAAAATAGGGATGCCAGGGGTACCTCTGCATCAAAATCAAAGCAAACTGCTTGGCAAATACCTGGCCCCTTGTAAAGACCATGAAAGCTAGCTATTATTATTGTTATTACAGAATTTATAAACTTTCAGAAGATTCTTGTGATGTTGTGATTTATAAGAAATGAACATTTGGTCCTTATCCATGTTTCCTGGCTCACAGCTCCCAAAGCCCTTGGAATTCCATGAGCAATAAAAGCAATGGGAACATCTTTTGCTATAATACTTGGTCTCCTTTCCTCAGTTCCTGAAATCACTTAAGAGCTATAAAAGTGAAATGGGTGTCTGATCATTCACAAGCCCCTTTCCACCACAACTGGCTTTATGTTAATGAGGCGACTTGGGGAAATCCTCTAAAGACAGGGAGCTGGTTGACAGAGGAAGCAGCCCTGAATAGACGGGTGGAACTTTCAGTCTCACTGTCAATTTCCAGGGAGGAGAGAGAGGCTGGAGGTGGAAGCAATCACCAATGGTCAATTAATTAATCAATCATGCCTGGGGCTTCGCTGCTGGTGCAGTGGTTGAGAGTCCGCCTGCCGATGCAGGGGACGTGGGTTCGTGCCCCGGTCCGGGAGGATCCCATATGCCGCGGAGCGGCTGGGCCCGTGAGCCATGGCCGCTGAGCCTGCGCGTCCGGAGCCTGTGCAAATCATGCCTATGTCATGAAGCCGCCATAAAAACCCAAAAGGAGAGGGTTCAGGGAGCTTCCAGGCTGGTGACCCATAACCCTTCCACATGCTACCTTGCCAGCCCCCAAACTCTGCAAACTTCACAGGGACAGAGGCTCCTTTATTCAGGGCCTCGTCCTATGTAACTCTTCATCTGGTTGTTGATTCACATCCTTTAATATCCCTTGTAATACACCAGTAATCTAGTGAGTAAATGAGTTTCCTGAGTTCTGTGAGCCACTCTAGCAAATTAATCAAACCCAAGGAAGGGGTTGTGGAACCTCTGACTTATTTCCAGTTGGTCAGAAGCCTAGGTGACAACATGTACTTGCAACAGACATCTGCAGTGGAGGGTGGTCTTGTGGGACTGAGCCCTTAACCTGTGGAGTCTGATGCTATCTCCACAGTGTCAGATTGAGTTCAATAACAGGACACCCAGCTGGTGTCCAACAATTTTGTGCTGATGTGGGGAAACCACTACACACATTAAACTTGGTGATCAGAATCTGGTTGGTGGGATTGTGGAACTAGAATTGTAGTTCCCAAAGGTCACATGAAAATACCCTTCTGGCTGTAAGTCCTGTTAGTCCACAAGGCCAGCCCAGACTGTATGAATCCCATTTAGACCCAAGCTGCCCCTCACCACCACCCCCATACTGACAAACAAAAAGAAGAGAATTCAAGGGGCTTCCCCAAGCCCATCACCCAGAGATAATCACTGCTGACGCCTTGGTGAGTGCACTTCATGAAGTTGGTATATTTGTACTTTTCACTACATGCAGTGGACCTACACCCGTGGCTTTCACCTGACACTACAGAGTGATTATTTTTCTGTGCCCGCAGGTAATCATTTACACAAGAATACACGTGACTGCCTGGACACTTGGCTGTTTTCCACTGATTTCTCGCTTCACTTGGATTTCCTCACTCCAGATGGTTTATGTGGATCTGTGGGCTCTGCCAAGGTGATGACTAACTGGTCAACAGGGCTGGGAGGTACCCCTGTGGCACAGAAGGGTGGCATTGCTGCATTTCAATTCAGCTGAGATGCAAACACCCACAGACGCCACCGGCACAGGCTGCTGGGAACATGGCCCTGATATATGCCACAAAATCTCTCCTGATCTAGAACCAGCGTATATCTAGAACAAAAAAGGCTTTGGATAGATGAAAATAGGCCTTTGGGGAGATACGTCTTATGACCTGCTCTAGCTTGGAGTGAGATGATGCCTACTGCTGTCCCTGGCTGGCCACAGAGCAGGGACAGGACAGGAGAAATGCAAAAGAACAGAGCCTCTCTCCCCAGCCAGGCAGAAATTGGGGCCAGCATCAGTCTGGAGCAGTCTGAGTTTCCAGGGTGAATGTGGGACTTGATGACTAAAAGGAGCCGATGGCAGATTTCTGAGCATGTGTGAGGTGGAGACAGGTGAGTGTGGATCAGGGAATGACAGAGGGTCCCTCAGGGAGCCACACCAGGTTTCAGAGAAGGAAGGGGGCGTGGAGCAAGAGAGTCCAGTGACCTGGTGACCAAGTAAGACCCGTGGACCTGGACCACATACCTTAGGACATGGATGGGCAGGGTCTTTGCATCGTGATGACCCCTCTGTCCCAAACCGACACTGGCCCCAGCAAGCTGGAGTTCACCAGCCAAGATGGGAAATGGGGGTGGGATGCAGCTCATCCATTATGGGTTAAACTGTGTCCCCCACAAATTCATAGCTTAAAATCCTAACCCCCAGTACCTCAGAATGTGTCTGTATTTGGAGACAGGGTCTTTAAAGAAGTAATAAAGTAAATATGAGGTCATTAGAGTGGGATCTAATCCAATTTGACTGGTATTCTGATAGGAAGAGGGGATTAGGACACAGCCAGCACAGAGGAAAGACCATGTGAAGACACAGAGAGAAGACAGCCATCTACAAGGAGGGAGGCCTCAGGGGAAACGAACCCTGATTTACTAAGTGCCAACTCCATGCCTGGAACTGTGTGAGGCACGTGGTCGCTGACAGGGAATCCACTGCTTGTACTTAGAGCACATGCTCAGATGACCTCTACAGCACAAAGAGCTGGGCCACTTTGTTTCCTTCCCCTTCTTTACACACAGGATAGGATCGTGATTGTTGGTATTCTTTGGGGTGGCTATAGAAGGCTTTTGGAGGTTAAGCAGGGCCTAAAGCCACCCCTTGGCCGACCCCTCCCGCTGGTGGCCGTGCCCCCTGCCTTTTTACCCCGTTTGGCCCTCCCCCAGCCTGTCCAGTGCCCTCCACCGTACATTCACCCCCTGTTGAACACCAGAGGTGGCAGCCAGGAGCTCGCCCACTCTATGGGACAATGAGATTTCTCAACGTTTTTCTGTGATCGCCTTTTTTTTTTTTTTTTTTTTGCGCTACGCGGGCCTCTCACCGTTGTGGCCTCTCCCGTTGTGGAGCACAGGCTCCGGACGCACAGGCTCAGCGGCCATGGCTCACGGGCCCAGCCGCTCCGCAGCACGAACCCGTGTCCCGTGCATCGGCAGGCGGACTCTCAACCACTGCGCCACCAGGGAAGCCCTCTCTGATCGCCTTTTAACAGACATAAACATCTCTTGCTCTCCCCCACCAGTTGCACACACCACTGAGAATCAAGATCTTCTCCACAGGCCCCATCAGAAAAGAAGATTTAGTCCACCTTTACTTTCTATGGTTGTCTTGCCTAAACAATGCAGGATTTCATTTTCTCAAAAGGGAATTATTTTTATATATTGGATATATAAAAATATACCCAATGATGGATATATTTTTTAGGATGACATTCCTCCTCACCTAAAGGTTCTGATATGCTTCCCTTCCCCCTGCAATAAGCAACCCTGGGAGGAAGGACCAGGGCACCCCCTGGAGTAATGCAGTACCCAACCTGCACAACTGTGCATGGTGGCCCTGGCTCAGCAGGCAATTCTAGCTGAACAAGGTTGCTCTACAAGCTGTCAAAACTGTACTGTCATGGTGCGGGGACTGCAGTCACCAAGACAGGCAGAGATGCCTGCAGAGAAGAAGAGAGAGTGCCTGCCTGGCTCCTTCTGAAGCCAGAGCAGGGACCTGAAACTCCTTGTTTCAGGCCTGAGGAAGGTATTCAGGCCTTGGCTGGCATCCCTTGGCCTTAGCTGGGAGGGTGACTTCAATCACCAAAAGGGACGGAGAAGCAGCCAAATCACAAGGGCTTGGCAGAGAGAAAATCAGGGCATGAAAGCAAGGAGATGGGAACCAGCAACCTATTAAAGGCTAAAATCAGGAGGGGCCTTCATAGTCTGGACACATAACACACAAGCTTTAACACAGTTCCTGAAGCCCCAGATGAACTGTAGCCTGAGGGCATCCCTCTCTGGTTCACCTATCCTCTTGGCTCTGTTTACATACCTCCAGCAACAGGGAGCTCACTACCTCAAGCAGTAAGCCCATTTCTTGTTTGGGCAGATCAAGTTACTGAAATCTCTGACTTGTGTAATCCTAGTATCTCAGAATGCACTCCGAAGGAGAGTGGGGCCATTGCTATAATAAAAGCTGGCGGCTAACACGGACTGATCACTTATGTTCAAGCATTATCCTCAGCGCTATCTAACAATTGTCCCATTCAATCCTTTCAATAACCCCCATGAGGAGGGAACACCACTAGCCCCATTTTACAGATAGAAAAGATTCAGGTGCAAAAAAGTTATCAGTTGCCAAAAGTCCCACAGCAAATAAGTGATTGGTGGAGATGAGAGCAAGGACTATAATGTTGATCTCAGGCTCAGCATCCCCAGGGGTTATGCTGGGGAGCTCCAGCCCCCTCCTTGGCAGGTGCCACAGAGGTCAACACACATCTCCTGGTGTCAACACACGTTCCTGGTGATGCCAGGAACGGCTCTGGAGTTGGCCACCCTGCTCCACTGCCCTGTGGCCTCTACTCAGTTGCTGAGCTGGGGTCTGGAGTGGCAGGCCTGTCCTCAGTGAACCTTTGGGATTGGTTCCTGCCATTGACCTGCATGTCCCTGGGCTGTTGGTCCCCACCACCACCACCCAGGACCTGCACTGCCCTGGCTTGCCAGCCTTCCTGTGGTGGACCCCGCCGTGGTGCTATCAACATAAAGCCTGCCCCTGGCTTGGGGCATGTATTAGTCAGAGTTCTCCAGAGAAATATAACCAATAGGATAGATATATATTAAGAGATATAACATATATCAGAGAAAGAGAGAGAGGGAGAAGGAGAGGAGAGAGAGAGAGAGAGAGAGAGACATATATTTATAGATATGGGGGCTGGCAAGTCTGAAATTCCCAGAGTAGGATGGCAAGCTGGAGACCCAGGGAAGAGTTGATGCTGAAGTCTTGAGTCCAAGGCAATCTGGAGACAGAATTCCTTCCTCTTCAGGGGACCTCAGTCTCTTTCTCTTAAGGCCTTCAACTGATTGGATAAGGCCCACCCAAATCATGGAAGATAATTTGCTTTACCCAAAGTCCACTGATTTAAATGTTAATCACATCTTTTTTTTTTTTTTTTTTTTGCGGTACGCGGGCCTCTCACTGTTGTGGCCTCTCCCGCTGCAGAGCACAGGCTCCGGACGCGCAGGCTCAGCGGCCACGGCTCACGGGCCCAGCCGCTCCGCGGCATGTGGGATCTTCCCGGACCGGGGCACGAACCCGTGTCCCCTGCATCAGCAGGCGGACTCTCAACCACTGCGCCACCGGGGAAGCCCTAATCACATCTTTTAAAAATACCTTCACAGCAGCATCTAGACTGGTGTTTGACCAAAAAACTGGGTGCCAAGGCCTGACCAAGTAAACACAAAAAATTAACCATCACAGAGCAGTTCCGGCTTCTGGATGCATCCCATGCCGTTCTGCCTGCTCTTTCACAGTCTTGCCTTTCAATGGACAGCATCCCCTTGGTCTCCTCTTTCTAGGCCAACCCCTTCCCCAGCCTCTGCTGTTTACACAGCTTGAGGACCAAAGTCCCTAAGGCCCTGATCACTCTGTCAGTCAATGTCCCTTTTAAGTTAAGAAGCCATCTTTGGTCAGCTTCCCCCAAAGCAGGCCCCAAGGCAAGGATCTGCAGGCTAATGAAGTGCTCCAGGAGAACTGGGAAGGGAGTGGGGGAAGCAGGACAGGGGAGGGGCAGAAGCCCAGCAAAGATGGGATTTCCAGCAAAGTCTCAGCCTCAGTGTATTTCTGCAGAAGGCCCTGGGATGTGAGTCACACCTCAGAGTTCGTCCTTGAGGGAGCTGGGCTTCTGCACAAGATATCATCGGTTACAGGCTGCTCTGGGGCTGGAGTCGAGGCATAAACTCCCAGGCACTTCAGCCCTTCAGTATGCAGCTGACGAAGCTCCAGTCTTCTTTTTTATTGTTGTTGTTGTTGTTGTTTTGGGGTTTTTTTTTGCGGTACGCGGGCCTCTCACTGTTGTGGCCTCTCCCGTTGCGGAGCAATAGGCTCCGGACACGCAGGCTCAGCGGCCATGGCTCACGGGCACAGCCGCTCCGCGGCATGCGGGATCTTCCCGGACCGGGGCACGAACCCGTGTCCCCTGCATTGGCAGGCGGACTCTCAACCACTGCGCCACCAGGGAAGCCTGAAGCTCCAGTCTTCTGAAGGAGCTTGCAGGTGCTTGCCCTGGAACGTCAGATGTTATGAGAGGAATAGGAGGGGAGCTGGATGGGGACCCAACAGTGTCCACTACAGCGCCCACCTGAACACAGTGCCCCAGGGTGGTGTGACCACACAGCTCTGGGAGACTAGCACGAGGCTGAGCCTCCTTGAGGCTTTCTTTACCGCGGCACTGCCTGGTCTGTGTCCCCTTTTCAAGTAACATTTGGGAAATTAACAGAGGAAGGAACAAAAGTTATATCAATCAGGCACCTGCACAAGAACCAGAAACCACTCTGATATGTTAAGCGGAAAGGAATTTCAAAGAATTTAATGTAGAGAATTAGGCAATTATAAAACTGCTGGAAGGACTGGGGAAGCAGTTGGAGGCTAGATTTGTAGGAGTGACTCTCAGAATGCTGAAGAGCTGGCCTGCCAGAAGAGCTACACTTCCACCACTGTCTGGAAGGTAGGAAGTTAAGAGGTGGCCCATGGAACTGTTGACTTTAACAACACCCTGCTGCGGTTGGGATCCAGGAATCAAATAGTCACCACCCTTAACTATGAAAACACGTATAGATTCTCAAGAAGCTGAAGACTGTACACTGGAACATGTTGCTGGAAGTCCCACATCTCCGCTGCATTGCTCAGAGGTGACCGGAATATGACCCTGGCCTCACTTCCGCCTTGAAAATTGCTTCTATCCAGAATATGAGATGCCAGGGAGTCTGGATAAAGTCGTTTTAGCTTTCCAGTTTGCTTGACAGTTTGGGTCAGGGAGCTGGCAGGGGCAGAGAACAGAATCCTCCTCCAAGCAGGCCAGTGGGAAGGGGTTTATTGCAAGACTCTTCTGGGAGGGGAGGGGCAGAAGCCCTCTGAGAAAGTCTCAGGCACTCTCTCCCTGGAGCCCCAGAGCCTTTTCTCTGCTGACCTCTTTACCCATCTGCTCCATTCTCCTCTCAGCTTCTCCGCTCCCTCATCACCTGGACTGACACAGCACTGACTCCGTCAGGCTCATGCAGACCTTCTCAGCCTGGTCTCACTTCAGTGCTCAGGAGAGACTCAGGTTGAGCCAGGGATTAGTCCCGGTGAGCCAGTGGCCATGCCTGATAAAATCAATGGATCGTCACGGGGAGGAGAGAATGCAGGAGGTACAAACATGGCCACTTAGGCCCATCTGGTCTTTTATCTGAAGGAAGATATGTCTGGGTAAGGTTTTATGGAGGACGTGAAATTTGCCTAGAATCTAAAAGATACTCTAGGGCTTCCCTGGTGGCGCAGTGGTTGAGAGTCCGCCTGCCGATGCAGGGGACACGGGTTCGTGCCCCGGTCCGGGAAAATCCCACATGCCGCGGAGCGGCTGGGCCAGTGAGCCATGGCCGCTGAACCTGCGCGTCCGAAGCCTGTGCTCTGCAACGGGAGAGGCCACAACAGTGAGAGGCCCGCGTACCGCAGAAAAAAAAAAAAAAAAGAAAGAAAAATAAACAAATGGGACCTAATGAAACTTCAAAGTTTTTGCACAGCAAAGGAAACCATAAACAAGACGAAAAGACAACCCTCAGAATGGGAGAAAATATTTGCAAACGAATCAACGGACAAAAGATTAATCTCCAAAATATATAAACAATTCATGCAGCTCAATATTACAAAAACAAACAACCCAATCCAAAAATGGGTAGAAGACCTAAATAGACATTTCTCCAAAGAGAACATACAGATGGCCAAGAAGCACATGAAAAGCTGCTCAACATCACTAATTATTAGAGAAATGCAAATCAAAACTACAATGAGGTATCACCTCACACCAGTTAGAATAGGCATCATCAGAAAATCTACAAACAACAAATGCTGGAGAGGGTGTGGAGAAAAGGGAACCCTCTTGCACTGTTGGTGGGAATGTAAATTGATACAACCACTATGGAGAACAGTATGGAGGTTCCTTAAAATACTTAAAATAGAACTACCATATGACCCAGCAATCCCACTACTGGGCATATACCCAGAGAAAACCATAATTCAAAAAGACACATGCACCCCAACGTTCATTGCAGCACTATTTACAATAGCCAGGTCATGGAAGCAACCTAAATGCCCATCGACAGACGAATGGAAAAAGAAGATGTGGCACATATATGCACTGGAATATTACTCAGCCATAAAAAGGAACGAATTTGGGTCATTTGTTGAGATGTGGATGGATCTAGAGACTGTCATACAGAGTGAAGTAAGTCAGAAAAAGAAAAACAAATATCGTATATTAACGCATATATGTGGAACCTAGAAAAATGGTACAGATGAACCGGTTTGCAGGGCAGAAATTGAGACACAGATGTAGAGAACAAATGTATGGACACCAAGGGGGGAAAGTGGCTGGGGGTGGTAGTGGTGGTGGTGGGATGAATTGGGCGATTGGGATTGACATGTAAACACTGATGTGTATAAAATTGATGACTAATAAGAACCTGCTGTATAAAAAAATAAATAAAATAAAATTCAAAAATTAAAAAAATCACAAGGAAATACACCAAAAAAATAAATAAATAAATAAAAGATACTCGAGAGAGGAGTATTACAGGCAGAAAAATGGTAGGTGCACACAGAGGCAGGGAGTGAGTGGTGCTAGAGTCTGGGCCTTGGGGAAATGAAGACATCTGGGGTGGTGGGAGTGTCGGGGACACAGAGAAGGGGACACAGAGAAAGGGACACAGGTCAGGTCACAGGGGGAGCTTGTATGCCTCTGAGAAACATGGGCTTTTATCCTGAAAATAGTAGAACCCCACTGAAGGATTTTAAGCAAGGAGGAGATATGATCAGACTGGCATTTTAGAAGGGTCCTCGTCCAGAAGCGTGGATGACACATTGGAGGGGGCTGAGTTCTGAAGTGGAGCCCCAGCCAGAAGACCTCTGAAATCATTCAGGTGAAAGAGGAGAGTTGGAAGTAGGGTGGCACACATCCAAAGCTGAATACTGGCTCCAGCAATTTTTAGCTGTGTGACTTTCAGCAAGTTACCTACCCCCTCTGAGTTTTGTCCCCAGAGGCATATAGTAGGAGGTCAGCACAGACTTGTTGAATGAATGTCAAGAACCTATCAAAATGTATGACCAGAGAGAAAGCAGAACACCATGCTGGGGCGGGCAGAGTTGCTCCTACCACTGGAGGTGTGAGCCTAGGGGGAATCTCAAGACTCTCCAAACCCTAGGGTTTGCCCACAGATCCCATCATTTCCTTTACCCATTTCTCATTCACATTTGAAACAAGAGCCCCTTAGGCCTAATGAGAAGTTTTTGTTTGCTTTTTTGGGTTTGTTTTTTAAGTTTTCTGAGGTCCTACAGGTATGAAAGGGACTCTGCCTGAAAGGGAAGCTGCAGAGGTGGGAAGAGCGAGGCTGGGAAGTGACTGACACTGCCATGGAGAAAAGGGGCACAGCTTGCCTGACTACAAGAACCCTTGGGAAGGTCCTGAGCCTGCCCTGTCCACCTCAGTCTCCATGGGACCTTCCTAAAGGAGGCCAAGGTAGCAGAGGCCCAAGTCCTAGGTAGGAGAGGAGGTGAACTTTAGGCTTTGCTGACTGGCTGCCTCACTGGTGTCTCCATTACC
Source organism: Lagenorhynchus albirostris (assembly GCF_949774975.1). Classification (NCBI taxonomy): domain Eukaryota; kingdom Metazoa; phylum Chordata; class Mammalia; order Artiodactyla; family Delphinidae; genus Lagenorhynchus; species Lagenorhynchus albirostris. Next base: position 164,726,760 of record NC_083095.1, on the reverse strand, counting down.
TAAGTGCCTGTTTCCTGACAGATGAGAGGACCCCATACACATGAGCGACTAATCTGCATGGAGAGGCCTAGAGGAGCAGTGAAAATAGATGCCCGGTTCTCTTTAGGCTACTGCAACTTTGTCCCCTCTACCGAGACCCCAAACCATTAGGAGGCTTCTCTGCTTAGGCGGGAATGCACCTGTACCTTCCAGGAACGTCCGCCAGAGGGCGCTGTTGGACAGCGCGCGGAGCCGCGCTCCTGAGGGCGGCGAGGTCAGAACAGTTAACAGGAGTTCCCCGGACGGAAGCAGGAGGACTTAGGGTGGGAGGCTGGAATATCCTCAGTAAGTCCTGTGTCCTGTAGGAGTCCTGTCGTTGTACGGCCAGGTCTTAGGGGTGCGCGGGCTTCAGCCTCCCCAGCTTCAGGTCTGGAACCCAGGGGTAAGGAGGATGGCCGGGCAGCACTGTGCAAGCTCCAGCAGAGACGCCAGGGGGCGCTAGTCTGGCCTCGTCCGCTATCCATCTAGGCAGCAATCCGTTCTTGGAAGTCTCCGCTCTCTGTTCCCCGGCGGTCCCAACCCGGGGGTCCGAGTCATGGGGCTTCGGGGACGGGGATCGTGCAGAGGAGGTCGCCCTCCCTCCCTCCCTCCTCGGCCTGCATGGCCCACCACCCAGCGCTCTTCCTCTGCGCCCCGCGCCCTTATACACTGTCTTTCTCCGGAGAGGGGCCCGGCCCTCCTACCCCGCCCCGCCCATGGACTCATCTACCACTTTCCCCTCGAGTTTCGCTCCTGGGAAAGGGCGTGCCGATCCTCGAACTGGACAGGCAGGTCGAAGCAGAGGTTTGAGTGACCTCTGGGGATGGGCGTCGATATTCACCCGGGACTCAGTGACCCCATAATCCTGCAGTAGGAGAGCAGGATGGGGGCGGTGCGAAGAGAACCTTCGGGAGCCGGGAAAAGATATGCTCACAGCAACTGACCCTTTCCTGGGCACTCGTTCCGGGACCTCGAGGTTTTTCCGTGGGTTCAAGCTGAATGCTCGGTCTCTCCTAGGCTCTTCGGGGCTCAGAGAGAGAACACCTCCCTACAGGACCCGAGGGACACTCGCTAGAGCGCTCGGCAGGGCATAGGCGTCGGAACCCGATCCCCAGGCTCGCACCACCAAGCTGAGCTCCCGGAGGGGTTCACACGCTCTCCGTCTCCTTGGGTCCTGAGGCAGGAGAGGTGAGGTCGCTGGGGAGCCAGCCCTGGCACCCTGGGAGCCTGGAAGTCATGACTAAAACCAGAGCATCATTTTCCCAGTAGGCTGGGAGAAGAGTTGTCACGCTGAGGAGACCAGCCTTTGAGGGCAACATGGGGCTAACGCTGGGCACAGGACGGGGATGGCGCGCCCTTCTGTGCTTCTCCCCGAAAACTGGACCGCCTTTTTTCACGCCCTTAACTCAGGAAAGGCTTGATCCAACTGGAAGCTGGGGGTCTGGGCCCCGAGGAAAGAGAGGAAGGGGAAATTCAGGCTGCAGGAGTGCAGCGGGGAGGGTAGGGAAGTCGAGGAGGTGCGCTGCGGGCTGTTTCCCCTTCCCCCATTCCTGAGGCCGCGGCTACTGCCTCCTCAAAAGCTGCACAGCCGGCAAACAACAGGGTTCGGGCAAGCCCCCGGGTGAGAGCGTGCAGGCTGGGAGACAGTCGGCGAGAATTATACTAGGCCTGCACCCGTGCTCATTCCCTCCAGACTGGGCGAGACCCAGATAACCCCGTGCGGACTCTGCCGCGGCCTCCAAAAAGGGCAGCTGAGAGCGGGAGTGGAGAGGACGACAGGGGGCCGCCAGGGCCCGGGTTTGGCGGGCGCGTCAATGGGCGGCAGGGGCCGGAGCAGCGGCCTAATGGATTCAGGCCTGCCCGGCTGAGGCACACCCGCCCGCCCGCCCGCCCTGAGCTCTCAATAGCGGACAATGGAGTCCCGGGGTGACCTGAACAAAGAATTTGGAAGTAGTTAAACTGCAGAACACGTTCTGGGCCTGGGTGCCTCCTTTCAAAAAGAGCACAGGGAGAAGAAAAGAAAGCACTGGGGGGTGGAGGGGGTGAGAAAATGCCCAGGGGAAAAGTTGGTAGGTCGCCCTAGTTGCCGCCAGCCACCAGACGCCAGGAATTCAATGGGAAATGGGGGGAGGGGGGGAGAGTGGCCCAAGTCGGCCGGACCGCAGGGAGAGGCTGAGAAAGTTCTCCCAGAGATGGCTAGGGTTCCCCAGCAGGGCCGAGTCTTTGCTCAGGGCAAGAATCCGGACCCCAGGCTTCCACTCTGGGCCAGGCTCAGGAGCTGGGCTGCCCAGGGAGTCTAGAAGAAGCTTCTCTTGGGCTTTGGATGCTAGAATGGAGGCCAAAGGGGGGGAGGGGGAGGGGGGAGGGAGTGACTGGGCCTTGCCCTTGTTCTCCAGTGGAGATTCTAAATGCACTCTCTCTCTCTCTCTCTCTTCTGGGTCCCTGTGTCTAGCCCTCCACCTCACTGGGTCTAGCCCTCCACCTCACTGGGTCTCTCCGAAACTCTAGCAGGATCTCTCTGGACAGGTCTCCCTCTCTGATCCTTTCCTCAGGGCTTGTTTTTTTCTTTCTCCATCCATTTCAGGAAGGCTAGGTGCCCTCCCCACCTCGGCTCACCCTACGCCACACAACCAGCAATCGAGATTCTTCCAATGAGAATATTCTCTCTCTCTTTTTCTTTTAAAGTCAGGCCTCTGGGTGTAGAAATTAAGGCCAATTATTATTTTTATCTCATATTTTTCTGATCTTTCTCAATTTTTCCACAATGAACTGTCACAAAGCAGAAGAAGGGAAAGTCAATTAGAAAAGCAGTCAGTTTCACTGTTGTCAAAGTAATTTAGAAGAGGAGAAACAGCAGAAGTTACAGAGACCAAAAGAGTAAATAAAATGACAGGGAAAAATGGTCAAGAAATGCGTTGGGGTGGTGGGGTGAAGAGACAAATCATCTTTCCCTCTTCTAGACCCTTCCTCAAGTTGTTCAGGAAAGAGAGAAGTAGGAAAGAAGAAAGGCGCTGTGGCGGCCACAGCTTTTAGGAGGCAATGCTTCTAGAATCGGAGAGAGCGCGCCCCAGCCAGGCGGCTCCCTCCTATGGGAGGCGCTCAGTTTGCAAGGGGTTAACAGCATTGCTCGTGAACTTGGCCTGTCTGTCTGGCTCGTGATGGATGGTGAAACCCGCTGACAAGTTCAGCCGGAGGGACCTCCCCTGCTGTGGCTGAGGGAGAAACACACAAGCAGAGGGGACCCGGGACGAGCGGCCAGGGCGCGCGGGGGAAGACGGTGGTTAGGCGACAAGGCAGGGCGACCGACAAGGCGCTCTGCTCTTCCTGCCCTCTCGGCTCCCGCCTGTCCTTGACCACTCGCCTCCCTCCCCGAAGCTTTCCGACATCACCGTGGAGCACCAAAGTTTCCCGGGGTTCCGCGCTGGGTGTCCCAGAACCCCCTGCCGGCCCCTGTGAGCAAGGCTGGGAGAAGGGAGCGGGGCGTCGGGAGCCAGCCACTCAGGAGGCCGAGTTCAGCATTTGGACAGCGGCTCCGGGGCGCCGTCGGCCAAGAGCGTGCAGTTTGCAGGTACACAGCCCAGGACAGGGCGGGAAGAGGGGAGGCGGAAGCATTGGGCTTTGGAGAGGCAGGACCCAGACTGGAGGGCACCCTCCGCTCCGCACGGGACACGTTTCCCCGAGCTAAAATATCCCTTCTGAGCACACACTGGGGCTCCGGGACCAGCCAATCCAGCGTGGATACCCTCAGCCTAACCAACGCTTGCGTAGGGGAAAAGGTCAAACGTCCCCTTTCAGCCCAGAGAGTAGACGCCCCCATCCTCCCAGCTCTCCATTCTCCCCAAAGCATTCTCCCCGGATCCCTTAGCTCAGAGCTGCCAGCGAGGCTTCCAACCCGCTGCTCCCAGGTTGTTGTTAGCTCTGGACGAGTCTGGCGACGCAAGGGGAATGGAGGGCTCGAATGGCGCCGCGACTCCCCGGGAAAAGCTGGGAGGCAAGCGGGGCGTAGGAAGGAAGCGCCGGGGCGCGGGGATGGGAGCCCCTAGCAGCTTGCCTCCGCCCCCTCCATTCCGCACTGGTCGGGGTGAGGGGAGGGGGGGCGGGGGGAGCCGCGCTGACGTCACTGCGGGCCGTGCCCGCCCGAGAAGGCGGCGCTGAGAGCTGCTCAGAGCCCGGAGAAGCCGCGTACCGCCAGGAGCCCCCGAACCACCGCTGCCTTGCTCGCCTCCCGCGGCTCTCGGCCGTGCGTCCGCCGGGGCAGGGGCGCCTGGAGAGCGGTCGGAGCCGGGCCTGAGCCCGGGAACGCGCCAGATCAAGGGCCGCGGAGCCGCTGTCCCCGCAGCCGCCCCACCCCCGCCGCTGCCTCGCTGGCCCCCGGCCCCCTTCCCGGTCCGTAAGTGCCGCTGTCTGCTGTGTCTCAGTGAGGCTGGGGAGAGGGGGCTAGGGCGCCAGGGCGATAGTCTCTCCTAGGGCAGCATCAGGGAGCTGGTCTGGACTGGGAGAGGGGGCTGGGGCATCCCTGCTCAGCCCCCTTGGGCAGCACGGGCGGCTCTGGGCTTCCCGTTGCCGCCGGGCAGGGTGCGGGGTGCGCTCTGACTGCGGGTGGAAGGTGGGATCAGCTTCTGGATCCTGACCCATCATCCCCAACAAATCATCAAGGCGAAGGTCAAGGGTCGTGGGGCAGTGGGAAGCGCCCAGCGGTGAGGACTTCGGGTGTGCAGAGAGGGGAAGGCGCAGGGCCGATGGAAGTTGTGGGATGGCAGACAGGTTTAGTAGAAAGGAGGGAATGTTTCCGAAGTGAGGTTTCCTGGGGTCCTCCGATCTCCCCCTTCCTCCCCTCTGCCCCTAACTCTCCTCTTCCTTCATATCCCCTCCCCCACAAAAACAACCCTGAAAGTGACTTCCTGAAAAAATATTTTAAGAAATAATGCAACACATAGTACCCACTCTAGACAAGATTTATGGCACGCTTTCCCCTTCTGTATCGGGAAGTTGTTGGAAAATGCTTTCTGCTCTACTCCCCTCTCCATGCCCCAGAACAGGCCTCTTGGATCTGTCTGAGGGTGTCTCTTCCGCCTCCTCCATCGCAGGCTCCAGTGAGCTTGGAAAGAATGAGGGTGGCGGTGGAGGTTGAGGCTTTGGTGAGGGGCTTCTCTGGGAGAAGTCTGAGGTGGGGGGTGTCCAGGCTGGCCCACAGCAAGGCAGGGAGGTAGCAGAAGCTGGGAGTGGCTCCAGGTCAGATCGTGGTGGCTGTGCATGCACCCAGAAATATACAGTCTGATTCTTTGTAACTGAAGAGAAATAGAGATGCTGGGGCTGAAAGGGAGCCCCATTTTTGAGCCCCTCATACCCTGAAAAAGGTGGTTTCTCCAGCTATATATATAGAGAGAATGAAGTTTGATGGTCTGGCTTTCAATCAAGGAAAAGAGGCCAGAAGGTAGGATAGGTGGGCATGGAGGTAGGGGTATCATGCAAAGCTCCACCGCAGGAGCCTCTATCAGCAATGCTAGCTGCTGGGGACCCCAGGGTGGGGGAGTGCTGCTCTGCCCATGCCTTTTCAGGAGAGGTGTTTCCCAGTTCCTGCCCAGCCTGGGTCTCCCCAGAGCCCACACCCTGGATGCCTAAGCCTTAGCTTCTGAGGAAAGGGAGGCTAGATGTGGGAGCCATAGAGGGCACCACAGCCCAGCTGACCAGGTGTACATGAAGGTGGATGTGGAGGCCCCTGGGGCCCTAGGTGCAGGAAGCTGGGTCCATCTGAATTAGTCCAGTGCTGGACTTTCAGACTCCAGACAATAGGAAGATCAGCTTTATCAAAGCTTGAGCCTGACGAAGGAGCAAGGGAGGGAGGAAGCAGTGCGTAAACGGCACTGTGGACTTGGCCTAGGTTGTGACCTGAGATACTGTCTCCTAATTAAGGCCCGGAGGGGCCCAGGAAAGGACGGCTAGATACAGGCTGAATGTCAGGTCCCATGGCTGATGGAGCTTGGGGAGCTCCATCGGTCTCAGGCTCTCAGTCTCTGGATAAAGGCAAGTCTGGTAGCAGGATAATGGGTCCCTGCACAGGGCTGTTGGCTAGGGTCAGAACTGCCTACTCTCCTTCCATTTAACCTGTTAACTCACTGTGTCCTAAAATAGGCAGGGGGCGGGGGAAGTGCACCCTCCTGCGGGTAGTTAGGGCCCTCGCACTGAGTTGTGTAACCACCAAGAGGAAACAGGAACTTGGGCCAAAGCCATCTCGGAGCCCAAGCAGCTGAGGTTGCCAATGGGTATGAGAGCACTTGTATACACGTGTGCCTGCACGGGCAAGGTATCTGCCACCTGCCTTAGGCAGGCTGCTAGATGGGTGTTTGGGCCAAGTGTGGGAGGAGGGATTTTCAGGTTGTGTGAAGCTGAAGGGGTACAGGGCACATGAGTGACTGCAGCAAGAATGGGCATTTCTGTAGATACAGGAGTGGGGGGCCCAGGAGCCCCTCTGTCCTTTGGTGGAGATTCAAGGATGAAAAATGAAGCCTCTGGCCCTCGGTGGAGGTGCCTAGGAGGGAAGCCTCCTCATGAGGGGCCACCTGCCAACAGGACTCTCTCTTTAGCTGTCATTCTTCTCTTCTGGTAGCTGCCGGCACCCCTGGAGCTTGGTTTGGGACTGTGGGGAGGAAGCCAAGGATGATCGGGGCAAAGGGAGTGGTGGCAAGAGAGGTCCAGCGGGCAGCTCTCAGCACCATGGCCAGGGCTCAGCCACCACCGCTGGTGCTTTAGTGTCAACACCCAGCACTCAGGCAGCCCCAGTGCCTGCTTTCCCATCACCTTAGGGCCTGTGCTGGGCCCACGGGCCAAGGCCAGGGGATTGGCGTGGGACAAAGCACACAGATCCCAGACCCAGTCCAGTGTGCAGACAAGAGAGTGATGGGACCAGGGCTGATCATGTTCTCCCCACTCGGGCTTGGAATCAGCCTGCTCGACAGCCTGACACCTCAGCTGGCGGTGCCAGGCCCACACAATGCACCTCCACTTGGCATCAACCTGGGCCATTTCCTGGGCCCCTGTCTAATCTGTGCATGGAGGCCGGCCACCAGACCAAGGAGACTACGGTCAGCCCTGACCCACCAGAGCAGCCTCCTCCCCGATGCCTATGCCCTCAAGGTCGGATTTTTCTGTGGCCTCCTTCCTGGGAGTAGTGCTATAATGGCCAGGTGCTGGAGGGGGAGAGGGAGGGGGAGGGGGGTCGCTCATCTGGGACAGTCCCACTCAAGCAGGGCATGGGCCCTTTGCTGGCTGGCCTCACCTGCTCCCCGCCAAGGGACTCAGTTTCCCATAAAGGGTAGCAGAAATGTGGCCCTGATAACAGTGGCCTCTCGCATCTGAACTCAATCCAAATCAGGCTTTTAATTCTTCCTCCCAGAGCCCCCACCCGCCCTCAGCTTGCCAGTCGGGCCTCCGGCGCCGTTGTGTTACCGTGAGCCTCGCTGAGGAGCCATTTTGTGCAGCATCCTGCTTAAATCACACTCCGAGGGGCTTCTTCCTCGCTTTCCCTTCCCCCACGCTCCCTCTCTCCCCTTCCTCTCTCGCAGGTGAGCAGTGCTTCTCCGCCTCTTCCAGCCTCCGCAGCCCCACCCTTCCCACCCGGGGTGGCCCAGAAGGACTAGGGCTCTGGAGGCCACCCACACACACACCAAGAAGGGGAGACAGTGCAGGTTCCTAGAGCTGCAGGAGGAGGGGGAGTAAGGGGCGCCTCCCAATTATGGTAATCCTTTGGAATTAACTGTCTCGGGCCCAAATTCGGGTGGTTCCTTCCCCAGGGCTGCTGTCAGCCTCTCTCTGTTCCTCCACCGTTGTGGCTCTCTCTAGTTCTTGTTCGCCTTCTGGAAAAAGGGATGTGTGTGCAAAATGAGATTTGGAGGGAGATATGTAAATGCTAGGTCTGGTCTGGCATAAGCTGACTAGGGTGGGAGTGGGATGCAGGCTGCAGGCTGCCTTGGATTTAGGGTCAGGATGAAAATAGAACAAACCTGAGACAAGCGGTAGGGCTACAGGCACTTGACAAAATTGAGACCTTGGCAAAATGGAGATGTGTCATTTTTAGGGGAGAATAGGAGAGAAAAGCGTATTTAGAAAAATCATGAAATCCTTTCCAAGCCACCCTCTTTTGCCCACTTGTTTGGAACACATCCTGCGGAGATTTGCCCGGCTGTGAGTGGCTCAGTGCCCCAGGGCCCAATAAAATGGATCCTCAAGGGTACCTCTGCCCAACCTCTCAGGTGCTCTGTGCAGCAGAGTCTCTGATCTGAAAAAATTGGTGTGTTGACTGCTGGAAGTTGAGAATCCACCTGCCTGTCCTGCTGCCAATTCTCTCCCTAGCTCTTGGACTAAATTTTTTTTTCCCTGGGGGCATCTGGGAGCAAAGAGATCACATTTTTCATATTTAATCTTTTGCCTCCCAGGGATGGCTGGCGTGAGAAGGTGAATCTCAGCACCTAAGGCTGGAGGGTAGCCACACATCAAGGAGGAAAGGGGTAATGGTTGGGGTGAGCAAGAAGGGGCGCCCATGGACCATTCACCTCTGGGAGGCTGCAATGGGGCCTCCAGGTCTGTGTCAGGCTTACTTGGGGGTGATTCTGGTAGGTCCTGGGTGGCAGCCCGTTCCCCTTGTTGAGCTACTTGCAGTGAGTAGGACAGGTGTGTGCTAAGAGCCCTAGAAGGAGGGCCGAGGCAGGGGTTTGTGCTTTCATTTTCCGGTGGAACACGAATTTAACCAGCACCGCAGTTAGGGCCTAGGACATCTCCAAGGGGCCGGCCACAGTCGGCTGTACCCTCCTTGACTTGCAGAGAGAGGAGGGACCCAGCAGCCTGGTACTGAGCGCCAGGGCCTGGACCGAGTGTAGCATGGCTTGGGAGCTTCTGCGTGCCAGGCATGCACTAATGGGTGGGAAACCGACCCACGCGCACCAGGACATTTAATCCCTCCTTCCCTTCTCACTCAGTCTCGGCGCGTGGGTTGGGTCGACTGCAAGGTGCTGGGCGTGAGAGAGGGAAAGGGAAGTTAAAGGTTAAACAGCTCCTACTCTTCTGCTCTCGGCCTCCCAAGTGCGCATTTGGCCGCTCTAGAGAGACCTTCACCACGCCCCACCAGCGCGTCCCCAAACCTTGTCACCGTAGCTCCCTAACTCTGATGGTCCGCGGTGGCTGCCAGGCTCCCAGGGTCTTGGGGGAAGGCAAATGAGTTGGGGGAAAGGCCAGACAGTGCGCACCCTGGCGCGCAGCCCTAATGCTTTCGAGAGCAGCGGGGGCGCTCCCTGCCCTCCCAGAGGGGAAGCTGTGAATGCCGAGGCCATTGTAAGGCTGGGTGGTGCGGAGCGCGGGAAGGGGGCTGGGATTTGAATGAGAGTCTGTGATTGGCCGATCCCTAGACTGACGTCACTTCCCCGCGGGGCGATTAGCCTGAGAGAGGAGGGCTGGCAGTCCAGTGCGCTGGGGGCGGCCGGGGCGCCCTAGGCTGCCGAAGTGCACCGCGCGGGTGTCCTCAGTGCGCCCCGGGACGCCGTCGGAGCGGGCAGCCGGCGCCGGTGTCCGGACGCACAGAACGGATAGCCGGGGAGGAACGCGATAGGAGGGCGGAGGATGGAGGGATGGAGGGAACTGGGCGGGGGCTGCCGGCCTTGGTTGTGGAAGTCTGTGTATCTGTGTGTCTGTCGGTCCTCTTTGGCTCTCCGCGTGCGCCCGGGGTTCCGAGAGCGGCGCCCGCTCCGGTTTCCGCGCCCGGTGGGCAGCGGCACGTGGGGCCAACGGCGCGGCAGAGGCGGTGGCGAAGGGAGGCCCGTTTCTCTCTTTGGTTATCTAGCTGTATGAGTGCCACAGAGCCGTCATAAAGCTAGATAACCGAAAGTAGAAATGACTCTCACAACTTCTGCGTGCGAGCGCCCGTCCCGCCGGCCGCCCCGGCCCACAGGAGCCTGAGGAACCCAGAGGAGCCCAGTGCCGGCCCAGCGGACTCCAGCCCGGCGGAGCGGCCGCGCCCGGACCAGGTACCTGACCTCGTTTCTCTCTCCGGGGACACTTTACGAACCCTGGAGGAACTTGCCAGCTTTCCCCCTACTCCTCTTTCCCCGCCCCCACCCATCCTCCGGCGCCGAAGTAGGAACCCCAAAGTGGAGCGGCCCGGGGGAAGGGAGGGGGATGGGGTTGCAGAGGGGTCGCTGGCGGGGAAGGCGCCAGCCTTCGCCTTCACCCCATAAATCAGGCTGGAACAATCCTCTCCCGGAGCTGCGGACGGGGATTTTGGGATGCAAATGTGGTCGGAGTGAGACAGCGGCCGGTAGGGGGTGGGAGTGGGGGTAACTGAAAGGGTGGGCAGGGGTCTGCCCTGCCGCTAACAATGCACCCTTTATCGAATTATTCGACGAGTCAGCCCCTGAGCGTCATTAGCATACGGCTTGGGGGTTGCCGGAGCCTCGCCCCTCGGTGAGGTCAAGTTCTTGATAATTTGATCACTTTTCACGGGCTCTGGCAGCTGTCTTTGTGTGCAGTTGGGGGGTCTGTGTGCAGCGTGAAGCGGAGCAGAACTGGCGAGGAGTGCGCTCAATGGCTAGGGGCCGGGGCGGGAGGCCTCCCTCCCCGACGGGCCGGCCCTGCCCTGCATACAAACGGAGCGCCAGCGAGCGAGCGGGCGGGAGGGACCGAGCTCAACCCCGCCAACCTCTGCACCAGCCTTGGCTCGGCCATTCCCGCCCGCGCCTCCCCAACTTCCCGGAGTGGTTAGGGTGCAAGCAGGCTCCCGGCGCCTTCCCACTACTCTCCTGCACCCCGCCTCTCTGCTTGCAATATAAGATGTATTACAATGTCTAGCAAATAAAAAAGCAATTGGGGGAAATCTGCATTCCGTTCCCATGGCAACCCAATGCAGCACACCCGGCCACTCAAGCTCCCAGCCCCTCTTAGCTGGGCGTCGGGCTGTGGGACGCGCCCCTGCTCACTGCATGGGCATCAGGATCCCACAGCGCACACAGCGTTGGGGTCCCTCTTGAGGTCCTTGTCTGCCTCCAGGTCACTTTCCTCCCTGACACCTTGACTCGTCCTGAAGCTCAGGGCTCCCTGGAAGCTTGGGGAACCTCCTGGGCTCCCAGGGATGAGTGGCTGTAGACCCAGCCCTGGACCCTGCCATGCCTCAGGGAAGAAAGGAGCCAATGTAGGTTCAGACCCCCTGATGGTTTGGGGGGCTTTCTAGGAATGTAGGTGTATGAGTGCTATGACAGGCAGGCTGGAATGAACTTGAGCCACCATTCAGACACGAACCTCCATCCCATTTCCCTTTTATACAGGAGGAAACAAATCAGGAGGCCTAAAGTGATTCCTCCGGGCTCTCACAGCTCAGAAGTGCAGAGCTGGGCCCAGGTCTTATTCCCATCTCTGCCCACTTCATTCTCCAGAGGCTCTCCCTCACTTTTTTATATGGCCCATCATTCCCATCCTCTTACGCAGAACCTGCCCACTCCCCTTTTAATAATAGAAATCTTTTCCCATTTTTCATTCCTCCGAGGCTTTTTTTTTTGCCTTTGCTTAACAAAATTTTTTTTTGAAAATAGGTTTTATGTGTAAGAAGCAAAAATTGAAACAGTACAAAAGGGAAATCCATCGGCCCTGGGGAGGGGAACTGTGAGGCTGAGGTGGATGGTGGAGGGAGACTTTTCACTGTATCACCTTTTGGATTTTGAACCACCTGAATGTGTTAGCTATTGAAAATAAAATTAAAATAAGAAGAAAACAAAAGTCCAGGCAGGGAAATTCAGCTGTCCTCCCTCTGTCCCCAGTTATCCCTAGAGATAATCCCCAGGTAGAGAATTTTCCTGCATCCTGTGTGACACCCCCTTCCCCATTTTTAAAGGCCAGTCTCCCTTTTTCCTGGCAAGAGGCGGGCAAAGGGTGGCTATCTTGTTTCAGGATCCTGGAGGCCACGGGTAGCATCCCCTGGGCCGCCCCTCCCTTCTCAGCACACCTGGGAGCCTGTGCACTGATCGTGACCCCATTTCGGAAGAAACCAGAGCAGCTCTTCCTGCCTCCTCACCCTGTGCTCCCTGCCTTCTTTCCCAGCCAGATGGCCCTGGGTCCTGGGCTTCCATCTTCCCTTCCCACCATCTCTATCCTTTGCTATTTTGCAAGAACTAGTCCTTCTAGTAACCTGGTGGCTTTGCACCCTCACAGCTGTGTCTATATAATTCCAATGTTTTTTTTTAATTAACAAAATTTTTTTTAAAACCAGGGTCCGAACCCATCTCGTCAGTCCTGAAATCTGGGTTGGGGGAGGAGGAGTCTGAGCAGGGGAGCATGCGGGTTTTCTTTCTGCTTTTTACGAAAATTCGTTGATGCAAACCTCCGGGTCAGGGAAAGGATCGCGGTGGGGCTTCGGGGGACAAAGAGCGCCTGAACCCTAACCTCCCGGACCCCACCCCACACCCACCAGCAGTGGCCCTCGGAGAGAGGTCAACACGCCGGATTTGGGCCTCCGGGTATGAACGCCCACCCCTGACATAGCCATGTTCGAATCCCCTCTGGACACTTGAAGCCTGAGGTACAGACTTAAAACCGGTGCCTCACCCCATCAAATCTCATCTGGTTTGCCCAGGCCTGGGGGAGCCGCCTGGGCCTTGGCCCTTCTCGCCTCTTCTTCTCATGCCCCAGGGAAGCCTTCCTCCAAGTCTCCTCTGGCCACTAGGCTCCCCATGTTTGGGCTACATTTTTGCCGCACGTTTCCGCTACCCCCACCCCACTCAAAAAGGCTTTAGGGAGCCTGAGAACGCAATTGAAGCTGCAGCTTGGAAGCCTGGATTGGTTGGGATCTCAAAGATGCTCTTCACCTAACCCCTTTCATTTAACATCTAGAAATAGCGAGCTTAGTAAGGCCCGGTGGCTCGCCAAAGGTCGTAGACCAAGCCACTGGTGGGGCAAGAATCAGGGCAGCCACCGTGGTGAGTGAGGCATCAAGGGCTTCCTTCTCACTCGTCCACTAACTCCCAACCGTGAACGACCGTAGGACGACGAGGCGGGCCTCTGCTCGGCGAAAGAAAAGCTGGCATCACTGGGCGCCGCCGAAAATCAGGCTTCGGCGCGGCCAGAGGCCTGATCTAGGCCGGTCAGGGAGCTCTCCACGGCCGCCGGCCGACCTCCCGGGAAATGGGACCAGAGCGCGGAGGGAGCGAGGCCAGAAGGCCTCCCAGGGCCCAGCCGCGACGCTGAAAAGCATGAAGGGTCGGAATTAGGCGCTCATTTAGCGAGCGTTACTAATCCGAAGTTACAGCGCTAATTCCCTGATCCGGCCGCTCCCACACGCAGCGCTGGGATTAGAGGCGCGGTCGCCTACTCGCCCCGCCCTCACACCCCCAAATGCGCCCGCCCCGCGCCCTCGGGTCTGCGGGCTCAGGGCTAATCCGCCGCGCTCGCCCGGCCCGACCGTGCCGCGCGCAGGGCGGGTCCAGCCAGCTGGGGTGTGCAGTCCTGTACGCCTAGGTCGGGGAAAAGCAGGGAGGGGTCGGCCCTGAGCCCCGGGGCAGCCCCAGCGGGATTTATGCGCCCTCCAGGACCCAGGCGACGCGGCGCGGTCAAGAAAACGGCCCGGATTTTTCCAACCCGTGTATATGCGCACCCACAGCAGAGGCCCCGTGGAGGCCGCGGCGCCATTTTAATAGTCTCCATTTCCCCCTTGGCATCTCTTTCTTGCGTGTGTGTCGGGGTGTCTCGGTCCCCCATCCCGCCTGTACTTTAGACCCCCTCCATCAGCCTGGATAGAGTGACCAATCGGCTCTGGCCTAGGGTGGGATGTGCGTCACCATGGTGACGGCCAGGGCGCCCTGGCAGTGCCGCCCATCACAGAGGGCGAATCTTCACTCCGCCTGGACAGGAAGGTGGTGACTGGTGGGGGGCTGGAGGAAGGCTGTGGCAACTCATCCCGCCTCCAACCCTATTCTCCCTGGGGTCAGTTCAACTTGGGTCAGGCAGGGGAGAATGGATGATGTGGGCACGGCCTTGGTAGAGACGTGAGCTTGTGCTGGGAGTTGTGTTCAGGAATCTTCCCTTCCCCCAGGTGGTGTTCCCCTCTTCTTTCTCATCTTGGTCCAAAGCTCCACCTTGGTCAATCTCTCACCCTCTTCTGTGTCTCTCTTCCTACCAGAGTGGTGTTCAGGGGCTCTCAGAGGTCCCCCCATATTGCCTTGCTCTTAAGGGTTGTTATTTTGGGCAAGTCACTTCCCCTGAGCCTTAGTTTTATCATCCACAAGACAGGCTGGTGTGCATGCTGCTGATGGAAAGCACTGAGTGCACAGTGGGTGCTCTATCAACGTCAGGGCTCCTTCTCCCTTAGCAGGGAGGGCAAGATAATTGGGGACGGAACTCACAACATAGGGATTTCCTTTCTGTCTGGGGAAGCCAAGTTTGGGTGTCTCATGGCTTCCTAGAGCCAGCTTTTCATTGCTCCTCCAGACAGCTGGGAATCTGAGAGGAAGACAGGGTTTTTCAAAATAGAGTCAGGGCGGGGGCTGTGGCTGGAACAAAACCTTGGTCAGTGGCTCTGAGAATGGGCCGCTGCAGCTCCTATATAGTGCTGGCTCGTTCCTTCCAGGCCGGTCCGGCTTAAGCACCACTTTAAGTGGTCCCGGCATTCACTGGCCAGCCCCCTCACCGCAATTGAGCCGCAGGGGTTTGAAAAGAGGGCCAGGGCCTCAATGACAGGACCTTGGGCCAGGCTAATTGGTTTTGGTTCAAGGGGATACTGGAGTTGTGAAAAGCTCCAAACTGCCTTTCCCACGCCAGAGCCAGGCCACGGTTTTAAGGAGACGGGTTGGAGGAGCTCGGGGGCCAGGCGAGAAAGCTGGGAGCCAGGTGTCTCCGGCTGATGATCTTGCTCTAACTAACGGCCAAGACATTCCTCCGCTTGGAGGGTGGGAAGTTGTTATAAGGCATTTCATGGGTGCAGGCAGGTTCTACTTGCCCTCTCTCACACACATGGCTATGCCAAGAAAAGGGTCTTTGAGCCTTTGGCACACCTTAGTTGGCAAAAGCAGCCTCGCTTCTTCCCACTGGAATCATCCAGTAAGAGAAACAAGCAATTGCCGAGTTTTAGTTCTTGCCCACAGAACTGGACCAAATCTAGCCTGTAGACTCTGGGAGAATCCTGCACTCTATCCTGAGGCAGGCGGTGCAGTTGGTCTCATGATAACCCACTTCTGTCTCTTGACATGTCCCTAAACCACCCTGGGTATGAGCAAACAAGGCAGAGATGGGAAACAGGGAAACTTGAGGTCCCTTTTTTTTTTAACTATTATTTTAAAATAAAGGGTCAACTATTTCTTTACATTCAAAATTAAGCATTAATTATATTATGACAAGTCTATCATTATTGTAGATAATAATGTAAATGCTTTGGAGCTTATGTCTTGAGGTGTACCAGATATCTATGTGTTTGGACCAAATGATTGCACATTCATATGTATAGTATACCCATTCTTATATATATGTGGTCTATATACCGAATCGTACACTTATATGACGATCAGTTATGTTAAGGATGGCGGCAGGGTTAAGGAAGAGCTATAAAAAGGTCACTCCCATTTAAAATGTTGCATTGATTGAGACCTGTTTTTCATGGTTCACTGTGTGTTGGAGGGAGCATTCTGAAGTCATCACCAGTGAAAGAAACCCCCTACCCTTCTTATTATCTTCCACATTTTGCACCATGTTTGCCCACTTGAGGCATATGATAAGTAGGAGAAAGGTACTTGGAAGAGATATAGAACTCTGTGTATCACATTCTCCATTTTTATTTCAATTTTTAATTGCCCAGGGCCTAATTTCTTTGGGACTCTGCTGATCTGCACATTTGAGATTCATGTGTAAATATGCATGTGGCATGTGTGCACGCCTGGGCTTCCTTATCACAGAGTGTGCTCTCTCGGTGTTTAAATACACACAATCCACACCACACACGATTATGGGCTTGCATATTTGCCTCTTCTCTAGAATCGGGTTAATTTTCCCTTCGTTAATCCTCAAACCCATTAAGTTCCCCTCCCACCCCCCCCCACAAAAAACTGCACACCCTACCACAGACCAGTGGTTTCGCCCCACTTCTCGGGCAGGCAGCTATCCAGGCAGGGTGCTGGAGTGAAGGTTCCTATTAGGCAGACTTCATTAATGTTACCAAATATACCCCAGCACATTTACTCGTCTACTATGAAGTATTATAATAAATGATTAAAATTAAACTGTACTTGTCAAAATAAATGAACAAGGTACAGTTAGTGATGTCTTTGCCTTGATTTGCTTATTCACTAATTTGAAGAAAAGAAGGAAGGAAAAGGGAGAGAAGGGAGGAAAGAAAGGACAGACTGCCATGGGAAGGGGAGAGGAGATGTTGAGAAAAAGCAGAGGGAGAGAAAGAGAGAGGAAACCCCCTCAGTCATCTGCCCTTGGGTTTCCAGTCATTAGGGCACTCTGGGAGGCTGGAATGCAGTCTCTAACGTCAGCTCATAATGAATATTGAGGTGTGGATGTGGAAGGAGGGATTTCTTTGTTTACTGAGGAATGGCCATGGGAATGGGGGAGAGGATTGCCTTTGGGGATTAAGGAGTGGGCTTTGGTTTTATGAAGGGCCTTACTTCTTTTCTGAAGTTTTCTGCAGCTAATTGATTCAATTCAGACATTCCTCCTCCCTACCAGGCCAGCCAAGGCCGCGTGTCTGTGAGATGTGCACAGCCCCATTTCCCCATCTGCTCTGGCCCCTTTCTCTACTGTGACCCTTGAAAAGGGTGTGAACCTTCACATCAATGGAGAAATCAGTTAGCGGCTGAGACCTTTGCATGCATGTGTGTGATACACTGCCACATACTTATACACCTACATGTATATTATTAGAAGTATAATTTACATATAGAAACAGATCATAGGTGTACAATGCATTTACATCCACGTAACCAACACTCAAGATAGCATTTCCCTCACTCCAGAAACTTCCCTCCTGCCTCTTCCCAGTCAATCCCTCCCCAACCCCCTTCGATATCTCTTAGCATGGATCTGTTTGACCTACCTAGAGTGTCAAATACATAGAATGTATGCCAGGACTTCTTAGGAGATTTTGTGTTTGTGGTCACGTCGGACTCGCATTAAACACTTTCTCCTCGGATGGGCCCGGAAGTCAGGCCTGTTATTAGATTTTCTTGGTGGGGCAGCTGGTTTGAGGTGGTCTTCCTTCAGGACAGCCCTGGTCTCACCCGAGGTCTGTTAATGATCAAGGGACAGGTGAAGCTCACACATCGCAACTTGTCTCCCATCAGTGGCATCCAGGAGCTGATGGAGAGCTATTAATGGAAGGTGCCAGCTTTGTGCTAATTAGAACTTCCTTTCAGCTTCCATCTGCACAGGCACTGGAGCCCCTCACCGGTCAGCCTCACCTCCCCCCACATCAGCTTGCAACCTAGTTTTTGTTCCCCCCATGAATTAGGAGGTGCTATGAGTGGAGCTGTTCTCCTCTGTCTCTGGCCAAACCCGGGTTCTTTGTGTGTTGCAGGAATGTGCGGGGAGTGGCATTTCTTGAGCCTTCTCTGTCTTGTTAGGGTGGAGATGGACTGCAAATTGGAAAGGGGGGTGGGTACCACGGCCACTCCCCCAGGTTAGGCTGGTCTCACACTCCTCGACTTGGGTTTATTTTGAAAAGGACCTTTCTCCTCTGCCCTCTGGTGAGTGTGGCTTCAGATCCTTGTTCCCTCCATTACCCAGATTCCTGGTGTCTCTCAAGCCTGGTTGTACCCACCCCATCTCAACCTTCAGCTGCCATCTCTGCTGTGTCAGGCAGCCTGGGGGTGGCGGCTGTCTCCCTGATCTTCTTCTTCTTCTGAAAAAGCCCAAACTTTTTTTTTTCATTTTGCTTTTTCTTTCTTTCACCTCCGGTCCAATGGACATAATTTTTTAAGTGGAGGTTGTTTTTTATAGAGATTTCATTAAAAAAGAAAAGAAAAGAAACATTAACGTCACATTAACGTCATTTAAAGAAAAAGCACCTCTCAGCTTGGAGGTTGGGGGAGTTACAGCTTCCTGTGTGATTATCAATTGGGATAAAATCTCTTGCGGGAACCAGAGACAGGGGCATTTCCTAGTAATGCTCCTCTTTTTAGCTCCCGAATCCCCCCAGGTCTCCATTGGGGTTGTGTGTAAAAATATCATGCCCTTCCTGCCCCTTCATCTCATTTTCTCCTGCCTGAATTATCTTGATCATAATACAGGTCACCCACTTCTTTGACTGTGTAGACTGGGATTTTAAAAATCAGGAGTGGATTATTAGCCAGCATGAGGCTTTACCAGGTTCCCTCAAGGTTCTGGACCCAGGCTAAAGAGGGTGGAAATGCCTCCGGGGTGCCCAGAGGGCTGCAGAAATTCCCCATCACAGGTCATGGGGAGAGCAGCACGACGGGCTCTCCTCTGTGGCCTTTTCTGCCCCTAAGGGTGACAATCCTGAGTGGAGGCACTAGAATGGAGAACTCAGGACTATCCTGGACTGGGTTAATAATCCAGCAGTCCAAATTTCAGAAGGGCAGCAGCTGGGGGGTGGGTGGGAAGGGATGCCCACGCCTGTGAGGCAGGATTTGAGGGCATGCTTTCAACATTACAACTCAGTGTATCCTTCGCAAGTCATATCACCTCTCTGGGCTTCTGTTTCCCCATCTGTGAAATGGGAATAATAGTACCCACACCTCCAGGGGTCATGTGAGAATTAAGTAAAATATACAAATAAAGTCCTGGCATACAGTAGGTGCTGAGTAAATGATAGCTTTCTTCAGGGTCAGACAGGGGGTGCACATGAATGTCTGGATCTGAAATTCAAACCTCCACCTGCTGGAGACAGAATGAAAGCACCGATGGATGTCCAAGAATCCCTTGGAAGAACTGACCAGTGCCTGCCATGCCCACTGGGCCACTGAATTGAGAGGCAAAACAGGACTCCAAGGAGCACCCAGTTGTGGAAGGTGGGGGGCGGCGTTGGAATGGGTATAAAGGTCCAAGCTTGGCTGGCTGAGGAGGAGGACACACAAATGTCTACAGCCTTGAAGGGAACAGATTAGGAACTGACTTTTGAGGCCAAGAGGGCGTCACCAGCAGGTCCTTGTTAGTTCAGCGGTTGGGGATTTCTAATAGCTGGCGCCTGGGATCCCAGCTCCGGCAGGTTCTGGGTCTCAGGACTCATGAACATTGCTGTCGGGGCTCGGGGTGGGGGGGCGGTTAGTCAGGATCGTTCCGGGGCGCTGGCTGGCAGGCTCTGCTTGGTGTGCTGGGCCCTAGGTGCACCCAGATGCCCCATCTCACGGTTCTCCATTTCTGGTGCTCCAGCTCCCAACGAGCAGGGTTTCGCTCCGGAGGGCGGGCCTCCAGCGGCATACTTGCGGGTGACTAAATGCCCGGCCCGCTGGCCGGTAAGGAGAGCCGGGCCAGAATCCCCCTTAGCCAGTACCCCACCGGGCTTCCCTTCTGCGTCCTAGGCGGGCAAGATTGAGGCGCAGAGAGGTGGGCTGTGGACATGACCTGGAGGATGCATGTGTCCCCACCCCACCTTCGAGTGGACGCGGGCGCGCTTCTGGGCAGGCATGGGGGGTGCCTGATGTCTCCGCTCTGTTTTACAGCTACTCCCCTGCAAGCGCTTCCCCCTTCGGCGCCGTTCCGCCCGCGCTCAGCGCCCTCTTCGCAAGCACGAACTAGCTGTGGGCACCGGCTCTCTCGTAGGAGGGCGCGCCGGGGGCAAGGTGAGTGGCCAGAGCCAGGGAATGGGAGGAGGAGCTGTCTGCCTGCACCCCAACTCTGCCCTGGGTGTCTCCAAGAGCGGGCTCGCCGGCCTGCAGCCCGGAGGTTGGGCGATTCCAAGATCAGGACGGTGGAGCGGCTGTGTTTTACCCTGGGTCACCAGAAAGGCCCTAACCCTCCTCCCTAAGCCCAGATCCAATATGAAACACACACGCGCAACGCCCTGTGAAATGGCATTAAAAATACACATACTGGCTTGTGATGCTTTGTGATACAATTCGTCAGAGCTGGCGCAGAGCGCGATGTATAGCACACAGTAGGCCCAAAGTAAATGGCGGCTGTGACGGTTCCGGCCTCCGACGCGGCTCTTTGGACACCTGGGCTCTCCCCGTCGGCTTTCCGCGGGAATCGGAGGCGCGCAGTAACCAGCGCCTTGCCCCTCCGCCTGGGGATGCGCAGCCGGCCCCGGAAGGGCTGGGGCCTGTGCCCGCGCCCCCAGTCTCTGGGCTAAAGAAAAGGGAGTCACCGGCACAGACTCGAGTGCCGCAGTGGGGCACGAGCCCAAGCAAAGCAAGAATCCGTTTTCAGCATTCACACCTCGTGTACACCCGGGCACTGCCTGGGCCAACGCCCTTCGTAACCAGGAGCGCCCCCAGGCCCCGCGACGCGGGCGCGGCGGGGGGAGGGCGCAAACAGGACGCCCGGGGCTGGCCGAGGTCGGCGAGAAAGACGGCAGGAGGCCCGCGGCCGTGACCCCTGGTCTGCGCTGAGACTCGAGTGGGGCGCGTTGCGAGGCCGGGAGGCCATTTTGAGAGCTCGAGGAGCGGCGGCAAGATGGCTGCGTGGGCACGAGGTAGGTCGCGGCGCCGCGGCGGCACTGCCGACCCCCTCCTCGCGCTCGCCCTGCCGCGGGCCCACAGAGGCGGAACGCGCGTCGAGCGCGCCCGGCCCCGCAGTGTCTCGGCCGCCGTCCGTCCCGGGCAGGCCCTCAGGGTATTAATTACCCCCGGGGAAGGTGCCTTGCGAGAGAACGGCCGCCGTCTTCCTTCCCACCTCCCTACCAGACCCTCCGTCGCGGCTGCCCGCGCACCCCCCAGGCCGCCAAGTGAGCTCCTGGCCAGAGACGAGGAGCCCTGCGGTGCGCGTCGCGGCGGCGGAAAAAGAGGCTTCCGGTCCGAGCCCTCCTCACTTACCTGCCTGAGGCAGGGGCGGAGACGGCCTTCCTCTCGGCCTGAGGGGGGTGCAGCCGGGCTTGAGCGGGCCGGGCTGAAGAATGTCGTTATTTTGGAGCCCGGAACCGCAGGCGCTTTGCACTCTTTCCTTATTTCCGGGGAATGTCAGGCGCATGGTTAATGCCCGCTTTTTCTTGAAACCGCGAGGCCCGAATGGCGAGCAGAGCGAAGCCACCCTTCCCGGGACTGTGTGTTCCGGAGCGCAGTGATAGCGGGGGCCGAGGAACAGAGAGCCCCGCCGATGGGGGCGGCGGTCTAGCGAGGGCCTCCGCGTCGCCGCTGTGGTTGGGGGCAGGCCTAGAGGCTCCGTTCGCATCCTCTTAGGCTGCTTCGGGTCCATTGCTTCCTCCGCTGGCCCGGTGGAGCAACTTTGAGTTCGCCCGCTCCAGGCCCCCGCCCAAAGGTCAGAGCTGTGTCTGTTATGTGGCCTCGGCCCCGCCCCCTCCACCAGGTTGAATAATTTAAGCTCAGTCGCTGTTGTTCTAATTAACGCAGTTGACCCACCGCTACCCTAAAGCAGGTTCCACGCGTGTGCATTTGTACAGACCGACCAAGGAGCTCCAGTAACGTTAGTTGTGTTTGAGTCCTGCTTTGTGCCAGGCCCGCTGCTAAGCACTTCATGTGCATTAGGGCCTCAGCTTGATAAGTAGGGTGATGATTCCCTCTTTGTGATTTTGGCCATAGCTAGGATGCGACAGAGCCGGGGCCAGGATGTAGATTCAGAGCTGTCTGCCCCAAAGCCTGAGTTCTTACCCACAGGCTCAGCACTTGCATACATACAACAGACACATGGATTCATCTGTTGTGTCTCATCTCTCAAACAAGCACCAAGCCTGTCCTGAATCCAAGCCCCCATCCCCACATCACATATGAGGGCTCACATATGAGGACTCTCCTGTCACCTCATCCCCAACCTCCTAGCCTAAAGCTCTGGCCTAAAATAGATGTTCTGATTTAATACTGTGGTTGTTCTGAGCCTCCCGGCAGCCAAGACAAAGAAGAAAGTATGATGGTTTATAACCTTGTTCCAAAAAGGAAGCTCATCAGGATTTTTAGAGATATGAACATTTTTTCCCTCCATAAGACTTATAGAAAATTTAAAGCTTGGTGATTATGTAGGTCAACTGCTTATGTCACAGATGAGGAACAGCCCAGAGAGATTAAGTAATTTTCCCCAAGGTCATGAAGTTAGCTAGCAGAGCAAGGAATGGGACTCAGGGCTCCTGATTCCCAGTCCAGTTTCCAACCTCTCAGGAGCGGGCTTTAGTGGGCTTCTCAACAATGGTTTAGTTGTTTTTAGTGACCCCTCAATTCCCCACTATAAACTCCTCAGACCTGTGTGCTGTCTTCTTCTTTCCTTTGCCCCAGTTCCTGATGCTAGGCTGGGCTCACCATTGTGGGTGTCTGTAAATATCTGGTAAATGAGTGAGTGGATCTCTCTCTTAAAGACTAAAGCTCTGTGCTGCGGAGATAGGGGTGGTGGTGGAGAGATGTTCTGGTTTCAGTCCTCTGGAGGGACTTTGTTTTTTGAATGTTACGTTCCTGAGCCCATGAATTCCCTAGACCTCTCTCTTTGGGCAAATGGTGTGAACTGGGTAGTGTATTTCCCCTTTTGGCAGTCGTCCAGCTCCTGACCGTTCTATCACATTGTTGGACCTAACGGGAAGGGGTTATTTTTCTCTTATTTTTATTTATTTGTTTTATTTTATTTTTTGTTTTGGCCGTGCTGCATGGCATGTGAGATCTTAGTCCCCTGACCAGGGATCGAACCCATGCCCCCTGCAGTGGAAGCGCGGAGTCCTAACCACTGGACCACCAGGGAATTCCCTGGGTCATTTCTCTCTTGAAGGGACATGTTGTCAGTGAGACCTACAAGTCCCTTTATGTGAACTAAGGAGAGTTTCCCGATGGCCTCAGCACAGCTGCCATGAGGCCTGGTAGATCCATTCTTTTGTCCTCTTTGGGTAGAGAGCCCCCCTTTCTGTGCCTTCCCAGGTTTAGTTCCTGTGGCTTAAGTACAAGTCATAGAATGTGGCTCATCAGATCCCCAGAACTTATACAGATTAGCAGATTTTCATGCTTCCCAAAAGGTAACCTTGGAACCCCTGGCATGATAACTGTCAGTGCTGAATAAATTTGGTGAGCCTGCCATAGACCAGATTCTCTGGAAATTTGTACTTGAAACTTGTCACCCCTGGTATGTGGGGAGGAGGTCTGCTTCTTGGTGAGCAGCCCCTATTGACAGAAATGCTGCAACAGATTCTAGCCAAATCCTGACCATCGTCTTTGGGCAGGCTCTGCCCAGGCAAAACAGGGTGGAGAGCTGAGGCCAGTTTACAGCTAAAGCCCCAGCTCTGGAAGAAAAACAGGGTTCAGCTCCCCAGGTTAGTTACTGTCTACAAATATTAAAGGCCCCAAATAATGTCTGGCCTCTCCCCTCCTCCGTGCCAAGGGAAGACATGTAAATACAGCCGCACGCCAGCTTAGGCAGTAGATGTGTATAAATCGAATTTAGCAAATCAGATCATGGTTTAAATGCACTATTTAAAGCAGTCCTGCAGTGAAGCCTTTTACAAAGGGAATAATCATTTTGTGATGCTAATCATCAGCCTCCAATCTATCTCCTTTGTAAGTTCAGATGTTGGTGCACTGGGTGTTCTGAAATTGGGGCGCTCTTGTGTAGGGCCCGGGTGATGGCTGTCTGTCTTCTTTTTCTGACCTCTCATTTTAAATGGGTGCATGTCCTTGTTCTCACTGGGGGCCTCAGGATGCTCGTCACTTAGTCTGATAGTTCTCGTCCATCCCACTCATCTTTTTATAATCGGATAGAGCCCACCATTCAGCTGTTCCTGGCTCCTTTTCTGAGATTTTCACCCTTCCTGGGGGGAGATATAAGCCCTGCTGTTCTCAGGGTATTAGAACCAACTCCCTCTCTGAACTGAACCTTCTTTTGTTTCCCTGAGCTTCTGGTATCTCTGGTGCTGATCATAAAGAAGATCTTAGAGTTGATGGGACGCACACCGGCCTCTGAATTTAGTAGGTGAATTAAATGCAGGCACCCACTTGCTGAATAGGCACTGTCCAAAATATTCTCCCCATTCACAGCGAAATAACTGAGGCCTAGATGTTAAAGTGACTTTTCCCACAAGTTAAAATCGGGACTCAAAGGAGAACGTGTCTCCTAATTGCTATAAAAGTGTTTTATACACTGAGCCACAGTGCCTTTCTTTGCAGAGAAAATATAATCAGAGACCATCTGGGTGGGAGAGGAAGAGAATGAAGGGAAAGAGATGGATCAGAGTGGAATAAAGGAAGTGGGCAGGAAGCTGGGGGCCGCAAGGAGCCTGACCTTGCTTAGCTCACAGGCCCTGATATAGTGTCTTTGTCAATGCTGCCACTATTGGCGCGTTCCTCGGTAATTATGACTGTGTGTTGGCATGGCGACTCGGAGTAAGAAGACTAGAAGCACTGGGTAAATGCACGACTTGTTCTTGCCTTCTAAAGCAGAGAGGAGCTTTTGTGGGTAGTTCCTCCAGGGAGCCGTGGTAGAAAAATCACCAGACCCAGTGCTGGAGTGTGGGTATTTACAACCCTCAGGAGCCAGGGGGCCCTGCTCAGGGGTGGCACACACAGAGGTCTTCATCGAGCCTGGCCTCCCGTGCAGAGACCTCCCAGAACCTCCCTTCTGTTCCTTTCTGTTGGTCTTTGTTCCGGAGCTCGTGATGTCAAGTATATCAGTTTCTGTTCCTCTCCAGGTTGTCTATTTCAACTAGGTTTAAGTTGCAGTCCCCCTGAATTTGATTTATCATAAAATGATCTATTTCATAGGCCACGAGTATTTATCAGGAGGCTGAAAGGAAAGGCTGATGGGCCCAGCTGTTGGGATGGAGTTTGGGGCCTCCGTTTCTACACTGGAGCCCTCTCCTTAGATACTTGGGTCACATCCTCATCCAAAAATGGGGGACGTTGCTGGAGTCAAGAGTTGCGCTGTCCAGTATGCTAACCACCGTTGGTCTCGTGAGCTGTAGTCAGTGCCACATGCGGAAATGATAATACTGGGTTAAAATATATTATTAAAATTAGTTTTACCTCTTCTTACTTTTTGGTGTGGCTTCTAGAAAATTTTAAAGTGATACATGTCGCTCATATTTTCATTGAGCTAAACTAGAGAATCAAGACCTCTTCCAGCCCCAATGTTCAGTAACTAATCCTGATCTACCCCTGGAAGGTCTCTGGCGACAGAGAGTTCTGTGCGTGGAAAAGCCAGGCTGGAGGCTAGTACAGTCTCTTAAATGGGGGTCACCCCTCAGTCCTTTGAGGCAGAAGGCCTGAATCCACAGGCAGCATCAAGTTTTTCAGCTTTTAGGGTGGGAGGAAGAAAGCCAGTGGGTAGCCCCCAGAAGAGTCTTTGCTTGCAGCTTTCGTAGTGCCCTGTGGAGTTTGTATGGGCACAGATGTAGATGACAGGAGGGTTGTCCCAGGGGTGGAACGTGTCCCCGCAGTTCCTGACCTCGAAGTGATTTCATCGTCTCCCAGATGTGTGGAAACCACAGGGCATGAGAAGGCAGCCGTGCATCCCAGGTTCGTGCCAAACCCACTTAAAGCAGGTTTCCTTTGGCCCGAGGGCTCCTCACTGCCCCTCTCCTGGCTGCCCCTCCTCCCCTGAGTCTCTGCTGCTCTCTGTGAGCTGAAGCTTCTGGGATGCGCCTTGGCTCAGAGCCAGCGTCTTCTTGGAGAAGCCTCCTGCCCTGGCTCCTTGCCAAGCCTCGGGTCTTCAGAGAGAGTTTCTGGGGAGGCGCTGGGCTCATCCTGCTGTCAGAGGGCAGAGAGGCCTTCTCACCTCGGAGGACTCCTGGCTGTGGGTCCAGCCTTGCTCGCAATCACCTCCCCATCTCAGAACTTCAGTTTCCTACCCTGGACTGGGTTAAGGGCCTCTGAGCTCCAGTAACCCTTGAGATTATGAAAAGAAGGCTCCTCACATGAGCCGGGGAGGTGAGAAATTGGCAGACAGGAAATCATAATGAGTCATGATAATGGTGACAGGAACCATTTATTGAGCACTTATGTGTGCCAAGTTCAGCGCTAACGCTTTGCATACTTTACCTCCTTTAAGGCCTGTCTCTTGGGGAGCAGAAAGAGTAATAAAAGTAATCTAGGCTCTGCCCTTCTTTTCTAAGCCAGATGCCATTGGGGTGATTGCATGGGGTATGTTTCAGAAGCTACAGCCCTTGGGTAGGTAGCATCTGAGTCCCCTGTGAGTCCTCATCTCCTAAGGAGTCAGCCTGGGCTTTGGGAAGCAGCAGGAGCTCATTTGGGTTGCTAGAGGATGGCTCTCTAGTGTCTCCTGCTTTGGACTGGCAATATACTTGGATGATCCGGGTAGGAAGGCTGAGTGCTAGGCCCCTGGGAGCCTTGGTGAGATGCTCAGAGGAGTGAGAAGCATCCCACCCACTCCTAGCTTTCTCCTAATTGTCAGTGTGGTCCATAGCCTGGCTGTGCTTCAGTCTGTAAAGTCAGGGGTTGATTCAAGCCCACCAGTCTGTCCATGGTGCCAAGGGATTGCACCTGCCTGGGACGAGGTTGAACCTCCGCCTTCTGCAATGTTACATCCCCTGAGGTAGCATTCTGTCCTTCGGAGAAGGCAAAGGTCTCCAAGTCCTCTGTCTAATCTCATCTGGTCCTTAAACAGAGAACATTAGACCTTCTTCCTGATTCGCCCAGTTTGGTGGCACAGGACGGGAGAGGTGGTGCGTGCCTCTGAGGGCGTGTCATTTCCTTGGGGAGTGCTGGGAGGCTGGGAGTAGAAAGAGGGAGGCCTCCAGTTTACAGCCACCCCTCCCTTTGTGCCTGCAGCTTCCTTTAAGCCATGTTTAGTTGTTTCTAGTTCGCTCTTCTCTCTTCTGCTGTTGGATCTTAGGCTTCAAGATCATGGTGGAAATCAACTATACTTCAGGCAAAAAAAGAAAAGATCATGGCGGTGTGAGGAAGTGCGTGTGGCTCAATGGGTGGCGGGGTCTGTGTGACCTAGTTCAGACCCCTGGGACACACTATTTCACCTCTCTCTCTGAGCCCGTTTTCTCATCTGCAGACTTGGGGGTAGTAATACTTACCTTGTGGCACTCAAGAAGTGTCAGTTTGCATCCCCCACCTGCCACCTTGGAATGGGTATGTGTGTGTTGGGGGTAGGCGGGGGCTGAGCACGAGTGAGCCAGCACGAGTGAGCCAGCACGGCTCTGCTGCGGGGGACCATCTCACTGGTGGGCCACACATCTGTAATGAGTGAAGGCACAGGGGAGGCGGCGATCGGGCTCAGCTCTCTGTCAGGCACTCTACAATAAGTCATGGTGTTTACTGACTGCTTCGGCTCCCAGCTCCGAGGTCCAGAGAGAGCCCCAGAAGAAGCCCTGACCTGTTCCTTGACCGCTTGGAGCAGAAACCAGCCTAAGAAGGCACACATTTGAGGTGCGCAAAGCTTGACTCAGGCCATGGGAGTTAAGAGAGCAGGACTTTGTGTGGGGTGGAGTCGTCAGAGCAGCCTCATTGTACCCCCAAAGGTCTTCTAGGCTGAGGAGGGGGGAGGACTCCCTGAACAGAGGTTCAAAGGTGGGCATGAGTCCTACAGGACTGAGTTAGAGATTTAGGTATGAAGAGCAGGTCAGATGGTGGCGGCCAAGAACAGTGGCGATGGAGGGCAGGCTAGGGGAACTGGTCCCGTTACCATGTGCAAGATGGGTGTGGGTTGCTGCCAGGCCAGCCTGAGTCGAGTAGACACATCACATCCACCGTGGGCCTCTCACCGCTGTTGGCTCTTGGCCTGGATTTCAGTACCTCCAGGGCTGTGCCGTGGAACCATCCCAGTTTGTAAGGGAACCGTGAAGCTCAGAAATTGGAAGTCTTCCCATACCAGATTGTATTTTTTCTACTGCATTCATTTATTCATTCAGCTTTCATTGAACACTATGTGTCAGGCTCTGGGCAATGCCTTGGGGGTACAAAGAAGAAAACCACCACATCCCTTGCCCAGCACTTTAAAGCTTGTATAATACAGAATTTCATCTATCTATTCAGAACGGGAAGGCTAGGCCCCTGGCGGGGGGTGTTGGATTAGCGGACACTGGGGGTATGACATTTCTCACCCATTTGCGGCTTCCTGGCTTTCCTGCCTCTCTACATACCACAAGAGCCTGGTAGAGCTGGGTCAGAGGCCATTTCATGCTTTGCCCTTGGTGACCTTAAGCTGCCATTTAGCCCGGGCTAGAACTTTTTTTTTTTTTTTTGGCTGCGTTGGGTCTTCCTTGCTGCCCGCGGGCTTTCTCTAGTTGCAGCAAGCGGGGGCTACTCTTCGTTGTGGTGTGCGGGCTTCTCATTACAGTGGCTTCTCATTGCGGAGCACAGGCTCTAGGCGCACGGGCTTCAGTAGTTGTGGCTCGTGGCTCTAGAGTACAGGCTTAGTAGTTGTGGCACCCGGACTTAGTTGCTCTGCGGCATGTGGGATCTTCCCGGACCAGGGCTCGAACCCATGTCCCCTGCATTGGCAGGTGGATTCTTAACCACTGCGCCACCAGGGAAGCCTGGGCTAGAACTTTAGTTTTCCAGATTCCATTGGTTCTTTATAGATCTGTGACCTCTCAATTGCCTTTTCTTCATTTAAGAAACAACTTTGGGGCTTCCCTGGTGGCACAGTGGTTGAGAGTCCACCTGCAGATGCAGGGGACACGGGTTTGTGCCCCGGTCCGGGAAGATCCCACATGCTGCGGAGCGGCTGGGCCCATGAGCCATGACGGCTGATTTGCATTTGAGTGGTAGGAACGTCTTAAATGCAATCAATTGATAAATTACCTCTGAGTGAATTCATATACAGTAGGTTTCTCCTCAGAAGAAATCCAACACTGTTTGGGGCCTCAAGGCCAGAATTCTCTCCTGGTTCTGCTCAGACTGGTTGGGAGGTGAGCCTGCATGTAAGTTAGCAACGGTGGGCGCCCAGATGCCTTCTCTCAACACATCTGGCGTTTGAAAGAGTCATCCATTTAGCCACTAGGTTGGAGCCCACCCTGTAAATGCATCCACCAGCTCTAAAGCCCAAACTACAGGATCTCATTCTCTCACTTGCCTCCCAGGAGGGGAAAGGCCAAACAGGTTTCATCTTATTGTTGTTATTACTGTTCTGGTGATTTTCTTGTTGAGGTCAATGCGTGTATGTGTTTAGAAAGATAAAACGCTAGGAGTTACATGGCATTTGTGGTCAAAGCACTTGTCAGAGATGTAGGAGGGACCATGTCACTTCCCGCTGCATGGAAGGTGGTTCCAGATCTTTGAATGGAGTCCCAGGTCAGTTGGAGACTCTCGGGGAAGTATCCTCCCCGCAGCTTCTGTATGGACAGGCCAACTGTTGCTGGTGGGCAAGATGAGCATGTGTGAGACAGGCTTTCCTCTGTGGACAAGTAAGAGGCAGGTAGTGGGATGCAGAGCACTGCTGGACTCCGCTTCTGAAACCTTCCATCTTTCCTTCCCTGAGAAACTCCAGGGAGGTTGGTGAGAGTGATTTCTCGGGAAGATGCAGTATGTTCTGCCTTCTGTGAGGGACAGGACAGTGGATGTCCAGCTGCTGACAAGGAGTAGGCCTTCCCCACACTGGGTGGCCTCTCGCCCTTCTAGCTTCCTGTGCATGGCTCTCTTAGAGGCAGTTTGAATGAGTCTCATATGCACAGAGACTGGCCTTGGGTTTAAATTTGGTAGCCAGTTGACAGCACACACTTTAGCCTCGAAGCCACATGGTTGATGTTTCCTCCAGGACAAAGTACACACAGAGACACCCCTGTGCTAGTCCCTGACGCCTCTTCAGAGAAGAAGCCAGGAGCACGGCTGTCCCATTTCCCATTCTCTTCTAGTCTCATGTTCCTTCTGTCCTCTCCAGGATGTGCTCCGAAGTCAGAAGACAGGGAAAGGAGAAGCAGGAGCCCTGGTGGAAGAGTCTGAAGGTGGGTCCTGGCCTGATACAAGCCACAGGCCGTGTGTGTGTGTGTGTGTGTGTGTGTGTGTGTGTGTGTGTGTGTGTGTGTGTGTGTGTGTGTGTGTGTGTGTGTGTGTGTGTGTGTGTGTGTGTGTGTGTTCACAGGTCATTCCAGCGGCTACTTTGACCTGTCTACACAATGAGCTCTCCAGTTTGGACAGGAAATTTAAAAAGGGAAAGTACACCCGATAGTTCTTGGAGCCAGTTGCCTATTAGGTTGGCTCATATGAAATTTCTTTTTTATAGATCAAAAACAGTCAAATATTGGTGATTTTGTATGGTTCAACCTAACACATTTCCACTGCTCTCGGCCAGTGGAGAGGGAGCCATTCATTCTCCTTTAGTCTCAGAAGCACATTTTAAAGAGTCTCTGAGATTTTTACCATTTGTATTCCTCTTCATCCTGCATACCCTTCTCAGAATTATTTTAACTGCAGGAAGAAATCACCTCGACCTGTGGATTCTACTGTAAGAGAAAACTACCCCAGCAAGGCTCCACTTTGCCCCAGCTTCAAGACATGTCTCAAAGTGCAGGACAATCGAGATGACTTTCAAACACCTTTTCTTTCTGTATCAAAAAAATCCTTCAGGGCAGCTCAGATAACCCTGACTAAGGGCTAAGACCAGTTCCAAACCTTTCTGTCTCAGGAGGCATTTGCTTCCATCTGGACGCCTGGAATGGTGTTGTACTTCACCTCCCGCATAGCTGATAGCTGTCCTGGGAGAGAGCGGGGGAGGAGGTTGTTGGAGAGCTGGCGTGCAGCCTCTCCATAACCTTTCAGCCACCCTGGTGCTGGGCGACCAGCGGCGTGGGCTTTTGACTGAATGCACTCGCAGTCCTGCATTCATTATGCCATTGTCAGCGTGTGTGTCTGGGGCTGCCTCTGGGTGTGTGTGTTTCTTTTTGTGTCTGCGTGTCAGTGTCAGGCTGTGCGTGTCTGTTTACGTCGGCCTGTCTAGGCGGGCTCAGTGCGACAAGGAGCTGGGGGCTGTTGGTAGGAGGGAGGGCATTTCAAAGCCCCAGATCTCCCCCTCAGGAATCTCGGGGGATTTATATATTGTATATATATTTACATGTGTGTTATAGATAGATAGATGATAGATAGATAGATATAGATGTCCATCTATCTGTATATATAGGGTGTTTGTGTGTGTGCTGCTCATTGTGTAGGGCTACATGCGAGTGTCTGGCCAGGTGTGGTGTAAGCAGCCAAGGGCTGGGTGAGCCCCATCTGCCGAGAGCTTACAGACTTGCCTTCCCACCTGCCCACCCGCCGTCCATGGGGAGCCTGTCCCTTCGAAGCTCACGGTCTCCTCTCTAATTTATTAGCTAGGAAGGAGGAGAAAATGAAATGTTGCCTGAAGACAATGGCCGAGACAGCAGGTCCCACCCTGCACAGCCGCCAGCACCTCTCCCCTCATCCCTGTCTCCTCCTCTGCAGTCAGGATCTGTACATTACATTGCTCAGTCAGCAGTAAGAGGAGAAAGAACCCCCAAACCAAGCTATAAAAAACACATTGGCCGTGGACATGCAGGGGTAGCTATAGGCTGTTGAAGGTAGGAGAGTGCAATAAGGTGAAGATTTGAGCTGGACTTTGTATCTGCTGGCCCAGTGGATACAAGGCCCCTCATCCACTCTGGGGTCCCCCACCTCTGAGTCCCGGGACTTCTCCCCG
The DNA here is from genome assembly GCF_949774975.1 of Lagenorhynchus albirostris. Taxonomy (NCBI): domain Eukaryota; kingdom Metazoa; phylum Chordata; class Mammalia; order Artiodactyla; family Delphinidae; genus Lagenorhynchus; species Lagenorhynchus albirostris. The sequence continues at coordinate 164,695,062 of NC_083095.1, read as the reverse complement.
CTGCCAGACAGTCAGGGGAGGGGAGAGGGGCCCAAGGCAGCTGCAGGGGCTGTGTTAGTAAACACTTTGCTGGGTTCCCATTTTCTTCATCACCCCACCCTTCTCCACTCCTGATGCCCCATTACACACACTGCCCCCCCCCCAGCATCCCTTTTTCTGTGGCCTGCACAATGAGCTCATTGTCCTGGGTGTGATTTGAATAAGGGATCGGCAGGCCTGTTCCCAGCATTGTCCGAGGGGCTGGGAAAAACCCCAGCGCAGGCAGGAGGACCAGACCAGACAGAGACAGATGCCTAAATTAGCAACAAAGCTTTGTGCACGTCCCCCGGACAAGGGCTCGCCTTGTTTGCGTGGACTCGAGGGTGTGGAGCTGGCCGGCTGCTCGCATGTCTCCCCATGTTAATTAGTTTTGCATGCATGTCTGAGAAGGTGCCAGGGGAGATGTGTTTGCCTTTCCCCGGGAGGGGGACCTGTTTGTGGCTGTGGAGCTGAGCTGGGTTGGGCCTACCTGGGGAGCCAGGCTCTGAGCCTGGGTGGGAATCTTGGCTCCCCCATCCTGCTCTTCTGTCTCTCTGTCGTTTTAGGGGGGCTTGGCTTTGCTCCCCATGCCTTCTCTACTGCTACCCCACCACGTCTGAAAGTTGGTTAGCTCTGACTACAGGGAACTCACTGGCTTCCACCCAGACCCGGGCCAGTGCCTGTCCATCTGGCAGTCTGTCTCCCACGACACAGGGCCCCCCGGGACCAGGCAGCAGAAGCGGCCAGTCTGGGCTCTCCTCCGTCCCCAAGCCAGATGGCCAGTCTGCTTATCGAATTACGGCCTCCCCTGGCCCCAGACCCCCGCCGCCCACAGTTGGGCCAGGATCTTGTTTGGGATATGACGGAGAAGCCCTCTTTTAGGCCCTCGAAGGGGCCTGGCCCTGAGCAGGAAAGAGGTCTGGTAGACAGGGCATGAGCATGTCCTTGTCACTGGCTTGCTGCCTGACCTCAGGGAGGCCAGTGCATCGAACACCTGAGTCTCAATGTTCTCACTGGCAAAACAAGTGAGTGGCACTTCAGGAATCTCCTGGTTCCTTCCACCTCGAAAAGTCTGTGATGGTTGTGGTCATTTTAAACCTGTGTTGGTTTAGCACTCACTGATTGAGCATAACGACGGGAATGGGACCAGTGAATTCTGGCCAGGGGTGGAGCAGCGGTTAGAGGAAGGATTTTATCGCTGTTGGCACTGGAGTGTGGGCCTCTGTTTTCGGAGCCGGTAGAGGATTAGGAGCTGGCAGAGCCCCTCTTCCCAGGTCCTCACAGAACCCAGCCCCAGCGGCCCAAGCCCTCCTCCTCCTGCCCCTACCCTGCAGTGGTGGGAGGCAGGCCCTGGCTCCGCAGAAGGGAGCTTGGCAGTGGCAGCAAATGGGAAGCTGGAGTGAGAGCAGCTGCTGGCCAAGGCCCTGGGTGTGTCCCGGTCGCCCCCTGCAGGCCCTGGCATGGGGGACAGGGCTGGGAAGGGGCTGGATGCCTGCCGAACTGGGCCTCCGGATAGCTTTCTGGGTCGTGCCTTCAGAGTTTCCAGCTCTGTACAGCCCCTCACAGTAATGCGGGAAGGCCAGGGAGCAGGGGTGTGGAGCATGGCTCCTCCTGTTCAGGTACAGGAGTCTTAGGATCCAGCGACCAGAGGGTCTGGCTTCATGGCCCTTCCCTAGCCTTTCCCCCACCCTGCCCCACTGGCCCTGCCCTCTCATCACAGCTTCTTAGTAATTGAAAGTCTAAGCCTGGGACACTCACAGTCCAAAAAGCCCTGTGCCAAAGCCTCCAGTTCCTTCCCGTTGGGTCTTTATGGACCTATTCATATCATTTCTTACAGACCTGGTGAGTCTATGCAGACAGAAGGGAACTTCTTTTCCTGTGTTTGTGTTTTAAATATTTTGGGATGGCTTTGGTTCAGGAAGTGCCGGGGTTTTAGGGAAGAGCTTTGAACACCCAGATTCCTTCTCTTGTCCCTTCTTTGCCAGCCTCCCCCATCCCTGGTGCTCCCTCCTGCTCTCTCTTATGTTGTGTGGGATGCATCTTGCTCTGGAGTCGGGCAGCTGATTGGAGGGACCCACAGAGAGCCTCTGGGATTACCCGCAGCAGGCGCTAAGTCCTGGCAGGGGAGGCCCTGGGCTCCAGCCCGTCCCCACCCCCAGTGCACTCACTCACTTCCTACCCCTCTCCCTGTCTCCTAGGCTGCTCCATCTGGGGATCTGGAGGGGAAGTCAGAAGCTAAATGAGGAAGAGTATAGAGGTTAGAACTCATGGTGGGAACAGAGAGCAGGGTCCACAGTACCGGTGGGGGGAGAGAAGCAAGGCAGGCAGGGCCTTGGGAGAGCTGCCCACTGCCCTCCCTGCCCCTCCCCATCCTCCCTCCTGGATTTTAGCCGCCTCAGCTGTAGCCCTGAGCTCCTTAATCTGGTGAGCAGTGTGGTGCTCCGGGGAGGGCTGGCAGAGGCTTTAGGAGGTGACAGGGGATCTTGGGAGTCGCACTCTGCTAACCAAGCATCGCACAAAGCCAGGGAATCACATTCCAAGCATGGCTCCCCATTCCAAGGCTGGACCAGCATGGGTGGTACCCAGTGGAGGGCTGGGGCACGGGCCCTGCGTGCAGCTGGAGTGACCTTTTTCTTTGTTCCTCAGGAGGAATGCTCCCAAGATTTAGGCTCTCTAGCCCTATCTGCTTACTGTTTGGTAGCTGTGCCCACCCTTACCCCAGCTCCCAAATCCTCTGGCTTTCTATCCCAGTTAGGAGAAGCCATGTATACACTGTAGGTATTCCTTCCCCTGGTTAGCCAGGAAAATGCTGTCAGGGCTGGTCAGGGGGTAGGGATTTTGTTCTAGAACTAATCAAATGTGCTGGGCAGTATGCCTCCCCTGCTTACACCGAGCCCTGAGAGAACCCTGGGGAGGTAAGAAAATGAGGTGGGGATGCTAGGCACAAGCCCAGGTGCTTCAGAGCCTTCCAGCCCACCGGGATGGGGATGCCCCAGACATGGGACCTTGGCTGGAGAGGAGGGACAAGGCAGAGGCCCAGATCGGAGTTCTGCTTCTGACCACCATACAGCAGACCCCTGAATATCTGAGAGCCTTTTAACCCTCATCTGTAAAATGGGAAAAATAATCCCTACCTCCCTATGGAGTTGCTAAACACTAAATAGGGTTCATTTTCCTTCCCCTTTTCCCTTAGGTATGGGGCAGGTATGAAGGAGTTGAGCTTCTCAAGGTTGGTTGATATAGCTATGATTTGGAGGATGAGGACAGCAGTGACATGCAGAATATTTAACCATGGGCACTGGCCAGTCAAATGGCAGCTGGCCGAAATCAGCAGCCCAGGGAGGAGGGCACAGCTGGGCTGAAAGGGGTTCATTTGTCTTTGTGTCTTTCTGTTCCATCACGTGTCTGTTCATCAGCGAGCACACAGGCTTCCCTCGAGGGCAGTTCCTGACGAGGTTGCAGGACGCAGGATCCCTGATCTCCTTTGCATTTTGAGCAGGTCAGGTCTGCCTGGCATGGGGCACCCTGCTCCACCTGGCAGAGGACCCAGCAGCAAAGGGCAGTGAGCCGAAGTCCTTCCTAGCTCCAGGCCCTGCCCTGGCTACAGCTGTGCCATCAGGCTCTGTGGGGACAAGCTTCGCCTGGGGGCTTTCACCCTCCTTACACCCACACAAGCTGCTCTTCCTCCCTGGCCCTTCTTAAAAGCACTGGGGGTGAGGACTAGGGACCTGTCCATGTTCTGATCCATCTCCTCATGCCTCTGTTTCCTCATCAGCCAGGGGAGGTTCGTGGTCCCCACTGTCTGGCTGTGGAGGATTGGGAGTGTGGCGGTGGCGTTGGCGTGGAGCCCCGTTCTGTCATCAAGGAAGGCTTCTGGCCCCATGGCGGCATCTGCCCCAGCCCCAGGCTTCCCGAAGCCACCGCTTGACACATGGTGTGCTCTGCCAACAGTAGCTTCTTCTACCTGATCCTTCTGTGTGCCTCGCTGGGTGAAATCCCTGCCTTTGAGGGCTCAGAATAGCCCGGTAAAGTGACAAATTGCATAGGAAGACACAGCCCTACCTAGCTGGAAGTCAGAGACTTGGACTTCCTTCTGGTCTTGAGTGAACCCCCTCCCTTTCTGGACCTGGAAAAGGAGCATTGGCTAGGATGGCATCTAAGGTCCCTTTTAGCTGTGACATTTTATAATCTGGAAGTTTTTCCTGCTTTTTCTCTTCTGCTACCTACCAGTAACCCGCACCCCCAGCCCTCTGGCTCACAGGAAACCCAACCAGCATGGTCTCCTTCAAGTTGCCCTGGGATGCAGGGAGGCATTTCTGCACCCAGAGGCTACAGAAATGAAAACCCAGCTCACTGCTGGCAAGTGACTGTGAGGCTGGGACATGACCTGGCCTGGGGCGAGACTTTGGCGAGAGAGAGCCCAAGCCTTAGCTGAGTTTGTTCCCGGCTTCTGATCTGGAGCCTTCTCTTCCATTTCCATGTGCTCTGGCTAGTCTTTGTCCTGTGGCTCGGTTTGCCACCAGGTGACCGTCACGATGGGTTTGCATTGTTCACCTTGGGACTTGCCCTCTCCTACTTCCCTTGGCCAGGCTCTTCGAACTCAGAAGATCCAGGCCCCGAGAAGCAATCCATAGGGGAAATGCTACTTCTCAGTGCCTAGCCCCCCTCCCCGGGACCCCCAGCCAGGTGACTCTGCCACCAGTACAGCTGACACAAGTGCAGGCCACAGAATCAGGTGGACATGGGCTCAGGTCCTTGTTAACCAGAGCTAGCCCTTAACCTCTCCGAGCCTCTGTTTTCCCATTTCTAAAATGAGGATTGCTCATATTCATATATTTCTCATGAAGTTGCAGCGAGACCTAGCAATGATATAGGTACAGTTCCTTGAAAATGTAAGGTCGGTCTGTCTTACCTTCTCATCCAAGCTGAGCCTTCAAAGGCCACAGACATAAACCATTGTCTTTCCTCGCCTCTCGCCTTTGAGTTTCAGCCTGCTCTGCTGAGGAGGTTCGGAGACAACCTCAAGCAAGCTCCTCCCCCCTAGCCCCAGGGAGCAGAAATACCTACTTTCCGCCCTAATAATACCTGAATGAGATTTATAGGACATCTCCCTCCCCAGAGTGCAGAACTCCCTCTCACATATTATTTCTCTTATCTTTAGATTGTCCTGTGAAGTGTGATGGGACAGCCTCTTTTCACCTTCTCTGAAAATGGAGACAGGAGGAACTGTGGGTCTTGCCAAGGTCACAGGATTGGAATACAGAGCCATGCCGCTCCAGGACACTCAAGATCATCAGAAGGGGAAGAGCCAGGCAGAAAGGGAAGACACAGCAGACACTGACCTGAGGCTGCAGCAGTCAGGGGCCAGGATGGAGGAGGAGGGCTGGGGCAGAGGGCACGGTGCAGGCTCCACTCCCATTCCTACTCCTGTGGGACTTGGCAGGGGACCTGGGGAAACATGCCCCAACCCGTCCTGCAGAGATCTTTGCCTTTGACCTGTTGGCCGCCATTTTGGGCCTTGTCACATTGTGTTCCTGTTCTGTCCAAGCTGCTCTAACCTGGCCTCCAGCAAACAGAAGCTCTTCGCCATCCACATCCCCACCCCAGAGGACCGAGGGCTGCACGCTGGGAGATTGCCAAAGCAAGGGTCTCCAGCCTCCCAGGAGTTAAGGACTCGCTCTCCGCAGCTGTCCTCCCCTTGGTGCTCCTCCTTCTCCCTCCTCCTGCTCGCGGCAGGCAGGGCCTGGACCTGGGAGCCGTGCCGCTGTGCTGTTGCCAGGGGAGCCGGGAGCCAGATCTGAGCTATGCAGGGAAAAGGCCCGGCCTGTCAAACTGTCTGAGATGAACCGCCGCCGTCCCCATGCAGCTGGGCTCAGACGTGTCTCAGCTCTTGTTCTGTGCCTGAGAATGGCGAAGCCCAGTGAGGTTCAAGGGCAAACTCACTATTCATTAGTCAGGGGTTCTTGACGTCCGTCTCTCCCAGGGATGGGTTCCCCCCCCCCCCGCCGCCTCCCTTTTTCTCTCCCTCCTGTAATACATTCCTGGGTGCCTTTGGTGAGGACTGCACACCCTCCTGCTCCTGCCCCACTCTTCTCCAAAAGCCCCTGAATAAACTCCCCCCAAGGGGACCAGGCAGGGCAGAGACAATGGCCGCAGGAAACCATTCAGGCGGGACTCCAGCCATGCTGGCCTGCCCTCCACTCCCAGTGCCCCTGTGGGCCCCACTCCCCTCTGACTCAGGGCACCCCTGGACTACTAGCCCACATAGGCCTGGATAGGACAGAGCCACTGGGCACTGCCCTCAGGACTACAGGTCAGTCCGGTGCTACTCGGTGGGCTCCTTGGATGCCTCCATGGCCTGTATCTCACATCTTGGCTATCTTGGTGCCTTTCTCTACCATCATGTATCTATTCTAAGACACTCTCAAACACTGTTGGTTGGAAAGTGTGAAGTGTAAAGGACACATATACTTGGTTACAAACAAATTGCACTGCTAGAAATTTACTATATGGTTAACATGCAAAAGTTCCCAAAGAAGAATGTACAAGAATGTTCATCAGAGCATTTCTTTTTTAAGAATGTAAAGAAATTGAAATGAACCTATGGTCCATTCATACTGTGAAATACCATGCAGCTACAAAAATTAATGTGGTCGGTCTCTATATATTAGCTGATATGGAAGGCTGGCCAGTATATATTGTTGAGTGAATAGAATAAATCACAGAACAGGCAATAGAATATGATCTCATTTGTGTGTATTTAAAAGTCGTAAGTATGCTTATATATGAAGAGATTCTGGAAGTATGTATTAAAGGGCTACTCTGGGGAGTGGGAAGGGATGAATGCACTCTTCCATTTTTTTTCCACTTTTATTGAGAAATGTAAAGAGGCTATTTAATATAGTAGGCTTAACTTCTATTAACCAACTTGGAGTAGGAGCTCCAAGAGAATGGTGGTGAAGTTGTAAGAAAAAACATCCCAGAAACTATGCCACTGGCCATTTTCAGGCCAAACAATCACATGTCATCGTCATGGCTGTTATTGTTGTTAATTAAAAGCCTACCAAGTGCCAGGCTTAGTACTTTGGGGTCTGGCTTAGGTGGGTATCATTATTCCAGTTTCCCCATGCTGAAGAGTAGTTGACTGGCTTGTCCAAGTTCCTCAGCAGGGATTGGGTTGTTAGGGGGGATCCCAGTTCCACTGAGGGTAGACACGTTGCCCCTTCGCTTTCAAGAGCTGCCTGTTTAGGGTGGGGGCCTTGGAAGCCCCAGTCATGCAGACCCCCGACACCCACCTGGTCATGTGGTGGAGGGGGGGCATTGCCCCCTTCTGCCACTTCCCAATAGAGGTCTCATTGTGTTGGGGGCCATTGGGCTTGGGCCAGCAGGAGGAGTGGGCAGGGCTGTGAAAGGCCTTATTTGCATAAGCAGCGTGTGTCCTGAGAGAGATATCACCACACGGAATGTAGAGCGCTTTGCCTTCCCTGTTTACTTCACCCCAGAAAAAGTAAATGGCCTAGCAAGTGTCTCTGAGGAACAATACGAGGCGCTAGGAGTGGGAGGCATGGGTCTGGCTACCCAGGAGGCAGGCCAGGACCTTGCCACTGCCACCGGTGGAGCTCTCCATTGGGCCCCTGATGGGCCTGGCCGGGGTGGGGGGAAAAGATGCCATGGATCTGGATCAAGCAGCCACCCAGAGGGCCCTGGGAGATCCGTGGGATAGCAGGATGGTCCCTGGGGCCTGAGCGGCACCTACAGTCAACCCAAATCAGCTGTGGAGCCTGCAGAGAGAGCAGGAAAGAATTAAAAGTGGACCACATGCAGAGGGCTGCAGTGACTCCTCATAACTTTATAGGCTGTCGATATTATCGTTATATCCATTTTACAGATGACACTGAGGCCCAGAAAAGTTAAGTTATAGGTCCCAAGTCACACAGGTAGTAAGTACCAGAACTGAGATTCAAAACCACATCTCTCGGACCTCAAGTCTGTTACTCCAAACCCCAAAGAGATCCTGTTTGGCTTGGCCACTTAGAGGAGGTCCCCAAAGCTGCAACCCCTCCTTGCCTACCCCCATACATAGAGTTATTAACCCCTCCTCTGCAAGGTCACCTCCTCAAATGGTTCCTTGCCTGGGGTCCTCCCCCAATTTTACCTAATGCCATCTATCTCCTGCAGTATGCCTGGCCCTGGACTGGGCAGTGGAGTGGTGGGGAGGAAGATTGTAGAGACTTTGGTTAGTATAGCCTCTCCTCGGAGTTGTCCAGGGTCAGTATGGTGGTCCAGATGGACTTCCTGGGGGTGGTGGCCTTGAGGCAAAGATATAGCCCAGCTGGTCAAGACAAGCGTGAGTGAGCATTGGAGAGTGGGGGCTGGGGACTGGGGAAGGCCCAGGGCTTCCACCTGGTGGGAAATGGGAAGTGGGAGTGGGTGGGGTCAGAGGGTCTAAATGCTGCAGCTTCCCAGTCCCCGGGCTGCAGGTCACCTACAGTTCTGCAGATTCTGCTTCTCCCCTGACCTGAAGGGGCCTTACAGGAAGATGAGGGCACTCCTGGGCTTGCCCCAGTGCTTCCCAGAGTCTGGCCTGATGAGGACCTCAGGGAAAGCTGAAGCTGCAGAAGCAGAAGTGGGAGAGCAGGGATCTCACTCAGGCAGCTGGAATCATTGGGACTTTTCCAAGGCCAGTGGGTGCCCCTGGATGGTCCTGCGGGAGGACTAGGGCAAGTTCTGAGAGAGAGGCCTCTTTCCATCCTGTTAGCCTCACCTCCCTGTTCCCAGCCCACAACAAATAAAGTTTCTTCGTAAAGCCTTCCATGTCTCTGGTCAGTTTTCTGGGAGGAGGACATGGGTGAGGAAAGTAAGATTTATCCACTAGCAAAGACAATTCATGGTGTGTCAGGTGTGGTGGATCCCTGGTATGGATGGGAAGAGTGGAACAAGAAGCCTCCCAAGGCCTTGGAAAGTCTGTCTCCCTGACCTAGGCTAGGGTCCTTTGGGATGAAGGCCATTGGCTGGTCCAAGGCCTGCCTCTAGCCTTGAGGATGGCAATCTTAGGTGTACTGCCCTCAGAAGAGGGGCTCTGGAGGTTCTGGATTTTGAGACAGCTCCCAAGCTCCTCCTGAACCTCCATCAGTGTCTTCTCATTTAATCCTCACAATGACACACAGCGTGCCCCCACCATAAGACTTAATCCCATTTTACAGACTAGGAAACAGAGGTTTCAGAGAGGCTAAGAAATATGCAAAGACACGCAGCTGGGAAGCAATGGAGCTGAGCTCAAGATCTCATTTCTGTAACCAGAATGGGATGCAAGGTTTTGTAAATCTGAAAGCCCTTGACAAGGTTCTCCATGTATGTGCAAAATCACAGCATTCCTTTTCACAAGGCCCTTGGACTTCCTTGTGCCAGGCACTGTTCTAAGTGCTTGTTCATGTCCTCAATCATGGTTTAATCCCCAGACATCCCTATGCAAAACTGGGCATTACCTTAATTCCTATTTAACCAACGGGGAGAGTGAAGCAGAGGTAGCTGGTGCGTGCGGGTGTGGGTGTAGCCAGGATGCTGGCACAACCACACCTGTCCAGATGCCAGGCACTCACCCACTGCCCACGCTGCCTCCCTAAAGGCCTGGTGCCCCACCAGCCTCGCCCTGCCGCACAACCCCAGTGAAACGTCTCTCATCCTCGCACCACAGCGGCTGGGGCTGCGTACGGCCCCTGGCGGCGCGGCGGGGTCTGCATCGCCTTCCGGCAGGCGGCGCTGCCTGGGGCGCCCGGCTCCCCCCGCGGGCCGCGCTCCGCCGGGCAGCAGGCTCTGGCCCCAGGGCCCCGGGAGGAGCCAGGACCCCGGGTGGGAGGGAGAAGACTGAGGGCCGCGCGGCACAAAGAGCTTTTTATTTAAATTTGTTTAGAGTTTCGCGAATTTGCATGAAAAATGTGTGAGAAAAGCCAGCTCCGGTGACCTCATCCGCACCTGCCATTAACGTTCAATTAGCTGCTGAATAGCGGCCGCCGACGCGACGTGCAGAGAATCCGGCCGGCCCCGCGCAGCTACGGCTACAGGCCGGGTCCAGGATGGGGTGGGAGTGGAGGGCGGGGGCGCCGGGCCCCGGCCTACTCCTGCTGGCGGGAGACCCACGGCCTAGTTCACGCCCCTCCTCTCTGAGGGGATGCGGGGACCCCACAACCCTTGAGTCCGAGGCCGTTTGGGGCGCACCTGGGCCCAAGGGCACCTGGAGATGCCAAGCTCCCTCCCGGCGCCGAGGAGGGCGGGCTCGCCACCTCCCCCGAACGAGAGGTGGACGGATGAGCCCCCGTCCGAGCTCAGATGGGTTCCCTCGCCACCTTCCGGACAAAGTGTCAAGTACAAGTTCAAGTTCAGGGCCGGGGCCGGGGGGCGCCAAGCCTTCCCCGGTCGCCTTTGTTCTTCAAGATAATCGCTCCCAAGTCCCCTCCGGGCGGGACCCGGCAGACGCCCCCGCCCCGCCCCACCGGGCCCCGCAGGAGCCGCCTCCTCCCGCCCGCGCGGCGCCTGTCCCCTGGTCCCGGCGCCCCCGCTCGGGGCCACCGAAGGGTCTGGGGGCTCGGGGAGGGGGGAGGCGCGATCCGAGTCCGTGGGAGCCTCCCCAGCCCCGCAGTCCCAGCAGCACACCGAGCTTGGTCGGACGGATGCTCGCGCTGAGGTAAGAAGCCTTGGCGGGGTTCGCCTGCATCCCTTGTGCCCCGCCCCCGCCCCGGACTCTGCGACCCACAGGAACAGGGCAGGGCAGCCCCGCCGGGCCTCGGGGGTGGGGGCGCTGCCCCTCCAGGGCTCTGAGGGGTACCAGGCCTGGGGCGGGGGGCACAGAGGGCAAGGGCGCCCTGTGTCTGCCCGGTGAAGTCGCCGGCCTTTCCCAAGGGCGTCTAGCTTATCCACCTCTCATCGGGTTAGCCTCTTGGTCTCCACTTCTGCGCGGCTAGTTCTGGCTCTGGCTCTTCTTTGCTTTCTCTCAGATTCTGCTGGAGGGGCCCCCAGTTAGAGTCTAGTTCCCCAGGCCCTGAAGCTCGGTCTGGAGAGCTGGAGGGGTGTGTGTGTGTGTAGCTCAGCTCTAGAGAGAATCAGCTGTGGACATTCCCTCCCCCATCTCCAGCACCTAAATTAAGGTCCTGGGCCAAATGGTGGTAGCTGGGGTGGGGTGGAGTGGGCTGTGACTTAGTGGCAGTGCAGGGGCCATAAGGTATCCTCCTTGTTGCAGGTAGAACCTCTTGCTGTTCCTGCTGTGCCTGGTTCCTGGATTCTGTGTGGGGACAGGTATTAGCTTGTACCTCACCCCACCAGCACATTGCCAGGCTGAAAGGGTACAGAAGGCTTCTTCTGAGTGGCCCAAACCTTGCCCCGCATTCCTGCCTTTCACTGTCAGATAGATGCTCACTCTGAGGTTGTTTACGTACTCGTGCTTTACACACAGTTCTAACGTCCATGATATTTGGTTTCTAAATTCACAGCATCTTAGAAGTAGCAAAATACAAAGGGGGAGATGGGCTTTTTCCTGAAGCAACACTGCTACCCTTCTGTGTTCCTTCCCTTCTTCTTCTGTGTACTCCCCAGAGTTTTTACTTCTGGAATTTTAGTCATGATGAAGTTTCTGCCTCTGAGTACACTCCTTCCCATCTTCACCTGGCCAAACTTTAGCAAGTGTTTCCTCCTCTAGGAGATCTGCCCAGATTTCCCCCACATCTCTCCCTCTCTTAACATCTTCAGCTGCACTGCCAAGTGCTTAGTACATGATAAGTGAAATAGTTTCTGGATGGATTAATAAAAAAAATCAAATACACATAAATTTAGAAAGCATTGAGGATTGAGGGTCTTTTTTTGTTTTCTTTTTAATAAACATTGGTTCAAACTGAGATATCTCCCAGGGACTCCTTCCCTCTGTTCTATTACATACAAGGTCTCATTCACAAGCAAGAATTAGCAGGAAAAGGCTAGGTCCATGTACTCTGTTAAAAAGAAAGGAGAAAAATTCTACGCAAATTGCTTTAAAATTTAAAAAAGAAGAAATACCAGAAGGGAGCCCCTCAGCCTCTGTAAGCCTTTCCCTCTCCATCTGACTGGGTCCTCTGAGGGCCTGGAGGGGCTGAGGTTTCATGTGCTCCATCAAATCCCTGGCCTTCCTGCAAGGCCTCAGCGGGGCCACCAGGAAGTTGACTAAAAATGGAGACTGTGACCTACCTAGTGCGTGTCTTTATGCTCCCGATGATTCATCACTGACATGGCTCCTAGAGGAGCCTAGGAAGATGTTTACATCTTTTTAAAAAGGGAAATGGAAACGTTTTTCCTGCAAAACCATCTGTAAAGGCTGCTCTAGACCCTTCCTCTTCCTCATGAGAACTTCTGACCTGAATCTAGTCTGATTCTCCTTGGGTTATTGTGACATCTTGGATAAACCTTTTTTTTTTTTTTGTCCCAGTAGCCAAGATTCCCAACTCATAGTTGGGTAGAATGAGGAACTTTAAGGCAGAAGTTTGCAAAGGGCAGTGTAAATACTACTCTGATATAGAGGGAGAAAAATAATAATTTATAATTTATATATATGACCTCATTTAGTCCTCCCAACTAAAGGAGATGGGTCTTGTTATAAGCCCCTTTTATATAAGAGGAAACTGAGGTGCGAAGTAAACTGTCTTCAGTGTTACATCTAGAAAGCAGTCCAGGTGGGCTTAGAACTTAGGCAGGCTGTTTTAGATTCACTGTGCTTGACTACCAACATTTGAGCTTTATTTCTGAGCTAGTCACTGAAAATGCCTCCCAAATCACATTTCACATGGATTCTCTTGATTTCCCTATCACACAGAGACAGAAAGTAGGTCTTACAGGGTGGGGATGAACAGCTCAACCTTTGGAATCTTGTGTTCAAACCCTGGCTCTCTCTCTTACAAATTATTGATATGTGACTTTTGCCAATTCTCCATTTCCTCATCTGTAAAATGGGCTTGTAAATCGATCTCAAGGGCTTGTTGTAAGGATAAAATAAGATGTTGTGCTTAGTCCAGTGCCTGAGATGTTATAAATGTATCCAAGAGTGAAAGCCATGATTATTTTAACAGCAGTCATCTTTAATGACAATGTTACCGTCACTTTGCATTTTCAAAAAACAACACTCGCGCCCCTCAGAAAACACTGTCAACAATTGGTCTCCACGTGCTTTAACCAAACATCTGAGGAGGTGCCCAGAGTGTGGTAGGACAGCTGCTCCATTCTGTATGAGATAACCCAGACCCCCAGATGGTCACATGGATCCCTGCTGTCTTTGAAGGTGATGAAGTAAACACAGACCCTTACAATCTTGTCCCTCCTGGAGCCTAACCCCTTACAGGGATGTGTGTGTGCGTGTGTGTGTGTGTGTGTGTGTGTGTGTCAGGGGGTGTTGGAAGAAGGACCTTGTAGATAATTGAGAGAATTAAAGGCTAAGACAGAAGACTACTAAGGAGAGAAATCTGAAATGAACAGTTCTGTTTTTTCTTTCTTAACTTTAAAATCTGGCCATTGGCTCTCCATGAGGAAAATAAGACTAGACCCTGCTACAGAAGCTGATCTGATCAGTGGGACACTTCTTCCTCTTTTCATTAATAGTTATTTATTGAGTGCTTGTTCTGCACCAGGCATTGTTTTTAGGCACTAGGGATACAGAACAAAACAGAATAACCCCTGCCCTAGGGGAGCTGACGTGTGTGTGTACGTGTGTGTGTGTGTGTGCGTGTGTGTATGTAGAGAGAGAGAGAGAGAGAGAGGGAGAAAATGTCAATAGTTTTGTGCAGTACAGCCCTGATTGCCTCTGAGCAGGATCCCTCTTGGTGGGGATAGATCAACTGGGCCTCCCTCCCTCCCTCACCCTTTAAAGCCAAGGGCACATGTTTTCACACAGCTGTTTCTGCCTATGGGTGGAACTGAGGAGAGAGAAAGGGAGAGAGAGATGACTCAACTTCTATATCAGAAAATGAGTAACGGACTGAGGCAGAGACTGAGGCACTTTTCCTCGGGAAAAGTGCTCATCAAGCAGGCAATACACAGGTGTTCCACCCTCCTCCATCCCATTCCTGGGCTTCTGGGACCCAGGGAATGCTAAGATCCTGACAGTGGTGCAGGGACAGAAATGGTGACAATCAGTGGAGGAAACCAAGAGGACTGGGAAGGTGTGAGGCTGCATCCAGGGTCTGGGCAGATCATATTAACAGCTTGCCCGTGCCAGCATGCTTCTGAATGCATTACATACATGAAGATTAGCTCAGTTACCCTTCACCAGGAGCCTGTGAGATAGGTATCATTATTGATCTCTGTTTCAGAGATGAAGATATTGAGACACAGAGAGACTAAGTAAAGTGTCCCAAGGCCACATAGCTGGTAAATAGCAGATCTGCATCAGATTTAAACCCAGGCAGCTTGGATCCACCAACTCCACTACCAAATTGTTTTTTTTTTTTTGGTAGGAATGTAAATTGGAATACTTTTTCCCCATTTTAATTAATTATTTATTTTAATTAATTTTTACTGGAGTATAGTTGCTTTACAATGTTGTGTTAGTTTCTACTGTACAGCAAAATAAACCAGCTATACACATACATACATCCTCTCTTTTTTGGATTTCCTCCCCCTTTAGGTCCACAGTGCATTAAGTAGAGTTCCCTGTGCTGTACAGTATGTTCTCATTAGTTATCTATTTTACCAGATTGTTTATCAAAGGACCATGTTTCAGAAAGAAATGTTCATTCCCTTAGGGAGAAACCAAGTGTCCTCAGAAGTCTGCAGGAATTCCTTGTGCTGCCCTCTCTCACATTTCTTGTAGCCTCAGGTTAGAGATGTTAGGAGTCTTCTTTTATAACCCTCCTCTCTTGGCAGTTGAGGAAACTGAAGACGCAGAGGGACTTCCCTCAAGGTCATTGTCAAAGTGGACATCAGAACTGTAGTCTCTTGGTACAGCTCAGCCCACTCACTGCCTTGCTGGCGCTGCATGTCAAGGTCTTGGGGTGAAGAGCTGCTTCCCTTACTGCAGCCTCTTCAAGGTCAGAGAAACCTCAGTCCTTTCATCACAAGACCAGAGAGAGGATGAGAGATGATCAGGAAGGGGTGGGCTTCCCCCACAGCAGGCTCCATCTGGAGTGCTGCCTTGTCCTACTCCACAGTGAGCCTTGCTGCTGTGAGGAGGAAGCCGAGGTAGGGGGTGGGCCCTTGGAAGAGCCAACATGCACCAAGGCCAGCAGGTAAAGGAGTCTGTCTTCTAGCCTGAAGCCTTCTGGTCAGAACTTGACATTCAGTAGCCTTCACTTTACATCAGTCACTGGGATGGTGATAAGGAGGGTGCCAGGCTACTGAGATATTCCTAGCTTTTCCAGGAGGTAGAGATTGTATGAACAACCAACCAAAATATGTCATTTGTTTTATTTATTTATTTATGGCTGTGCTGGGTCTTCGTTGCTGTGTGCGGGTTCCTCATTGTGGTGGCTTCTCTTGTTGCGGAGCATCGGCTTCAGTAGTTGTGGCACATGGGCTCAGTAGCAGTGGTGCACGGGCTTAGTTGCTCCGCGGCATGTGGGATCTTCCCGGACCAGGGTTCAAACCCGTGTCCCCTGCATTGGGAGGCGGATTCTTAACCACTGCGCCACCAGGGAAGAAGCCCCAAGTCATTTGTGATATAATAGTCGGAGTAACAGAAATCCATAGGAGGTTCCTGCCTCAACTTACTCCACAACTTGATAAAGCTCTTCATGGGTGAAAGGGTTCTGGCGCTGGGGAGGACTGAGGTCGGACTTAGGGGGCACCCTATCAAGCAGCTCTGCCCAGGGCTCCAGCTTAGCATGCCTCATGGCCTAACTCACTAGAGCGCCTGAGAGGAGGCCCCCCGGTCAGTGGGGTTTTGCTAGGGTGAGAGGCACCACGCCCACGTGAACACAGACTGCACTTGCCCAAATGGCTTCCTTAGAAAAATAAAACAAACTTTCAGCTGGGGGAAGCGGACCTCGGGAGGCCGGGGCCAACGATTACGTACGGGCTTATCTACTTTTCTGGGAAGTGTATTCATTATATTTTTATGATTTATTCTAAATCTGTAATGCTAAGAAAGTCAATCGTGGGCGTTAGTATTGCTGGCCCTCCTCCTGGTCACACCTGCATCTTTTGGGTGCGCCTTAAAGGTCTTGAGAATAGAAAATATAAAAACTGCTTTGCGATGCGTCACCTTTAGTTTCCACCACCTCCCCGACCCGTTCCAATCTTTCACTCCTGCCTAAATTTGGGGCCCCATGCCGGGGCTGCAGCCATTTTGCGATGGGGACAGAGGAGGCCGCGCCGCGCTGGGTCCGTCCCAGGCCCATGACGCGGTTCGCCTCCAGCGCCCTGCGGTCACCGCTCCGCGCCTTTCGGGCGTAAGAAGTGGCGCGGCTCTGCTCGGCGCTCCTCAACTGACCCGTACCTTTTACTCCAGGCCGTCGTGCAACGAGGCTATTTGCATGGCCTTGGAAACGCTGCGACTCGCGGGAGGGGGCCGCATCTGGCGTCTCGGGCTCTCTGCGGCTAGCCGGCTGTCCCGCAATCCCCTCCTGTCTCCTTGGAGCAGGGAACGCAGGCTATAACCGGGGAGAACGCTTCGTCCTCGAACCCTAACTCAGGTCCTGGCAGAAGACGCGAGGGGAAGCCTGGCTTCTCTAGTGATCCCTTTTAACTATCCGCGGCCGCCCGCGCGTCTGGCTCTGGGTCCGGCCCTGCTGGGGGCTGGCTGGTGGCACCGCGCTCCAGTCCCTGGCCAGTGGGCTGGCCTCCGCCCCCCTCCCTGCCTCGCCTCTGAGTTACCACTTCTGGTTTGCTCTCACACCCCGGATGTCGGATTTCCCTAAGAATCGGGATTATATCTGCAATTTATTCTAACTGCAAGGTTCCAAGAAAAAGCTATAATGAACATTAATATGTACAATCTCCTGGTCAATCTGCATCAAGCGGGAAAGCCGTCGCGTTCTTCGTGGTGGAAAACGAAAAAAAAACTGTCTTGTGATGGGTCAGGTCAGTTTCCTGCCCGTTATTTATGGTCAAAAGAATTTTCTCCTCACGGGGAAGTCAACTTATTTGAAATAGATTTCTCCTCTCTGATTCTCCGGACTGGAGATAAATTATCTGTTTTCGAAACAATTATTTTTTAGAAAGAGGCAACCGGACAAGCCCGAGGAATCAGTCCGAGAGTGCCCACCCCACGAGCACCTCAGACCCCTGGACATGGCATATACGAAGCACCCTAGTTCCCTGGGGTAGGGTGGGGTAAGGGGGTGCAGGAGGATGAGAGACACTGGTTGCCCCGCAGGGCTCCAAAGGAAACACTCGGCCACTCCACGTCCAAACACGCAGAGGACCGGGCTCTCGGTCCCCCACGGCCCGCGCACCAGCTGTGCTCTCTCCCCGCGCACTAAGGCCGCCGATCGTGGGCAAAAGCTGGAGGTTCTTAGGGATTCCGGAGCCACTCTGAGGGCGAGATCGGGTCTGTCCCACGACCTTGGCGCCAGGAAGCTGTGGAAAGAGACAGACCCCAATTTTCTCCCCCTGGAGTTGAAACAAAACCTGAAAGCCCGAGGTTACTCGCACGGCCAGAGGTGGCGCCTCGGCGGCGGGGGCGGCTAGAACCGTGTGTCCGTGCTGTTCCCAGGCCTGGGTTCTGTTGCTTTCCTAGCTGTTGAGTTATTTAGCTGGTTAGCTAATAGCCAGTTTACAGGCAGCATTTTCGCAAATGTCCAGCCTGGTCTCACGCTGAGTCCCCGCGTCCGCCAGACCGAGAGTTGCCGGCTGGGCTCCGGGAGGAGGGACGAAGGGGGAATTCTTGGTAATTAGAGGGGAGGTTTTCCCGGGACGCCCCTCGGTGAAGTGTCCTTGGCTTCGGATGAGGAACAAAGGGCTAAGGTGCCTGCGCGCTGCGCGCCCTCGGGGCCCGGCGCGGCCCTCATTCACGCCCCTCCCTACGTCTCTGCGTCCGCGGGCTTTGTGCGCTCGGGCCGCGCGCAGCGCTGCACCTGCCCGGCTTTAAGTACCTTGGCTAAGCAGCGCGGGCGGCTGTTTTAATCGCCATCTCCAAAGTACCTGCTCATGAATAAACACCAGCCCCATTTATCAGGTACTTAGCGCTCATTGTGAAGGGGAAATTGGCCCTTTTCTGAAAGTGTCTATACTCAACCCATCTGCACAGTCGTGGCTGCAGAACTTCCCCCACCCTTTAGTCACACACACACACACACACACACACACACACACACACACACTCGCAACACGAGGCTCCTCCAGGCTAAGATAAACTCGCTTTTCTTCCGGTAAGTGCGTGATTGAGCTGCAACAATGGATGGAAAGGAGGAGGCCGCTAGGTCAATAACCTACGTCTCTCCCATTGACAGGAAAAGTCAGCCCGCGGAACGCACGGTCTTCGGAAAGGCTAGTCCTGTGTTTGGCTACAGGGGCCTATGGACACACTTGAACAAAGTCCCCTGAGTTCCTAAACGTTGGGCAAAATATTGGAAACGGTGGCCCAAGGTGTCCATGGTGCCTGTCAACCTTGGCTGGGTGCAGCCCCAGCTGCACCCCCCTTCCCAGCCCTTCCTGTCTTCAGCTCCCCTCTCTCTCCAGGAGGGCCCCACACCTGGGTCTGTTAAGGAGTGAGCACGAAAGACAGGATGTAAGGATCTGCACAACCCCAATTTGCAAAACCTCCTGGCCAGTACAAGGAAAAGTGGCTTTTTCTGGACCGGCTGGGCCGAATGGTAGCTTCTGGCAGAGGCAACTAAGGTTTCTGCCTGCTCAAAGGTTGGTCGGCTAGGCCCGCACAACCGTGGCAGCCCCACGGAGAGTATAAAAACAGGGTAAACAGGCACAAAAATGTAGATGCCCACAAAGTCGCACCAGTGAGTTTATAAACGCGTTTCATCCTGGCGGCTCGCTTGTTAGCCACTCATCCATTCCTTCCAGCATGTGTACACGGGCGCGTGTTCCCAGGGCTCTGTTCCCTGGGTGGAATTCGCCAGGAAACACGATCGATTTTCTGGACCTGCGTGCGGCCACAGGCAGCTCTGAAAATGAAAGTGTTTGCTAAGTGTGTAGATTTCGCCAATCGAACGTTTTAAAACGGCTTTGTCTTCATTCGGCTCTCTCGATTTCATTCTGTTTAACAAATAAAAGCCCATAGCCACTGCCGACAGCGCGGCTTTGCCTCCCAGCCCCTGCATGGCTCCTGGCGGTGATCACGCGGGGTTCAGGAATCCGGGATGTTTAGAAAATCGCTGCTTATTGGGGTTTCCTAGCCCGTCCCCTTTACACTGAACGCAGGCGGCCTCTGAAAACCCAGGCTCCAGTCTCTTGCCAAAGATTGGGTAGGACCCTTGGGGTCTTGCTGTCCTGCTGGTGGGTGTGACTGGCTCGGTTCAGGGGAGGCCTGCGGTGGGGACTGGGCTCTCCTCAAAAGGCGGCGGAGAACGCTGGGTCTGAGCACGAGAACCAGAGACTGCAGCAGTGCGAGCTGAGGGGACGCTGGCTTGCACTTCTCCGCAGAAAGAAGCCAGTGGCCCCGAGTCCCTAGCCCCGCCTGGTGCTGGGCCCGCGGAGATCCTCCCCGAGCCTTGGCAGCGCCATCACGCCGAAGAAAACAAGCTCGGCCCCGCTGGGATTCACCCAAATACAGCCGCTCATTTTTGGAATATTCTAGACAAAAAAAAAAAAAAAAAAAATGATCCCGCGTCTCTTTACGGTTAAAGGGAGGTAATTGATGGGGTGAGCCATTTGCATGAGGGCAGACAAGGGAACGATGAGGGTGACTTCGGGAGATATGCTTTAAACAAGGAATGGCTCGAAATTTCCTTGTCTCCAGTTTCTGGCTACACATTGGACTCTGGTGGCTCCTGTGTTGGGAGAACCCAGGCATTTCTGTGTCTCGGCTTGTGGGCCGCCTCCAGCCCACTCAGGCCCCTTTTGTGGCCGCGGAGTCTGGCGGGCGCCTTCCTCGCCCTGAGAACCAGGGCACCAGGCCGCGGGCCGCGGGGCGCCTCCAGGAGGGCCAGGTGGAAGGGATTCCCTCTCGCCCCACAGGGCATCAAACAAACCCCTTCTCCTCCTGCGAGAGACTACCGCACCTCACGTTCTAGAGGCTGAATGTAGCCTCCTGAAGTTTTATTTTATTTGGAGAAGATTCTGGAATTCGAATTCGTTGTTCCCGTAGGTTTGCGTTGAATAAACTACATGGCGTGCTACATGGTGTGGCTGTGTGCGCTTCTGCAGGGATCTATGGATTTCCGGGCGGCTGACTGTGGCGAAGGGCTTCGGGGACCGGGAGGAGAGGACGATATTGGGACTGATTACCAAGGCGCGGCTGAAGCATGGTTGGGGCAATAAGGGCTTCAATCCTCTCCTGTCGGCGCCCGCATTTTCAGCCTTCTCAGCCACGCCCTTGGTTCAATACCAGCTGTCCCTCTGGGCTCTGACCCGGCTTCCCCAAGAGACCAGGGAAGAGCGGAGTCGAACGGGATCAGGGCCCGGCGGGTCTCGAGCTGGTTCTCTTACCCGCAGGCGCAGCCAGGCCCGAGGCCTGGGCAGCCGTTTGGGAAACGCTGGGGTCCCAAGAGAGGCCCTCCAGGTTAGACTCTGGCCTCAGCGAAGGTGGAGAGCCAGGTCCTCTCCAAACAGCGTGGTTTGTCCTCAAACAGCCTCTCCAACTCCCCACCACCACCACCACCCCCGCCGCATTTCATTTTGGCTCTTCCAGACGAGTGGCCCCGCGGGAGTTCCTCTGTGCCTAAGATAGGAGTGCGCGGGGCCACCTGGCCTGGGGCTGGGAAGCCTGGAGAAGGCTTGTGGCGTTCGGCCTAGATAAATCCCCAGAGCAGAGCTCTGGCGAACCATACTTGGGGAGGGAGCCGTGCAAATGCGTAGCGCCGAGAACAGAGTGCTGAGGTCGCCCGAAGCCTGTTATTTGACCTCACAACTAGGCTTAGCAGACCCTTGCGTTGTAATTTCACCTCGGAGGTACGTATGGCCCCTGAACATTTCATGCTGCAGATATCGTGGACCCCTTGGAGGGGATGGGGAGGGATCTGCGGTCCCTGTACCGTCTGTTTTTCTGAAACCCCTCGGTTCATTGAAACAATCCTGCCCCTATCTTAAACCCGCGCCTCTTTGGTCCCCCAGCCCCCTGCTCTACCCCATTGATGCCCGGCCACCACGTAGCGCGTCTGGGTGCCCAAGCCTGGAGGATCTCGTTTGCACTCCCTGCCCCCACTGCAGCCAGAGGTCGTGCCCCTATTGTCATCCCAGCCCAGGGAGGAGGGGCGACAGCGGCCCCAGCTGACCCCCAGAGGTGGGGGGCGAGGGTCGTCTTCTGAGGGTTCGGGGTCTCCGCCTTCTCTTCGTGGGGTGGATAGGAGGGAAATTCTGGGGCTTCTTCCTAGCTTCTTTGGCTGCCCAGAGCCCTCCCTTGCCCACAGCTCAGGTGGAAACGCTGAGGCCGATTGGTTCAGGTTGGCCAGCAGCCGGCGGCGGACCCTGGGTGTGCCCGCCCACCCTGGCCCCTGGCCCCTCCGCTCGCTCGTACCCGCGGGCTCATTGCGAGGCGCTGAAAGGAGAGGGGTGTTCCTAGAGACCGCGAGAGGAAAGGGGAGGCGAGGCCTTGCGGTTGCCACGCTCCCTCTGCGGAGTTTATTTTCGCAGTCTCCGTTCCAGTCTGGCCAGCGCTTCCTTGGCTTAGCTCAGCTGAGCGGAGTACTGGGGGGAGTAGGTTTCAGGGCGCTGACTGTTCGGGTCAGGCCTGATGGTCACGTGCCTTCGTACGGCCTCCTCCGGGCGCGCCTGTTCCAGATCCGCCGGCAGAGGGCGTCCTGGGCCGGGGAGGAACGCGTTTGGATGCCTCTCCTGGGTTCCGGGCGCCACACTGTGGGGCTCTGTGGTTCAGATCCACACCTGACTCCCCCGCGTCCCAAACCGGCAAAGTCGCACGGACGGAGCCACAGACGGGCGCGGCTGAAGGTAGGAAGGTAGGTAGGTAGGTAGGTAGGTGGGTGGGCGGGGCGGCAGCGGCACCTGCAGCGGGACTTGCGCGGACGCAGGCCACTGGACTCCAGGCCTCCCTCTAGTCTGTAATCCTGGGAAACCGAGAAAATCGTTATTATGTGCATTGTGGAGTGTGTGTGTTTGCACACATAAATGCAGAGGCAGGGAAGGGGCAGGAGGAGTAACTCCTAACACCTGGCCCCTCCTAGCCAATTTCTAGGCTGGGGTTTTCTAGAACATTTAGTCCAAGCACCTCCTTTTAATAGTAGGAAACTGAGGCCCAGGTAGGGAATAGACCAACCCAAGGTCCTGAAGCAGTTAGATAGGGTGACACAGGTGGCGCAGTCCCTTGGCTGTGTTCTAAGCCTCAGTTTCTTCTGCTGTAAGCATTGAAATTTTACTAAGTCTGTGGTTTGAGGGGCATATCTGGAGGGATATGTTCATGTCTAGGAAACAGCATTTGGCCACCGAGGAGGAGTGTGTGTCCATGCATGGGTGCCTGTGAAAGTATGTTGGGGCCTGTGTATATTCACCCATGAAGGGGTACATGTGTCTGCAAATTGTATGGAGTTGTATTTGTGCCTACAGAAGTGTGTGTGTGAAGGGGTGTGTTTGGAGAAGTGAAGGCGTATTTGTGTCTGTGCATAGCATGTGGATGTGGAAAGGGATGATTGTGAATAATTGCACCCTCAAAAGGAGGGAGTGTGAGTGTGTGTGCACACTCATGCACATGCACACTGGCACTACCCCCCCACAGACACACACACGCACACCATGCTCTGATCCACTGCCAGGCCCTGAGCCTGCCCTACAGGAAAAAGGAGTGAGGGGTGAGAAGGCCGAGGGGCCCAGGTTCCAGGGTGTGGCCCTGCCCCAATGCCCAGCACCTCTAAGGGGCTGCAATTAGGCAACGCTTCTCCTGGACTTGGGAGGAGGAGGAAGATTATGGCAAATTCATTTCTATTTTCCAGCCCACTAAGCCTGTAGTGTGTCCCTGGTGTTAGCATGAGAATGGGCCCGGGCTCTGTGAACCCCTCCCGACCTACTGACCCCTCCCCCCCAAGTGAATAGCAGGACTCGAAGCCTCCCCAGCCTCTCCAACCAGCTCCTGCAAAGCCACAACTCCTAATCAGGGTAATTTAATATATTTTAAGCCCCCGGCGGCTTTATTTTCCCTCCTTTTCGAGTTTGTTTTAGGCATTCACAGCTCTCACCCTGTCATTAGACAGCCTTATTTGACGGATGGAAGGAGCTGCTATGAGACCACAGCCCTTTGTGTCCCCCACATAAGCTAGGCTTCCCTGTAATTAGAATGGTATTCCCAGCCATTGAGGCCTTTCATGAGACGGAACAAAAACCACCCCGAGATGAATATCCCCCAACTCTCAGCCTCCTGGCCTGGAAAGGGGCTGCAAGTTAAAGGGACTCCTTGGGGAAGGCAGTCTGGGAGCAAGGACAGCCTAGGTTCTGCCAAGGTGAGGAATTTAGAGGCCATGGGGAGTGGGCATCAGACAAAGGCTTGGCGAGGTTGCCCGTAAACACGTCACCCATACATACTCCCCTACATGCTCAGCCAGCCTGGGGACCTACCTGGGCTCAGACTCTGTACTCAGAGCACCCACATGTGTCCATGGGATTGGGGACTATGCATGCTGGGGTGTGCAGGAAAAGCACACACACAGACAGAGTCATCCAGACTCTGACTCAGATTTGGCTTCGCATCTAAACACACACACACACCTAGTCATTCACGTATAGTCTTGGGATTACATTGTAGACACACATACGCACACGCATACATACATGCTCAGCTACAAGATCACAATGTCACAGAACCAGGTTAGAAATGCTTGTAAATATACACACATACCACATGCACTGTCACCCAGATGTAGAACCAGTTTGTTTGTTTCTTTTTATAAATTTTTTTATTTTTGGCTGCATTGGGTCTTCGTTGCTGCACGCGGGCTTGCTCTAGTTGCACCGAGTGGGGGCTACTCTTGGTTGCAGTGCGCGGGCTTCTCATTGTGGTGGCTTCTCTTGTTGCGGAGCATGTGCTCTAGGCATGCGGGCTTCAGTAGTTGTGACACGTGGACTCAGTAGTTGTGGCTCGTGGGCTCTAGAGCACAGGCTCAGTAGTTGTGGTGGCCGGGCTTAGTTGCTCTGCAACATGTGGGATCTTCCTGGACCAGGGCTCGAACCCATGTCTCCTTCATTGGCAGGTGGATTCTTAACCACTGCACCAACAGGGAAGTCCACAACCAGTTTATTTTTGTCTTTGTGCATACACACACACACAAACCACCCAGACTGGGGTTTGTTTGTGAACACACACATACTCATATATACATACATATACACCCCTAGGGTTATCCAGACCCCATTTCTTCTGTGGCTCTAGGACATTCACCAGCTTGTGCACAGTGTGGTCATGCCACACCCCTCTCCCTCGCCAGGATATAGGCTTGCTCTGGTCATGTTCTTCGATCCATGCCTAGCCTGTGTTCAAATACAGAGACTCATGCACACTCATGCATGGACACATGCACATCTGATAACTCACACTAACATGTGAAAACTCAGGAAAGTACTCTGGAACCGAAATGGCATTACAGTGTTTTAGCATTTCCTGGCCAGCCTCTCCCAGACACTCATGGCCAGACATGCAAGGGAGTTTCCAGAGTAAACCTCCAACCAACTACACACTGTGTATGAATTCAACATCCAGATGGGCTGGATTCTCCGTTGGGGCTCAGGTGGGTCTCCACATGCCCTTTGGGAAGAGAAATCTCCCTTTTCCACTTTTCCCCTTCCAACTGGGCTCCAAAGACAGAAGGCTCTCTGGTAAAATCTGTAGCTTTTCCTAGGTCTCAGGAAAGGCTCAGTGGGTGCTACTAGGTCTGGGAGGCTACAGAAGGAAGAACCCAACCAGCCAACTGACTCACAGGGGAAGCCGTCCAATGGAGAAGTAGTGAGTGCCCCATTTCTGGGAGGATTCAAATAGGGGCAAGATGATCACCAGTCAGGGATGCTTTGGGGGAATTTGTTTAGTTCAGCCCCTCCTGTGCTCCTGTGTCAGATCCTGTGCTCAGAGCTTAGAATACAATGATGAATAACATATAAACCTGTCTTCAAAAAACTTAGAGTCTTAAAAGGGGCAACCACACACAATATATGGGCCCAGGGCAGGGTACAGTGATGACGCTGGGGCTGAGTGTAAAGTAATGAAGTGAGTTTCTAGTTTCCACATTGGAATATTGGAATCAGGGACTGGAGTGGCCCATTTAATGTCCTGTGCCTGAGGTACAGTTGTGGAACCTTGGAAGTCCCCGTGTTGTATAAATGATAGATTCGCTGGTATCCAAGGCCTCTTTCTACTCTAAGATTCTTGGACTCCTATCTGGGTCCATGGCTGTCTCACTGTGACACTCCTTCCAGGGTGAATGGTTGTTCCCTAACTCACTCTGCACAGTGTAATTTTATCATAGCACTTATCACCTCGTACCAAAGCTGTCCCCAGGCCCATGGTGAGGGCAGGGCTGGGGCCCACTCCAAGTCCCCAGGAACAAAGGAGAGGCTCAGAAAGAGTGTGACGGATCCACTTTGAGGTGGTGATGGTTCCTGGGGTTCCTTCATGTTTCCTGGCTTCTTAGGCTTCTTTATTAAGCCTCATTCTCTTCCCTCCTGGAAGGAAAGGAGGTGGGGATCTCAAACTGCTAGTGATTTGCATGTTTTTAATTTTTTTAACCTTACCTCTCCTTTGAAATGTGGGGAAACCATCTTATTCTGGTGCCGCAAGGAAATGCATACCCAGGAAGTGACCAGGAAAACCCTTACATCTCTCTCTAGATGAAACATTCATCTGTTTCTCTTTCTAGGAGAAATTCCCAGGGAAATTAGAGAACAAGAGATCCTTTGAAGCCAATTCCTCTTTCTTTCTTTCTCTTTTTAACCACAGTGTTCCAGGGTGTAATGTAGTGGTTGGTGGCCTGGGCACTGGGGACAGCCCAGGTTCAAAGCCACTTACCAGCTATGTGTGACCTTGGACACAACTCTTGGAGCCTGAGTGTCTTCAATTATAAAGTGGAGATAATAACAGTACCACCCTGCTAGGGTTGTTGTGAGGGTTTAATGAACTAAATTTATGTAGAAGAGCCCAACAATGTCTTGCATGCAGTACTTGCTCTGTTAGTGTTAACCAAGGTGATTTTTTAAAGGTTTTTTTTAAAAAAATTATTTATTTTAATTTATTTTTTTTTTGGCTGTGTTGGGTCTTCGTTGCTGTGCGTGGACTTTCTCTAGTTGTGGCGAGCGGGGGCTACTCTTCGTTGTGGTGTGTGGAGTTCTCATTGCGGTGGCTTCTCTTGTTGTGGAGCATGGGCTCTAGGAGCGCGGGCTTCAGCAGTTATGGCTCACGGGCTCTAGAGCACAGGCTCAGTAGTTGTGGCGCACGGCCTTAGTTGCTCCGCGGCATGTGGGATCTTCCCGGACCAGGACTGGAACCCATGTCCCCTGCATTGGCAGGCGGATTCTTAACCACTGCACCACCAGGTAAGTCCCAGCAAAAGTGATTAAAATTAGAGTGCCCCGAACATATTTGTTGGTAGATGAGTGCATTTTTCATTTTGTTTGCATTTAGAATAAAGTTATAGGAACATAAAATCTTCCAGGAATCTCCTGGCGTGTTACTTTGGCGGGAGGAGGGGTTGGGGTCGGGGTTGGCAGACAGTGGTGGTTAGAGGGTCCCCTAGAGCTTAAAATAAATAAGCTTTCCAGTTTTCGCAGCTGGTCCGGGCTCAGGTCGTTACCGAGGATGCCAGCAGGGGGAGCCCGAGTCGCCACAACGTGGCCGGCTCCTTCAAGCCGAGCTAGCGGAAATTACCCTCGACAGAGTACCCACTGTGTGCGGTGCACCCGCCAGTGCCACACCCGCTGGATAGCTGGAAAGTTGGGGGTTCGGGTGGAGCAGTGAGGTGCCCTGCCTGGAACGAACGCTGTCGTGAAGGCCAACTTCTTGAGCGCGAGGGGCCCCGGTTTGGGTCCTGCACGGGCCTGGGCTGGGGAAGCCCAGTTGGTGGTGACCTGCGCTGGTGGAGGGACGCGGTGCGTTCTGCTTCTCCGCTGCGCCCTCAGCACCCAGCTCAGAGTAGGCACCCTGTACTTCTCGCTTAGAGTCGCTGGGAGACTTTGTGGCATGGAGGCGTAGGCTCAAGGGCCTCCTTCACGGCAGTTTGGAAGTGAAAACCGTATCCTTCCCCCAGCCCTTCACGCCACCCCTGCGGAGACCCGGGAAGAGGTAAAACCTGAGCCCCTTTGGCACAAGGTGGGGGTGCCACGTGGGATCTGGCCTTGACCGTGACATTCTTGATTCCACTTCCTGCCGCGCTGTTTTCTCCGCCACTACCCTGCGGTGGCGGGTCCGAAGCTGAGAGAAGAGCTAATTTGGGAGCCCTGGTATGTATATATGTATATGTATGTACGTAATAGTTGTTCACAGATATTTTAAAATATCAGAGCTGCTGACAATCCATCATCGTGGCTAATTAAAAAACAGTTTGAGTCTCGGCTTGAAAATGCAGGCATCAAAAAGACGTTGAGAAACGGAATGACCTAAGATGGTTTTCTCCTCGCCCCACCGCAGGAGGGTTCCTCACCTTCAGCACCCCCCGCCCGGAGGGTGAGGATGAGGTCTGGCAGTGGGATGTGGAGAGTGGTGGGGGAGTGAGGGGACCCGCCTGGGATGCGTCTGCTCAGCTCCTTACCCGCCCAAAGGGCCCAAAGGACCGGTCGGAGCCAGCGACTCTAGCACAGCTGCGGGCAGCCTTGTTGGCCCTGCCAGTGCCTTGCCCACACCTTTTGCCGCAGCAGACTCGTCTGGAGCCTGGCTCCTGCTCTCTCAGGCGCTCCGAGAGAACTTGGGTTGGAGTCGTGGAGCTACACATTTCCATTTGTGTGACCCTCGTCGGGTCAGTTAACCCCTATGAACCATCTGGAGCCAAAATATTAGCCCCTTAGGGGGATGTGGGCTCCTCTGGGGAGACTGTAAATCCCCCACTCAGGACTGAGCGCTGGATATACTGCTGAATTTTTATCTTATTTCATCCTCATGCTCATCTGAGGAGTCTTATTCTCCTCATTTAAAGATGAAGGAGCAGCCATTGTTCCCAAGGCCCCTTTAGAAGTTCCTGAAATGGGGTGCTGAAGCCCCTGGGAGGGAGGAGAGACACTTAAGGTAACTCTGGCTGAGGGTAGATGTCGCCTTCACCTGGAGTCTTGGTCAGAGGAACCGAAGTGGGACCCTGGACACAGTAGGTCACCTCCAGGTCCTTAATTTTCCCATCTGTACAGTGAGTGTGAACATGTCTGCCCAGTCCTCAGTGGAGGTCATAGAGGTCTAGAGAGATACCAGGAAATGAACTAGTTGGGATGGGGGAAGTCTCCCTTAATTCTGAGAATCTCCTTGGGCACTTCCCTTCCTGGAGGGCACCCACATTTTAATGAGTCATTGGGGCTATAGTAAGAGGTTTACTTTTATCTCAGTGACTCCTGATAGCAGCCCCCTGGGAGGAACTACGTTCCTCCCATTTCACTGTTGAAGAAACTGAGGCTGAGAGCAGTAAAATGAAAAGGGACTTGCCCAAGGTCACCGAGTGAGTGAGGAAAAAGAGAAGGAGCTGGGGTTTGAATGAGGTCTGGGTCTGGCCACCTTTTCACACCAAGAAACCTACTTCCGGCCACCTCCCCACTTCTGTATCCACCTCATTATCCCTTGGGGGCAGGGTGATTCTGAGGTTGGGGCACCTGAGCCCTAGTCCTTTTGGAGACTGGCAGGCCTAAAGACCGAGCCCTGGGCCTCCCTGGTGGCGCACTGGTTAAGAATCCACCTGCCAATGCTGGAGACAAGGGTTCAAGCCCTGGTCCGGGAAGTGCCCACATGCCGCGGAGTAACGAAGCCCATGAGCCACAACTACTGAGCCTGCACTCTAGAGCCTGTGAGCCACAACTACTGAGCCCATGTGCCACAACTACTGAGCCCATGCCCCACAACTACTGAGCCTGTGCTCTAGATCCTGTGAGCCACAACTACTGAGCCCATGTGTCACAACTACTGAGCCCATGCACCACAACTACTGAGCCTGTGCTCTAGAGCCTGTAAGCCACAACTACGGAAGCCTGCACACCTAGAGCCCGTGCTCCGCAACAAGAGAAGCCAACACAATGAGAAACCCACGCACCGCAACGAAGAGTAGCCCCCACTCGCTGCAACTAGAGAAAGTACGCACGCAGCAAGGAAGATCCAATGCCAAAATTAAATAAATAAATTTTAAAAATAAATAAATAGGGCTTCCCTGGTGGCTCAGTGGTTGAGAGTCCACCTGCCGATGCAGGGGACACGGGTTCATGCCCCGGTCTGGGAAGATCCCACATGCCGCGGAGCGGCTGGGCCCGTGAGCCATGGCCGCTGAGCCTGCGTGTCCGGAGCCTGTGCTCCGCAACGGGAGAGGCCACAACAGTGAGAGGCCCGCGTACCACAAAAATAAATAAATAATAAATAAATAAATAAAAGACCGCGCCCCCTCACAGTGTGGGAAGGCTCTCAGAGGACTCCTGGACCTCCACTCTGGAGGGAAGGGAAGGAGAGAGGGCCAAATGGCCGGCCGGATGACTGTGTGGACTTGGGCAGTTGCAGAGAGTGCTGGAGAGCCAGACTGATGCAGGGTTTAGCAGTGGGGCCATTCCAGATGCCCAGGTTGGCTCCTGCTGTGGTTTGCCAGTATCCCTAAGGCCAGAGTCTGACCCTCCACTCCCTTTCCCTCAGGGAAGCTGAAAGGAAACTCCTCTCTGGGGACCCAAAACCCAGAAGTCATTTCAGACAGAGAAATCTCCTGGTCCCTCCTGGCTTGCCTGACCTAGCAAGACTGCGTCTTTGAGAGCCTGAGTTGGCACATCAAGATCCTTCCGTCTGCTGTTCCCAAGTGGTACTCCCCAACTCCGAGAAAAGGAATCCTGCCAATCTTCAAACAAGAAAAGCAAACCAGTTCAAACACATCAAGAGGAACTAGATTTGGTTAGGGCCCAGCGACGGGAAGGGCAGGAATGGAGTCCTGGCTCTCGCCATTCCATCCTGGAGAAACTCTGCTGTTGGAGGGAGAAAATCTGCACTGTCTGGAACAGTTCAGACTGATTGTCCAGCTGTCGGAGAAGTAGCTTAGCTCTCCAGAGCTTTGTCAATAGCGACTCCATGCACAGTGGTGCAGGAGACCAGGGGCAAGGGCTGCGCGGGAGGCACCCCAGATTAGGTTTCGAACAGTTCCTTCCCCAAACCCGCTGAAGACTCGGCTTCATTTTAAATTCTCCAAAGTCAGGGAAATGACCTCCGGAGTCTGTAGGGAAACCCTTTTTTTTTTTTTTTTTGCCGCGCCCCGCGGCATATGGCACCTTAGTTCCCCGACCAGTGATCGAACCAGCGTTCCTTGAATTGGAAGCGCAGAATCTTAACCACTGGACCGGAAGTCCCGGAAACTCTTTTAAGAGGTCTTGCTCTCAGGCAGCCCTATCCACTGGTGTTACCAAAGTCCTTGGGTAGCTGGCTCGTCGGCGCTTGCAGCGGCCTTGTGAGGCAGAGCGACGGCGTTATTAACTCCATTTTAGAGTGTGGCAAACGGAGGTTTCCAAAGGAAAGGTGTTCGCCTAAGTCCAGGGCAGGGCCGCTTCCCCTGGCCGCTGGCTTCCAGCGAGGGCACTGGGCACGGGCTGAACGCCGAGGCTCCCAATTCTGAAAAGGGGCGGGAGCTGTCCACCCACTGGTGCTGAAACGCGGACCGCCTCTGCTGGTGTTACCGACAGAGCGAGCTGATTCAGCCACACCCCGGGCCCGCCTTCCAGCCTCTGAGACGGGCTCCTCTGATGGAACTGAGGTGGGGGATTCTTCACGGAAGGAAAATAATGCACATCATCATCATCCTGCCTCCAAACCTCAATAGCTACCTAACAGGCCTCACTACTTCCAGCCTTGCCCCCTCAATTCATTCCCCACTCAGCACCTAGGGTAGTTTCTTCAAGAGAGAAATCTCATCATATTTAAAGTTTTCCAATGGTCTCCCATATAATTCAGAGTGAAACTTAAATGTTCTTGCCACAGCCAATACACCTTCTCTCCCCTTCAATGATCTAGCCCCTGCCTACTTCTCCCACTTTAAACACCTATCATGATAGTAGTGATAGGGTGGGAACTGGCTTATTTCTCATATATTTTGAAGGCAAAACTGCTATGATTTGCTGAGGGGTTGGAGGTAGGGTGTGGGAGAAATCGTGGAATCAAGGATGATTACAGGGGTTTGATTTGAGCTTCTGGAAGGATGAAGTTTCTATTTCCTGAACTGACAAGATAGAAGTAAGAGCAGAATTTTGGGATTGAGGATATCAGCTTGGGAATTCCCTGGTGGTCCAGTGGTTAGGACTCTGCGCTTTCACTGCCGAGGGCCTGGGTTCGATCCCTGGTCAGGGAACTAAGATCCCACAACCCACAAGTGGCGTGGCCAAAAAAAAAGATAGCTTGGCTCTGGACATGTTAAGTTTGAGAGGCCTATCAGAAAGCTGGGGTGGGGGGAGGTCCCATAGGCAACTGGACTTATAGGCCTGGCATTCAGGGGAGAGGTCCAGGTTGGAGTTTTAAACCTAGGAGTTGTTACATTATAGGTCTTATTTAAAACCATGAGGCAAGTGAGATTACTAGGGAGCAAGTGTAGAAAGAAAAAAATGTTCTAAGGGCTGAACACTGGGGTACTTTGATTTTGACAGGAGGAAGATGAGAATCAGTAAAGGAGGCCAAGAGAGAGAGTCTTTGAGTAGGAGAACAAAGAAAGTGGTATCCTTGAGGCCAGGGGGAAAATGTCTTAAGAAGGAAGGAGAGATCAAAAGTGTCCAATATACCAGGCTTCCCTGGTGGCGCAGTGGTTGGGAGTCCGCCTGCTGATGCAGGGGACACGGGTTCGTGCCCTGGTCCGGGAAGATCCCACATGCCGCGGAGCAGCTGGGCCTGTGAGCCATGGCTGCTGAGCCTGCACGTCCGGAGCCTGTGCTCTGCAATGGGAGAGGCCACAACAGTGAGAGGCCCGCGTACCGCAAAAAAAAAAAAAAAAAAAAAAAAAAAGTGTCCAATATACTGACAGGCACAGGCCAAGTAAGATGAGGACTGAGAACTGACCCTTGGATATATCCTCAAAGAGGTCCTCTTTGAGAAATGGGAGTCTGGGTTGGGTTGATTAGAGGGAAGACCAAGAGAGAGTAAGAGGAAATGGTAGCTGGCATTGACATAGCCTGGCAGGCTAAGAAAGAGAAAAATGGACTGGGAGCTGGCAGGGAGGCCAAAGGGAAGGAACCCCATGAGGTGGTAAAGCCCTGGGCTAAACATTTTCAGCCAGGTAAGTGCCCCATTGGCAGACCATGCCCTCAACCTTCCACATGCTTCTAAAATCAGCTCAGAACCTATCTGAGCCTTAATAAGACATTCAGGGCACACATGTTTAGTGGAGTTTTCATTTTCCTCTTCTTTTTCATTTGAACTCAAGATCCCAGCTGATGAAATGGTTTGACATTCACCCTTGTGAGATCAGAGCTTTGCAGCCCCTTAACCTCATAGGGACCAGATTGCGATGGGCAATCTGGGAGCATCAGGACACATTCTTGCTTCCCACCAACCAGTGAATCTGGGTGGCCTTGGACCACATACCCTTTGGCAGGCCCCATGCCCAGGCTTGAGGCTCTCCAGAGCCACCTCCCTTGCTCAGCCTCCCTTCAAGAATGCAGTAGATATCTCTTTTTGCCTTATTTTTCAAGTTGGGAAAGATTCAATGCCCCCAAATACAGTCTGACTCTACTTGGCCTGTCATTTAGGCAGATGGTGGCAGGTTTTTCTCTCAGGGACCCTGGGCTCAGTGAGAGTCCGCAGACCTTAGGATCACAGTGGTCCCCAAGCAGCCTTGATGAGAAGCCCTGAGAAGCAGAGGTGGGCTCTCTCACTCAGTGCCCACCTGTGGAACAATGGCTGTGAGTTCATTGTCTAGTGGGGGAGCACGAAGCGCCCAGTCTCAATTACCAAGGGTGGAGACAAGGACCAACCTTGTGCTCTCAGGTGCCGAGGTTGCAGAAGTGGAGCAGATGGATTCAGGTGGGTTCCCTTGGATGCTCCTTGACCTCTGTCACCTCTATTTAGCTGCTCTGCATCCCCTCCTGAAGTCATGGGAGAACTGCAGAGCCAGGCCACGTGCAGCTCCCAGGCCCCACGGGTGTGTGTGTGTTTTCCTGGGGCTGCAAAGGTTGCTGCTGAGAGACTAGGCCTCTGGGTACCCCCTGCCCATCCTGCCCCTTCATGAACCACACCTCCTGGCATGATGCTTCCAGGACTGCCCCTTGTCCCATAAAATATCCATATACAGGCTAAACCTAGTAATGCAAGTGTGGTGTGAGCACCAATGGGGGACCAAGAGTCCCTACTCTGCCTCTGTGTGACCTTGGGCAAGTTACTGCCTGTCTCCAGGTCTCAGTTTTCTCATCTGTCAAATGGGGGTTAAGGAACAAATTGGAACCCATCATCTTTTCCCATCTCAAAGACTCAAGGGTAGCCCCAGCTTGCCTCCTGCTGGCACATGTAAGGCTGCTGCATCTATAGCTCAGGCCTCTCTTTAGCCCTGGACAGCAGAACGCCTCCTCCTTCCCCAGCCCAAGTCTGAATGCATACCCTTTCCTGGTCACCTCTTTCTCCCTGACCCTGGGAAGACTCTAGGGAGGAGATAATATTCTAACTAAATGGAGAAGAGAGAAAAATGGCATTCCAAAAATGGGCAAAGGCAGAGAGTCATGGAAGCATGGCTGATTTGGAGAAGACCAGTGGCCCAGAGTGGCTAGAATGAAGGGTAAGTGGCAAGCAATGGGGGCAGATCCTTCAGGGCTTTATAATCCATGCTCCTACATTTGGAGCTCATGCTGAAGGCAGTGGGGAGACACTGAAGGATTTAGACATGGTCAGAAGTTTCAGTTTAGAAATATTACTCAGGAGTGGTGTGGAGAAGAACTTGAAGGTGTGTGGCAAAGCCTGGATTGTCTCCCTTTCCCCATGCATGCCCAAAAGGAAGACTGCATTTCCAGCCTCTCTTGGAGTTAGGTATGGACCTGTGACTAAGTTCTGGCTGACTGGATATAAGCAGAAGTATCTTGTGCACCTTCCAGGGAGTGTCCCTTGTGGGAGGGAAAGTGCCTATGCCTTCTGGCTGGAATGTACCTTGATGGCTGTCGCCTGGTCCTCCTGATCTGATCTGGTTAGGCTGATGCAAGCATGTTCAATGGGCAAGGCCAGGGCGAGATGGTGGCTACCATCTTTGGTCCACAGCTCTACTCTGCTCTTCCAGTGTATTCTCCCACAGCTGCCTGAGCCTTTTGCTCACCTATCCTAAAACTGGTGGCAACTGGGCCATCTCCACTGCTTCCTTTTCCCCATGTTCCCAACTGTTAGCCCCATTCTGGAGGAGGTATTTCTCAGGGCCATCTCCACATTTGGACAGCTGAGACAATTTAATCCACTTAGTGAAAATAATAACAGCTAATATTCACTGAACACTTACTATGGGCAGGCGCTGTGCTCAGGGCTTTGCATGGATGATCACATATATTATCTCTTAACCTTCATGCCGTCTTGCTTCTGAAACCACACCAGGGTGAAGAGAACAGGAAGGTTCTGATGGAGTCAGGAGTCATTATTGAATAGAACTGATGAGGCTCTTCAGGCCCCAACCCCTGACCCACTTTAATCACCCTTCCTGCTCTAGGTGAGGAACCAGGCTCAGAGATGTGAACCAAGTGGCCCAAGGTCACACAGCTGGAAAGTAGTAGACAAGAAACTCCAGGTATTTATTGTGCTCAAGAGAAGCAGGTGACCCTGTGAACTTCACCTCCAGTGGAGGGAGCCTATGTTTAAATACCAGCTCTGCCACTTACTGGCTTAGTCTCTCTGTGCCTCAGTTTCCTCATCTGAAAAAAGGTGGGTAGCAGTAGTGCAACCCTCATAGGATTACTGTGAAGATTAAAAGAGATAACGCAAATAAAGCGTTTTGCATAGTAGCTATTATTATTTCTATTAGTAGTAGTATTATCATGGGTCTGAACCCCTCCCCTGACCTGCCAGGGAGAATCAGGAGATAGAAAGGAAGGCTGGGGCTGAGAATTTTCTGCCCCATCACCTGTGCCAGAGGCCAAAGGGCAGAGGAGGAGCCGCGTGACTGTCTGAGCTGGCGGGCAATTTACTGGAGGAGTTCATTTGGTGACTCTGACTCCGAGTTAATTAAGGATGGCCGCTAGGGGTCATTGCCATGGCGACAATTAGGCCGGGAAGGAGCCTCATTAAGGTGAGGTTTTAACAAGGCCTGTTGTTTTTAACTGGAGATCCCATGAAAGAGGTGTTCTTCAGGCTGCTTCCCTTTCTCCCTTCCTGTGTTTTGGATCCATTTCCAGAGTCTCTGAGGAAGAACAAGACAGAATTCTTGGGATCAGTCCCACGAGAAAATCAACAGGTTTCTCTCCCTGGTGCTGCTCTGCACCAGAAAGGAGGTCTGGTGGAAGAGGTTTAAGGAGGGAGGGGAGGGTAGAGGCAATGAGGGCAGAGCAGAAGGTGAGGAAGGAGGATTTTATTTAAAATGGAACCGGAAGCCTTTCCTGGAACTTAGAAAAGTTGTTGGTGGAGGGATGGTGTAGACGGAAATGGTGGTGGAAGAGCACCAAGCCTGTTTCTTCAGAGTTGAGGGAGGAAAGGAAGGAAGGAAGGAAGGGAGGAAGAAAGGCTTCTCTTAATTCCAAGCACTTTTAAAAAGTGTGTATTTTTTTTCTTATTTCCATAGTAATACATATGCTTATTGAGAAAAATTAGAAATTTCAGAAAAGTACAGAAAAGAAAATATCCCTGCAGTCCTCCACTCCGACTTAATGACTATTAATGTTTTTGGTAAGATAAGTTGAGCAGAGGCTACAGGAAGCTGAACTGAGGGAAGCAATAGGAGAATGTATATTTTTATGTTTATACCCTTTTCTACTGTTTGAATTTTCATCAGGAGAATGTCAAAACTAAGTTAAAATAGCAGGGACTTCCCTGGTGGTGCAGTTGTTAAGAATCCGCCTGCCAATGGAGGGGACACGGGTTCGATCCCTGGCCTGGGAAAATCCCACATGCCGCGGAGCAACTAAGCGCGTGTGCCACAGCGACTGAGCCTGCGCTGTAGAGCCCACGAGGCACAACTACTGAGCTCATGTGCCACAACTACTGACACCCACGCGACTAGATTCCATGCTCTGCAACAAGGGAAGCCACTGCAATGAGAAGCCCACACACCACAACGAAGAGTAGCCCCCACTCACTGCGACTAGAGAAAGCCTGCACACAGCAACGAAGACCAACGCAGCCAAAAATAAATAAATAAATAAATTTATTAAAATAGCACACAATGCAACACTTCTATACATTGAGATGCAGGTACATTTTTCCCTAGAAAAATAGTGGTCATAGTGTATCTACAATTTTGAAATCTAAATTTATCACTTCAAGATAACAAGATATCTTGAATGCTTTACCAGAATGTTACGTTTACTTCCTGACTTTTTTTTTTTAAAGCACATTGTAAAATATGCCATCTGTACAAAGGGTAGACAGAAAAGGTAAGTTTCCTAGCTGGTTCCCCACTCCAGAGGCAACCACTGATACCAGTTTCTTTTGTATCTGTCCAGAGACATCCTATGTACATTTTTTCCATGTATCTGTTTTGTTTAACAATGTTAGCACACTATTCACTCTGCTTTGCACATTACTTTTTTCCCTTTCAAGTGTGTCTTGGAGATAGTCACATAGCAGCATGCACAGAACAGTCTCATTCTTTTTTAACAGCTGCATTCTATACAATTCTGGACTCCAGTGCATCTCACCAGTACCCTGTCGGTGGATGCTCTGGTTATTGCCACAGATAAGGCTGCTCTGCTATATCTGAGGTTGGAGTTCTAAAGGAGACTTACTAATTCAGAGTATTACACCATTATTTTTAATGGTTTTGTAATATTCCAGAACATAAATGGCCATGACACATTTAACAGTTCCTTATGGTTGAACATTTAAATTGTTGCCATTTTTCACAATGGGCTACCCACGATAGTCCTTGAGGAGCCCACAGTCTGCTGAGGGAGATAGACAAGTGAACAAGCCCGTGTAACAACAATACATTGCATAGCTGCTGTGATGGTGGAGTGTCCAGGAATGGCACAGCACAGCTTGCAGAAGTCAGGGAGGAACCAGGCTGCAAGTGAGAGGAGGGAGGATGTCAGGGCTTTAGGCAGAGGTCCTGAGCTGTGAAGCACTTGGCTGGCTGCTGGAGCTGGAAGTCATTAGGTATGAACAAGAGGTAGTCCTGCCCCTTAAGGGACTCATAGAGGGGTCTTGGATACACTTTCATACCCAGCATTTGGCGTAGTGGTCAGTACTTGGTGAATGTTTATGGACAAATGAATAAGTAGAGGATAAAAGGAGAGGAGCTGGCGAAGTGGGCAGAGGCCATGGCTTTGATGGCCAGGCTGAAGGTTTAAACTTTGTCTGGTCAGGGATGGGGTCCCCCTGAAAGCCCTCATATGGGAATGGGAAGAGTCAGATCTGCTCTCATAGAAAGGTTCCTCTGGGAGCCCAGGTGGAATCAGGGTGGCCACATAGACTGCAAACCAGGTGTGGGCGACAGTAGTACTGTTCCCCCATATTCAGTGTCCCTCCCTTCACCGACCCTCCCTGCAGGAGGATTCTACGTCCCAACCCTGGTGAACACAGGCATGGCCATGTGACTTGTTCTGGTCAGGGAAACATGAATGGAAGAGATTTTCCAGGAGCAGCTTTAAGGGATGGTTAGTTTGGGATCTGCCACGTTCTCATTTCTCTCCCTTGGCAATTGTGGGAGTACTGGCTGATATGGAGCTCCCTTCAGCCTGCGTGCCTGAGTGACTATAATGAGTACCTGCAATAGGTATTTAAACACGAGTGAGAAATAAATGATGTGGCTTCAAGCTACTAAGATTTGGGGGGTTGTTTGTTACTGTAGCATAACAGTGATTATTCTGACTGATACAGAAGGGAACTGGATGGGGTAATTCCCAAGTCCCTTCCAGATGTGCATAACAGGCTGGGATTCTGCCGTGCTGGCTTTTCTGTGGCTTGGGCCTGTGAGTCTACTTTTGGCTTACCCAGTGATACTCAACCTCAAGTTCTTTTAAATACCTAGACTCATGGCCTTTCTGTTAGACCCACTTTGAGCCCCATAAACTTTTCTCAGGTGGAGAGAAACTTATGGCAGAAGTTTGCAGCGGCTGCTGTCCCTTCTGAGATATGGCTCCTGGGGGCCTTTAAGGGTCAGAAATATCAACAGCCATGTTGGGATCAATAGTAAGAGGAGGGTGTATCCTTGCTCACTAGGATTCTCTCTTTCTGAAGGGGAAACTGAGGCCGTAGTGCTACTTTAACCCAAACCCCTCATGCCATTGTACCCAGAAGCTGCCTTCCCAATAGGGACACATCTCACAGAGCGGAAGGTCCAGAAGAAGGATGTCCATGGACATTGTAGCATCAGGGCTCAGTGAGGTCCCCAAGGATTCAGGTCCTCCATCTCCATCCTTCATGTTGGCTTTATCCTCAGGAACATTCCCTCTTCATTATTACAAGGTGGCTGTTGGTAGTCATCAGGGACATGGGATTGCTTTCCTGCAAGTGAGAAGGTGAGGGAAAACACTCTACCCAGTCCATGGACCTGTACTCCTCACCAGGGCAGATGGCACTGACTGGCTCAGACCAGCTGTTCCCAATCCCATCAGGTCTAGTGCCCCCTTTCCATAACAAATATTACTATCCTAATGAAATATGTAGAAAATAGAACCCACTAACAAATATAATTGCAAAAATATCAATGCAATGCCCTAACTGTAAAGGAAAAACAAAAGGAAATGTATAATGAAATAATATGTATTTCAAGATATATCCTCAGTATTTATCAGGTTTTTTAAAAAAATTAATTAAGTTATTTATTTTTGGCTGTGTTGGGTCTTTGTTTCTGTGAGAGGGCTTTCTCTAGTTGCGGCGAGCAGAGGCCACTCTTCATCGCAGTGCGCGGGCCTCTCACTGTCGTGGCCTCTCTTGTTGTAGAGCACAAGCTCCAGACGCGCAGGCTCAGTAGTTGTGGCTCACGGGCCTAGTTGCTCCGCGGCATGTGGGATCTTCCCAGACCAGGGCTCGAACCCGTGTCCCCTGCATTGGCAGGCAGATTCTCAACCACTGCGCCACCAGGGAAGCCCCAGGCATTCTTGATTCTAGAGTATTCTAGAAGACATGATGAAACAATCAGGTGCCTTCACCTGCACAGACCTCCATGAGTATGGCAGTGATGTATGCAGGCAGATACAGATGGATTGTTTTGGTGACTAAAATGCCACTGCTATGTGACTGTGTTGAAATGGTAACTCTTGGAAGATTCTAAACAACACAGAACATAAGCTTCCTCAATGTACACAGTGGTGGTTGTGCTATGGTGTATATTCGATATATATATTAAAGCTGTGCCAAAAAAACTTTCTGTTAACATGTAAAGTGAGATTAGATCCTAGGCTCAGATTTTTCACCTATGTCTCTGTCCCATGGGACATTTGAAAGTCATGTGGGATTCAGGCCAAAGCTTTGTTCTGTGGAACTTTCAGGGATTCTAGCCCCCACCCCTGCTCACCAAATATTCACAGTGCCCCCATCATCATGACAACCAAAAATGTCTCACAGAAATGTAAATGCCCCTAGGGATACTGCTGCCCTTCTGGAAAACCTCTGGTTGGTCCAATCAGAAATGATTTGTTGGGGGAATTCCCTGGTGGTCCAGTGGTTAGGACTTGTTGCTCTCACTGCCAGGGGCCCAGGTTTGATCCCTGGTCAGGGAACTAAGATGCCACATGCCGCACAATGAGGCCAAACAAACAGAACAGAACAAAATAAAACAAAAACAGGAGGCAGAAAGACAGGGTAGGCTGGTCCTGCGCCCACTGAGACAGAATGAGTCCTCTCTCCCTGACTTTTTCCAGAACACTCAGATTTGTCCAACTCTTCCTACCATACAGAATCCCTTTCCTGCTACTATCTCAATGGACCTTGCCTCCTGTGGGTTACTTGGCTTTTTAAAAACTAACTTGTAGGAGTTTCCCTGGTGGCGCAGTGGTTGAGAATCCGCCTGCCGGTGCAGGGGACACGGGTTCGTGCCCCGGTCCGGGAAGATCCCACATGCTGTGGAATGGCTGGGCCCGTGAGCCATGACCGCTTGCGTGTCCGGAGCCTGTGATCCGCAGCGGGAGAGGCCACAACAGTGAGAGGCCCGCGTACTGCAAAAAAAAAAAAAACAAAAAAACCCAAAACTCATTTGTAATATATTATAGATACTATTCCTCTTTTTATTTACATTGTTG
Source organism: Lagenorhynchus albirostris (assembly GCF_949774975.1). Taxonomy (NCBI): domain Eukaryota; kingdom Metazoa; phylum Chordata; class Mammalia; order Artiodactyla; family Delphinidae; genus Lagenorhynchus; species Lagenorhynchus albirostris. Next base: position 164,654,505 of record NC_083095.1, on the reverse strand, counting down.
ACATATTTTCCAATTGTCACTTTACTTTTAACTTCATATGAGGTATTTTTTGCTTCATGTAAGTGTTTAACTTTTATGTAATCAAATCTGGAAATCCATTTCCTTGTGTACATCAGGACTGTGAGGCTGGATGAACTGGAGGTTTTCATGAGCTGACAGGAAGGAGGCCTGCTGGGATGAGGAAACCATGCTACAGAAAGGCCAGCTCACCAGCCTGTGACACAGGCAAATGTCCAGAGGCCTAGACCAAACCTCCCCTCCACTCCTCTCCCCAGGAGGTGCAGCCATTTTCAGGGCCTGGGATGCGGAGTTCTTCCTGAATCCTACCAGTAATACTTCGGGAGCGATGAATGACTGACAGTTCTGTCTGGGGAAGGCTGAGGGGTCCCTGAAGGTCATCTCCTGGCTTTGGGAGTGGGCGTGCAGGGCAACAGTGGAGCCAAGTGGAGGCCACCGAGGGCTGGGAGGCAGAGGAGGTGGGGTGAGTTTCAGTGCTGCAGCTAACTGGCTGTGTGGCCTTGGAGCAGCCCCTGCCCCTCTCTGGGCTCAGCTTCCTCTTCTGTCCAAGAAGGGGGTTGACCACCATGGTCTCAAGGTTTCCTTTCACTGCAGATATTCCACCACTGCTTCTCCATGTACCCCTCCCTTGAAAGAGCCTCACTGTGGGAGCTGCCTCGTCCTGCCCCTGCTCACACTCCTCATCTTGGGCAGGAGGGGCCCTTTGTGTGAGGATGTCTAGGAGTATCCATAGCCCTAGAAATTTGCTCCTGGCCCAAGATGTGACTTCCCTGGTGCCTGGCTTCAGCCCTGGAGGTACAGAATGGAGGCAGTCCTACAGGGCTCCCATTGGGCATCCCTTCCCCCCCCACATATCAAACCTATTCACACGAATGCACACTGAATATAATTTACTCTATGAGGTACGTGGCAATTGACTTATAGGCACCAGTTCCGTTCTGTAGATATCTGATTAAACATGTGTTCATTTGGTTGTTGCAGTTTTCTTTTAAAAAGCAACACTTTTGTTTTCATGCCCCTTATATTTTTGTAGCCACAGAAAAGCTGATAAGCTGAACCCTGTGCCTGTTGCCAGGCTGGAGACCCCTAGCCCTGTGCTTGCTCCTAACCCCCAGCCCCCCAGCCTCCCAGCCTGGCCCAGGCCCCCTCCATCACTCCTCAGTCTTCTGCAGTTCTCCCCGCTTCCAGTCTCTGTCTCTCCAACTCGCCCTACTCAACACAGCCAAAGTGATCTTAATTTCTTTTCTTTTTGAAAAATATTTATTTATTTGGTTGCACCAGGTCTTAGTTGTGGCACACAGGCTCTTTTAGTTGCAGTACGTGGGATCTAGTTCCCTGACCAGGGGTCAAACCCGGGGCCCCCTGCATTGCCAGTGCAAGTCTTAACCACTGGGCCACCAGGGAAGTCCCTCTTTTTCTTTTTTTAATTATAAATACAATTTTCAATTTAATAATTTTTGTTTAGTTTATTTTTCAGAAAGGTGATTCATTCGCATGGCTCAAAATTCAATACGAACAAAATATACACAGTGAAGTTTTCCTTCCCACCCCTGTGCCCAGCCCCCAGTCCTATCCCCAGAGGAAACTACTGTCTATCACTGTTGTATATCTTCTGAAAATTCTGTGAATACTCAGGAGTGTATGCATACATATTCTTTATTTTTGCTGCCCCCCCCCTTTTTTTTTACACAAATGACAGAAGGATACTTTTATAAGTGCACCTCCAACCGGACCTTTGTGTGGCTTCCTAGTGTCCCGCATCGCAAAGCCCAAACTCTAGGCTGGGACTAAAGGCAGTCCGCAACCAGCCCCTCTTCTGACCGCTCCCCAGCGTCCTTGCTCACCTCCAGGCCTGTGCACACCTCTGCCTCCGCTCGGAGCACCCTTATACTGCTCCTGGCTCCTCCTGCTCTTCTTCAGGCCTCAGCTTGCCTGGCTCTGCACGCTGCTCTGGCAGTGTCCCTCCTGCCTATGTGCGCATTCAGCGCCCGCCACGGGCCACTGCCGCTCTCTGCTTCCTTGTGTCTCCCCCGCCAGGCTGTGCGATGTTCGGGGACAAGAGCCTGTACCTTACGCATCTGGAATCCCCAGATCCGGACCCGGTGTCTGGCACAGAGAGGGAGCTCCCTCCGCAAATGTCGCCCAGTGGGTTCGGAACGGGCTGACAGGCGGGGATCGCTTTGCTACAACGGCACCTCGTGGTAGGCCTCGGAAGTGCAGCAGGAAGGGGACACTGGGGCTAGGGGCGGGGGCTCCATGACTCCAGATTGTCCCCTGGGGTCCGAGTCGGAGACGGTCTCCCGCCCATCCACTCTAGACCCCACCTTGCCCAACGGCGCCCAACCTAGGCAGAGCCTAGTGGGCGGGTGACATGCCCGCCTTTCCATCACCGGGACTGCCCGCGGCTAAGGAGCTTTGCCTACCCCATGATCATTGGCTTTGGGCACTTAGAGAGACAGAGAGAGAGAGAGACAGAGAGGCCGGGGGGGGGGGGGGGGGGGGGGGAAGCGAGGAGCGTGTGTGTGTGTGTGTGTGATGCACTTGTGCGTTTCAGGGCGTAGTTAGCATGTACCCTGAGCCGATACTTAACACCACTCCTATAAGACCAAATTTTATCAGTAACAATCATGAAATGAATAACAATAAATAAACGGCAGGCAGCCAAAATTTTCCTTTACTGAATTGTGTACATAAACTTATGCCATTTCAAAAACAAATAAAATTAAAAATACAATAATCATTATAGTACAAAAAGGGGGAAAATGGATACATACTTTTAAATTACATTATTTTTAAAAGGGGGGAATATATATCTACATATTGGTCTATCTCAGTAATGAATACAATTACATTAGAATTAAATCAGAATAAAAGACTAACTAGTTAAAAAGAAGAAACTTAATTTATAAACAAACTCTTCAAATTCAGTAAAATATTTCCTGTGTAATCTAAAATGTACACTTTCCTAACAAAACTATTATGGCCTCACAACTCACACTCTAATTCACTGTTTTAAATGTTAAATACAAATAAAACTAAGCAATTCAAGTCCTGTTTCTACAATTTCACCATCACAGAGCTAGGGCTAGGCGACACAAACTGCACCTGAAAACACTCAGTTGATTCCAAACACCAGAACTGGATAAGGGGCCAGCTGCATGGAGCTGCAAGTTATTGGGATTAACTTCCATGTAGAACACAGGGTTAATTAAAGGATAAGTAATAAAAAATGTGCTGACTTGAAGCCTACATATTTATTATTAAAGCCAACAGGTTAAGACACAAAAGGACACATGTTATATGATTCCACTTATATGAGAAACCTAGAATAGGTAATTCATAGAAACGGAAAGTAGAAAGAGGTTACCAGGGGCTGGGGAAGGGGTATTGGAAGTTATTGTTTAATGGGTACAAGGTTTCTGATTGGGATGATGAAAGAGTTCTGGAAATAGTGGTGATGGTTATACAACATCGTGAATGCGCTCAACGCCATTGAACTGTATGCTTAAAAGTGGTTAAGGGCTTCCCTGGTGGCGCAGTGGTTAAGAATCCGCCTGCCAATGCAGGGGACATGGGTTCAAGCCCTGGTCCAGGAAGATCCCACATGCCGCGGAGCAACTAAGCCCGTGCGCCACGACTACTGAGCCTGCACTCTAGAGCCCACGAGCTACAAGGACTGAAGCCCGCGTGCCTAGAGCCTGTGCTCCACAAGAGAAGCCACCACAATGAGAAGCCTGCGTGCGCAACAAAGAGTAGCCCCCCGCTCACTGCAACTAGACAAAGCCCGCGCGCAGCAACGAAGGCCCAATGCGGCCATAAATAAATAAATGTTTAAAAAAAAAAAAAGTGGTTAAAATAGTCACAATAAAAAATAGAAAAAATAATTATTTTTATGTTATGTATATTTTACCACAATAAAAATCATCTGAAAACAACCCAACAGGTTAGAATTAACAAAATAATTTGGGGAGGGGGAGAGGAATATCTTATCACTGACGTGGTTAAAGGCCAGTGCAAGGCGGGGGGGGGGAAGCAGACTGAAGGCGTGTTTTACTACGGTTTTCAAGTTCTCTACAGACAAGGTACTTGCCTGACCCCAGGCTGGATCCCTTGGGACAACTTTGTTGTGTTTATCTTCGTGGGTCCAAGGTGTGTTTGTCCCTCTTTTGTGTCTGAGTCCGTGAAGTGTTTGTCTTTGGGTTTCTAAAGTGTGTGTGTGTCTCTCTCTTTATGTCTTTTTGTGTGTATATTTGCGTGTCTGTCTACAGTGAGATGATCAGGCACCCATCACAGTGCCTATGATGAGGATCCAACAACTGTTATCTGCTGTGTGCTTGTTTGTGGGTTCTCATCTTTGTGTCTCCATGGTTCTGATGGTGGTGGGGTTTTGGTGTCTCTGTGTACAAGTTTCTATGTGTGTGTATGGTGTGTGGGGTAGGTACATGGTGACTGTCTCCATCTCTACTCCTCCTCTCTGGCCTGTGTGTGGGGTGCCACAGTGGATGGGCTCATAGGGAGGGCTGCTGCCCCCAAATTTCTGGCTTAGGGTTCTCTCAGATCTGCACTGGTGGGAGAGGGCACCCCATAGCCTGGCTTTCCCAAAAGCCACACCAAAAAGTCTCTGACATTTTGCCTGAGACAGTCTTCCTAGTGACTCCCAGTCCTTCCAAAGTCCCAGCTAGCCCTGCACTTGCTCATCCACGGACCCCCAAATTAGGCAGTAAGGAGTGGACAGCAAACAACCCTGGCAGTGGGCAAACCCTCTTGAGGTCACCTCGGTCCACCCCTTTCACAGAGCTAGGGGCATGAGTCCTTAGGGCAAGTGGCCCAGGAGCCACATGGGACTCCAATCCTGGGTCTGGAGACCCGATGCATGCCCCTCCCCTGGGCCCATCAGTCACCCCTCTGGGCCTGAGTTCCACTACCTTCAAAGTAGGCACAGTAACTCCAGCTGGAATCTCTCCCTCCTTCCAAACACAGCCCTAAGCAGGCTTCATTGCAAGCCCCTTTCAAGGCTAACAGGATGAGCCTTGTGAAAGGTCTTCAGAGCAGTTGATGAATAGGTAGGGGGTGGATGGGGGCCGGAGGCAGTGAGCCAGGCAGGCTGGGAATCCTGTAGCTTCAGAGTCAGGAGGGAGCGGACCCGACTCACAAAGCGTGGGGGGCACACTTCCCTTTCCAACTCTGAGGTTCCCAAGCGGGGGGTAGCGGGAAGCCTCTGCTTCCTGAACAAAGGTTAGTCCCCCTTGCCGCTGATGCTCTTTTGGGAGGCTTGGCTTTGGCCAGCAGGGAAGAAAGGCTCCTTCTCTCTGGGTCGTGGCAGGCCTGGCACAGGGCTGCCTGGGAAACAGAGTCCAGTGTCTGGCTCCAATGGGCATTCAGAAGCTCAGGGCCTGGCAGGCTCTGCCAGCTACCAGAAAAAAGGGGTATTGTCCCTTCCTCACCGGAGCCAACGGGTCTTTCCTCCCCTGCTCTTGGGGGCCCAGTGGACTCCCTGCTCCCAGGGTATGCTGGAACCCAGGGGTGCCCACCGTCAGGCACCAAGACCCAGTTCTGAGGGAAGAGGGCTTGGGGTATGGGCTGGGACTCCTTCTGGTTCTCATTCAAGTGCTCAAGTGTGGGGAGGAAGCGTTCTGGATTCAGAACCACCCTCTGAGCTACAAGATGGCCTGACTTGGGGCTGAGGGTGTGTGGGCACCAAGCAGCCGGGACACAGGGCCTCTCAGATGCTTCTGGGGTCCCAGTTCCCATCTGTGTGGTCTGGCACAGCTCTGAAATTCTCCCTACAGACTCCCAAGCTAGCAAGAAGCTACCGAAATCCTTCACGAATCCAGAGCTTTGAGAAGGGCAGCTCTACCTGCACTCCTGAGTTTAGGAAACCTGCACGCAGATCAGGGAGATGCGGAAGCATCAACCGGACAGCTTGTGTGGATCCCGTGCCCACGGTGGAGACAGCTTTACTGGAAGCTCTGCCTTCGGGGAGTAAGAAAAGCTGATGAAGAATGACACTTCCGTCCTTTCATCCACTAAAAAACAGGTGGCGGGACTTCCCTGGCGGTCCACTGGTTAAGACTCCACGCTTCCAATGCAGGGGGTGCAGGTTTGATCCCTGGTCGGGGAACTAAGATCCCACAAGCCGCGCAGCGCAGCAAAACCAACCAACCAACCAACCAACCAACAAAAGTAGGTGTGTGGACTGGACCCTGGAACAAAGGACATTAGTGGAAAAACTGGTGAAATCCAAATAAGTCTGGAGTTTATATCATCGTATTGTAGAAATGTTAACTTCCTAGTTTTGAAAAATGTACCATGGTTGTATAACACGTTAATGTTTGGGGAATTTGGATGAAGGGTATACGGAACTCTGTACTACCTGCAATTTTTCTGTAAGTCTAAAGTTATTCCAAAATAAAAAAGGTTACTTTAAAAAAGGCCAGATGGATACTATAGAAGGAGCCCTTATTGTGCATCACTTTCGCCCCAACATACAACGGTTGTTACTAAGAATGCTGGAAGCCTTAGTCTGAACGCTACTTTTGGATACAACTTATTTAGAATTAATGATCATTCCGCATTCAAACAGGGCCTAAGAAATATAGTTGCCATTTATAGAGCATATCCTATGTGTCGGGGCCTGATACCCATCACCTCATATAATGCACACGCCACCCTACAAGCGTAATTTCTGTACAATCACTGTTTAGAGATGGAGAAACTGTGGTTCAGTGGGTTATAAAGCCCGTTGAGATCCCAGAGCCAGAGCTGCAGAGCCCAGGCATGCTGACTCCCGTATCCCATGGTCCCAGGTCCCCAGGGTGAGATTCCTATCCGATAACGCAGTTGGCTAAGGACATGGCTCTTGTGATGTGATTGGCCAGCGGGGGGGACGGCTCAGAAGAGGAGCTGTTTCTAAGCCTCCTGGAGCTTCCCCTGGTTTGCAAACCAGCAACCTCTCAGGGGTCCATCTCTCATCAGAGGCTGAAGGCCTTTCTGAAGCCCACTCTCATCCATCATGAGTTCCTGTTGCTGTCCTGGAAGGCAGCATTTTAGCTCCCCCCCTCGCTCCTGGTGAGGACTCTTCTTGTACTTTCCGGGCCCCTTGGCCAGTGTGTGTGTGTGTAGGGGGGCGGTTTCCCTCTGCTTTCATTAAGTCTCAGCACAGCTGCCCAGGCTGTGGGTGACTGGGACCCAGCAGGCCCCCGTGATGGGGCGGCAAGTGAGAGCTGGCTTCCTGGGGCCTCCCCGGGTGTCGAGCAGCGTGGCCACTTCCGAAGGCCCCTTTGTTCGCCCCTTTATCCAGAAGAGTGGCTGCGATTGTATGGGTACAAAGAGCCTGCGGGCCCTGACTTCCCACCCCTGCCTGTGGCTCAGCAGGGAGAGGGTTTCCCAGGCTCTCCTGCGTAAGCCGGAGACTCAGACCTTCTACTTCTGGGTCCCAGACCTGTTCATTCATCTAGCCTGCACTGGCTCCCCTGCCCCCGGGGCCCGGCTATTCACACTGGCCACCATCTCCCTGTCCCTCCTGTGCTCACATCGGGACACACACAGCAAGCAGTTCCTGCGCTAAACGCTGGGGGAGACTCCAGGAAGATGCAGCTTGCTCCGTTCACCTGCCGCAAAGTGTTTTTGGAAGGTTTGCTGACTTACAGGCAGCTGAGGATGCACTGGGTGTGGGCCTCCCCAAGAAGCAGCTGGAAAGTGGGGTAGGGTGGGGAAGCGGGCCGGAGGCCTGTCTGTGGGGACTTGCACCCACCATGAGCACATGCATGGCTGCCCTGTGCCAGAGGAAGAACAGAGTAAAGAAAGGAAGAGGGGGCTTCCCTGGTGGCGCAGTGGTTGAGAATCCGCCTGCTGATGCAGGGGACGCGGGTTCGTGCCCCGGTCCGGGAGGATCCCACATGCCGCGGAGCGGCTGTGCCTGTGAGCCATGGCCGCTGAGCCTGCGCGTCTGGAGCCTGTGCTCCGCAACGGGAGAGGCCACAACAGAGAGAGGCTCACGTACCGCAAAAAAAAAAAAAAAAGAAAGGAAGAGGAAGGCAGGACATCTTAACCTCCTCCTTTAAGCACTGGTATGCCGAGCCCTGGCCTCACATAATGGTGCTCAGTGCCTCCAGTAGTACCCCTTCCTATAGACAACTAAGCCTGAGAGAAGGAAGTGACTTTCTCAAGGACTAGCAGCTCAAAAGTGAAATTTAAGGCCATGGGTCTCTGATCCTTAAGGCCATGCTTTTTACTACAATTCAGGAGAGAGAGCAGGAATGCCAACCAGGGGTCAGACTACACGGCCATGGCCAAAGAGCCTGCTCTGGGGCTGGCTGCTTTGGCCCCATCTGTCCAGAGTACCCAGCCTCAGCGATCCCCTGGGAGTGGCCACCTTTACCTAGTGGGAAGGTTCTGGTCCTTCCAGGAAAGAGCCAGAAAAGCCTTTTACCCTGGTTTGATCTCTTGCCTCTCTGTCTGCCCCTCGCCTCCAAAGAAGAGAAGGGGTACTGCCCCCGGGCGCATGAGCACACCCTGGGCGTGCTCGCGGGGGAAATAATGGCTCGTCTATAGGCCAATGGCTCTCACCTGACCTGTTTTCCTCTAGGTCAGGGGAGGCAGTGACTCAAGGTCTAGTGGTCTGTCCCTGGAATCCAGAAGGGCAGCCGCAGGGGCCAGACTGGACATCAGCCCTCTAGGAAGAGCCTACCATGCCCCACCTCCCACAAGCCAGAAGTCCTTCAGGCATCCCGGTAGCTAACTCATTCCTGGTCTCCTCTGCACAGATGGGAGCAGCCCAGCTGAAACTTCCTTCTCATTCCTCCTCTTCTTCTTCTCCTCCCTCCCTCCCTCACTCCTCCCCCTCCCCCCTCCTTCCTCTGCCCTCCCTTCTCCTCTCCCATCTTTCTTTCCTTCTTCCTGCTTCTCATCTCTTTCTTCCTCTCCCTTTCCTTTTCCTCTTCCTCATCCCCTCTCTCCTACACTTTTCTTCTCCTCCTTCTCTCCCTCCTCCACTCTCTCCTACCTCCAAACGTCTCCAGGGGCCCAGGATTTGAAGCTCATAAATGATATAGTCAGCACAGCCTTCCTCTCATCAACCCAGAGTGCCCACAAACCATATAGCTCACACCAGAAGGAGGCCTTGGGTTTCTTCTCCTCCAAGCCCCTCATTTCACAGATGGCCCAGAGACGGGATGCAATTTGCCCAAGGTCACAAAGCCCAGGGCACTAAAGTACTATGTGGCCACTTGTCCATGGGAATAAAAAGAATCATAGCACCTTTTATTGAGCACCTACTAAATTTTAGGTCTTGTGCTAGGCATTTGTACCTATTGCATGATAGCAACCCTTTAGAATAGGTATCACTATTTCCTTTTATTTTGCACCAGGGAGCTGAAACACTGAAAAGTCCAATTACTTGTCTAAGGTCACACAGCGAGGAAGTGGAAGAGCAGAGATTCAAGCCACGTCTGCTCAGACTCTGACCATGAGGTCTGCTAGGATCACCTGCTCCAGCTGTCTCCTGCTTAGGACCCATTGGTCACTGACTCTCTCAGAGATTGCTTGAGACCAAGCAGAGGCCTCTGTGTTATGCTAGACTGTCCTCTGCCAGCCCAGTCCTGCAGCCCCATCACACACCTTCCTCCTGCCGGAGGTGCTGCCATCAGTTCCACCCAGGGACTCTGTCCTGCTTGCTCAGAACTTGCAAATGAGGGCAGAGGAGCATCCTGGGAGAATGGGGGTAGGGGGCTCAGAGCACCTCCCCTTCCATCTGTCTGCCCACCCAGGAGCCCTCCCTCTGAGATGTCACATGAATTCGGCATTGGCAGAAGCCCAGGGCAGAAGAGGGAGTGCAGCCACAGCTGTGGGAAAGAGGCGAGAAGGAGGGAGGCAGGCAGCCAGAGACATCCCCAACCTCTGGCTGCCCCTTGGAGCAGAAGGGGGCCTGTCAGATGTGAGAGGACAAGGACCTAACCCCTGCAGAGGGAAGGCACTAAGCTCAGGCCTCTTGCCAGCCCTAGAGGGCCTGACCCCAGCTGAGCCAGTCTGGGGCAAAGCAGCAGGTTTGCAGGGGAAGCGGGGGTTGCTTGGTCCAGTAACCAGGTTCTTGCCCTTCACATGGTGTCCCCTGCATTCATAGGTCACAGGACGCCTGGGGGTGGGGAATTAAGGGATCCAGGCAGCAGGGAGCCCCTGTTGCTGGCCTGCTGAGCATCCCAGACTAAATGGGTACAAACCTCAGGGCCTGAGAGGAGGAAGAAAACTGGTTCATTTGACAGATGAGGAAACTGAGGTCCAGATAAGGGAAGGGACTTTTGTGGGTTCAAACATTAGACTATAGGCAGTCAGGGCTCTTGACTGTTGGTGGAAAGGATTCAGGGAGGGCCACCAGTGGATCCCTTCCTTGTCCCATACAGGGTCTCCAGCCCAAGAGAGCTCAGAGTCTAGAGGATGCTATCGGGAGACTGGGGGCAACTTCTTCCTGGGACAAGGGCTTGGGTCCAGAATGATCATGGGGGTTCCCTGCAGCACCAGAGCTAACCTACATGGTATCTCCATTTGAATTAGAAAAGAAGACCCATTTCCCTAACACACCCAGACTTTCTGCACCCCAGAGCTGGGTGACCCTGGTAAACTGGCCCCTCTCCACCCCCTGTCTTCTCTTCTAACCGTCACCTCTCTCCACTGCATTTCCTCTCTCTCCTTCTACCCTCCCATTCTCTGAGCTCAGCTGTGCCCCTATCCCCATCGCCCCCAGAAGTCCAAACTCCCCAGCAGGGCTCACACAGGCCTTTTAGGAGCCGGCCTCTCCATCCTTCCACGCGTCCCCTGCTGTAGCTGCACTGAGCTGCTGCAGGGCCCTGAGCAGACCTGCCTCAGTATCTGCTGTTTCTTCTGGCCAGAACTTGGTTCTTCCTTCTTTGCCTGGACTGCTCCTGGGCATGCACCAAGGCTTAGAGGCCCCAGTGGCTGAGTTAGCTGCCCCTCCATCGGGCTTCCCCTTACACGGGCCTTGCCTCACCGCACCCTCACATGATGTGCTGTCTCTCCCCCAGGGGACACAAGGCTTCGGGAGTGGGGGCGGGGCCCATGTGTCCCCTCCCAGCTGCATCCCCGGGTCTAGGCCCATAATACAAATTGCTACTATCTAATGAGTGTAATGAGTGTATCCTGTGTGCAAGATATAGTGGAAAATGCATTACACACAACACTTCAGCGACTCTTCACCATGACCCTTTGGGTTCTATTACTGATAATTAATAATAAATGCTATTATTAAGCCCATTCCACAGGTGAAGAAACCGAGACCCAGGGAGATTAGGCACTTTCCTGCCAAGTCTTCTATCACACGCTCCACCTCTGAGAAAATGTGAGGTAAATGAACTGGGTCTGCGTGGAGAGGCAGGGGGGATCTGGGATGCTTCTCCCACCAGAGTGTGGCACCAGGTCCCCGATTCCATCAGGGACTAAGTCCCAGTCCAACGGGCTCCAGGACCTTCTCAAACTAGCGCTGGGTCCTAGCCTCAGCCTTGCCAAGAGATGTGTGAGTCTCATTCCCTGAGCTTCTGGGCTGCTCCTGTAAAATGGACATTGTGGTCCTGCCCTGGCTCCCCAGCATGCTGGTTTGAGGGGCTCAGACAAGATCCTGGATGTGAACGTGCTTTGAAAACGGGAAAGCTTCACACAAACAGAAAGCAGTGTTTGGTATTAAGAAAAGCTACTGGCCTCTCTTTGGCTCCTGCCGCACCCTTGTCCAGGGTCTGGAGTTCCCCAGACTGCTGGGGACAGGGGTGCTTGGGCTGTCTGGGGGTCATCAGTTCCTTCTCCTTGCTGGATCCGGATGCTCCTCTACGACTTTGTGGGAGTGGGTTGGCAGCCTACCAGGAGATGTAGGACAACGGGTTCTAGGCCCTGGGAGGCCCCTTGCAGCTGTGTGCCCTAGAGCAGGGAGCATCAGTTTCCCCAGGTGTAAGATAAACTGTTTTAGGGTTTGTCATGAAGACCAAGTGGGGAAGTGGGTTTAAAATCCAGCCTGCACTCAATCCCCAAGCTGTATGCCCTGCAGGCGCTGCCCAGAGGGGCGCCTTTTCCTAATTTTCACACAAGACTTGTCTGGGCTGGCAGCTGAGCTGGGGTGCAGGCCCTATCAGGAGAGAGGCAGCCTGGCGTCTGAAACCCTCCAGGACTCCCTGGGGTTAGAGCACTTTTCCAGGCATGGATATTCAGCAGGTCTCTGAGGCAGGCATGAATCTGCGTCCCCAGTTGCCCATGAGGAACCTGGGTAGGTGATGTGTGTGGAGGTGCTGCTGGTAGGCCCCGGGCCCTGGGCTTGATCCACCATCCATCTGCCCCATGGTCTGAGCATCACCTGCAGACATGGCTTCCGGATGCTAGGCCCTCCTCTCTATCCTCCAACCCTCCTCTCTTGGAAAGAATGAGACAGATAATAAAGTTCTATTTCCACCACATTTGCCATTTCCTGGTCTAAGTAAAGAGTGTCAGGAGAGTGACAAGCTAAAAGCTGCTGATTACTGTGGCTTCAAGGCAGTGACCAGTGAAAAGATCCAACATCAGAAATAATGTGGTCCAGCCGGTTTGGGGTGCCCAACCCTGAAATTAATCAGCATTGGAGTAGAGGGATGGTTGGAGAAGATGGGTAAGGGTCTGTGTGCCTACCCCCCAGGAGGTGGGGAACCTGACAGTTAAAGGGACAGACACTCTCCCTCTCCTGGGTGGTGGTGGGGTCTGAGGATGGAGGAAGCAGGGGCCAGGGTAGAGTCACCATGAAACCAGTTTGGGTATTTTGAATTCAAACCCATATTGTGAGTCTGTGCCCCAACCTTCCCCCAGAAATCCCTGGGATTATCATTCAATCCGATTTAGCGGCCTGCCCTCTGGGGGCCTAAATGTTAGAACAGTGAGGCTGATGGACACACACACACACACTCAGACACACACACCCAGAGGCACTTAACCAGTCTGGCAGGACTGATTTCATTTATTCATTTATTTTACTCTCAATATCAAGGAGGCTTTGCAGGGAATAAACCTTTCCTCTAGGTAGGCTGGTAAACTCTGTGACTTGTTTGCAAGCTTATTTTAAACCTATGGTATCATAGGAATAAGGCTAGTTTGGGGCCTGGTTCCAGCTCACACTTATTCTTGACTCATCTGAGTTATTAATTTTGATGGCACTGGTACCATCATGCACACGATCATCTTGATTTGGGTTTCTTGCATTCCTGTGACTGGTCCTGCGCTGGTGGAGCGCCTTTGTTTCTGGGGCTGTTTTCTGGGATTCAGGAGCTGCCAGTCACAGCTCAGGAGGAGGCTTGGATCTGCAGATCCAGAACTCAGGGTCAGGCAGCACTGCCCTCCTTAGAGGTGGGATGGTGCCCTGGCTTCAAGGTGACCAGGGCAGGGAAGATGTCCACATCCCTTGCCACGAGAGCCTCCGGGGCCACAGGGCAGGGGTGGGGAGTAGGGGTGGAGGCTTGGTCTCTTGATCTTTTAGCCCCCTGAGGCTCAGTAAATTAATCCGCTAAAGAGGTTGGGTTGTTTTTTATCTCACTCTCAACACCCACCCCCACCCCTGAGTCTCCTTTATACACCCTGGGGGCTGAGAGAACAGACAGGACTAAAACCCACAGAAGGGTCAGAGGGGAAGGCCTGGCAATTAACCTCACATCCTGAGCAGGGTGGGGTCAGGGGTCATTGAGGTGGGGGGAGGGGCTGATCACCAGCTGCCTTGCCCAAGAGGAGGCCTCCAGGGGCCCCCACAGGCGGGATTCCAGCCAGGCCCGAGCTGGAGAGAGGACAGGAGGTTCCAGCTCTCTACCACCCCCTGCACCCTCCACCAGGCCTCCAGGAAGCGTCTTTCTCACTTCGCTCCCACACCACACAGGGCCCATCCTGCTGCCCGCCAGGCCTCTTCCTGGGCTGGGACCCTGCACCCAACCCCATCTTGGAGAGGCAGCTGATTCTCCCCCACCGCCCCTCCCCCTCTCTACTTTCGGAGGAGAATAACCTGTGATAATTTTTTCTTATTCTTTCTGGCAACTAATGGACTCCTTAAATAGCAAAAATTGCGGCCTGTAATTAAGATCTTGCTTTTTAAATGATTAATCATTGTAACCCCTTTGAGCAGCATCCTACTTTCCACTCTTCTCACATTGAAATGCAGATCATTGGCAAGGGAGGGAGGTGCTCCCAAGCCACTGAGGAGCAATTAAACCTTCCCAGCTGTCACTCGTCCCGTCTGCCTCCCGGCCTGTCCAGACGCCTTGGAGAGCACGCGGGGCCCTGCTCTGAGTGCCGCACTTGCCAGTGGCCTGGCTGGGGCCTCCGGGAGGGTCTGCCTCCAAGCCTGACCCTGGGTGGCAGCGCAAGTGCTCTTGGAAACTCCCGGGAAAGCAGATAACGTTTGCTGAGCACTTTTTAAAAATATATATTTATTTATTTATTTGGCTGTGCCGGGTCTTAGTTGTGGCATGCGGGATCTTCATTGCCACGTGCGAGATTTTTTTTTTTTTTTAGTTGTGGCATGCATAATCTTTAGTTGCGGCATATGGGGTCTTTAGTTGCGGCATGAGAACTCTTAGTTGCAGCACATGGGGTCTGTTTCCCTGACCAGGGATCGAACCTAGGCCCCCTGCATTGGGAGCACGGAGTCTTAGCCACAGGAACACAAAGGAAGTCCCTGCTGAGCACTTCTAATGTGTCCAGCTCTTTAGTAACAAGATCTCATTCAATGTTCACAATAGCCACCTAAGAGAGATGTGAAGGTGGCCCAGAAAACGCTTTGTATTTCTACAAAGCACCACCATTTATCAGCCCAAGAAGTGTTTTCCAAGCCTTTCCTCCCTTTGATACATACATGGACATGATTTGGCGATGGTACCTCATTAGTGCTAGGAGACTTGGAAGCCCCATGTCCATACCTGTCATCTTACTCAAGAGATTGCTGGGGCCCAGAGGTTAAGGGAAGTGGCCAAGATCACATATTACACATACATCACTTAGGAGGATGCCAGGCCCACGGTAGATGCTCATGGATTTGTTCAATGAGTAAACATGGGCAGATGTACTTCTTCCTGTAGGACTCTGCTGCTGTGTTTTCCAGAACCGACTTGTGTATGTGTGTGTGGTGTTGGTGGTTGGCGGGGGCGTCCCCTCCTTTGTAATGGTTTCAGAGGAAGAGGCAGGGGAGAAAAACAGCAGATACAAGCGTGAGCAGGGCTGCCATGTGTGGTCACACACTATCCCTGCGTGAGAGCACCAGCTGGGAAGGCTGACAGGCCAGTGCCCTGCTGGCCAAGCCACGATGGGTGCGTCTAACTACACAGTGATCCATCCTCACTAAGATCCTATCAGCCACATACTGTGGGTAGGGGGTGACACCCACCCCATGAAGGACAAGATATAGCAAAATGACAAAGGCATATAAGCTTTGGCCCAGCGGTCTCCCTTCTGGGAATTTGTCCTATAGATACGCTCACACTTGTGAGAAATGACTCATGAGCAAGGTTATTTGCTGCAGTGACATCTGTAAAAGCAAAAGGTTGAAACAAGGCAAATGAGCCTCAAGAGAGAACTGATTAATGTCATCCTATGAAGCTGTGTAAAATGAGGGAAAAATCAGAATACAAGTTTGTATGGGCTTGTTTATGTATAAAGAAACTCTGGAAGGATACAAAAAAATGAATAACAGTTATTACCTTTTTAGGGAGTCATGAGAACAGGGCAGATGGGAGACAGGGCATGAAGGAGACTTCTCATAGCAAATGTTTTTAGTTTTATACTAGGTGAAAATATCAGCTTTTGCAAAAAATTAAATACGAATGATCTGAAATGCTCTTGGTGGTGTGGTACAGGCTCATACAAATGTCACCACCCCTGTGGGTTCTCTTAGGTGCCCGCTCTTGTGGGAGGTGTAGGTCAGGTGAAACCACCTGTGGCCAGTCTTCAGGGGCAGCTGGGGGTGGAGGTGGTACAGACCTGCAGCTCCCTTTCCTTCCTCAGGGATACCCCCAGCTTCCTTGGCCGCTTACTCAGCTGGTCTCATGTTGGGACTCACCCCATAATCCAGGTATGGGCCCACCTTTGTCTTGCACTTAGGAACATCAGAGTGGTTCAAGGCTTCTGCTCCAGCCGTACGTGACCATGGCACAGGCACATGTACAACCACATACACACAGCCAAACAACATGTGCTTGCATGCGCACAGGCACACCTGGGCACATAGGCCTTGCTTGGGCCAATATGCAGGTCAGGGATGCCCCCTCAGCCACAGTCAGGACCAAGGCACTGAGGGGTGGGGAGTGGGAACTCAGAGGGAGGACTGGAAGAACCGAGAGAACTGGGCTCATCCATCCCAGGCTATCACCTCCCACGGCCTAGACCCAAGTGGGGAATGAGGCTCCATATCCCTTGGGACTGTGAGAAGTAGTGAGCCTTTGAGCTCAGGGGTCAGACCACACGGATACAAAGCCCAGCCCTGCTGCTTGCTCCTGGTGTGCCAAGTGCTTTTCTAGGATGTGTCATCAACATTGGCAGGTCTGCAAACTGAGGCACAGAGAAGTTGACTGGCTTGCTAAGGTCCCACAGCTGGTAAGTGGCAGAGCCAGGATCACACCCGTCAGGGTGGCCCAGCAGCTATGCTCGTCCCCACGGTGCCAAGGGGGCCACCTCTCAGCTTTGAGGGGCTTTTTGAGGTGTTTGTGCATGAAAAACACAAGAGGTGCACAAGAGGTGCTCAGTAAGCAGGAGAGTCATTATTATGGCCGTTTCTGCTCTGTATTCCTATAAGAGGCAGCTCACAGGCTTTCACTCAGGACATGACACGTGCTGGCCAAAGGGTCAGTTGTCTAGTCCTGCTGGGCGAGTGTCAGGACAGGTGTCCCAGGAAGCATGGGGGTCCTCAGGAAATGCCTTTGCTGCCCAAGACCCCCAGAGATGAGGTCTCCTTGGGCGAGGGCACTTCACGGGCCACCACCATCTGGGAAGGGACAGCCTGGCTCACTATGCCCAGAATCATTGCTGTGTCCCAGGTCTTCACACCCCACCATGGCTATGTCACCTCCTCTCAAGGAAGTTCTGAGTGGCACAACCCCTTCAGTCACTCTGAAAGTGCAAGACCAGGAATATGAGGCCTGGGCTGTCCTACTGTGTCAGGTAGGATTGTTTCTGCTGCAAGTAACTGACAGCCTGATGGACAGGACAGGGGCTTAAACAAATGAAGGCCTATTCATCTCACACAGTAAGAGGGTGGTGATCCCCGGGTTGGCCCGGTGGCTCAGTGACATCAGGGTTCAGCATCTCTGGTCACCCTGGCACTTGAACCTTAGGCTCTCCTAATCCTGTCCCCTCAACAGTGCCTCACACTAGCCCATCAGGAGAAAGGATCAGTGAACACTAATCCCACCCAGTAGCTGTTAGAGGCACTGGGCCACCTTGGCATCGACAGGGGCCTGGGAAGGGGGCCTGGCTGATACAGGGGGACTGTGTAGTTCCCAGACTGCCCCCCTCCCTGGCCTGGCCTGGGGAGAAAGGAAGGGAGGTGAGTTGTTCCTTTCTCTTCCCACCCCTACCCCACCCCGCATTCCAGGACACTTCCCAGAGCTGGGTCAGGCCATCCCAGCCTGTTCCCATCCTCCCTGGGCATGATGAATGCCAGGGCCGCTTATAGAGTCACAATCGCCAAATTAGGTTGCCAAAGCATCCCAGGCCTGGCCTGGAAACACCTCCCCGGCTGAAAGGAGGCATGTCTGGACCGAGCAGACGTCTTTATTCAGCTGTAATTGACGTTTCACAGACGTCTGTAACTCGTCTGGAGAGACACAAAGCGCCCCCATGCTCAGCCCAGGCAGCCTTTTTATGTCGCCCCCTTTCATCTGGCAGTCAAAAGTGTATGAGCCGCCTGGGCCGTCCTAACCTGGTCGTGGGGCCAGGACAAAGGCAGGCACTGCACACAGAGGCCGCCTGGTGGGCCTTTACCTCCTGGAGTGCGTTATGCTAATCCAGCGCCAGTCCGGACCCCTCCTGCATATCGATGGGCAGCTGTCAGCCTGGCTGGGACAGCCACTGGGGATCCAGAGAGGCCCCACTCACCCAGAGGAGGGGTGGCCCTGGCCAGTCAGGTCTGAGAGAGTGGGTCTGCTTGGACCCAGACTCAGGCAGCTGAGGCAAAGGGGGAAGGGACGTTGGTGCTCAGCAGGGGTTCTTAGCCTGGCATCCCTGCCCCCCAGGGGGAGGGGCATGTGAACCTCTCAAATGGTAGGCAAATCTATGCACAGGTCCTTTTCTCTAGGGAGAGGGTCCATAGCTTTCATCAGATGCTCCAAAAGGTGAGTCTTACTGCTGGGCTCATCCAATCTCCCGTTTTACAGATGGAAAAGCTGAGGCCCAGTGCTGGCATGCTTTGCCCAATGTCACACGATAAGTTGGTGGTAGCACTTGGGCCCCTACTCTTGCCCAGAGAACTCCCTGCTGTCACAGGCAACACATTCCTGAGCTTACAGAGGCAGGCAGGTAACTGAGGAGTTATCCAGGTTCAAGGAGAAGGGGCCAGCAGGACAGAGGAGTGTGCAATGGTCTGCCAGGGACACTGCTGCTCAGCCATAGCCCAGCGTTGCCAGGTCCTCAAGAGGAAACTTAGATTTGGGGACTTCCCTGGCGGCACAGTGGTTAAGAATCCACCTGCCAATGCAGGGGACAAGGGTTCGAGCCCTGGTCCACGAAGATCCCACATGCTGCGGAGCAACTAAGCCCGTGCGCCACAACTACTGAGCCTGCACTCTAGAGCCTGCGAGTCACAACTACTGAAGCCCGCATGCACTAGGGTCCACTCGCCGCAATTACCGAGGCTGCATGCTACAACTACTGAAGCCCGCGCGCCTAGAGCCCGTGCTCCGCAACAAGAGAAGCCACGGTAGGGCTTCCCTGGTGGCACAGTGGTTGGGAGTCCGCCTGCAGATGCAGGGGATGTGGGTTTGCGCCCCGGTCCGGGAGGATCCCACATGCCGCGGAGCGGCTGGGCCAGTGAGCCATGGCCGCTGGGCCTGCGCATCCGGAGCCCGTGCTCCGCAACGGGAGGGGCCACAACAGTGAGAGGCCCGCGTACCGCAAAAAAAAAAAAGAGAAGCCACCGCGATGAGAAGCCCACGCACCACAACGAAAACTAGGTCCCACTCACCGCAACTAGAGAAAGTCTGCACACAGCAGCAAAGGCCCAAAGCAGACAAAAAAAAAAAAAAAAAGAAAAGAAACTTAGATTTAAAAAAAAATGTGCTACCATTTTATGTAGCTACCAAAAAATGTGCTACCAAAATAGATAGCTAGTGGGAAGCAGCCGCATAGCACAGGGAGATCAGCTTGGTGCTTTGTGACCACCTAGAGAGGTGGGATAGGGAGGGTGGAAGGGAGATGCAAGAAGGAGGAGAGATGGGGATGTATGTATATGTATAGCTGATTCACTTTGTTATACAGCAGAAACTAACATACCATTGTAAAGCAATTATACTCCAATAAAGATGTTAAAAAATGTGAAATTTGCCAATTAAAAAATGTACATTCATATTTTAGAGCCACTGGGGGGCAGGGTGGTGATGGGATACATGGCCCTCAGGCTGCTGAGTTTGAGACCTTTGCTTCTGACCTCACTGAGATCCCCCATCCTCAGTTCCCAAGACTGCAGGCAAGGGAGGCTTGAATGTGGCCACCAGTGCAGATTCTCCCTGTGCACAGGTCCCCCCGGCCCAGAAGTCAAAAGCAGTCTGTAATGCGGGCTGGTGTCCAGAAACCCACTCTATTTGTCCTTGGTGCCCTGGTGCACGTCTGCAGCCCTCTGACTGGGTGGCTTCTGCTTTCAGTTGTCAGCCCCAGCTGAGACGTCCCATCTCCAATGACTGCAATTCCTCGCCTTTCCTGAGCCCCGCTGTTTTCCCCACTGGAGGCAGAAGTGACAGGTTAATGGCAGTCTGTGCTGGTCTCTGCGGGGTTCCCTGACCTTCCCTTTGGGCTTGGCATGATCCCACAACACAGATCATCCTCCAGAGGGGGCAATGGGGAGGGGGAGGACCGAGAGGGAGAGAGACAGAGAGAGAGAGACAGCCACAGAGAGAGAAGAGCAGGGAGGCGAGGGAGCAGAGAAGGAAAGAGAAAAAGGAGAAGAAGAGAGAGAAAGAGAGGGAGAATCAGGCGGATACACGGAGAGAAACAGCAAGGAAATCAGAGAGAGATACAAGAGAGATAGAGGATGTTGGTGGAGACAGAGGAGAGAGATGGGGAGAGACACAGGGGACAAGCCTGACACAGGTGGAGAGAGTCAGGGAGAGACCTACAGACAGACATGGAAAGAGACCGCGGAAGAGAGGAGGAGAGAAGGGCAGGAGAGAAGGTAGGGGACACCCCTCCAGGTGCCCCCAGGTCCCCTTCCCCAGGCTTTCCTTGTCAGAACTGTCTCCGCATTTCCCAGAGGCTCTGAGGGGCAAGAATCAGAGCCCTCCGAGATGATTCCCTCTTTGCTCTGAACCCTGGGGCCGTGCGCACCTGCATTTGAAGCTCAGGGGAAGCCGGCACTACCTCTACGCTGGTAAGTGACAGACTCCAGTCCAGGGCCGACATGTTCTGAGGGCTCTGAAAGGCAGAAGGGCAGCTCTCACTGGACTCCAGGGAGGTGCTGCAGATGGGGAGCCCCACCCACCTGTCAAAGGAGTTGACATTTATTTGGGAAGGATGAGACCAAAAATTTCAAATTCTTAAAAAAATTCCTTTTGAAAATGTCATTAAGCTTTTAAGATGATAAAGAGAAAACACTTGCCGTGACGACATAGGAGGAGATCAAGTGAAGAGTAAAAATTCTCCTCCCCTGCAACATCTCCAAGCACGTTCTAGGGGACAGGATTCAAATCCGGAGCCCTCTAAGCCAGATTCACAAGTGGTCCCCTTAGCCTTCCCTCCCCTTGGCCCATGGGACTGGGGCTACTGGGGTTGGCATTCGTGCCAGCTCTGCCTGCAGGACCCCTTGATGGCATCTCTTAGGAACATACAGAAGGGTCAGGTCTTTAGTGAGGCAGCTTTTCACAAGTACCCATGTATGTAAGTGCACAAGCATGTGCAAGCACACACGTGCACGCACAAGCACACACGTGCATGTGCACACACAACCCATCTTACGGGTGTGGCTCCGGGTGTGGCTCCTGGTGTGTCCGAGGGGTCAGCTAGGTGACCTTTCATTACAATCCTTGGTAATAGTCAACCAGAAAGTTTAGAACACATATCGGGTACTGGTGTGCTGCTCATAACCGTGGTCTTTGGGACACTTGACCTGTGTGCCTTGGTGCTCAGTGACTCAAGTGGGGAAATTCCAGGCACAAGAGAAGGACAAACAGTGTTGGGCCGACAGGGGAGAGGTTTGAAGGGAAAAATGAGCAGATGGGCCAGACCCATCCCTTTGTGTCTTTAATGACAGATATCTTCTTCTATCAAGCATTTACAGTGATGTTTATCTCATGTGCATTTAATTATGTGTATAGACACTCAAAATATTTTTAATTAAAAATACTGAATACATTTGAAAATGTACTCTTTCTTGTATCCTACATATTAGTACATCCATTTATACATGTATATTACTGTTCAGAGCTGTATATACAAAGCCATGTATACTGACTTGCTGGGCAAATTTTAAAGGCTCACTAGGGGTAATATTTTTTTTCAAATATTTAATTAATTAGTTTATTTATGGCTGCTTCGGGTCTTAGTTGCAGCATGTGGGCTTCTCTCTAGCTGTGGTGTGTGAACTCAGTGGCTGTGGTGCATAGGCTCTCTAGTTGTGGCTCACGGGCTTAGTTGCAGAGCGTGGGCTTAGTTGTCCCGGCTTAGTTGCCCCAAAGCATGTAGGATCTTAGTTCCTTGACCAGGGATAGGACCCATGTCCCCTGCATTGGAAGGTGAACTCTTTTTTTTTTTTAATTTTTTTTTTGGCTGCATTGGGTCTTCGTTGCTACATGTGGGCTTTCTCTAGTTGCGGCGAGGCGGGGATACTCTTCGTTACTGTGCACGGGCTTCTCATTGCAGTGGCCTCTCTTGTAGAGCACGGGCTCTAGGCGCACAGACTTCAGTAGTTGAGGCACACGGCCTTAGTTGCTCCGCAGCATGTGGGATGGAATCTTCCCAGACCAGGGCTCAAACCCGTGTCTCCTGTATTGGCAGGCAGATTCTAAACCACTGCGCCACCAGGGAAGTCCCAGAAGGTGGATTCTTAACCATGGGACCACCAGTGAAGTCCCCAACTAGGGGTAATTTTGACTATACTGGATGTTGACTTTAAGTAATGATTCTAACCCCACAAAAGATAAGACTCCACTGTGCCTATTCCCTCCTCTCTGCCAAGCCCCCCATTATGCCCTGGGGGAGACAGAAACAAAGGTCCCACCTTGTGGGGTATTGTATCCTATTGGGGGTAGACGTATAGGCACATGATGAGAATATACTGTGATGTGTGTTATAGGGGAGGTGTGTCCATGGGGAAATGGCATCCAGGAAGGCTTTGTAGAGCAGAGGACACTGGAGGAAATTCTCAGAGGGGGAGTAGGAGAGGTTATGGGCACTAATAGTTTCAGCCTTGCTCCTGATGTCTGGGATACAGCCTGGGTTCAAAGCCTGGCCCTGACACACACTAGCTGTGGGACCTCGGGCTAGTTACCTCATCTCACTGGACCTAACATCCACGGCAGATGCTGTTGGTCACCCACCAGCAGGCATTTCTTTGTCCTTGCACAACTCTAACTTTGACCCTGGCTCAGGGAAGGGGAACCGAGCTCCAGCCCCAGTCCCAGCCTCTGGGGGAGGGTTCCAGAAGATTTAAGTCCTTGTCCCCTTGTCAGTGATTGGTTTAGGCGTTGAAACATATTGCACCATTGGCACAACTGCCTAACAAACCACCCTGACACTTCAAACAACAACAATCATTTCCTTTTTTATTTATTTTTGGCTGTGTTGTGTCTTTGTTGCTGCGTGGGCTTTCTCTAGTTGCGGCGAGCGGGGGCTACTCTTTGTTGCAGTGCATGGGCTTCTCATTGCAGTGGCTTCTCTTGCTGCAGAGCACGGGATCTAGGTGAGTGGGCTCAGTAGTTGTGGTTTGCAGGCCCTAGAGCGCAGGCTCAGTAGTTGTGGCGCACGGGCTTAGTTGCTCCGCAGCATGTGGGATCTTCCCGGACTAGGGCTCGAACCCATGTCCCCTGCATTGGCAAGCGGATTCTTAACTTCCGTGCCACCAGGGAAGTCCCAGCAATCATTTCTTTCGCTCAATACATCTGTGATTGGGGCAGGAATCAGTGGGATGGCTCATCTAGGTTTCACATGGTATCACATGGTATCAACTGAGTGGAGCTAGAGGATCAATCACACGGCTGGAAGTTGGGGCTGGCTGTGGGCCGGTCACTCAGCCTAGCCTGCGGGCCAAGGGCCTCCATTCCTCCTTGCTTGGACTTCTTCAGACATGGACGCTGGGTTCCCAGAACAAGGGTCCCAAGACGCAGGAAAGAGAAGCTGTCATTTCTTAAGGTCTGGGCCTGGAAGCTGGCACAGAGTCATTTTGTCCTGTTCTATTGGGCAAGCAGTCACCAAGCTCAGATTCAAGGGGAGGGCACAGACCTCACCTCTTGATGAGAAGAATATGGAAGAATTGGGGGTGGGGGCATGTTTTAAAATTGCTGTAGCCAGTGAAACATGGGGAGAAGTCTGTTGGGGGGTGATTACTAAGAAAGGTTTCTTTGCTCCCCAAAAGAGACATAGGCTTAACTGAATCACAACTGAGAGGCCAACATAAGAAATGAGACTCTCCCAAGAAGAATAGGATGATCATACACTTGACCCTTTACGATTATATTCTTAGTTTCATAAAATTCAGGGAAAGGAGACCATTATAATAATATCTCCTGCAGTTGTTATATTTGGGATCATAACAAAGCATGCCTAAATTACATATAATTATGTGAATTATACTTAAAATCCTGTAGAATTTCAATATTTGATGGGAAAACTCAATACTGTCAAGATGTCAATCCTTCCTAAATTAAAGTATAAATACAATGCAATACCACTGAGATTGGAATTTAGAAACGTTCTAAAGTTCATCTGGAGAAGCGAATGTGAAAAATTAACCAAGAAAATTTTGAGAGAGAAGAAGTGTTCTCACAGGACACAAAAACACATATAATGGGATGTATCATAGCGTAAGTTTTAATAACAAGAAATTGGAGACAACTTGAATGTCCACCCCCAGGGGAATAGTTAAATAAATTAGAGAGTATGACTCAAGCTTGAGCATGCATCAGGATCACCTGAAGACTGTCAGGTCCTGCTCGCAGAGTTTCTGTAGGCTGGGGGAGGGAAGGCTCAAGAATTCTGCGTTTCAAACAGGCTCCCAGGTGATGGCGATGTCGCTGGTCCAGACCACACTTTGAGAACCCCTGAATTAGAGACTCTCTCTACTAGAGAATACACTGAAATTGATCTAAGGACAAGGTGTGTGTGAGCCGCAAAAGATAAAGAATAACATCAATTTTCCCTCCCAAAACACAAAAACTAAACGTAATCAAATTATGTGGGTGTATAATTTCACTTAAAAAGATGACTGAAGGGAAAAAAGACAGGTAAGGAAAAGGTAGGTTGTTGCTCTTCTTGCCCTGGACGTTGCTGCGTCTGTATGCGATGCTGCAGCCACCTTTATACTGGCCTGACGTTGGAGCCAATAGCAAGGAGGGAGGAGCCATGAGAATCACAGGAAAGCATGCCCGCAGCCTGGTGTATCCCTGGAACTCTTGTTATGTGAATTAATAAGTCCTCATATGGCTTAAGCCATTTTTTGTTAGGGTCTTCTTTTACTCACAGCCCAAACTGCGTAACTGATACAGTAATGACTGAATAAGATCATATAAGTGACTGCTTACTTGGGCACTTGACACATAGCCCTCTTCCATCCAGCCACCTTTTACTGCACTTATTCTGGAAAAGCTTTCTGGGCTGGGCCATAATAGGAAATATTGTGAGGAAGCTGGCAGATTCCCTGACCTCCAGGAGCTCAGAGTGATTAAGGGGAGCCAAGAGAAGCAAAAGAAGGAATTTAATGGTTCATGCAACTGGGAAATCCAGGAATGGGCTGGCTTCAGGTGTGGCAGAGTCCTGTTACTCAAATGATGTCAATTGGTCTCTTTTTCAATGTGGCTCAGGTCTCTCCTTTGTGAGCTACTTGCATTCTGTCCTGCTGTGGAGCACTTCCTCTATGCAGTGGGAGGAGAGCATGGATTTTGTCAACCATAAGGCTTACATCCTACCATCTGAGCAAGCCTAGAGGAAAGAGAAGCCTCCTCTTTTCCCTGCCTCCATATATAAAATCCCAGGGAAGGAGTCTGACTGGCTTGGCCTGTGCCATGTGCCCCTATCTGGCCAAAAATTGTGGTCGGGGGATGGCATACCATGCTTGGCCTAACATGTGTATTGTGTGGGTGTTTACATATATCATTTATGTCATATATGTGTATATATTGTATATATATATATTTTTTAATCTATTGTGTCTTTTTTAAGATTTTATTTTTGGCTGCTTTGGGTCTTTTTTTTTTAATTAATTAATTAATTTATTTATTTATTTATTTTTGACTGTGTTGGGTCTTTGTTGTTGTGCGTGGGCTTTCTCTAGCTGCTGAGAGCAGGGGCTACTCTTTGTTGTGTTGCACCGGCTTCTCATTGCGGTGGCTTCTCTTGTTGTGGAGCATGGGCTCTAGGCGCACGGGCTTCAGTAGTTGTGGCTTGTGGGCTCTAGAGCACAGGCTCAGCAGTTGTGGCGCACGGGCTTCATTGCTCTGCGGCATGTGGGATCTTCCCGGACCAGGGCTCGAACCCGTGTCCCCTGCACTGGCAGGCGGATTCTTATCCACTGCGCCACGATGGAAGTCCCTAATCTATTGTTGTATAACAATATTACCACAAATGCAGCAGTGTGAGACAACATATATTATCTCACAGCTTTTGTGGGTCAGGAATCCTGGCATAGCTTAGCTGGGTCCTCTGCAAGCCTGCAATCAAGGTGCAGGCCAGGACTGAGGCCTCATCTGGAGGCTCAGCTGGGGAAGGGTCCACTTCCAAATTCATGCAGCACTTGGCCAAATTCAGTTCCTTGCACATACAGGACTGAGGGCTCATTTTCTTGCTGGCTGTCACCTGTCCTCAGTTTCTAGAGGCCATTTTCAGGTGGGCTGCAACATGGCCACCTGCTTTAGCAAAACCAACAAGGGAGTGAGAGAATTAGTAAGATGGGTGCTACAATCTTATTTTTTTTTTGGCCACGCCATGTGACACGTGGGATCTTAGTTCCCTGACCAAGGATCGGACCGGTGCCCCCTGCAGTGGAAGTTCAGAGTCTTAACCACTGGACCGCCAGGGAAGTTCCCGGGTACTACAGTCTTACGTGATGTAATCACATCATCATATACATGTAATCACATACATCCCATCACCTTTGCTGTATCCTGTTGTTTAGACTAAGTCACAGGTCCTGCCCAATCTCAAGGAGATGGGATTCCGCATGGGCATGAATACCAAGAAGTGGGTGTCATGGGGGCCACCTCAAGAGTTTGTCTCCATAGAGTATATATACATACAGGTATATGTTTACTGAATAGTTTATTACATATATAGTTGTTCTCTGCTTGCTATTCTCCACCTCATTCTCCCAGTGTAGCCAAAATTCATTCATTCACTTATTCATTCACTTAACAAGTACTGATCAATCCCCTGCAATGTGCCAGGCTCAGCCCTAGGAAGATGGATTCCTGTTCTCATAGGACTTATATGTACTGGGGGAACTGAGAGTTAACTAATCACACAACGAAATATATCATCACAGACTCTGTAAATGCTATGAAGAAAAGTTCAGGGTACAGTAAAGGCATATAACTAGGGGTCCTGTCCTGGTCTAGGGCTCAGGAAAAGTTCCTCTGAGAAATATTTCCTGAAATTTAAGGATGAGTAGAAAATGCAGTGCACAGGGAGTCAATGCAATGGGGCAGGGTGTGTAGAACACTCTAGGCAAAGGGCATGGCCTATGCAAAGGCCCTGAGGCAGAACTGTATGACTAATTCCTAGAACTCAGTGAATTCCCTGAGGCTGGCATCCCGAACAGCAAGGGGGAGTGGAGAATACTGTTCCTGATCCTGTCCCTCCTGGTGCTTAAAACTCTTCAATGACTTGTTCTCAGAACCCTTAGTATAATATCTAAACTTGCCCTTGGGTAGACTCTTGTCTTCCCCTCTGGCTGCATGCCTGGCCACTCCTGAGCCAGATGTTCTGTCACCTCCCAGAAGCTGGTTTCTCCACCCCCAACCCTTTGCTTGAATATTTCCTATTTGTCCTTCAGGACACAGATTAGACATCATGGCCTCTGGAAAGCTGGGTTAAATATTCTCCTGTTTGTCTCTGCAAACCCATGGGTTCCATGCAGGTTTTGTCAGGAGGGAGGGGAGTGAAGATGGGTCATTGTTCCATGGTCTCCTCTCCTCCCTCCCTCACAGGGTCACTTGGAGCTGGCTATGGCCATTGACAGATATCACTGATCTGCTTGAGACAGCCCTCTCCACATAACCCTCCCCCATCTAGGATCCTCAAACCCTCCCTTCCTTTGTCTCTTCCAGTGACCTAAGAGTGGTAACAGCCTAGCTGTGACTAAAAGTGTGTGATTAAAAGCTGGACCTCTGGGGCCATAGTTTGAATGTCAGCTTTGCTACATACTTAGCTGTGTGACTTTGGGCAAGTTACTCAACCTCTCTGTGCTTCAGTTTCTTCATGAGTTAAAATGAGGATAATAACTGTACTCCCTTCATAGAATTGTTATGAAGATTAAATGAATTGGGACTTCTCTGGTGGTCCAGTGGTAAAGAATCCGCCTTCCAATGCAGGGGACGCAGGTTTGATCCCTGGTCAGGGAACTAAGATCCCAAATGTCGCAGAGCAATTAGGCCCATGAGCCACAACTACTGAGCTCGAGCACCTCAACGAGAGAGCCTGCATGCTGCAAACTATAGAGCCCACATGCTCTGGAGCCTGCGCGCCACAACAAAAGATCCCGCATGCTGCAACTAAGACCTAACACAGCCAAAAATAAAAATAAAATAAATAAATCTTTAAAAAAAAAAGATTAAATGAATTAATATATGTAAATCCACCCACTTTGTGAAATAGCTGGAATCCTCCTCCCACTCATTAGCCTATGAAATTACCCACCCCTATAAAAACTGACAACCCCAAACCCTGGTGCCTTTCTCACCTTCTGAGATGGCCCACACTCTGTCTGTGGAGTGTGTTTCTCTCTAAATAAATCCACTTCTTACTTATCACTTTGTCTCTCACTGAATTTCTTCTGCGATGAGACATCAAGAATCTAAGCTTCATTAAGTCCTGAAACCAGGTGTGTGATCACAGTTCAAAGACTGTGGGTTTTGGCCGGGTTCGAGTCCCAGCCGTGGGGGTTCAAGTCCCAATCTGAGGTGCACGGTTTCACTTCCTGGGTCATCTTAGTTCTCTGCATCCTCCATGCCTCAAACAGAACCCGGCTGACTGTCAGTTCTTGTTTGCTGCTTGAAGGAAGGAATGAACGCCTGTGGTGGGGCCGGGCAGAAGGGAAAAAGGGATCAGATAGACCTGGGTTCAAATTTCTGCTCTTGGGGCTTCCCTGGTGGTGCAGTGGTTAAGAATCTGCCTGCCAATGCAGGGAACACGGGTTCAAGCCCTGATCTGGGCAGATCCCACATGCCACAGAGCAACTAAGCCTATGCACCACAACTACTGAGCCTGCACTCTAGAGCCCGCGCACCACAACTACTGAGCCCAGGTGCCACAACTACTGAAGCCCGCGCGCCTAGAGCCCGTGCTCCACAACAAGAGAAGCCACTGCAATGAGAAACCCATGCACCATGACGAAGAGTAGCCCCCGCTTGCCGCCACTAGAGAAAGCCCGCGCGCACAAACGAAGACCCAACGCAGCCAGAAATAAATTAAAAAATAAATTAATTAAAAAAAAATTTCTGCTCTTCACCTACTGGCTGTGTGACCTTGGGCAAATCATTTAGCTTATCTGAGCCTCAGTTTCTTTGTGAAATGGGAAGCCCAGGGCCTACGTCCCTGGATTGCTCTCAGGCTCAATGAGCTGCTGTGTACAAAGTAGTGACACAGTGGCTGGCGCCTGCATAAAGGCTCAGTAAACTGATAAGAACTTTTTCTGAGTCTCTACACATCCCAACGTGTCCGCTTGCTGTGACTCGACTTACCCTTTCAGGATTCCATCTCTCCGGCACCTCCCAGATTCTATCCAGCTCCCAAACCACTCAAGTCTCAGCCTGGCCCTCAAAGGATCAGGCATAAAGACAGAAAGCTGCCCATCTTCACCCTGAAGGAAACTGGAGGCCAATTCTTCTGTCCTCTATGGGGTCCTTGCCTCCTTCCCCATCCTTCATCTTGACTGGCCAAAAAGGACATCCCAGAGCACAACCCAAGCTGGAAGTTTCTGGAATTCATGGGAAAAAGCCCCACACTAGTTAGGGGAGAGTTCCCAAGGCCTGGGTGCCCCACACTCCCAGCCTGTCTGCTCCCTCGAAAAGGGTCCCGGTACCTCCTATTTTCCCAGCCAGGAGGCCTGCCAGTTCCCACATTACCACATGAATGGGCCACAAGGCGCCCTGTCCACTCGAGCAAACAATTTGGCTAGCAAATTGACATAATTAGGAGAGACAGAGAGGGAAGAAAGCCGCGCCCGGCTCCCACAGCAGCCCGCGGGCAGCTCCTGCCGAGCTCCTCCTGGGCTTTGTGGGCCTGGTGCTCAGGGCTGATTAGAAACCTTGTGGCCTTTTCAAGAGCCCTAAGTGATTGGCCCCCTTAATCTGATTACAACTTGCAGAGCCCCTCCAGCCGCCTCTGAAGGGCCGTTCTCAAGCATCCTGCTTGATGGTGCACACACGAGTACACACACACACACACACACACACACTTAGCACCCACTCAGGCCTGCTGGTGGAGGCGCTGCCTCTTTCCTCACCATGGCTCACCTCTTTAGTCAGGGACCTCTGAGGACCTCTGAGCTGTCCTAGTCGCCGCCTTCAGGCTCCATTCCCCTCAAGACAGGCCCTAAACCTGACACACAAGGGGACTGACACTGCCCCTAACACACTGGGTCACCTTTTAATTTTTTTAATTTCTTAATACAATTTTAAAAGTTACTTTCCATTTACAGTTATTACAAAACATTGGCTATACTCCCCACGTCGTACAATACATCCTTGAGTCTATCTTACACCCAACAGTTTGTACTTCCCTCTCGCCCACCCCCAATTGCCCTCCCCCCACCCCAACTGGTAACCACTAGCTTGTTCTTTATATCTTGGGTCACCTATCTTTAGAGTGTCCCACTCGGATACACTGCCCAGGCCAGGGGCACACGCGTACACTCACACCCCATGGGCATGCCTCCCCACCACCCATCCCTCCTCAGAGCGGCCACTCTGACCATCCAGGACAAGGTACCCGACCCCACCAAGGGCAGCCCTCTCTCCACAGCAGCTGTATTTCCGGGGCTTCTCGGGCTGCAGCTCCCAGGGGATTAGGCCCAGCAGGCAGCCTGGACACAGCTCAGGCACAGGCTGCTTGGGCCGCCCCCCCTGGGAACTCAGCTCGCAGGGCTACCGTCAATGGCCTCAGCTCTCCACATCCACTTTCTAGCTCTTAATCCCCGGAGCTGAGCCACAATGGCCCCTTTTCCCATACTTGCTCCTGGTCCTCACAGGCCCCAGCCTGGCCTCCCACCCCAATCGGAGCCCTCCTGGACCGCAGCACAGGATGAGGGTGGGGCGGGGGACAAACCTGGCGCAAGGCGGAAGGGGACAGAAGAGGAGGCTCTGGCCTTGTTAACTAACCACCCCTACCCCAAGAGATGCAAGACAGGCATGTACGTATGGGTGGGTGACATGCGTAGGGCCCTCAGGGATGAGCCCCAGGCTGCTGCACCCCATCTTTCAGGCCATTCAACCTGGAGGCTCTGAGAAAGGGTTCTCCACTTAAGAACCCCACTCTTTTCTCACACCGTCCTGAAGACCCTCATCTCCTGGCTGGGCCAGGAACCAGAGAGTGGGAAACATGGGGTCCAGGTTGGGACATTGAAATCAGAGGGACCTGGGCTCCAGTGTCACTTTAGCACCACCCTTAATAACACTGTGACCATGGACGGGTTACTTATCCTCTCTGGACCTCAGTATCCCCACCTGTGAGATGCTGGGAGCTGCTGGGAGGTTAAATAACAGGGCCTGTAAGGTCAGCACAGTGCCCAGCACATAGTCAGCACTCAACACATGGCTGCTGTCATCATTTGTGAGTCAAAACAGGAGGGGACTTGGGGTACAGCCACCAAACAACAGATGTGGGGACAGTCTCTGGGTGTGCCCCTGCAGCCCTGCAGGAATCTGGGCTCTGCAGGGTCCTGCGAAAACCGTCGTCACAGCTGTGCCCTCCAGGATAAGCCTCCCAGTATAAGCCTCCCAGTTGCCAACATTTTAAAGACCTCATCCCCAATCATGTGACCCAGAGCTAGTTTGGGCAACAGGGGTCGGTCCAGACTCAGGTCTCTCCCTGCTGAGGCCTGGGCTTGGGCTCCCAGGGCAACCTCTATATTACCCTGAGGGAACTGCCGGACCCTTGTGTTCGGTGCCCTCCCTGCACAGCCACCAGAACCCAGGTCGTGTCATCAGGGGAAGGGGCCCCCCCAGAGCCCCCAAAGCCTGGTCCTTGTCTGGGCCTACTACTGGGCGAGACTGCCAGCGGGACCTCAGGGCCGTCAGGCTTCGGGGATCTCCTCCACCCGTACCTCTCCGGCGCCGCCGCCCCTCCCAGGCCCTCCGTGGGCGTGCCGGGCTGGGCTGGCTGGGCTGGGCCAGCTCTGCAGGGGGAGGGAGGCTGGGGTGAGGATCAGCTGAAATCAAAGCCGCCGCTCCCCTCCCCGCCACGCCGCACCCCTGCCGAGCCGCCGCGCACCTCCTTCTTTGTCACAATGTTTTTCAATCCGGTGAAGCAAACTGTCCAATTAGAGCCGGGGCCTCCGGCTTCCATCTTTGCCGACGTTTAATTAACACGCTCCTCTTGGCAGCTGCTGACAAGTTCCAGAAACAGGTTGTAAAGGGTTTTTGTCTTTACCCAGCATGGAAAATGAGGGGTGTTACATCTCGGGAACATGAATAGGTTGCATTTCAGCTCCTCCTCCCCGCCGCCTCCTCCCGCTCCTCTGGCAAGCGGAATGAAGGCCTGAGTGCGTATGTACGTGTGAATTGCGAGGCGGACGGGGAGGGCGATTTGGAGGCAGGAGAGACCTCCTCCCTCTCCCCTCACCCCTTCTTCCTGGAGTCTTTGCTCCACAAAGGATCTGGATTCTGCTTCTTATTCTCCAGCTGGCACACTTTTGCCTCACCTCCTTTTAGCCATACCAAACCTTGCCATGCTGATTCCCATCCCTGGGTCTCTGCCCATGCTGTCCCTTTGCCATCCTTCTGGTAAACTCCTATTCAGCCTCCAAAACCCTGCACAGGTGGCCCACTCTGGTAAGCCACCTGGGCATTGAATGCCTGCCAGAGTTTTGGGTGGATTCTGGATGTCAGTTTAATCCCCCAGCTACACTGTGAGCCCCCTGAAGGCAGGAACCCTGTGTGGTGGCAGGCCTTAATAAGTGATGGAAGATCTGAATTACTGCAACATTCTCCCAATGTGGAGGGAAAGCAGGAGTGGCATGGCAGGGAGGAAGGCGGGAAGGGTTGGGGGAGGGGAATTGGCCACAAAAGCCCTATCTCTCTACTCTCTCACCTGCCTGAGTGCCCTTGAAAGGGAGCCGGGTCACATGGAGGGCACAGTGGGCATGGTAGTTTCACAAAATGGGTGTTTCTGGGGTGGCTGATGTGAAGTAAGGAGGGGCCTTGGGGAAAGATCCCAGTACAAAAGCTGAGCCCTGCTGGGGGAGGGTGGGGGCGGGCTCCAGGCTGGGCAGACTCCAGCACCCTGAATTCTTCCTCTTCAGCCTGGGATGACTTTCCTTGCAGTGTGAGTGGCAGCTTGGGGTGGGAGGTCAGCACTGAGGCAGGAGGTTTCTTGGGTCTTTTTCTCCCTCAAACTGGCCCTGTTGGAGCATTAATACCCATTCTACAAAGAACACCAAGAACGTTTTATTCACGGAGGCTACCATCTGCATGGCACAGAGAGGCCTGGAGGTTTCAGGGGGCATGGGAGATACTGGCTGAGGGGCAGGAAGGGAGTGGAAGAGCCCAGCAGTCGGTGGTTGGCAGCTACGTTGTCTCATAGGAGGGCTCAGGTCCACCTCCAGCCCCCAGCCCCACTCCTGCCTGCTTTTCTCAGGATGTGGCCACCAAGACCCCTGGTGGCAGGCTTCCTGCAGCTAGAACCTGGCTTGGATGCCCACTTTGTCTATAGTTCCTCCTCCATTTTCAGGCAGGTCCCCTGGGATGAAGGCGGAGGGAGAGATGGAGGCACCCTGGACCGGGCCAGCAGGTGGAGTGCCGCTCGCCTTCCTCTTTTGTTCCCAGCTTGATCAGCACTGGCTCCTTGGGGATCGCTGGAACAGTCTGTGGAGCCTGCAGGGAGAGAGCCAACAGCAGCGGGCCACTGTCATGTTCTGCAGTAGCCCCTCGGGCACCTTTTCCTTTTCTGAACGAGATGGGCAGCATTAGAAGCAACCGGTGACAGCCTCTCTTTTCTCTTTCCTTAAACCCCAGCATACTCTCCTGCCACATCACTCAGCCTGTGTCCCAGACACAGCTCTTTCCAAACTCTGGTCTTTGAAGAGGTCAGATAACTACGATAAGAGCAATGATAGCGACCTGGAGAGACCCCAGTTCCTCCACTTGCGTTGTGTGGCTTTGAAGATCCTGAACATCTCTGAGCCTTAATTTCCTCATCTATTAAAAAGAGGGAAGTAACTGCACCTGTCTGTAGAGATCTCTGAAGGGTCAGATGCAAAAGACATGAGAAAGGGCTTGGTGCATTCCACAGAGGGAGCAAGGAAATGTTAGTTGATGGAAAAAAAGGAAGGCGAGAGAGAGAAGGAAGGAAGGAAGGGTCTCGCCTGAGTTGATCTACTGAACAGAGCCAGACCTGTCATCTCCACTTTTATAAATGAGGAAAGTGAGGCTCAGTCTCTGGGGTGAAGAGTTCCTCAAAGTCACTCTTCCAGTCCCGGGTGCTTTCCACAAATTACCGTGTCTGTCCAGTAGGCACATAGTCTGACTCTGAGTACCTCTCCCACCAACCCCAGCATGCCGCTGTGGGTGGGTGGGTAGCGGGGTGTGGGAGCTCACATCCTCATTTCTTGATGCTTTCTTTTTGCCCCTTTGCTGGTGGCATCTGATTCCCAGAGTTGGGCCCCCACTGACAAGCCAAGCCCATGCTCACCTGCTTCTCACTTGCCCTGGGAGTTTAAGGTTCTGAGGGCTTGAGGGTGGGGTCCTCAGAATGGAAGACAATACTCTTCTGGTCCTTGGGCATCTGCAGAGAGAGGAGGCAGCTCCGAGGGCCCTGCTCCAGGCCGGGCAGGTGTACCTGGTGGAACTAGAACAGCCTGGGCAAGTCAGGAGCAGCAAATGGTGTGTGGCGGGCGCCACCTTGTGATCACCGTGCAGTTTGCATGCCGCAAAGCAGGGCAGTCTTTCACACAGGTATCTGGCTTCTAGTTCACTTAGCCACTGTCCAGGGTGCTAGGGCACTGCAAGGCCAAGGCACAGTCCTTGACCCACTAGAGCAATGGGAAGGCATTCAAGTGAAGTGCACAGTGACAGTAAGAGTTGTAAATGCACCTAAGAGACTGATAACCCAGCCTGGGGGGATTCCATTGTGCTGAACACACTTTTTGAAAGAGGCGTAGCAGTGTGCCAGGTGAGAGGTAGCACGGCAAGCTCCCTGAAGCACTGGCAGGTCCAAAAGTGAGGTAGGGGGAGATGCAGGGGCAGCCAGAAGTGGATTGGTAGGTGCAGTAGGGGTGGGGCAGATCAGCCCAACCTTGGCCTCAAGGCTCAGATTTGATCCTAAAGACTCCCTCATCTGTTGTCCTGGGGAATATCTGTCTCACTTCTGTCCTCTGGGAAGCCACCTTATCTCCCAGGTAGACTATCCAGAGGCCAGGGGCCATGGGAATGGCTTGATGGTGGCTTACTTCCATCAACACGGAATTATATTACTTGAAACTGAGCACTGCTGAAGAGTATACAGCACGGAGAAGGTGTGAACTTAGAATAAATTATGAAGATCAAAACAGAACCAAGAGGGAATTCCCTGGTGGTCCAGTGGTTAGGACTTGGAGCTTCCACTGCTGCGGCCGCCCCAGTTCAATCCCTGGTTGGGAAACTAGGATCCCACAGGCTGTGCAATGGCCAAAAAAAAAGAAAAGAAAAAAAATAAAACAAGAGAGAACTTCTACATATGGGAATTGATAATGTTTTTTAGTTTACTTCATCAGCATTAAATCTGTGTGGTTTCTAATTGTGGTGTCTGAAATAGTTTAAGTTCTGACTTCAAATATAGAGTGAAAATAATTACACTGCTAAAAAAATAAAGTTTATGCAGAATGTAATAACACAAAACACTTCTTATGATAGAGAGATAAAGAACAAGAGCAGGATACCAAATTGAGTATAATATCATCTCAGCTATGGATGAAAAATCAATGCTGATTTTAAAAAAAGGGCTGGAAGGAAATATATCGAGACTATTAATAGTGCTTGAATGAGGGTGATGGGATTTCTTTCTATTTCTCTCTATTTCCAAATTTTCTTTAATGAGCTTCTATTCATGTTATAATTTAAAAAATAATTTAAAGAGAGTGAATTGAAAAGGCTTATTAGTTATGTACATAAAATTGGATTACCCTGAAAACTTCTGGTATGATTTTAAAAATACAGAGCCAACTAATCATAAGAGATGCAAATCAAAACCACAATGAGCTATCACCTCACACCTGTCACAATGGCTATCATCAGAAAGTCTACAAATAACAAACGTTGGTGAGGATGTAAGAAAAGGGAACCCTTGGACACTGTTGGTGGGAATGAAAATTGGTGCAGCCACTATGGAGAACAGTATGGAAGTTCCTCAAAAAACTAAAAATAGAACTGCTATATGATCCAGCAATTCCACTGCTGGATACATATCTGAAGAAAATGGAAACATTAATTTGAAAAGATATATGCACCCCAATGTGCATAGCAGCATTATTTACAATAGCCAAGATATGGAAGCAACCTAAGTGTTCAACAACAGATAAGCAGATAAAGAAGAAGACGTGGTATATAGAGAGAATGGAATATTACTCAGCCATAAAAAAGAATGAATTTCTGCCATTTGTAACAACATAGATGGACCTGGAGGGTGTTATGCTTAGTGAAATAAATCAGAGAAAGACAAATACTGTACGTTATCACTTATATGTGGAATCTAAAACATAAAATGAACGAATGAATATAACAGAACAGAAACAGACTCACAGATACAGAGAACAAACTAGTGGTCACCAGTGGGGAGAGGGAAGGGAGGAGGGGCCAGATGGGGTAGGGGATTAAGAGGTACAAACCACCATGTATAAAATAAGCTACAAGGATATAGTATACAGCACAGGGAAATATAGCTATTATTTTATAATAACTTTAAATAGAGTATAATCTATTAGAATATTGAATCACTATGCTGTACATCTGAAACTAATATAGTACTGTAATTCAACCATACTTCAGTAATAAAATAATACAAAGCCAAATGAGGGACCATGATGGGCAGACCCTTGTCTCAGAGGCCACAGACACAGGCTAGGTTCTTGCCCTTGTCAGGAGGGGGAAGTGCAGGAGGCAAGAAGGGCCCTCTATGTCATCCTCCATCACCTAATGCAGGTATATACCTCTAATAATGATTCGTGGGGAGGAAGGCCATCCTGAAGTCACAGAAAGCCCAGACTGTGGCATGTTTTTTGTTTTTTGTTTTTTGCTGTACGCGGGCCTCTCACTGTTGTGGCCTCTCCCGTTGCGGGGCACAGGCTCCGGACACGCAGGCTCAGCGGCCATGGCTCACGGGCCCAGCCACTCTGCGGCATGTGGGATCTTCCCAGACCGGGGCACGAACCCGTGTCCCCTGCATCGGCAGGCGGACTCTCAACCACTGCGCCACCAGGGAAGCCCTGTGGCATGTTTTTAAAGAAACTGAGTTCTGTGACATTCTACTACTTTTAGCTTCTAGAACAATGTTTCTCAAGTTGGATTTTTGTACTGACACTTCTCTGGATGCTGGGAGAAGTGTTAGTATAAGACCACCTGGGAGCTTGTTCCCATGCAGAGTCCCAGGCCCTACTGAAATGGAATTTCTGGGCTAGCCTCTGGGAGACTGAGTTTTTCCAGGTGGTTCTTATGGATACAGAGGCTAAGCACTGCACTGTGATTCTGAACCCAGGCTGTATATTAGATTCACCTGGGAGGTTTTAAGTACTGAAAAATTCTAATGCCCAGGCCCTTCACAAGACCAATTAACTCCAAGTCTCTGGAGGCTGAGACCTGAGCTTGGAAAGCTTTTAAAGCTCTCCAGGTGATTCCAATGTGCATGTAAGGACCCAAACCCACTGGTCTTGGGCAGTGGTTCACAGATGAGTTTTTCATCAGAGTCAGGTGGAGGGCTTGTAAACAGTGCTGGGCCCCACCTCTTGAGCTGTGAAATCAGGAGCTTTGGGTGGGACTTGAGAATTTATATTTCTCACGAGTTCCCAGGTGGTGCTTCTGCTCTGGGGAGCACAGGGGACTAGGCTTTGGGAATTACTCTAGAATGTTCTAGAATGAAGCCTTCAACCCCCAGGAGACACAGCCTCCTGGATAAAGGAGCAGGATGTCACAGGCTCTGTCCCCCAACCCTCAGCTTCCTGCTTCCCAGGCCCCAGCCCAGCTGATGTGGTCCAGGGAGAGGGGAATGCAGCCACCCTTGTGTTGGGGGACAAGTCAGTAAAACTCACCTCCCAGTAGATTGCATCCTCAAAGCAGTTCTCATCAGCGGCTTGTCCCCAGAATGGCAATTTCAAAATGACCCCTAAAGGAAGTTGGAGGTCAGGGATAACTTCTTCTCTACCTACCCAGCCCTTTCCCTTGACGGAAAAATCCCCTCAGTCTCACCGCTATAAGTGCAGAGACAAAGGGTTTCTGGGAGCCTCAGCTGACCTCTGGCACACACTCTTAGGTCCCCCAACCACAGGCCCCACCTTCTCTGGCCCAGCCAGTCCCACTCACCTACGATGATGCCGCCCACCAGGGCCATGGCCAGCGACACAAAGAGACCAGCAGCCTGGAACTTGCCCTGTGTGCTTGCATTCCAGCTCAGTGTGGAACTTCCAAAGCCAAAGGCAAAGGCAAGCCTGGGGTGGAAACAGGGGGCAGGTCAGGGCCCCACGGAGAGGCCAAGTCACCGCCTGCTGCCACCCCACACACGAGTGGACACCAAGGCTCAATAACCCCTGGGCCTCAGCCTTCCTGTCTACAAAATGGGGGCACTGGAAAGACCAGATGATCTCTAAGATCCTTATGGAAGGACAGAGGTTGAGGAGAGAAGGCCCATGAAATAGTGGTCCAGACTGGGCAAGAAAGGGGATAGAGACACAGTCTTGGACCCGAAAGGAACAGTAGGAAGGAGGAATGGAGAAGGAAGGAGGGAGCTCAACCTCCCTCTGCCTCCTCCATTCTTACCCTTCCTGCCCATACAGCTCAGTGTTGGCAGAGGCTGCCGTCACAGCACCCACAATGCCACCTATGATGCCGGGCATGCCATGCAGGTTGTGAATGCCACACGTGTCCTGGATCCGCAGCCGGGACTCCAGGAATGGCTGGAAAGGGGAGATAGGTGCTGCTCAGGCAGGGGGCTGTGGCACGATGTGGGGAGGCCAGGATTCTGGAGGCTCCAAATACAGAGAGACCCCGGATTCCCCAGTCCCCCACCCCCTCCCTAGGGACCGCCCCCCACTGTCAGGAACACAGAGACCCCAGCATTCTCCAGCCCCCAGCCCCTGGCCTGGGGCCCTCACCGTCAGGTACACAAAACCCAGGGTGGAGATGATGCCGCAGATGAAGCCGATGATGAGGGAGCCGTAAGGCATGAGCATCATCTCGGCGGCGGTGCCCACGGCCACCCCTCCCGCGAGCGTGGCGTTCTGGATGTGCACCTGAGCAGGGCAGGCAGAGGGGGCAGGAACTCAGTCCTCTCCCAGAGTAGCGTCCTGGAGGAGCTGACCCATAGCCCAAGTTGACCTCCTATGCGTGGGTGCCACCTGGGAGCCAGGGATGGCTCAGAGTGCATCTCAGCAAGCCA
Source organism: Lagenorhynchus albirostris (assembly GCF_949774975.1). Taxonomy (NCBI): domain Eukaryota; kingdom Metazoa; phylum Chordata; class Mammalia; order Artiodactyla; family Delphinidae; genus Lagenorhynchus; species Lagenorhynchus albirostris. The sequence continues at coordinate 164,615,085 of NC_083095.1, read as the reverse complement.
GGAGACTGCGGAGGGCTCCAGCCTGGGCCCAGGCTTCGGACAGCCACCCCTGTGTTCTCTGCACATGTGCCACCCACACCAGCACTCTGGGCTTTTTCCGTGTGCACAAATCAGTGTTCTTGTGTCCATGCCAATGAGTTCCATCAGCACATCTGCATGTTCCCTTTTTATCTGGCTGCCACACATCCCTGTGTGCCCAGGTTTGCATGTCTGATGTTCTCTACGCCCGTGTGCCAACGTCAGGCACCTCATTCACACGCACCCATGTCAGACTCTGTGAGCCTACACCAGCACCAGCTGACTCTCTGAGCGCCTACCTGCGCCATGGACTATGTCGCTGGCTTGTGGGGATGTTGTTTCCTCTCCACAACAAGCCCAGGAGGTAAGTACAGTTATCTTTTGACGTTTGCAGATGAGGAAATTGAGGCACAGGGAGGTTAATGGACTTGCTGAAGACCACACAGCTAGCAAGGGGCAGAAAGGTGTCTTGATCCAGGTCTTCGTGGAGCCACAGCCCCTGACCTTGACCCTATTCCATGTCCCTCCCTGCGTGTGCCCACGTCAGCGTGTCTGATTCTCTTCCCCCTGCTTCCTGAGTCCCCACCTCTCTGTGCAGTGATCGGCCAGTGCATCCAGGGGCTCGAGGCTGTGTCCCGGAATAACGGGTACTCCTGGCAGTGTCTCGACACACATGTGCCCATGTCTAGAAGCTAGTGTCAGAATGGCAAATAGAGAGGCGGTTGTCTTTTTACAGAAAAATCTACCAACACCCATGGGGTTTGGCCCCTCCCACTAATGACAGAAACACATGTCCCAGTGGCGTGATATGAAGGACACTGGGCAACACCACATTCCCACAAACCTCCCAAATGCATCGAAGGGATTCCCCCCTTTGGTGTGTGGGATAGGGCAGGTGAAAGCAGTGCTAGGAAGGCTGAGGGCCAGTGTCTGGAGGATCAGAAGTTGGCAGAGGGGAGGTGCTCAGTCCAGAAGAGCTGTCAGCACCCAGGCTGTGGGGAGGAGAATGAGAGGAGCCAGTTCATCCAGAGCAGCCGGCATAATAGAACCTCTAAGAACGTGGTTCTGGACTCTGCCTAAAGCCAGCTATGTCATCTGGACAAATCATTTCTCCCGGAGCCTCCGTCTCTTCATCTGCAAGATGGGTGCGATAACCCTTATGCTGCCTGCTGCACAGCGCTGTCGGCGGGGCATGGTGATCAGTGCCCACTGGGCACAGGCAGTCATGGCCGCAGCTCCCCCCAAGGCTCCCCACTGCTCCCCCGCCCCACGCTCACCATATCCAGCTTGCCCTTCTTATGCAGGACGCTGGACAGCGCCACCGCAGTGAGCACACAGGCTGCCAAGGAGCAATAGGTGTTGATGACAGCTCGGTGCTGGGCGTCTCCGTGATTGGACACAGCTGAGTTGAAGCTGGGCCAGTACATCCACAGGAAGAGGGTGCCTGGCCAGACCAGACAGGGCCGGTGGGCCCGGGAGAAGAGGTGTTAGATGGGCCCAATGGAGCTCAGGCAGACGTCCTGTCCTTTAGCTACAGAGATGTCAGATGGCTCACACGCCCCAGCTATTTCCCACCCCTGCAGCTTTATTCATGCTGGGATCTTCTTAGAAGGCCCTCCCTGCCTTACTTACTACCTAACTCCCACTGAGCCTTCCACTCTGCTCCAGGAAGTCTACCTTGACCCCATAACTGGGCAAAATGCCTCCCACCGGCTTCCACAGCACCTTGAGGGAGAATCCTTTTCTCCACTGTAGGGAGATTATCTGGTGGCATGGCCATCTCTCTACTACACTGTGAGGCGCTCCTTGGAGGCAGGGCTGGGTTTTAAGAGACCAGAGAGGGTGGCTGATACGTATTCTCTGGAATGAATGGACACTGGAAATAGGAATGTACACCTTGCCTAGCCTAGGGATGGAGTGAACAGTTCCTGGTTACCACTGTGTCTGTCCTGGGACATCCTAGGGAACACACAGGATGACTGACCAACTTCTTCCAGCCCCATGGGGGAAAGGGACAAGTATCTGGGATCCTGGAAGTATCTATAGGCGACCTGTCTCCGCACTTCCTCCAAAGGGAGCTGGCAGCCACCTCACAGAGCGCATGGGGATCAGCTGTGAACATGGCAGCCTGAACTGCTCATGGTGACCCTCACCCGTCACAGTGGTCCTCACCCGACATGGCAGCCCTCAGTCATCAAGGCGGCCCTCAATCATTATGGAAGCTCTCACCGATCATGGCAAAGAGGTCCGAGTGGTACTCAGAGCTTGGCCTGTCCTTGCTCTGATATAGGTTGGGTCGGTAGAGGATCCAGGTCACTGTGAGCCCAAAGTAGGCGCCGAATGTGTGGATGGTCATGGAGCCCCCTGCATCCTTCACCTGGGGTACAAGGGGCCTGTAAGACTCTGACACCTCCTCTCTCTCCCTCCTCAGAGCACTCTCCCACCTCCCCCTACCCACAGACAGAAGTTCAGCTGTCTTTTGACTCCACAGGCTACAGGAGGGAGCCTAGGGCCCCTTATAGAAGAATCAACTGGGAAGGGGAGAAAGTGGGGATCCCCTGTACAGCTATACTTCAATAAAAAAATAAAGAGGGGGATCCATGAACCCAGGCTGTAAGCCTGTCAGCAAAATGTCAGGGCATCCTCACCCAACAGATGAGGTTTATGGCCAGATGGGGAACCCAGGCCTGGAAAGGACTTGCTCGGTCACACAGCTGGAAGAGGTAAAGCCAAGCTAGGACCCAGGGCAGCGCCCTATCTGGTCTGTCACCCACTAGTTTCCAGCTTATCTTAATTCCTGGGACCTCGCCGCTGCCCTCTGGGGTCTCCCCTCTCCACATTTCCTCCTACACACCACTCCTGGCCCAACACCACCCCATCCGGACTGCCATTACCCGTCTCCCCTGCATCCTATCATGCTCCTTGTCCTCCAACCTCCCAGCCCACCGTCCACCCCATCCCCTCTCCTCTCCCCTGTCCCCCAGAGTCAGAGCAGGCAGATTTGGTGCCCTCCCCATCTGTCCATTCCTGGGCCTCCTGCCCTACCCGACTCAGCCCACTGCACCTCTGGACCTTAAGTCTCAAGTTCCTCCTTTACAAAGTGGGGCAGGTCCTAGTGACTTAGCAGAGCTGTCTTGAGGATGAAACTAGACAACTGGTGTAAAGCACTTGGCAAGCATGTGGCACTCCACAGGGGTGGATGATTGACTGATTTAGTCTTCCCCCTGCCCCCAACCTCCCCTCTCTTCATCTTCCTCTTCTTCCCCACTCAGGAAATCTCCATCAGGATCACAGACTCGCTTCTTCGCTTTAGATGGGAAACCCAACCTTGCGTCCAAGGTCACAGAGCTAGCTGTTGAATAGTTGACAGAGCTGAGTTTCCTGACTCCCAGCCTGGTGGGTGCCTCTACTAGCTATGTGACCTTTGGGGAGCCCCTTACCCTCTCTGAGTCTCAGTCTTCTCATCTGTAACATGGGGGTAATAATTGTGTCTATCTCAGAGATGAGAATTAAATGAGATAACCCACGTGAAGCATTCAGAGCAGGGCCCAGGCAAGGCAAGTGCTCCTTAACTGTCAGCAGTCATTATTGTGTTTAAACTTGGCTCAAAGAGAGGCCAGAAGACTGTCATGGATTGAAAGAATTTCTGCAGCAGATCAGGGAGGGATTTTGAGGGCGAAAGGAGCCTTCTCTGCCTCTAAATTCACACCCAGGATACTACTTCTCAGCCAATTTCAGATCTCATCTGTTGACCCCACTGTGTACCCCCTCACCTAGCCTCACTTCTTTCTCTCTACCCACCCCAACCGGTCTCCAAGGTCTATTTGTTCACCTTCCTTATAACTCTTGTATCATCCACTTTCTTCTCCTTGTACTAACCCGGTCCCATTATCTCTCACCAGGGTGACTAAAACAGCCTCCTAACTGGACCCTTTGCCTCCAACTGTTCTCTTCACCACAGCCAAAGTGACATTTCCATTACATGTGTCTGACCACGACACTCTCCTGCCTGAAACCTTCCATAACTCCCGACTGCCCTCATGGTAAAGTGGAGACTCTTTGGGACTTCCCTGGTGGTCCAGTGGTTAAGACTCTGCGCTTCCAATGCAGGGGACTCGGGTTCGATCCCTGGTTGGGGAACTAAGATCTCACATGCCGCATGGTGCAGGCAAAAACAAACAAACAAAAAAGTTGAGACTCTTTAACACAGCCTCTGAAAGTCTGAAGATCCATGTTCGTCTCCCTACCCCGTTTCCTCTGCCTCAAATACCCTTGCTCATTCCTTTGCCTGGTTATCTCCTACTTGACTTCTAGCTTTGATATCTCTTCCTCCAGGAAGCCTCCCTGACCTGCCAGGTGCTGGTTCAGGCCTTCCTCCCCTCCCTCCAGGCCACCTAGCCCTGGAGCTCAATCCTTGTCTCACTGCATGGTCACTGTCTATTTGCTTCCTGGCCCCCTCACTAGACTGTGAGCTCCTTCGGATCGAAACATGAGTCCTGCTCACCTCTGTATCCTAGTGCCTGGAGCATTGCCTGACATGCAGTTAGACTCCAAAATTCATTCCCTCGACAAATATTTCTTGAGAACTTATTAGGCATTGGGCCAGGTGCCAGGAATAGAGACTGTCCAGATAAGATAAGGTTTCCCATCCTTATCATATAAGGATACATGCTATGAAGAAGATAAATTAAGGCAATGAGAGAGAGAGTGACTGGGAAGAGGTAAGGTAGAAGGCAACACTGGGTAGGAGAATCTGGGAGGGCCTCTCTGAATAGGTGAGATTCCAGTTTAGACCACAAAAAAGGACTGGGGTGGGGGGATGAGCATTCCAGGTAAAGGGAACAGCAAGTACAAAGGCCCTGAGGTGGAACCAAGCTTGGTGTGTTTGAAGAGCAGACAGCAGGGTATGGCCAGAGCACAGAAATATGGGGAGACAGTAGATGATAAGCTTGGAGAAAAGGCTGGGACCAGAACATGTAGGGCCTTATAACAAGTTTGGATTTTACTTGAAGTGAAATTTTAAAAACCAGTGTTTTAATCCGGGGAATGGTCTTATATGCATTATTAACAGGTCACCATGGCTGCTGGTGGAGATTAGCCTGAGGTGGTGGGTGGGGCAAGGATGAAGCCAGCGAGGGACTTACTTCCCTGGCCATCCAGTAGTTAAAACTCTGCGCCTCCACTGCAGGGCGCGTGGGTTCAATCCCTGGTAGGGGAACTAAGGTCCCACATGCCTGGCGCGGCCAAAAAAAAAAAAAAAAAAAAAGGATGAAGACAGGGAGATGAGTCAGGAGGAAGGGATATGGTGGCTTGGACTAGTCTGGTGGCTGAAAAAAAATGACAAAATGAATGATTGAATGTAGGGTGGCCTGAAAACAAAAACCCTGGCAGTGGGACTTCCCTGGTGGTCCAGTGGTTAAGACTCTGTGCTTCCACTGCAGGGGGCATGGGTTCGATCCCTGGTTGGGGAACTAAAATCCTGTGTGCACAGCATGGCTGAAGAAAAAAGAAAAGAAAAAGAATGGAAATCATGTGCTCACAATAGTGGAACAAAAAAGATTAGGGTCCTGGATCCCAGATGATACTGAAGAACCACTATACAAGCCCTGATCTCCCCGCTTCTGAGAAATAAACTTTTGTATTAAAAAACAAAAACCCCCCCAAAATCCTGGGGGTTTTCAGGCAGAGTCCAAATATAGAGGAGCTGGGGGCTAAGAAATGGATGGGGTCCCTGAATAATCCCTACACCTGCAAATATACCAAAGAGGTGTCTGAGCAAGAGTCAGCAGCCTAAGGTGCCCCTTACCTGGGCCAGTGAATTGGCCAACTCCAGGGGGCATCATTCCTGCCATAGAGGTCCATGTGAATGGCACCTCTGGAGTTGTGCAACCTGTGAAGCTATACATATCCACCTTGGCCACTCCCCTGGGAACTTTTCTTACTGATGTGCCCCTTCAATATACTGTGCCTTTTTCTTGGCAGAGCAATCTGGGAATATGTGTGTGGAAGAGGATGTGCAGGAACATCCCATTCTTTCCATCTGATATACAGGAAAGAGAAAGAAGAGAGAAAATCAACATGTGAGGAACCACTTCTCTGCCTAGCTGGTGGACTGATGTACCAGGTGGACTATCATTCCTGCCCAATAAATGTCATTACTCCCGCTTTACAGATGAGGAAACTGAGATTCAGGAGGTTAAGTGACTTGCCAAGCTTGAATTGAATTCAGCTGGCATGTCTCCCCAGCTCTCTCTTTCTCTGTCCCCCTCCTGCCCCCACCCAAGTGTCCCTTCCACCCCCATCCCTGTTCTGACCCCTGCTCACCTCTAGCAGGCTGAGGAGAATGAACTCATTCACTGAGAAGAGGGTCACTTGGAAGAGAGTCATGATGAGGAGCTGGACAGGGCTGACTTTGCCCAGAACTGCCCCAAAGGCGACACAGACAGAGCCCACGCAGAAGTCCGCATTGATGAGGCTGTAAGGAGACAGGTCAGGGGAGGGGCTGAGGCCACAGCAAGAAGTGGCACTCCAAGCCCTGGGGTTGAACCTAGACTTTGGTCACTTGTGGGTTTGGGCTTGCGGTCTAAACTTTCTGAGCCTCAGTTTCATCATCTGTGGTAATGGGCACATAGCATCTTAGAGCTACTCTAAGAATTGAAAGAGGGCTTCCTTGGTGGCGCAGTGGTTTAGAGTCCACCTGCCGATGCAGGGGACATGGGTTCGTGCCCTGGTCCGGGAAGATCCCACATGCCATGGAGCGGCTGGGCCCGTGAGCCATGGCCGCTGAGCCTGCGCGTCTGGAGCCTGTGCTCCGCAACGGGAGAGGCCACAACAGTGAGAGGCCCACGTACAGCAGAAAAAAAAGAATTGAAAGAAATAGCATGTGAAGTATCCAGCACAGCAGTGGTACATACTAGATGCCACACCCTTCCTTTGCGGCCCCATCTCAGGCCCCCACCCCTCCTTGCAGGCAGCTTGCATTTAAGGCATCCAAGTGGTCTGGCTGCTGTTGTTGAATGTGGCCCATATTTGGGGCCTTGCCCTGCCTTCCATCTTCTACCTGCCCTTCCAGAACCTCTTCTCACCTGCCTCCTCTTCAGGAAGCCTTCCCCAATTCCTCTAACCAGATGTGGTCTCTGCCTCCAAATCCTTATCTCTCACTGTGCACACACCTCTCCTGCTGGCTACCAGGGCCTTGCTTGGGTTTGAGTTATCGTGACCTCCTCCTCACCTTACTTGGGAGAGAGGATATGTGTCCAGGGAAGAGAGAGGGGCCTTCCTGCAGGCAGTAGGGAGACGGAGGCTGGGTGGAGGGAGGGGGCAGAAAGGCCAACAGAGAGAATGGAGGCAGAGGGGCACATAGGCGCTCCTTAAGTGTGGACCCTGAAAGCCCAGCCAGCCAGCAGAGGCGGACATCATGTGGTCAGAGGAGACCCTGTTTCCATCCGTGTGTCCGCTTTGCCTAACCCAGGCCTCTGTGGGCCCTGCCAGCAGCAACGCTGTCCTGGATTCCAAGGCAGACTCTCAGCGTGGCTCTCCGAGTCATGAGCGTTGTTAATTGGGTTTCGTGTAAGTACAGCAGGGGCTACTACTTCCTTAAGGCAGTCACATCCAGGGGAGTGCCCCTCCCCCACGTTCAGGGGTGTGTGTGTGTGTGTGTGTGTGTGTGTGTGTGTGTGTGTGTGTGTATCAGGAGGTGAGAAGTAAGAAGCCAGCTGATTGTAGGGTCAGTGCGTGGAGTGCGGGCAGGGCACTGTTCCCTCAGGGTCCCTCCCCAGACAAAGGATATTCACTGGAATGTACGCTTCACTATGAGCCTTGTTCACTGCTGAGTCCCCAGGGCCTGGCTGCATGAACAATGACAGCTGCTAAGTGCCAGGCACCTAAATGCCTGCTCAGTACTGCTCAGGCCCTCCTGTACCACACCCGAACCAATGATGGGAAATGGAGGCTTAGAGAGGCCAAGTTATTTGCCCCAATTCCCATAACTGCAGCCAGAAGACCATCTGACAGAGGTGACCACTAAGAAGGAGTGAGAGGGAGAGTACCAAAGCCCACACCTGGGCCATCAGCTCCCAGGAGATGGAGATCTGGATTTCACCTCTCAGGCAGAGCCTGCAGAGGGGAACTACCCTGGAGTGACAGGTACGATCTGGAGGACTCGGCAGCAGGGACAGGACAGAAGCCAGGAGAAGGGTCCACAGGTCAGGTCTGGGGGCGACATGCCCATCTCAGCCCTGGACACCAGAGATCAGCTCTGGCTCAGTTGGTGAAAATCATTTCCCTGAAAACCAATTTGCCAAAACTCAAGTTGTCAAATAACTAACTTGTTAAATAACTGGTTCAAAAAACTTAACTCACAAAAGTTTACAATAATTCCCTTTGAACATTTTAAAAAGCATTTAGCCATAGCCATTTTGCTGTGGTGGCCAATTAAATATATTACAGATTTTTTTATGCTTTGGGTCTATGGCTTTGGGAATGAGAATTTCTTGTGTATCTTAAACAGTAGAGTGATATGCATGTCACGGATTTTATATACAAAAAGACTGACTTCTTGGTTCCGAAACATTTCCTATCTAGTCGACTATTTTTCCTGTTTCTCTTAATTCATGGAGTCACTAACTGGCTTAAGTGAATTAATATTTTGCAAATATTTGGCATATGTTTAAAATTTCAGGCACCTGGCTTATGACACCTGGTTGGTGCCCTATATGTGACAGCAGGGATTTGCACTTTAAAGTGGTTTATAACAATTTGCCTCTAAACCCTTTCTGTGGACTTGGTTTTCTGATTTTCTCCCATGCAACACAAATTGCTATAGGTTTCACAAGTTGCCACGGCCTAGAGAGTTTGATAAAAGAGACATTTAGTGAAGTGACTGCTTTGGCAACTTGGTTTTTGGCAAGTTGGCAAATTTATTGTATAACCTGGTGGTGGTGTTGGGGGGAGGGATACACTGAGGCTCCTAGGAGGTCTCCTCAGACAGAGGGAGGGGCTGAGTTACCTGATGTGAGGGGGTGGTGGTATTCACCAGACCAAGGGATTATCACAGAGAAAAGTGATGTGGATAGAGGTGAGAAGAGATGGGGATAAGGTGCCCCCTGGAGGCTGAGGCAGGGAGGGGCTTCAGTCTTCAGTCTCCACACCTCCCTCAGCTCTTTCCTATGCCTGTTCCGTGGGTGGGGATTCGGGCAAGTCAGGGAGAGGGCAAGGCAGGGAGAAGCACCCCATTCTGTCCACAATGAACCTTAGGAGGCTGGTTCAGGCAGCCCCACACTCCTTCCCCTCCTCTGCCACCCGCAACACCGCCCCCTCCATGGGTTCCATGGGCTGAGGTTTCTCAGGGCAGTTTTGATGTTTGATGTGTCAAAGGGGAGGGTCTGGCTCTGGCCCCTGGAGAGAAGAAGCCTGGCCTTGTGTCCCTGCAGCCTGCGTCTTAGGAGGAGGGAAAGCCTCCAACAGCACTTGGACACCATTAGAACTCCCACCTTGGGGACTCGTTGATCAGGAAGTGAGTGAGCGAGTGTGTGTGGTGTATGTCGCAGGGCCCCGGGTACCCTGGATGGACGATGAGGACTCAGCTCACAGCCCCAAGCGCCGGGCTCCGCCCCTGGACCCTCCCCTCACCCGGGGCCCCGCCCACTGTGCCCGCCCCGCCGCCGGCGCCGCGCTTACTTCTCCACGCCCAAGAGAATGTAGCGTCCGTCAAAGGAGTGGAACCATCCCTGCATGAGCAGCGCCCACTGGATGCCGAAGGCCGCCAGCAGGAAGTTGAAGCCCACGGCGCTGTAGCCGTAGCGCTGCAGGAAGGTCATGAGGAAGCCGAAGCCCACGAAGATCATCACGTGCACGTCCTGGAAGCCTGAGGGGAAAGCGCAGCCGAGGGTCTTGGCGGCCCGGCGAAGACCCGCCGTAGCCCTGGGTCTGGGTCAGCTCCGCCTGACATAGAGCCAGTGTCTTCCCTGCCGCTGGCCGGGGCGGGCCGCCCCCGAAGCCGGTCCCGCCATGCCCTCATCTGGATCCTGAGGCTAGGCGCAGTAATGAATGGCTCTACTGCAAGTAGAGGAGCCATTACTACCCCATCAAGTCATAAGATAGAAACTACTATGTATAAAACAGATAAACAAGGTCCTACTGTATAGCAAAGGGAACTATTCAATACTTCTATTCAATATATTGAATAGAAACTATTGAAACTATATTGAAACTATTCAGTATATTCAATAGCCTGTAATAAACCGTAAAGGAAAGAATATGAAAAAGAATGGACTTCCCTGGTGGTGCAGTGGTTAAGAATCCACCTGCCAATGCAGGGGACATGGGTTCAGTCCCTGATCCAGGAAGATCCCACATGCTTGTGGCAACTAAGCCTGTGAGCCACAAGTATTGAGCCTGCACGCCACAACTATTGAGCCCACGTGGTGCAACTATTGAAGCCTGCGTGCCTAGAGCCCGTGCTCTGCACCACCACAATGAGAAGCCCAAGCACCGCAATGAAGAGTAGCCCCTACTCTACACAACTAGAGAAAGCCTGAGCGCAGCAACGAAGACCCAACGCAGCCATAAATAAATAAATAAACTTATTTTTTTAAAAATTTATTAAAAAAAAGAAAAAATATATTTATATATATGTATAACTGAATCACTTTGCTGTACACCAGAAACTAACCTAACATTGTAAATCGACTATACTTCAATTAAAAAAAAAAAAGACCTTCTGGAGTGGACTGGTCTAGGGGAACAGAGGTGGGCCCCCCGACTTTAGACCACTTAGACCACTGGGTTTTAAGGCCAAGAAATGCCTGAGGTCCCCCTCGGGAGATGACAGCTCCCCCTCACCACTCTCACCAAGGGTGGGTGTGGGCAGCTAGGCATTTCAAACTGGGGCCAGGCTGTGGATTACACCCAGGGTCTAGGGCCTTGCCCCCTCAACTCCATTCTTCTACTATGGAGAAGTTAGTCTTATCTAGCCTAAGTGTCCCTTGACTGGCAATGCTCATCAGTTGATCACCCCCAGAAACATCGCCACATCCCACCCCCACTCCCAGCAAGCACACCTTCCAGCATCACTGAGACCCGAATTAGATGTCTCTGGAAAGTCACTTAACATACTTGATTCTCAGCACCTTCTGCAATGCTTACTCACAGATGTTGCAGAGATTAAATGCAGATGTGTATGTAAAGCACCTAGCACAGTGTCTATCCCATAATAGATGCTCCAAGTGGGCATGTCATTATTTATTGCTACTTGATTATCATTTATTGTTACTTAGGTATAGTCTAATTCTCAGTTCTGACCCAACCCTTCTACCAATTCACAGTGTGGCCTCGACAAGCTACTTCCAGGACTTCCTTGGCAGTCCAGTGGTTAAGACTTTGCGCTTCCACTGCAGGGGGCATGGGTTCGATCCCTGGTCAGGGAACTAAGATCCCGCATGGTGCAGCAAAAAAGAAAGGAAGGAAGGAAGGAATAAAGGAAGGGAGAAAGAAAGAAAGGAAGGGAGAAAGAAAGAAAAGACAAGCCACTTCCCCTCTCAGAGCCTCAGTTTTCTCAATGATAAGACTAAAGGGATGGATTAGAATGATCTCAAGTGTCCTCCTAGGGCTAACATTGCATGGTTCTAGATTCCCAGAAAATAACAGAAGGCAAAGAGCTTTGAGAAGCAAAGACAGCTACAAAAGTATAAGCCACTAAAAGGAACTACCACAGGTGTCACAGGACACAGGGCTCAGATGGAAGTGCTCTCATTGGCCAATTCTGGGACAATTTGAGCACCAAAATAATTAGGTTACCATAACAAATTAAAACCATAAAAAAATAGGAACTCAGAATAGGTAAATATATAAATGAGATAGCAGGGAGGGCTCTTGCTTACAGCAGAATGCTGCCAGCCTGACAGTTAAATGTGGAATGAGTGCTGAAGTTGGAAAATCATAATTTTCACAGCAAAGATTCCATCAGTGGATGCTGAAATCCAGGGACAAACTTTTATGAAGAGCAGGACATTTGCCTTGTCTTAAAAGGGTCTCCCTATAGACTGCTTATGAGTTGCAAGGGAGGGGAAAAAGCACCCAGTAATTATACGGCAGAGAAATTGGGCAACATCTTGACTGGGTGATCAAAATGAACATCACCAGTGAGGGACAGATGGACAATGTGCTCCTTCAGGAAGATACTCTGAAAAGGACATATCACCTCTGTGGTGCTCTGGCTGAGAATGCATAATCCCACTCTAACTGTGAGGAAACATCAGACAAAAAATGAGCAACATGTTATTAGAAAGGGGTGAGGCTGTATTCTTGAAAAAAATCAATATCGTAAAAGATAAAGAAAGGCTGCCCATTTTGAGCATCTATTATGGGACAGACCCTGTACTAGGTGCTTTACATGCACAGGAATGGTCCAGATTAAAGAGGCTAAAGAGGGAGAGGGAAGGGTAAGCTGGGACGAAGTGAGAGAGTAGTATTGCCATATATACACTACCAAATGCAAAGTAGATAGCTAGTGGGAAGAGCTGCATAGCACAGGGAGACCAGCTCGGTGTTTTGAGACCACCTAGAGGGGTGGGATAGGGAGGGTGGGAGGGAGGCACAAGAGGGAGGGGATACAGGGATATATGTATACGTATAGCTGATTCACTTTGTTATTCAGCAAAAACTAACACAACATTGTAAAGCAATTATACTCCAATAAATATGTTAAAAAAAAGAAAAAGAGGCTAAAGAAACAGGTCAAATAAATTCAACACCTAACACTAGACTGGATCCTGGACTTGGCTGGGGTGGGGGGTGGGTGCAGGTGCAGGGGAGTGCTACAAAGGTTGTTACTGCGCCAACTGACAAAATTATATAGGGACAGTATATTAAAGTACTGTGCAACGTAAATTTATGAAATTGATCACTGTGGTTATAGAAGAGAATACCTCTATTCTTAGGAAACATTGTGGAGTAATTAAGGCTACAAGACCATGATGTGTACAACTGACTCTCAAGTAGTTCAGGGAAAAAGTAAGTGTGTGTATGTGCTTGTGTTTATGTGGGAAAAGAGAGAGAGAGAGAAGAGCACATAGCTTAATTGGAGTTAAAGAGTATACAGTGTTCTTTGTACTATTTTTGTCTTAGCAACTTTTTGTAAATTTGGAATGATTTCCAAATTAAAACAGTTTTTGAATAAAAGTGAACTGCAGAGCCCACCAGATCTGGCCTACCCGCCTGCCTCCTCATTCTTCCTTTCCTCAGTCCTCCCCTCCCTCCTGTGCCCCGGTGTCACTGGCCTCCCTTGTGCTCGGTCCCACTCCGGGTCTTTGCCCGTGGTGGTCCCTCCACCTGGGATGCTGTTCCCACAGAATGGCCAAGCAACTTCTCTTCCTGCAGATCTTGGCAAAATGTCACCTCATCACAGAGGCCTTCCTGACCCCTGAGTTTAAACTTGGTTCTTTCCCTCACAGCACCCTCTTGTTTCTATTCTAGTTCTTATTACAATTTGTAGTTAGGTTTGTTTGTCTAGCCCTCCAGACTATAAAGCTCAAAGAAGGCAAGGCCAAGCCTGTTTTGTTCGCTCTGGTATTCTCCATTGTCTATGAGGGTGCCCAGGTAGATGCCCCATAAAAATCCAGGAATGAATGAATGAATGAATGGTTACTGTCATGATCTCAGCAGCACCCAGATATGCCAGCCTAGGGCCCAGGTGGGATTTCACCATCAGGGGAGGCTGCAGGCCTTCTACCGTCCGAAGTCTCCTACCCACAGCTTCCCAGGGCTTTTCTCTAACTGTCCCCACCTGGCCAGTTCTCTGTCCTTCTCTGTGACTCCCTGGCTGTCCTGACCTCTGTCTCTGACCCTCTCTGCAGGTGTCTCTTTCTCCTCCCCCCACCTCAGGCACACAGATGCCAGCTTCTCTCTCCTTGGGCACCTTCCCTATCCATTCTCTTGCTCATCTCTCTTTATCTCCCAAAGTCCTCATTAGAAGTACCACTTTATTAACTTATATTTCATAAAGTTTGATGCTACTGAAAATGCTTTTAATAATAATGGTCTGGGGACTTCCCAGGAGGTCCAGTGGTTAAGACTTTGCCTTCCAATGCAGGGGGTGTGGGTTCGATCCCTGGTTGTGGAGCTAAGATCCCACATGCCTTGTGGCCAAAAAATCAAAACATAAAACGGAAGCAATATTGTAACAAATTCAATAAAGACTTTAAAAATGGTCCACATCAAAAAAAAAAGTCTTAAAAAAAAATAATGTGAAGGTGTGGAGTGCATGAACTTCAGCAGGGACATACCTCTCTGATCTGCAGTTTCTTTTTCTGTAAAGTGGGGGATAGTAACAGAGCTCAGAGGTGTGTGGTGCATATTTAATTGGTCATCCAACCAAAGCCCTGGGCATGGGCCTGGCCCTTTAGCCGTTGTGCAATCATATTAGCTACTGTAATACTTCTCTTTTTCTCTTTCAAGACTGACTAGGTGCTTTGCATTGGGTTGGCGACTTGCTGCAGGACAGTGTAAGTTGTTAAGACACCTCCCCTCTTCCCCCTCCTTCCCCAGCCTGGAGTGACTCAAGCAGCCCAGCCCAGAACCTGCTCTCCACTGGGAGGTCCCTGATAGGGCGAGTCTGGCACCTGGCGTCCAGCTCTGAGAGCTGCCACAAGGGGGCACCAGTACACAGCTGTTCTGCACCCGCCTCCTTGCTCACTCTTCCCTATGGGTCTCTAATGAAGCTGGCCTGAAGCTGGCCAAGTCTCAAAAATCTCTGAAGCCTGAGGACAAAGCTTCCCATGCTGATGGGCTATGGCAGCTCTCCCTCCTCTGCTGCCTCAGCACAGCAGGAGTGGTGCCCTGCAGCAGCCTGGGTACCAGCCCTTCCCATGCTCTATAGGCCAGCCCAGCCTAACCTGTTGCCTTTGAAACCTACCGGCCAGCCCCTCAATTCCCCAAGGCTCTGTGCCCACCTCCCCCATGCCTCAGAGCCGACCACAGAACCACCCCATCACTGCAAAACCTCCTGGGGAGGTGGCTGGGGAGTAGCAATGCGGCAGAGACTGGGGGAAGCTGGTTGGCTGTGCAGTGGGAGGGCTTGGGCTCGCCCCTGCCTGTGCCACTGACCAGCTGGGCCAGTCTCTAACCTCCATCACCGGCACCATAAAATGGAAACAAATACACTCCCTGCCTGACAGAGCATGCAAAAAGCACTTGTAAGTGGGGAGAGCACAAAGGAATTTAAATGCTATAATAGTTCAAACTAATATTGGAAGAGACATTCCTCGGCCACATCTCTAAAGGGATGCTGAGCCTGCACTTAAACACCTTCAGCAACAGAGCACTCACTCCCTTCTGAGTAAGCTCGATACCAGCATTTACTGTCCTCTGTTTTCATGCCATGAGACGTGCCCTCCCAGCCACCCGTCATCTTCAATCTTCCAGGAGAGCCTGTGCATTAAAGAACATTCCCACTTCACAGATGAGCATACTGAGGCTCAGCATGGTTAAGGAGGTGGCTTACTCCATTTAGTGATGGACCCAGATCTGTTTAATTCCAAAGTCAACCACCAGGTTACACTGCCCTCTGCTTGTGGGAACATTGGTCTTTTATTAAATGGAGTTGAATCTGAGGTTCAGGTTCCCAGGAGCACAGGTCAAGCCTTGTTGCCTCGGTTTCATGAAACAGTCCTTCAGGTTTGAAACTGTGGCATCCTCTACCTTGGGTGATCTCCCTTCTCCCTTAGTTTTCCCAGGAGGCTTCAAGAGCCGAGGCTCTGATGGCTCCTCCTCAGGCCAACCTCCCCCAGACACTGCCTGGAGACCCCCAGGCCCCAGAGCACCAGCCCAGGAGGAAGTTCATGTTCAGCAGCCGGTGCCTGCAACACGGCCTTTGAGGCCACTGCCAGGGCAGGTCCCCAGCTGGTTCTGTGCCTGCCGCCAAGGGGCCCACGCTTGGGGAGTTGTCCTCAGGCACTCCCGGGCCCCAGCCTGAGCCAGCTGGAGCGGTACTCCTCTGGAAACCGAGATGCCCAGTGTACTCCACTAATCCCTTGGGCGGGAATGAGGCCCACGCAGGTGTTGACAGCCTGGAACCAAGAATCCTGAAAGTACCACAAGGGCTGCCCTCACTCCCCGCCCCTGGGAATTGCCTTCAGGCCCAGGAATCCAGGCACAGGGCCCCACCTGGGCTCCAACTCCTAACCATGGCCACTGGGAGCAAGAGGGGCAGGAAGAGAGGGGAAAGGTGAGACTAGGGGGAGGAGGGCAGTGTAGCAGGGTGGGCTCAGGTCCCCGGAGCTCCTACTCTGGCTCACTAGTTTCCTAGCTGAATGACTTTTGCAAGATACTTCCCCTCTCTGGCCTTAGTCTCCTCACCTGTAAAATGAGAGTCATAACATTGCCTTCCTCCTGCAGTGGCGGTGATGACTTATGGAGAGATTGCATGTTGGTTTGAGTTGCTGCCACTACTTCCTGCCCTTGCCAAGGAATCCTGAGGCCGAGATTCTTTCCCTACACTCCTCTCCTCTCTGTCACTTCCTGCTCAGATGACAAAGAGCGCCCCGGCCGTGGCAGGAGAAACTCAAGGCCCTCATTGATGGCTGGGACTACCTCATCCCGCTTAGCGACCTCCCTCCCAGTCTTTTCACAAACTTAAGCCGCTCAGCCCACATCCCCGTATGCTCTTTCCATGGACCCCTTAACTGCCCTCCTCACCATCCCACTGCTCTCCAGGAAGCTGTCACAGATCTCTTCTGCACAGAGCACTTGACCCCCTTGCTGAGGCTTGCGGTGTCGGGGTGTACCTCTCTGACCAGAGTGGCCATAAGCCCTGGTTTGCTGAGACAGTCATGGTTTATGCCTGTGTCCTGGCAAATTACTACTAGCACAAATTTCCTACCTCTTCACTCTCCAAAGTGTCATTTGGTTGATAAATTATACGGCCACCCTATAGATAAGTGATCACTGAGTGAATAAAAGTAGAGCATGCATGCAAGGAAGTGGGTGGGTGTGGAGAGAGTGGGGATAGAAGCTGGAGAGATGTGAGGATTGTACTCCCTACTGGCGTGGTTCTGTAGCTCCTATTAGAGGATCTTGAGACCTTCCACTGCACAGACACATGGGGGACCTATAAACGCCCATGGGAGGCCTTGGCCCTGACGCTTTACCAAGGGGCTGGCTCTGTGGCCAACAGAGAAGCAAGAGCTGGAGGGAAGGAGTGAAACAGGCAAAGGAGGGTCTCAAGCTTGCCTGCCTCACCATTTGCTGGGTCAGTCCCCCGCCAAGAAGCATAAAAGTGGGCAATGTGAAAGGTGGATTTGGAGTCTAAACTCCAAGGCTACAGCTGTCAAGATCTCTTAAAACATGGCCCTGAGTGGAGCCCAGTAGAGGCTGTGGTGTCACCAACGCTGGGCACCCTCTTCTCTCACCTCCCTTCTTTTAGGCACCATATTTCTGTTAACAAAGCCTGTGATTTTGCTGGCTTTTTGGGAGGCACTTAATGTGGCTGGCTCCCACGGGGCCTACAGTCTCCTCCACCTCTACTTCTTTTCATGCAGGCTGCCATCCTGAATGTGTGTACTTATTTAACTGGATCTGAGTACAATGGGTAGAATCCCATTACTGAGGGTGTATAAGCCATGGAGGGAAGACCAGTTTGTGTAGGTGACTGTTCCAAAACCAACAGTCCATGACTATGTGAGCACCAACAGTTAGAAAGATTGTCTTTGGCTGCTGGTAGATGGTGTGGAAAACTAGAAAGCACAAGGGCATGAAAAGAGTCCTGGGCTGGGAGTCTGGAGGTTGGGCCGACCCGAGTGACCTTGGGCCAGTTCTTCTAACTCCTGAATCCTAGGGCCTCTGTGTTTAGTGCTCTTCTAGCAATTGCTCCATTATGAAGTGAGGATTCCATGCCCAGCACCAGGCCAGAACTTTATGTGCAAGGTCTCAACCCACTCCTGGGAGGTAGGATCTATTATTATTGTTACTGGACAGATGAGGAAATTGAGTTTCTGCATTGTTGACATTTGCCTAAGGCCACCCACCTGGTTAATGGCAGAGCCATGATAGAGGTGAGGTCTGGTGATTCCAGGGCCGTGCTCTTAACCACAGCACCACAGATGCGAGAGAATTCAGGGGTGCTCTTTCTCCCTCTCCAAGCTAAAAGGTGGTAGGTGCCGTGGTCCCCCACACCTCTCCCAGCAGCAGGGCTGGTAGGCCAATGAGCCACCCCTGCAGCCCTCGACATTGGAACTACCCCCTTAACATGGGGAGCATGGGCACAGCTGGACAAGGGAACCAGAGTCACCCACTGGTTGGTGACCAAGATGAGACTCAGGTCTTTGGAAGATATCAGGAAGGGCTCTCTGACAGGGAGGCTGGAGGTCTCTGACGGCACCTGGAAGGAGTGAGCTCTCCCCGGTGAGTTTTCAGGGGGTGAAAGGAATTTGTGTACATCGGGCCACTTCCCAAGCTTGATCTCCAGACACTGGGAAGTCCCCCTGGTGGGGAGCCTAAGAGGGGCGGGGCAGGGGGGCCTGTGGGCAGCATTTCCTCCTCCGCTCCCGCCTGCCTGCCCGATGTTCCTGAGCAGCAGGCTGCGGAGGTGAGGCCGGGCGGGGCCCTCAGCCCGGTGGGGACAGCTCGGATATGCCGCAGCTGGGCCTGCAAGGTGGTGGGACTTACTCGGGTACCGATAGTAGAATTCGTTGTCCAAGTCGCTGGAAATGTTCCTGGACATCCTCTCCTCGATCCAGTGGGCGTCGGCATCCAGGTCATAGCGCACGAACACGCCGAAGAGGACCACCAGGGCCACCTGCAGGAGCAGGCAGATGACCGGCAGCCGCCAGCGGAGATTGGTGTTCCAGGCCATGCTGCAGGGGGCGCCTGGCCGGGACGGGCAGCAGGCAGTTCGGACGCTCGGAGGCGAGAGAGGCTTTTAAGACTTGGGCAGGGGCGGGGCGGCCGAGTCCGGTTGCGGAACAGCTGATCCGGGGGCCGCCCGCGCGCTCGCCCAACCGGGGAGGGGACCCGCGGCCCGCGGCTCGCCCTCCGCCCAAGGGCCCCCGCGCTGGGGTGGTGTTGACGGTGGCGGGAGTAGGGACCGAGAGGGCAGAGGGCAGGGATTAAGGCGTCCAGCCTCTGTGGATCCCATAGATACCGGGCAGCACTGCCTTTCCTCTTCTGTTCCGGTGAACAGAGGAAGAAAAAGCCGATCATTTGCCTCCCACCGAGATAAAAACGAAGGCATTCCCGGGCATAAATCATCATCATCATCTTCTTCTTCATCTTCATCTTCATCTTCTTCATCGTCGTGCCTTTCTTTTCCTGATTACAAAATTCACACAGGGTACATGAAAAACCAGGAAAGTTCAAGAAACTGTCACAGACCAGGGAAGCCTGAAGAGACATGACACATCAACGTGATGTGATACCCAGGATTGTATCCTGGAACAGAAGGAGGATGTTAATGGGAAAACTGGAGAAACCCAAATAAAGTCTCAAGTTTAGTTACTAGTGTTGTACCCTCCTTGGTTTCTTAGTTGCGACAAGTGTACCCTGGTTATGCAAGTTAGGAGGGACTGGGTGAGGGGTACAGGGGAACTCTCTGTACTATCTTTGCACATTTCAGGTAAATTAACATTATTCCCAAAGAAAAGGGTATTAAGAAAAATATATATATAAAAGATTGTAGGAACAGTTTAAGAGCTTTTCACAAGTTCATTTAACTATGATCAGGAATTATCTATTGGTTACTATAAGTCATCTTGATATGAGTCAAGATAGAATTTAACCTTGGAATTTAAGTTAAATCTTTGCTTAGTCCGTATTTTGTCAAAATAAATTTGATTTTCTTATTTTTTTAAATATTGCTTTCCCTTTATTTTTCACACACACACAGACTGTATTTTATTTTTACAAGAGATAAATCAACTGACACCAAGCATTGTAGATGGATGACCACAACAAAAGTAACAATGATTGCAATTACCAAACACGAAACACACTCATACTATGTCATAATATTGACATTCAGTCCAGGAATCCTCCACCGTAACAGCTCCTTTACTTTGCAGTGAAAATTGATTTGTATATTTTTTGCCTCTGAGTCCTTGTGGGATTTTTTAAAATTTTATTCAAACAGAAAGTCACAAAAATTATAATCATCCTCATCATTTCACTCAGTCCGATGTAATTAATTTTTTTAATTTTGATCTTTTGTTAGCACTCTTATGAATTCATCAGTTAAAAAGAAAGAAAGAAAGAAAGGGAGGGAGGGAGGGAGGGAGGGAGGAAGGAAGGAGATTCTTCTGCTGCCTTTAGTCCCAGCTTGCCCCTGAACTTGGGGAACATGACCTCCTCAGTAGCATTTTGATGCTATTGCACTTTACTGAATGTCCCAGGGCAGCTGTCCTCTTCACTGGCTGCCCTTGGTCTTACTGGTGAACTGAGCTCTGTTTTTTCCGAGTGGCTAGCAGTTTCATTTCTGGTGCCCCTGGGGGGAAATGGCCACTGCTCCAAAAGCCTAGGGAAAATACCTCCTCCCAGAATACCTTCTCTCCAGCTAACATAAGGCCAGGCCAGCAGGCTGCCCCACCTCAGACAAGGGCCAGACTCTCTGCAGAGCGCCTGTCCTCCCAGGGTGATGGCAGGAGGATGGGAGCTCCCTCCCCGGGCCATTCATCCACTTTCTCCTCTCCTCGATCTACAATTCATACATTCATTCAGTCGTTCAGTCATTCACACACTCTTTCTTTGTAGCGCTGGCCTCACATCATCTGCTTATTTATCTGTCTGTGGTCTGACCCCTACATTCAGTCCCCAAGGGCAAGGGCCTCTAGAAGAGATTCTAGCTCAAGGTAGTTGCTCGTTAATGATTTTTCGAGTGAATGAATGCATGAATAGATGAACTCTCATTTTATTTAGCTAATCAAAACATGTACTGAGCACCTACTGCATACACAATGCAGGATTAGGCCCAAATAGCTGCACAAAGATGCAACCCCCCCCGCCTCCCCAGGTTTAGTACTTTACAAGAGGAGGCACAAGTAATTTGCCCCAGTGGTTAAAGCAGAATTAAGCACTTTCCTATGCAGTTGAGAAGAGTTTGGGGGCACCAAGGTGATCAAGGTGGGCTTCATGGAAGAGGTGAACTGATCTGGGATTTGTAGAGCAGTTAAGAGGTAGACCTTTCCCCTCTGCCCTCTGGCTACCCTTGACTCACCCACATCCCACCAGTTGATTCCAGGCCACCTCCCTGTCCTGGCCCAGTATTTTCTCTTGCCACCAGCAGGCTGGGATTCTAGGCTTCTCCTCTGAGACCAGGGTTCAAGACACCGGCTGCTCACGTCTGTTGGGCCAGGCAGGAGTTTACCACAGGAACCAGCCGCTTCCTCCTAAAACGTGAGTGCCTTGACAAGTAGGGAGGATGAGTGGGGATTGCCGGGACAGGATGGTTTCCTCCCCGCCAAAGAGAGGCAGGGCATGGCAGCCACGTGGGCAGGCAGGAGGGGAGTTGTGGTTTGGGGGCAAAGGTGATTCTGAACTGCCCTGGGAAGCAGTTCTGGCCACACCCCATTCCCTTTATCTCCTCAGAGCCACAGAGAGTGCCACATCTCCACGCTCATGGGGCAGTCTCCAATGTGGCTGGCCTGCGGGGCAAGGGGAGAGAATGCAGGCTTCTGCAAAATTCTCTCCCCTATGACAACTTGTGGGATCAAAAATGAGGTCACAGATAGTGGGACACGGGACATCTTGTGCTCCCTGGTGGGCTGCTCTGAGAGGGTCACAACATTCTATCTGTGCTGTTCCTACCAAAAACATACATGTTGAATTTAATCATGTGGAAGCAGCAGACATTCCCAAATTGAGGGACATTCTGCAAAACAACTGGCCTGCATTCCTTAAAAAAAATGTAGGTGTCCCGGATGACCAACAAAAAAAAAAAGAGAACTAGATTAAAAAGACATGACAGCTGCATGTGGTGCTTTGATTGATCCTTGATTGGCTCCTGGATCAAAACAAACAAACAAAAAGAACCCTGTAAAAAACCACTATTGGGACAGCTGGGGAAATCTAAACAAGAACCACGGTTAGATAAGGGATTTATCTGCGTCAAGTGTTTTGAGTATGATCATTGTAGTGTGGTTGTATGGGACAGTGTCCTTGTTCTGAGAGTATGCCTGGTGAAGCATTTTGAGGTGAAATGTCATGATGTCAACTCTCAAATGGTTCTGAAAACAATGTGTGTGTATGTGTGTGTGTGTGTGTGAGATGAAGCAAAAGTGGTGAATCCAGGTGAGGGGTACATGCATGTTCATTGCACCATTCTTGCAACTCTTCTGTAGGTTTGAAAATTCATAAACAAAAAGTTTGGAGAAAATCCCTTGTGGAGCTGTCACTGGGAGCCTCCGATATCTGCTAGGAAAAATCAGCTTCCCCAAGGCCTGGGGCAGAAACCACAGAGTTATAGGCTCAAGGAGAGTCCCACCCACACACTCTGCCCAATTACAGTTCAAACTTTGCATGACCCACTGGGCTCCCTGTGTTCCGTACAGAACAGGGGCCAGCATGTACCAGGGACTCAGCACTTACTCAGGACCTACCCCATGCCAGGCCCTGTACGAGGCACCAAGACATCAAGCCCCCGCTCTTTCAGTGTGCACAGTTCATGGAGGGGTCAGCTCATGCCATTGCAGAGTATGTTCTGGGTACAGGAGTCCAAAAACACACAAACCAAAATGCAGGGGTCTCAGGGAAGACAGAAGCAGAAATTAGCAACAGTAGCAGCCTCTGTGAACTGGGCGTTTCTAGAAGCCAAGCACAGAGCTGGGCCTTCTCTGGACAACACTGTGTCTCCTCTTCACAATGGCTGACCATGCAGGAGGGATTTTTTTTTTTAACAAGGTGGAAACTCTGGCTCAGAGAGGTCACATCACTTGTCTAAAGTCACACAGCTAGAGGATGGCAGATCTGGAAAAGGAGGTGACGTGATCTCAGTCATGAAGAGGTTTGACAAACTGACTTAGTTTTGGTTTTGGTTTTGGTTTTGGCGGCACTGTGCAGCATGTGGGATCTTAGTTCCCCGACAAGGGATCGAACCCATGCCCCCTGCAGTAGAAGTACGGAGTCTTAACCACTGGACCTCCAGGGAAGTCCCCTCAAACTGACTTAGTTTGTTGCTTGCCAGGCATGAAGGGACTGCTTGAGTGAAGATGTGGAGGGAGGAAAGTGTGGGCAGGGTTTCTCAGCTTTAACACTAGTGACATTTGGGGCCAGATAAATCTCTGTTGTGCGTCTGTCCTGTGCGTTGCAGGATGTGTAGCAGCATCCCTGGCCTCTACCCACTGTATGCCAGTAGCCAGTAGCACCCTCTACCCCTTGCTGAAACAACTAAAAATGTCTCCAGACATTGGCAGACGTTTGTCTGGGGGCAAGATCCCTGCCGCTGAGAGCCACTGGGGTAAAGCATCTGCATCCTGCCCTAAGCTGAAGGGCAGCCCTTGGCCTAGCTCTGCTCCTGGCTGGAGGGCTGTGCCTGCTCCCTCCTGAGGTGGGCAGGTGGACAAACCCTGGCATGAACTCTGCACTATCTCTGCGGCTGCACCCGGCTTCTCCTCCCACACTGTCCTCGCCTCCATTTCTGCCTTGACTGCTCTTCTTGGAGAGTCCAGTGAGCAGCAGCCCCCTGGGCCAGCTGAGAGTGGCCAGAGACAGGCCAGGCCCTGATCATCACTTGCAGGGCCTAGGAAGGTCACCCCTTCCAGTGTCTCAGTGTCCCCACTTGTAACGCGGAGACAAACACAACTGCTTTGAGGAATCCCAATGGATCACTGCTGTGGCCTCAGGGTTCCTGGCCAGGCCTGAATTCCAGACAGTTGGTGACAAAGGGAGGGCTCTTGCACAGGGATCGTCCCCTCCACACCCACACAGGGCAGAGTTCTCTCTGCAGCCCAGATGGAAATGCTGTCCTTCAGACTTAAAAAGTCCCTGAGACCTTGGACAGTCAGGTCTCCAGGAATTCACCGTTAACAAATAAAGTACAGTCAGTAAGCAGTGGTATGGCCAAACTAGAGTGCCCGTCCACCGCAGCTGACCTGGATGCCCTGGCTTCCGCCAAGCCAGCCACTGTGTACTGTGTGTTATCTTGCCAGCTGCTGCATTAACCTTTAAAAGTATTTGGAGACTTAAGATGAACTACATTTCTTGCAAAGTATATTCTTTTCCGTATCACAGAAATTATTTTAGGGAAATGTTAGCACTTCTGTACCAGTGTTGAATAAAATTAAAAATTAAAAAAAAAAAAAGGGTTAACACTCTCCTAATGAAGAACCTCCAGGAACCTCCTCCCCACCTCCCATCCGCCACCCCCCACTGCTATACCGGTCGTTACATATTTTGGCTATTTCCTCTTCACTCCCTCCGTCATTCAACATTTATTGCAAACCTACCATGAGCCAGGTCCTATGCTAGGTGCTGCCCTCAAAGTGTTCCTGGGCCCGTAGGGACTAAAGAGACAACCAAACATCAACGATTCATGTAGCACAGCAGTTGTAAAGGTAGAGGCCTGTACAGAGTCCCCTGGGGGCACCATGGAGCTAGGAAAGGTCTACCTGTGGAGGAGTCTCAGAGGACTGGGTCTTGAAGGATAAGTGGAGGATCGTAGTGAAGGACAAAGGGGGAAGGGAATTCCCGGAAGAAGGACCAGCATGTGCAAAAGCAGAGGTCATCCATAGGATGTGGAGAGAAAATGTTAGAACTTGTATTTATATTAAGTTCTAGTCTCATGCATTTTTATTTTCTATTTTATAGACATATTAACACAGTGATACATATATGGTTTTTGTTGTTGTTGTTGTTGTTTTGGGCTGTGCTGCAAGGCTTGTGGGATCTCAGTTCCCCAAACCAGGGATTGAACCTGGGCCACAGCAGTGAAAGCCAGGAATCTTAACCACTAAGCCACCAGGGAACCCTCCTGGTTTATTTTTTAATGTATGTATTTTGAGGCGCACCCCTCCCACATTTTCTACTGATGCATGATCAAAACTGTTGCCAAGGCTGGCTTGAGACATGTTGTGTTTGAAGGGCCTGTGAATGTCCAAGAGGTAATGTCTAGGCTTGGAGCTAGATAAGGGTGTGGGTTAGGGAGACAGCCTTGGGTGCTGGGGGTGAGGAAGGGAGAGGGGTTTAGATTGTGTGTTTACAGAGACAAGGCAGGGTGGAGGAAGGAGCAAGTGGTTCTTAGCCTGGCTGAATCTGGGGAGCTTTTAAAAAGCATTCACTCCCAGCTCCTTTGATTTAATGGGCCTGGAGTGAAGCCCAGTCATCTTCTTTTAAACTCCCCAAGTGATTCCAATTGCAACCAGAGTTGAGAACCACTGACCTAGATCAGTGTTCTTTACATTTTCATGCTGTGTATCCCCTAAAAGAATTTTGGAAAACTACATACTTTCATATTTTTAAGTTGACATCTAAATTTTTTATCATAATTTTAATAGCTGTAAAAATATAATTTCCTGCATGTTGTATATATTTTCTCCAGAACCTCAGGGTTGCAGATTTGGTTTATTTAATTTATGGGAAATGTCTGCCATATAAGCTAATTGGCAAAGCCAGAATTCATCGTCAAGTCAGTCAGCCCAATCAGATTTACTATCTGTCAAAAGAAAATCTGGATTCATTTTTCAATTCAAATAAATGCGTTAATACATAGCCCCGTGACAACCATCTCACTTTCATATTCTAGTTCTAAGCTAAATAGTGCACAGAGCCTTGTCACCTAGCAGTTGTCCCTTAGATGGAATAAGATGCTGCCCCTTCAATATTTATAGCCAGTGCTCTCTGTGCTTTGTTGGGGGGGGATCTCTCCCTCAGAAGTGTGCACTCTCTCATTGCTCCTTTGTTTGGGTCCATAGTGGTCTGCACTTGTCTAAATGATGGACCATGGTCCAACTGAGATTGAGTGAAAGGTAAGCCTTACTTGGAAAGGTAAGTGAAGTGGGAAAGGACAACTGGCTTGATGTTTGACTGCAGAGGCAAATAGATTCATTTTAGAAAAAGAGGGAAGAGAGAAGTTGAGGATCTGGAAGTTAATACCTCTGAAGTTGTTCATGATAGATCCATACATATGGTAACTTGACTTACAATAAAGACACCTATGCAATTCTGGGGAGGAACCAATGCTTTTTTCTCTTCATACTCATAAGGGAAAAAAATTAGCTCTGACCCCTTCCTCACACCATACACATTAAATCAACGTAGATCCACTGCGCCACCAGAGAAATCCCTAAAATGTGCCATTTTAACCATGTTTAAATGTACAATCCAGTGACATTAATTACATACACTATTTTGTGAAACCATCACCACCACCCGTCTGCAGAACTTTTTCACCTTCCCAAACTGAAACTCTATTAAACATTAATTCTCCATTACAACCTTCCCCTATCTCTTAGTAACCTCTAATATTTCTATCTCTATGGATTTGCCTATTCTAGGTACCTTATGTAAGTGGAATCATATAGTATTTGTCCTTTTATGTCTGGCTTATTTCACTTAGCATAATGTTTTCAGGGTTCATCCATATTGTCACATTTATGAGAACTTCATTCCTTTTTATGGCTGTATAATGTTCCATTGTACCTGTATTTATTTTGAGAGTAATATCCTAAAGATTCAGAATCATTCAAGCTTTTTCAAGTCACAGTTCCTCTCTCCATTCCCCGTGGTATTACATATTCCTGCACCTAACCATATATTTGAAATAAATAATGGTAGCACAATGATTTTAAAGACAAAGAAGCAGAACCTAAGTTAATTTAATTTTATATGATTATTGGCTTTTTTTTTCTTTTGGCCGGACCAAGCAGCTTGTGGGATCTTAGTTCCCTGACCAGGGATGGAACCCAGGCCCTGTGAATGAAAGTGCCAAGTCTTAACCACTGGACTGCCAGGGAATTCTCTATTGGCGTTTCTGTGTTTAAAATTTAATACAGTAAAATAGTATAAACTGGTATATGTTTTTTTGTCTCCTTTAAAAAAAAGTTAACATACTTAAAAAATATTAATCCTTTTTGGGGGGTTATGGTAATATTTATTTTATTCTTAATTTTTTTACTGGTGTGATGACATATACATGAAGTGCAATAAAATTAAAGTGTCATTTTCTGTGTTGTTTTTCTTGTCATCATTATTATGATTATCAATTTCATTATTATTGCTAAAAATAATTTTGTTGTATAGAGAACTGGAAGCATTAAAAATATCCATTCCAAGGGTCCTGTATTCTAGGTATGCCACTGGATATACTAAAGAAAAATGAATATGTCCACCAAAAGATATGTATTATACAGAATGTTCAGAGCAGCTTTGCTCATAAAAACCTCGAATTGTAAATAACTCAAATGTCCATCACTTAGAGAATGGATAAATAAATTGTGGATTATTCGCACAATGGAATACTACATAGAAATTAAAAAAGAACTAACTACGTATACATGCAACCATACAGACGTCTCTCACAAACATAAACGAAAGAAGCTAGGCACAAAAGACTCCATTTCTATAAAGTTCAAGGACAGGCAAAATTAACGGATGGTGAAAGAAGTTAGGAATAGTGGTTACCTTGGGGAGGGGGTGGCAGTGATTGACTGGGAATGGCAGATACCCAGACGTATATGCTTATAAAAATTTATCAAGCTTTACACCTGTGATTAATGCATTTCACTACATGTAAATTATTCTTCAATACAAAAGAAAAAAAATGTTAGCTCCAAAAGTTCAGAGATTTTTGTCTGTTTTGCTCAACTCTATCCTCAGAGATTAGAACAGAGCCTGACACATGGCAGCACACAGTAAGCACTGAACGAATGAATGAACTTAAGATTGGTCTTATTACACCATCATGTAAGTCTTGCAAGGTTACATTTACTTGTCTATCTCCCCCAGTGGATTTCTGGCCTTGGGGATCAGGGACCTGGTGGAGTGAGGCTGTGCCTGGGATTAGGGTGGTTTGACGATCTGGGTACATTTTTTCCTCCAATTCCCTTTACGGGAAGGTAGGTTGGGCTCTGAAACTGGAGAGCATTCAGGATGTGCTCTAAGGACTTTGAGATGGACCATCAGTGATAATAGAATAAAGGAAGGAGAGACATAGAGACATCTGTAGCTACACTGACCCCAACATCCTTCGTATCCCCCCTACCTGAGACCACACTCCGTGGGCCCTGCTCCTTCAGCCCAGGGTCCCTCTTTCCCTGCTGGCCCTGTGGAAGGTCTCCGCAGGCAGCAGCTGTAGATTCTACTCCATCCTGCCCCGTCTGATGAAAGCCCCTTCCAACCTTATTCCATCTTTTCTGAATTAGCCTCCATGGTGGACGCTCCTTTCTTGTTGACTCCAGCAGTTTCCCTCCAATCCGTCTCTCTCTCTCTCTCTCTTTTTGAATATAATTTATTGGCAAAAAAATTTTAAATCATACAGCCATGCGTGTTTACCTGTTCTCCTTTCTTTAAACAGTTTCAGTGGGTCTCTCTCTTTGCCCTTGTTCCAAACCTCTCATCCTGGTCTCCAACTCCCATGTCTGAGCTTCCACGGTGACTCATACTGACACTGATCTCTTCAAGGTCTATGTTCGCTTGGAACACCTTTTAAAACTAGGAAAATTTGGAGAGGGTAGTGGCTTTATCCACATGGACTAATCACCCCTGAATGGGTGTTTTATCAAATTATGGTCCAAACATGGCAAGTGGATCAGGACACCCAGGAGGGGTCCTTGGCAGAGGTGAAAGTAGTGAGAAAGATTCCCAAACACATTCCTGCTCTCCCACACTTTTGCTTAAAGTGGTTCCAAGTGCCTAACAATGATGGAGAGACAAACCTAATCACATCTTTCAAGAAGGTCTGGATCTAGAGCTGAGAGACCAGTTTTTAAATCTTTGCTTATAATAATAAGAACACTGGATTAAATGCAGCAGAAAGGATCTGGGCTTAAAATAAGAAAAGAACTGCCAAACTGATGGTGAGAACTTCAGAACCTGGGCATGACCCAGCAGGAGCAGTTGGGCCAGCTCCTTAGAGGGAAATTGTGCTCCTTCAGGGAAGTCCGGGAAGACCACAAAGACAAGTGCTGATGCAGTTGCATTTATGGAGTGAAACTAAGCCAAGCTCTGTAGTCAGGGCTGCTGCCATTGTAGGGCCAGGTGGGCTGGGTTGCCAGGGAGGCAGTGGCATGAGATGGCCAGGGAGCCTGCCCCGGCCAAAGAGGGTTTCTGGGCAGGGCTGGTTCTGTGGAGCAGGAGGGCCAGTCAGGAACCTGAAGCTACAACAGACTTGCCCATGAGGGTTGAGGTCTTGCCCATTTTCTTTCCTGATCAACTCTTCCTCATTTATCAGGATCCACCACAGGTACCACCTCCTCCAGGAAGCCCTCCCCTAGGACTCTGAGTTCACAGCAGTGAACTCTGGGACTTGGCTACTTCCTTCTACAGACTGTTAGTCTCTTGAGGGGGGACAGAGGGTGATTCATCACTGTGTCCCTTGTGCTTGGTAGGTGCTTGGAGATGTAGAGAAATGAGAGAAGGAAGGAGGAAGGAATGGAGGGAAAGAGAAAAGGAAGGAGGATGAGAGGAAGGGAAGGATAAAGGAACTGAAGAGGGAGAGAGGAAGGAAGAGAGAGGGAGGGAAGAAGGAAGGGAGGAGGGCAGGAGGGAGGGACTCCTGTACCCAGAGCTTACACAGATGCCCAAGCCTCACCCCTGCTTGACGGTCAGTGGTTTATCAACAGCAACACTACCCCAGGCATTGCAGCAGCTGGGACTTGAGCTGCTACATATTTCCTGCCCCATGCAGGCCCAGCCCAGGGAGAGGGGTCAGGCAGGCTGGTGGTTGCTGAGCATCAGAGCTTGGGACTATGCGGGGTTGGGATGGGCACAGGCTGACAAGTGGGCGTGGACAGCTCTGGGGGCCAAGGGAGAGCTTGGGAACAGACAGGACTGGCAAATTCTTATTAGGTCTAGTTCTTGCTCATTTCTATTTGATTCACATAATTTCAGAGCTGTGTTCTTAGAGGGAAATGTGCTTTCATTTAATTTTAATGTTTTCCACAAAATGACAATAGTATTATTGTTCTCCCTGAATATAAAGGAAAGAAAGCTCATGATTACCAATACAAAGGAAAGAATACAAAAATGACCTAAAATCCCAGAGATAACTATTGTCAACATTTTGCTGCATATCATCCTAGAATTTATATATATATTTATATATTTGTATGTTAAAATATACAAAAGATCTTTTTTAAACAAACAAAACTGGAATCACACTGTACATAGTGTTTTGAAACTTCCTTTTTTCCATCCAATAATGCCTATGAACACTTTTCTGTATTAATAAATAAAATTTCACATCATAGTGGCTGCAAATATTTTAGTAAATGAAGGTACATAATTTATTTATTTAACCTCTTTGAACATTTAGAGTTTTCCCCCCATTTTTTTTTCACTGTTAAAAGCAAGTTTTGGGAAAACAGCCCTTGTCATTTGAAAAATAAAACAAACACACAAGTATACTATAAAAGACAGCTGATTTTGAACTACAAGTTTTAGAAATAACTTCTTTGATGATTAGCAGCAGTATCATTCAAATCTGACCTTGTGGGGAAAACAAAGAATTGGGCAATAGCTGAGATTGAGATAATTGATAGTGAGCTGTGGAAAGGGAGACGTTTCATCCTGAAACAGGACTTTTTTTTTTTTTTTTTTTTTGCATCAGTAGACCTCTCCAAATATAGTTGTTTTGAACAAGCTGTTGCCTGTAATCATTCCATCTACCAATCTCTTTTTGTAATTGTACCCTTTCAGGGCACCCCTGGTAAGTGTTAGTTTGTCAACAAACACTAGGGATCCCTCCCTGTTCCAAGCACTGTGCTAGGTTCTGGGGACGGAGCAGTGAGCAAGACCCACCCACATCTCACTCCCTGTCAGGCTTAGTGGCAAGGCCTTCAGTAAAGACAGGCTGGGTCTCTAAGAGTCAGCCTTCTCCCCTCCTTCTGTTGCCCGGAGCAGCAGCTGGGATCAAGGAGTTCCTGGGTGCTGACTCCCTGCTACCCCCTCCCTGGGAATGAGAAAATGCTTCTCCTAAACAGACCAGGATGTTGGAGTCCCCTGCCTCCTCCTTGCAGCTGCTCCAGATAACCTGCCCCTCCTCGGATGCCACTGCACAGTACAAACACCTTCAGGCACAGGGTGTTGGTATTGTTATTGAGATCAGGCAAGTTTCAGATTTGTTTCCAGTAGGCTAGAAGAGAGCTTAAAGTTCACCTTTTTCAACTGACCTGGCCCACTGAAGACTGAATCTTCTCTCTGATCTCTACCTTAGGCGGCAAGAAGGACACCTTAGGTGGCAAGAAGCACTTTACCTCTCAAGGTGGCCCAGTTACTCATTAGATACTGCTGTTTAGTAATCTATTCAATCAAATGGTGCATATTGAGAGCTAGGTACTGAGTGCTTACTATGCGCTAAGAAATAAATCAGTGAATAAACAGACAAAAATCTCTGATCCTGTGACTCTTACCTTCTAATGGCATGGAGTGGGGAGGACAGACATTAAACAAAATAGGTAAATTACAGAAAGCTAGAAGGTAATAAATACTCTAGCAAAAAAAGTGGGGGGAAGAGTGTGCTAAAATGGATCAGGATGGCAAGGATTGGATGGCAATTTTAAATAATATTAAAACATTAATGTGTTATTAGCTGATAATAACTAATAAATGTTAACTAATGAGTGAGCTTATTAGCAAGGTCACAGGATACAAGGTCAATATACAAAAATTAAAATTATTTCTATACATTATCAATAAACAATTGAAAAAAAACATTTTAAAGCATTATTTACAGTAGCACCAGAAAACATGAAACACTTAGGTAGAAATCTAACAAAATATGCGCAAGATCTGTATGCTAAAAATTGCAAAACACTGATGGAAGAAATCAAAGAAAACCTGACATATGGAGAGGTACATCATGTTCATGGGTTGGAAGACTCAATAAAATTATCCCCACACTGATCTGTAGACTCAATGTAATTCTAATAAAAATTCCATCAGAATTTCTTGTAGAAATTGACACGCAGATTTTAAAGTTTATTTGGAAAGGCAATGGAACTAGAATATCAGAACAATTTCAAACAATAACAACAAAGTTGGAGAATTCACATTAATTTCATGACTTACTCTGAAGCTATAATAATCAAAACAGTGTAGTACTGGTGAAAAGATAATATAGATCAATTGAACAAAATAGAGTCCAGAAATAGACCAAGACATATATGGTCAATTGAATTTTGACAAAGCCGTAAATGCATTTCAATGAGGAAAGGATAAACTTTTCAACATTGGTACTAGAACAATTGGATATCCATACAAAAATAAAAAACCTCAATCCATACTTCATGTTACTTACAATATTTAACTCAAAATGGATTATAGCCTTAAATGTAAAACCTAAGACTATAAATTTTCTCAAAGAAAATAGGAGGAAATCTTTGTGACTTTGCGTTAGGCAAAGATTTCTTAAATATAATGCTAAAAGCATTACCTGTAAAAAATTTTTTCTTTTTTGCTAAATTGTGCTTCATCAAAATGAAGAACTGATTTTTGAAAGATGCTTTTAAGAGAATGGATAGATAAATGACAGACTTGAAGAAAATATTTGCAAGTTACCTGTCTGAAAAGGGACTTGTATCTGAATATAGAAAGAACTCTCAAAACCCAAAATACAATTCCTCAAAAATATTAAAAGTAGAATTACCATATTAACCAGTAATTCCACTTCTGGGTATATACCCCCATAGAAATGACAGCAGGGTCTTGAAAAGGTATTTGTACACCTGTGTACGTAGCAGCATTATTCACAAAAGCCAAAAGCTGGAAGCAACCCAAATGTCTGTTGATGGATGAATGGATAAACGAAATGCGTATGCATACGATGGAATACTATTCAGCCTTATAAAGAAAGGAAATTCTGACACATACCCCAACATGGATGAACCTTGAGGATATTTTGCTCACTGAAATAAACCAGTCACAAAAAGACAAATACTGTACGGTTCCACTTACGCGAGGTACATAGAGTAGTCAAATTCATAGAGACAGCAAGTAGAATGGTGGTTGCCAGAGGCTAGGGAAGAGGGAAATGAGGAGTTCTTGTTTAATGGGTATAGAGTTTCAGTTTTGCAAGATGAAAAAGTTCTGGAGATGGCACAACAATGTGAATGTACTTAACACTACTGAACTATACACTTAAAATGGTTAAGATGGTAAAAAAAATTATTTCTTAAAGCAAAATATAGCAACAGATAAATCTATAAAATGTGCATATTCAGCCCTTAGACACTGAGCAGCCTTAGTAAAGCCCTGGTTTATACAAAAGCCACAAACCAGCTGCCCTTGGAGCAAATCCAGACAATTGATATACTCTGTCTTCCACAGTGCCAACATTTAAAATCAGGAGATTTCTCATACATTTCTTTTTTTTTTTTTTTTTAGATTTCTAGCTTCTCTTGAAATATTGGAAGAAGTGGCCCTGCTGACCGCTTATTCTGTATGGCAATAAATTTACATAAGTGCCCACTCAGAGCTCTTCACCTAGTACATTACCTGCCTGGTCACTCACTGTAGGCATCTGAATTTGCCATCCCTGTTTTGATCTTTATCCCCGATGGGCTTGTGATCTGTAGCAGGTATTTGTCATACTTTTTGACTGACCAGCATTTAAATCTCCTTCCAATGTTTGAGGAAAGTCCTTTCTGATGAGGCATTATAGAAGTGGAAAATTCCAGGTACATTCCAGTTTTCCTGGAAGTTTGAGAGCTGACCTAGTACCACTCATCAGGAGCATCAGCCTCAGACTTGGAATTGGAAGCAAACTAGCAGGGATAGTGCACAGCTTATTTTGGTGATGGGTGGTAGCTGCAGCAGTGACCATATACAGTCTCTAGGGTTGTCATGGCCACAGTTCTTGTGGTATGTCCAGTGGTGGTGGCCCAGGGGGTGTCTAGGGCCTGTGATGGTCTTCCCTGGATTAGTCCCATAATGTGATTTTGGTCATTGATCCCGTGAAGTCTCTAAGCCTGATTCTCTAATCCCACATGGAAGGAAGGATTTCTTCCTTCTTTCCTTCCTTCCATCCAATTCTGAGATCTACCCACAAACATGTAAGGAAGGATTTCTTCCTTCTTTCCTTCCTTCCATCCAATTCTGAGATCTACCCACAAACATGTAAGGAAGGATTTCTTCCTTCTTTCCTTCCTTCCATCCAATTCTGAGATCTACCCACAAACATGTAAATAAATTCCTTTCTTGCCTAACTCAACTGGAGTCAAGGGCACTGGTTGATGTAGTAGCTGGGACTTATTAAAAGAGAAGTCCCTGGGAATTCTCTGGCAGTCCAGTGGTTAGGGTTCAGTGCTTTCACTGCCATGGCCTGGGTTCGATCCCTGGTCAGGGAACGATGAAGTTCCCACAAGCTGCACAGCGTGGCAAAAAAAAAAAAAGAGAGAGAAAGAGAGAGAAGTCCCTGAGAGAAGACCCCATGGACTAGCTCTATTAAACAACATTCCTCCGCACAGCCTGGTTGTTTACCTTTTCTTGGATCCCCTCGCATACAAAATCTGTAGAATAACTATTATTTTCCCCCAGTTCCTTGACATAATTTGAATGGATCTCATTTTCCTAAAAGGAAAAGCATCCTATGAGAACAGAATCCTTCTAAGGGAACAATTCAAATGAAGAAAAAGCCAAACAAGGCCGTCTACTGCAGTGTTACTTCTAATAGTGGAAAACTGGGAGGCAACTAAGTGTCCAACAATGAGTGACTGATTAAATAAATCCAGATGTGTTCTCCAGGTGAAATATTACAAAGACCATGAAAATGGTCTCTGGCAGCAAGGAAATGTTTATGAAACAATGTGAAATGACGTTATTTTACAAAATATAGAACTATATATTCCTATGC
This sequence comes from Lagenorhynchus albirostris, assembly GCF_949774975.1. Lineage (NCBI taxonomy): Eukaryota > Metazoa > Chordata > Mammalia > Artiodactyla > Delphinidae > Lagenorhynchus > Lagenorhynchus albirostris. The sequence continues at coordinate 164,580,083 of NC_083095.1, read as the reverse complement.
TGAAGACAGGAAACCATAGAAAAATAAAAACAGCCTTGTCAGAGTGGTGGAATTTTTTCTTTTAAAATTTCCTTTTCAAGTTGTTTCTGACAATAAATTCTTAAAAGGAAAAAAAAGTTTCTTACCACTAGATCTTCCCTGCAGGAAATGCTAAAGGAAAAGTGCTTCAGATGGAAATGAAAGGTCATTAGACACTAACTTGAAATCATATGAAGAAATAAGATCTCTCCTAAAGATAAATACATGGACAATTATAAAAGCTAGAATTATTATAATTTTGGTCTGTAACTCCAGTTTTTGTTTTCTATATGATTTAAGAAACTAGCACATTAAAAATAAATTGTTAAGTCTATGGTTTTAGACACATAATGTATAAAGATGTAGTTTTCTAACATCAATAACTGAAATACAAGAGAAGAGAGTAATGCAGGAAAGGAGGGCCAAAAGAGTCAAAAGGCATATAGAAAACAAATAGCAAAATAACAAAAGTATGTCTCTCCTTAGCAGTAATTTCTTTAAATGTAAATGGATTAAACTCTTGAATCAAAGGACAGAGATTGGTAGGATGGCTTAAAAAAAAAAACATGATCCAATTATATGTTGTCTACTAGAGACTCACTTTAGATCCAAAAACACAAATAAGTTGAAAGTGAAAGGATGGAAAAAGACATTCCATGCAAATAGTAACCAAAAAAGAGCAGGGGTGGTTATACTAATATCAGACAAAATAGGTTTTAAATCAAAAAAGTTTATAAAAGGCAAAGAAGGAATTATCTATCTGTAAAAGCTTTAATATAGCAAGAAGATATAATAATTATACACATATGCATCTAATAACAGACCATCAAAATATATGGAGCAATGGAATATTATTTAAGCTTACAAAGGAAGGAAATTCTGACATATGATACAACCTGGGTGAATCTTGAAGATATTATGCTAAGTGAAATAAGCCAGACACAAAAGAACAAATACTGTATCATTTCACTTGTATGAGGTACCTAAAATAGGCAAATTCATAGAAACGGAAAGTAGAATCATGGTTGCCAAGGGCTTGGAGAAGGGAGGAATGAGGGGTTATTGTTTAATGGGTACAGATTTTTAGTTTGGGAGGATGAAATACATTCTGGAGATGGATGGTGGTGATGGTTGCACAACAATGTGAATGTGCTTAATACCACTGAGTTGTACACTTAAAAATGGTTAAAATGGTAAATTTTATGTTATGTATACTTTAATCACAACTAAAAATAAATTTTAAAAATCTAAAAGGAAATTTAAAACCTATGGGAACGTATACAAGGCACTATTAAGATGAGTATCTGGAGTGGAGGTGGGGAATAAAGTGAGAAGTAGGTGGATAGGGAAAAGTAGTGGGAGGGAGACTTTCACTGCATTCCTTATAATGCTCTTTCAATGAATGTGTTGCATATTCAAAACATTAAAAATAGAATTAAAAAAATTTTAAGAGAAAGTTCTTTCTGATGTTGAGCAAAAGTATGTCCGGGCTTCCCTAGTGGCGCGGTGGTTGAGAGTCCGCCTGCCGTTGCAGGGGACACGGGTTCGTGCCCCCGTCCGGGAAGATCCCACATGCCGCGGAGGAGCTGGGCCCGTGAGCCATGGTCGCTGAGCCTGCGCGTCCGGAGCATGTGCTCCGCAGCGGGAGAGGCCACGGCAGGAAGAGGCCCACGTACCGCCAAAAAAAAAAAAAAAAAGTATGTCCTACAACCATGTTGAACAAATCAAATCCTCCTCTAAATGACAGCCCTTTAAATCCTTAGGACAGTATTCTGCTCCCTCCGAGCATCTGCTTCAGCTCTCTGTTCCTCCTTCTCCATACTGGGGACATCAATCACTACAGAGGGGTGTCGGAGTCGGTGGGCTTTCTGGTGGACACTTGTGATTTGGGGATCTCCAGCACGTACTCCACACTGTCCTATAGCACCCTACATCTCCTCTGGAGAATCTCCCACTGTGTACAGTCTCTGTGGAGGACAGCCCAACTTCCCAGTATGAAAGCAAAAGGTACTAATAGGTCCTCTCTCCGCCTACACTGGCCGAAGCAGAGGAAAGCATGTGACTCAACCCATCAACTCGCCTTTCCTGGGCTTTGCTCTTCAGAGGGCTGCAAGGAAGCTGAGTGCCTAGTGGTTGTATTTATTCTAGCAGTGGTGGGCTATAGTAATTAGACGGCATAGTTCTTAGGTTCCTCCTTCACGTGCATACCTGCTGCCCAGGCCTCCAGACCTCCTTGTTTCTGGCCTATTTGCCAATCCTGGCCTTCCAGCCTCCATCAAGTCTATGAGCCCTAAAGGTGTCCAAATTTTTTTTATTCTTAAGCTAACCAGAGCCAGCTTCTGTAGTTTATGAATGATAACAGCCCTGATTTACATATGAATTGGGGGGAATGTGACAGATTGTATTTTCCCAAGATGCTCTCATCAGTCAATTTCTCCCATCCCACACACTGATCGACAATATAACCTTGCCAATCCTTCCATGGAGTGGTGGGGTCTATGGCCCCTCCTCTTGAATCTGGGCAGGCTTCCACAAATAGAGTATGGCAGATGAGATGCTGTGTGACTTCTAAAACTAGGTCATAAGAAGCCAGGCAGTTTTGGCCTGGTCCCCTTGAGATGCTTGCTCTGGCGAGGAAGTCAGTCCCCGTGTAAGAAGTCCAACTACCCTGATGCAGGACAGGCATATGTAGGCAGTCTGGTTGACAGTCCCAGATGGAGCTCCCGGCCAACAGCCAGCTGAGTAAGAGAGTCATCTTGGACATCCAGCCCAGCAGAGCCTTCAGATGATGACAGCTCCATTCAACAATTGCCTGGGAGACCCCCAGCAGGAACCGCCTAGATGAGCCTTCTCACATTTCTGACCCAAAAAATCATGAGAGAAAAAATTGTTTTGAGCTGCTAAGTTTGGAGATCATTTATTATGCAGCAATAGAGACTAGAAACTCTGGCTTGCTTCCTTGTCTCGCCCCAGAGAAAATTCTTTATTCTCAGCAAGGAGAAAGATAACAGGATAAAAGGCCTCCATTTATTGAGTCCTGCCATAAGACAGATCCTTTTCATAAACCACCTCCTATAACCCTCATGATTCTATGAGCTGGGGAAAAGAGGAAATGGGGGTTCTGAGGGGATAAGAAGGGTTAGTTAAGTGTCAGACTGAAGAGCTGGTATTCTTTTTGCTGGAGCAAAGCACCCGAAAGCAAGACTAAAGGAGCAAGTAAGAAGAAAGTTAAGTTTAGCAACATGATGTCATGGGAATAAAGATTACCGAAGCTGTGTGGTCATTTTTCAGGGATTCAAGGGCCCGTAAGGCTTCACCCCGTGCACCAGCCAGTGACAGGCGGAACATGTAGTCTATTAGGTGGGGCTGAGGAATGAGAGGTCTCACAGACCCTTCCAGTTACAGAAAGTTACAGGGAGTGACCTTCTGTGCCTTCACACTTGTCTGTCCATCACTGCCTTTGGTTCTCAGACAACTCTGTTAAGACCCTTTAGCAGATGGTTAATTTTAAAATGGAAAGAGATGATGCATTAACATTAAGATGGGGGAATGTGAGGCTTAGTAATAACTTGGTGAGTTCCTACTATGAGCTGGGCACTTTATGAACATTATCCCTAACCCTACAATATTGACATCTTATCCTCCATGACAGGTGGAGACTCAATTGCAGGTGATTTAGTTGTTTGTCCCAAACATCACACAATAAGGAAGTGCACGCTAAAGAAGGGTCCCCCTAGGGTGGAGTGCAGGGGAGGAGAAGGTGGCTGACAGGCAGCGAAGCCCTGTTGACACAGAGCCCTGGGCAGAGACACCAGCCTAGGGCCCCTGAGAGCTGTGGGCACAGACAGCAGGACCTGGAGGAAGAGCTAGCAGAATGCGGGGTCCCCAGAGGCCATGGAGTCAAAGATGCTAGAGAAGGGACAATGTCCCCATAAACCTATTGTTGGGCCAGAACCCCCAGGGACCCATGTCTCACATTCATTAACTCCCCAGCTAGAAGAGGCCTGTCTGATCTAACCCCCTCAATTCAGAGATGAGGCAGCTGCAGCCAGAGAGGACTCGCCCAAGGTCCCCCAGCTTGTCAGCAGTAGGGCAGGACAAGAGTCCATATTTCTTACTCCTGGACCAGTGCTCTTTCAGAATCACCTTCCCTTGGTTCTGGAGATCAAAATTGGGCTATAACTAAGGTGACCCTAATTATCATCCAAACCAGAGTGAGAGGGGGCATTATTAATCATTACACCAGGAGAGCAGGTGTAAACAGGACTGCCATGGGCAAATGGGACAAATGATCACTCTACCATGACAGCTGAATACCACCCACTTGCCCCCCAGGAAAGCTTCTTTGCAGCCTTATGGCTGAAGGGACCTGAAAACTCATCATCACCTTCCATACCCAGTGAGGGGCCAGAGGACCAAGCAACCTTGAGGGTTTGGCCTTCCCAGGGATTATCAGGGTGCCCCAGAACTGGCTGCTCCATAACTGGCCTCCCTCCCACTTGGAACTGTGTATGCATAAACAGAGGCCCCATTTGTACTGTCCCCTCCTATCAGAGGGCAAGTGCCTGCCAAGGCCAGCAGAGCTCTGGTTTCGGGTGCTTCCCTCTGGGTGATGCCCACTGAACCAAAGCCCTTCTCACCGCGGAGCTGTGAACATGGGGCCCTCTGGTGGGGCCCAGGGCAGTGGAGAAAGGGTCTCTCCTGGCCTGGTAGCCAGGTCACAGTAGAAACTTTAGGATTGAGGAGCGCACCTGAGTGTCTCCGGCTAGCTGTGCTGTTTCCTTCCCTCTTTCTTACACCTCTGCCTTCTCTCTGATAGTCACAAGCTTCTCAAAGTTTATTGTGCACACGAATGTCTTGTTAAAATGCAGATTCTGGGGGAGTGGTGGTGGGATGAATTGGGAGATTGGGATTGACATATATACACTAATATGTATAAAATAGATAACTAATAAGAACTTGCTGTATTAATAAAATTCAAAAAATAAAAATAAAAAGGGTAATCATAAGCAAAAAAAAAATGCAGATTCTGATTCAACAGGCCTGGAACAGAGCCTGAGTTACTGTTTCGCTAACAAATCCCAGGTGATGCCAATGTTGCTGGTCCAGGAACCACTTGGATTAGCAAGGTCATAGATGTCCTCCTTTCCAGTTCTTTCCCTGCATTCATGGGGCTACTCCTTCTTTAGATATCAGTGCAAATGACCCTCTTCAGAAAGGCCTGCCCTGACTACCACCTAAAATGAGGGCCTTCCTATAATCCTCTCACAGCATCTTGCTCTCTTCCTTCAGAGCAGTAATCAAAATTTGTCATTTGTTTATGTGTTTACTACAGATTGTGGAAGATTGTTACAGCCTGTCCCCAATTGATCATGTCTCTCCATACTCACGTTCTTGGGAAGCCTCTCATCATAATGATTCCAGGCCATGGCCATGTGATTTGCTTAGGCCAATGGCACATTAGCATGATGATGCAATCACAGACTTGAAAAGCACATGTGCATTGGGCTTGCCTTCTTCAAACACTGCTGTCAAGTGAAGAAGCCCAGGCTAGCCTGCTGGAGTACCCTGGCCCAGCCAACCACTACTGCCAGACCTTGGAGTAAGGCCACCCTAGATCAACCAGCCCCAGCTGCCCCACAAGCTGACTGAAGCCACAGGAGTGAGTCCAGAAGAATCATTCAGCTGAGCCCAGCCCACATTGCTGACACACACAGTGGTGAGCAAATAAAAGGGTTGTTGATTTTAAGTCACTGAGTTTGGGAGTGGTTTGTTACACAGCATTAGATAACTGATACACTCATTTAGTGTCTCCATTAGGGCTTGGACTAGGTCTGTTTTGTTTGGTACCTTATTCCCACTGCTTTGATTCATGAATGAATGAACTAACCAGGATCTGTCTGATTCTAAAGCCCATGAGTTTCTGCTCCTCCACTTTGCTCCCAGACAAGGTGCTTATCTTGGGACTAGTGGGGTCAAGGATAGAACATGTAATCTAGCCTAGGCCAATCAATGCTTTCTAGTTCACAGTGATTGATTAAGGGATGTATCCGTGACCTAAGCTAATGCAATCAGACTGAGACTCAGGACGTTTACTGAGGATGCTGGGGAAAACACCTTCTCTACCCCAGTCAATATAAAGGAGAAAATATAGTCAGGGATGATTTTCAAAATCAGAACAAGCCAGTGCAGGAAGCAAGGATTTAAAGGCTCTTGGCTATGCTGGGCTTTAACACTTTAGCTGCATTTTAGGGAGGTCCAGGGTGGCTAGGTGTATTACTCAGGGCTCTCCAGAGGAAAAGAACCAATAGAATACATGAATATAGGAAGAGATTTATTACGAGGAATTGGCTCACATGATTATGGAGGTGGAGAAATCCCATGATCTACCATCTGCAAGCTGGAAAGCCAGAGGTGTAATTCTAGTCTGAGTCCCAAGTACTGAGAACGAGAGAGCCAATACAGTAAATCCCCTACATACGAACCTTCAAGTTGCGAACTTTCAAAGATGCGAACGTGTGTTCGCATGTCCAATCACGTAAGTTAGTTCATATGTCTCTGACATTATCTGTAAAAGTCAGGTACCTAGGCTAACTTTGTTGGATTTACGAACAAATTGGACTTACGAACACGCTCTTGGGATGGAAGTCGTTCATATGTAGGGGACTTACTGTAGTATAAATTCCAGTCCAAGAGCAGGAGAAAACTGATGTCCCAGCTCAAGCAGGCAAGTAGGAAGCAAAAGGGGTGAATTCCTCCTTCCGCCTTCTTTTTGCTCTATTTAGGCCTTCAGTGGATTGGATGACATCCCACCTCCATTGGGTCCACCATTTAAATGCTAATCTCACCTGGAAACACCCATAAATAATGTTTAACCTGGGCACCCCTTGGTCCAGTTAAGTTGAACATAAAATTAACCATCATTGGGCTTCCCTGGTGGCGCAGTGGTTGAGAGTCCGCCTGCCGATGCAGAGGACATGGGTTCGTGCCCCGGTCCGAGAAGATCCCACATGCCACGGAGCGGCTAGGCCCATGAGCCATGGCTGCTGAGCCTGTGTGTCTGGAACCTGTGCTCCGCAACGGGAGAGGCCACAACAGTGAGAGGCCCGCATATTGCAAAAAAAAAAAATTAACCATCACATTAGGGGTTACTCAGATAGCTTGGGATGGTGGCTATTTACCAATGAGCACAGAAATTTTCCAACATTATAACTATTTGTATCAATGTAACAGCACACTGTTACTCTCAGTGCTGTCAGTTCTGAGAGCTGTTTGATCTGTCTGAGCATGGAGCCAACACCCAGGAAGTGATCCTGAGAAATGTAGAGAAAGAAACCAGGCCTGTTCAGAGCACCTAAGTCCTAGGTAAACCCTTGTCTGATGCTAAAACTACTGCTGATCTTTTTGGTCCCAGGAACACAGAAGGTCATTTTGTTTTAGCCAGTAGGGCTGGAGTTTCTATTGCTTGCAACTGTCCGGATCCTAACTGATAGACCTTTTTTCTGGTAATAAACTCTCTTTGAAGGTCAACCAGATGATCCAATCCAGATATTTTAAAATTAACCCAAGTGTAAACCAGACCAACAGGGGATGAATACCACTTCCTGCAGAGTCACCTTTACTCTGCTGTGTTTCGCGGAAAAAAATGCTATGCAAAACTCGGCACCAAGTCTATTGCAAAGCTGGTATTGAAGGGGTGACTCCCTACTTTACACAGGGTCATTCTGGTCTTTTAACTGTGCCTCTCTTAAGCTGTGGATTCATTTTTTACCACATAGATACTATGAAGTATGTAACTAACTAGTTGTCCCTTTTCCCCTTGCCTGACAGGAAACCCAATACACAAGTACTTGTAGCAAAAGTATAGAATTCCATAGTGGATTTTTTTGTTTGCTTGTTTGTTTTTAATCGTAGCCTTGTTCCTCGTTTAATTTTATGTTCTTATCCTTGTTTTCCCCATCAAAGGGAAAACTTTACTTTTTATTTATATAATCTTGCTGCATTTCATGTATCCCTATGTGGAAATAGGAATTATATATCTAAAAAAAATCACTTTGATTTAGGTTTGATTAAGATGAAAAGACACTACAGGGAAGAGTACTGTTATATCAATTACTTTGAAGTTTAGTAAAGGGAAGTGAAAGGGGATGGAAGAATATTTAAATTCCAGGGATATCTAGAGCAAAAGGAATCAAGACACCAGAGAGGTGGGAGAAAGCTCCTATTTACATTTTAACCTCTGTCTCATTTACTCCTGAGCAAACTAATACAGAGTTCCTCTTGAGATGGTTATTTAGTGTTAAGTACAGAGTCTCCACACTGGGGAAGCCCTGGAAACAATGTATTATTCATTTAATATATAAAATATTTGTTGAAGGAACTGGAATTTGCTAACTTAGGCTATAAATGAACTAACTACAAGCCCTTCTGTTAGAAAAATCTCAGACCCCTGGGTGTATCTCCTGCTTTTACTGGCTGTGAAAGTTAAAAAAAAAAAAAAAGTGGCTCTAGCAGATTCAAACTCAAACACAACATAGAGCTTGGGTTCTCCAATAATCTTAAACTGATTTAAGACCTTTCTGACCTAATACAAATAAGTAAAAAACAAACTAAAATTAATTAAATAAGCACTATCCTCAGTTGTCATAGAACATGTTGAACAGTAGAGGGAAATGGGCACTAAAATCATGAAAGGGGAATCCATGAAGTGCTCTAGAAGGAAGTGTTTTCTGGGGGTTGGACAGGACCTGACAGCAAGGGAAGTGAAGAGAAGGGAAAGGAAAAGGGAGTCAGGGAGGATGAGGTTAGAATGTCAGAATTAGGACAGGGAACGGGAACACTCCAGGTGCTAAGTCCAAAACGCAGCAGTCTGCAGGGAGGTGAACCTTCCAAGTGCCACTTGTACAGAGTGATGCCTTTGAAGTAACAGCTAACATGGCCTCTGTTTTCATGTGGGGCCCATCTGAAGCATCCCTGGTATTTGAAGAAAAAGATCTCATAATCCCCTATCTTGCATGTGACTTAAATTGGCTGAGCCTTCTTGCTCCCACCTTAAGATGGGTCTCAATGTGTCACATCCAAAGGAAACACCAATCTTACTTTGAATGTCTTGTTTATGCATTTCCTGGGTTTGGGGTAGGGGACGCAAAGGAGAAATCATCTCTACCAATGTCAGCCAAAATCCTCTTACCCATTTCTACTCCTAGACATCGACTTCTAAAGGCAGCTTCGACTCCTCTGGTTAAGAAAAAACTTTTATTGAAATTGCAAAACTGGTTCTTTTTTGTATGTGCAATTAGAGAAAGCTAGCTTGTTAAAATACATTTTTTCCCCCCCAGAATTCTGACCCTGAGGAGCAAGTCCTACTAGGAGAAGCTGATATTCTCTCCCTGTGCCTTGAGACTCGGGCTCTCAGGAACACTTATCTAGACCGCCTCTGATTCCTGAAACTGAGGGGAAAAAAACAGGGAACGAAGCCTTTTACAATTTTTCTTATTCCAACTGTTATTTATAAATGAGTGAGTTTTATATTGTGATATCTGATTCATGACCAAGTTTAGAAAATGAAGCTAGATCTCTCGTTGTGTCTGTCTGGATATGTGTATGTGTCTCAGTATGTGTCTTTGGATAATATTTCTGAGGTTAATTTGTAAATTATATGGAATTCCTAAAGATCTGATATGTCCTGGTAAAATGTTATCAGTGATAATTCTAATTATTATCTTAAAGTGTTGTATGTCACAACAGTAACCAAGTTACTTTGTCAATTGCATTGTAATCAGATTTTAAATGTGCCTTCTTAAGTCTTTTGTCATTATAGACACTTACAGTTTCACCCTAATACCTTTGCAAAAATGCTTCCTCTTCAATAAGACTTATAGAAAGGACTTTTGGATTAATACAAGTTTCTGACTTTCAGACCATAATGCTGAACTGGGTAAGAAATGGAAGAATCCTAATGAAAAACCTGATGGCTTCATAAAGCTGTTAACAAAAAGGATTAGTTACATAGGACTGAGTGAACTGACAAATGTGGTTATAATTTTTATGGTTTCTATCTGAAAAATTTACTGGTTTAAATCTGTGTTTTCCAGGTGTAAGGAAAATCTTCCCCTCAAACTAATTATGGCTTACAGTAATTTGGTAAATTACTTTTGCAACCAGAATTGAAACATTTATATTTTCTCTCTCTCTGCTCCCTCCCGAGATTGGAAACTCTTAGGTTCCCAGCAGCTTTAGCAGATAAGTTAGGCTGGCTACCTCACTAACAGGGCCCCTGCACTGGACTGGCCTATAGAGAGGACTGCTGACCTCAAACTCACCTTAAAACAACATTCAAACAGGGGAGAAACTACACTTGCACTAGGAAGAGAAGATGACATCAGAAGCAGACAGCCCAAGATCCTGGACCTGACTTGTATGATCATTTATAATGTTTTCTTGACTTCTTAGACCTCTGCATATGAATCAAATGTTTTCCTTTCATGGGTATGATCCTATGCTAGTTTTAAAAATCAGTCCAATTGTTGGGTTTGTGGCCAATTACCTGTGCCTAGTACTTCTGAGTTTCCTTGCTAGATTTCTCCATTCCAAGGCTCTAATTGGTTGGTCCTTAGGAAATTTTTGACAGTGTGGCCACAATATTCTTTAGACTTTATGGAGAAAAAATTAAGTCATGTTCAGACCACTATTGATATGACTAGATGGGATCCCCTCACCTAACCAATTAATAATACCTGTTCTGACCTTGGCCATAAATATGAATTTTCCTCTATTACTCAAGCTCAATCAGAACAACAAGCAAAATTTCAGCCAAGGAATAAAACCTCCCACAATTATGGGACGGATTTATGTAGTTAACACCAGGCTATGGTAATTTAAGTTTAAAGGCTCCTCTATGTTGGGGATAATTAAATCATACTAAGGATAGTCAGTCTAGTAACACTAGGAAACTGGGCTGGGTGCCTTATGGACAGTGCCAATATATAATTTCCCTGAAAGATAAGGATTGATAAGATAAAGATAAGTCAGATGACCTGGGATATATTGGGCCACACCTAATGGAAGTTCTTGGTTTAATTCTTACTTATGAACTTACTAATACTGCTAGTTATATATATTTTTTATATTGCCTGTTTTACAAAATTGTTGTTTCTTACATTACCAAATGTGTGACTGAGCCTCTGATAAAATGATGATATATAATTCCATATGAGATCAATAATTGTAAGAGTGTAACTCTAGATATGGGAAGAAGCAACAAGAGGGAATATTTTCCTGGACCATAAGAGACTAGTAAGACAGGTGGTCCAGAGACTTTCTGCTGCTTGTAAGGCCTAGTCCAATAATAGTACATTGAGTAGCCTATCAGCAAAATCTTCGCCAGACCTGGGAATGAGCATTCCTGGCACCATGGGACAAAATGGTCATGAAATGCCCCCCAAACCATGGTTAAATTTATAACCACGAGGAGGCCCTGTCACCTACAAATTGGCACTTGCCATTGGCACTTGCCATGTGCCTCTACAAAGATTAAATCAGGAGCCGCTGCAGCTGCTGACCTTCAACACCCCCTGAAAGGAGTTTAGGGTGGAGATCAGGAATGAGGCACTCTGTGCTCTGGGAAAAACTGGCAGAACAAGACTTCAGATAGTTAGATCTTTTCAGGAGAAGATTTTATGAGCCCAAACTCTTGTCTCTTCTCATACCCAGAGAAACACTAACATCATTAACAGTGACATCTGCTTTGGCTATTAAGGAGAGAATTACAATTAAAAGTCAAAATGGAGTAGCTGTGGTTCAGACATCCAAGGAAATAACTAGGTGACACTATGGGTGTGATTTTAGACAAGTTCTTGTATTGCCAAGAACTTGAGTTTTCTGAGCTATGTCAGACTTGGGATGCCACCAGCTATTCTCAAAACAATGTCTGCTGGCAGCTGATAACTGCAACCTTATTTTTTAAAGGTCTCCTCTTGTAACTATTACTCCTCCAACTACTTCTAACTGGGTTTGTTACACCTACATCACGGCCATGCCCAGGAATTCTGATTTAATTGGTCTGGAGTACGGCTCAGGCATCCCATTTTCAAAAGCTCCATCCCTGGGACTTCCCTGGTGGTCCAGTGGTTAAGAATCTGCCTTCCGATAGGGACGGTAGCCTTGCCCGGTTACTGCAGCACTAGGGTGTCAGTTGGTCCCTCCCAGAACACTTCAGTTCCGCCCTGCAAGGATATATTTAATAACTGATTGGTGTGTCCCTTTAATACAAGAAAATGGAAACTGAACAGCCAGAGGAAACGCTTCCCAACACCGAAACCAGTGGCGGATTTGATAAACGCCCTGCTAAAGATAGGAAGAGGAACAAGCTTTTAAAAGATCTAGAAACACTGATGAGATGGTTGAATTACTCATTCTGCTGCAGAGCAAGAATGCTGCGGCAGTGATTGGAAAAGGAGGCAAGAATATTAGGGCTCTCTGTACAGACTACAATGCCAGTGTTTCAGCCCCAGACAGCAGTGGCCCCGAGCGCATACTGAACAGTGCTAATATTGAAACAATCGGAGGAATTCTGAAGAAAATCATCCCTACCTTGGAAGAGGGCCTGCAGTTGCCATCACCCACTGCAACCAGCCAGCTCCCGCTCGAATCTGATGCTGTGGAATGCTTAAATTACCAACACTATAAAGGAAGTGACTTTGACTGTGAGTTGAGACTGTTGATTCATCAGAGTCTGGCTGGAGGAATTATTGGCGTCAAAGGTGCTAAAATCAAAGAACTTCGAGAGACCACTCAGACAACAATCAAGCTTTTCCAGGAACGTTGTCCTCAATCCACTGACAGATTCGTTCTTATTGGAGGAAAACCTGATAGGGTTGTAGAGTGCATAAAGATCATCCTTGATCTTATATCAGAGTCTCCCATCAAAGGACATGCTCAGCCTTATGATCCCAAATTTTACGATGAAATCTATGATTATGGTGGTTTTACAATGATGGTCAATGACCGCTGTGGACGTCCCATGGGATTTCCCATGCGGGGAAGAGGTGGTTTTGACAGAATGCCTCCTGGTCGGCGTGGGCGTCCCATGCCTCCATCCAGAAGAGATTGTGATGATAGGAGCCTGTCCAGGACCTCCTCCACCTCCTCCTGGACGAGGGGGCCCGGGTGGTGGCAGAGCTCGGAATCTTCCTCTTCCTCCACCACCACCACCTAGAGGAGAAGATCTAATGGCCTATGACAGAAGAGGGAGACCTGGAGACCGTTATGATGGCATGGTTGGTTTCAGTGCTGATGAAACCTGGGACTCTGCAATAGATGCATGGAGCCCATCAGAGTGGCAGATGGCTTATGAACCACAGGGTGGCTCTGGATGTGATTATTCCTATGCTGGAGGTCGTGGCTCATATGGTGATCTTGGCGGACCTATTATTACTACACAAGTAACTATTCCCAAAGATTTGGCTGGATCGATTATTGGCAAAGGTGGTCAGCAGATGAAACAAATCCGTCATGAGTCAGGAGCTTCAATCAAAATTGATGAGCCTTTAGAAGGGTCCGAAGATCAGGTCATTACGATTACAGGAACACAGGACCAGATACAGAATGCACAGTATTTGCTGCAGAACAGTGTGAAGCAGTATTCTGGAAAATTTTTCTAAGACTAGTGAAGAACTGAAGGAGTCCTGCGTCTTTTTTTTTTTTAAATCTGCTTCCGTTTAAAAAGCCAACATTCCTCTACCTCATAGGTGTTCTGAATTTGAGGTGTAGTGAAGTCTTTGCTGTTCACCAGATGAAATGTTTTAGTTCCTTACAAACAGGGTTGGGGGTTGGGGGAGGGTATGCAAAAACTAACACTGAAATTTTGAAACAGCGGCAGAGTGAATTTTAATTTTTGTTCATTGTTGGTGGTTTAAAAAAAGTCCCCCTGTCTAATTATTGTGAACACTTTGCTTTGTGGTCGCTGTAACATCTGGAGGGGTGGGACAGGGAGGAAAAATAACAATAGTCCATATGTCCCTGGCATCTATTCAGAGCAGTGTGCAGAATGTGATGCTTTTTTGTAAGAAACGTTTTATGATTTTTTAAATAAAGTTAGTGAACCTAAAAAAAAAAAAAAAAAGAATCTGCCTTCCACTGCAGGGGACACGGGTTTGATCCCTGGTTGAGAGACTAAGATCCTACATGCTGGGGCAACTAAACCCATGTGCCACAACTAGAGAGAAGCCTGCGTGCCACAATAAAGATCTCACGTGCCGCAACTAAGACCCGGCGCAGCCAAATAAATAAATAAATATTAAAAAAAAACCCAAAACAAAAAAAACTCCATCTCTGGTTCTAGTGTACTTCCAAAATTGTACCCTGGAATTCCCTCCCCCTTCCTGCTTCAGCCTGAGAGTTCCTCCTCTCTCCCCTAGGTATTAATTTCACCTTGGTTTTCTCTTCCCTCTCTGGGCTGAAAAGTCAGTGAGACTTCTTCCTGAAATAGCAGGAGACAGGTTTGCTCGTATTTCTAGTTAAAGAAAAAAAAATTATATGTATATATACCTGTCACATATCCAACGTTGCAGGGCATGGGATAGATTTAGTCATACACCTCTAGAAGAAAAGGATCTTGGAGAGCATCTGGTCCAGCCACACTCTCTAGTTGAGGAAACTGAGGCCCAGAAAGAGGATGCGACTAGTCCAAGGTCACACAACGAATGAGGCACAGACCCAGAGACAAAACCCTAGTCTTCTGGTTCCAAGCCATGGTCCTTCCCTTCCCCGCCCCACCTTCACTCTGACTCTGTTCCCTGGGGTGGAAAGTAGAAGACTCCAGGGAAGGATCTGGCTCTTTAAAACCATCTTCCATTTCCAGGCAGAAGGGGGCCTGTTCAGTGAGCAAGAGCCAAACCCCCTGGAGGTGACCTTGGGGGAGGGGAGGGTGCTCTCCAGAGAGATTCTGATGGCTCAAGATAAAGGAGATCTGCAGGGGGAGGGGAGCCAGTCAGCTGAGACTATCACGTGGAAAGCAGAAAGCAGTGAGGCCTGCTTCTAACCACCTACTCACCACCCTGGGTAAGAGGCGGGTGGGGAGAGAAGGGGGGGTGGGAGGGAGAGCTGGTGGGGAGGGGAGGAAGAGGCACGGTGCCAGGACTTGCTGATAAAGAGCCCCCTCCCTACTGCAGAGGCCCTGGGCTGACAGAGGCCTGGAATCTGGGTGAGGGTGAGCTAGGTCGGTGCCCCTCTTCACCCACCCCTAACACCTGCAGATCCTTCCCTCCCCTAAAGGGGTGAGTTGAGGGAGGAGATGTGGGCAGGAGGGAACTTGGCCTGGCTGCCAAGTGGCAAGGTTGTGAGAGGGCAGCAGTGCGGTGTCCCGAAAATCACACACAGCATTTGGAATCACGCAGGCGCAGATTCAAATCCCAAATCTGCCACTTCTTTCAACCGCGTGATCCGGAGCAAGTCTCTGAGCTAGGTTCCCTCATAAAATGGGGATAACAATGCCTGGTCCTTGAGAGGATTCTGATACCGTACACGTTCATGTACGGTACAGGTGGGGCTCACAAAATGGAAGGCAGTAGGAGGAAGGGTAGCAGCTGCCTGGGTTCAAATCCCAGCTCCACCCCTTTTCACCTGGCACAGGACTGCCTGGTGCCTATTTCCTCTAATAGAAAGTGGGATGGCTGTAGCATCTACCTGATAGGAGTAAGTGAATTCATAGGCAGATGTGAAAGGCTGAGGACTGGGGGGCCTGGCTCAGTGGGTGCTCCAAAGTGTCAGCTTAATTTTGTCACTGCTGTTGCTCTGTGGTGGGCACAGCCAGCCTGTTGTACCCCTCAGAGACTCTGGACAAGTGCTAAGCCTAGGAGGTTTTCCTATCAATAGAAACATTTATATCACCTGGGAAAAAGGTGTTTGGCCTCAAAATACGAAAGGAAAAGTGCAAAACCAAAAACTAGTGAATGCCTTGTGAAGTGTCTACAAAACACTATTATTTTAACTTCCTTACCTGTCTTTGCAAACATTTAATAACATTTGAAATCCATTTATATGTTAGATGTTTTCATTCTACAAGAATCTAAGTGATGACGACTAAGAATCAGAACCAATCGGAATGTAAGTAACTTGTAAGCAGATAACTTCAAATGCAAAATTGTAAAAATTATTTTCGTAAATCACTGTGATAGAGCTGAAAATGCAAACATTTTCAATCTGTTTCAGAAATATATATAAAGTTTAAGGAAATCAGTAGGAACAATACACTCAAAATTCAGGATGGTAGTTTCCTCTGTAGGGAGGGGAGGGTAGCAGAGAGAGGTACACAGGATATTTCAACTATCCTGGGAACATTTTATTGCTTAAGCTGGTGGTGAGTACCACAGGTTTTTATTATATTATTCTTTATTTTATTTATGAAAAATGTAATAAAATTTTACAATATATTTTTGTAGCAGAAAGAAGAGAAAGAAATGTCCCCACATCATTTCAAATGATTTTAGGGCAAAGTTATATTTAATGTGAAATGTGGAGGCATTTTAATATGCTGTACATAATGTAAGGCAGGGCTAGCAAAAGTGCAAGGCCCTGCCTCTACCAATGGTCCTCCAGGCCCCAGACCTCTTACCTGGGAATCAGGTGCTCACTGTGGACCCTGAAGAACCCAGCAGGGATTCAGTTTCTTTATTAAGCATATATCTGTCTATGAAGTACAGATAAGTATATTTCTCCCTATGTACTAATTAGGGAGGTCAGATACATGGAGCTGTGAGAAAGCCAGAGAGTTGCAGAAAAGTAAGAATCACGTGTAGGACTGGAGGTCTGAGCAGGCCTGGTGGTCCCCCCTACAAGCAGGTCTAAAGTGGATCCATCTGTGTGTGACAAGGTGCTGGCTCAGCCAAATGGCCTGAGAGGACAGCCTCCTTCACTTCTAGGGGGAGGGAGTTTCTGCCTGACCCCTGACAGTTATAGAGAGATGCTGATAGGCATGTAGGGTAAAGAGCAAACTGTGAGACTTCGAGGCCAGGCCTTGATGGACAGGGAGTCAGAGAGGGGAGGAATGCAGAGTGGGGAAGGGACTCAGTGTTGAAAGAGGGAGAGAAGGGGGTTGTTTATTATCTGCGGTGTAAGCTGGACTCCACAGAGGGTCACCAGGCCCCACCCGGAACCCCGCTTGTTGGAGCTCCCAGGAAAAGGAAAAGATCTTAAATAAGAATCTGGGAAAGATGCCAACTGTCCTCTGGGTCATTCCTCTGGGATGGATTTGATCTGGGGCCTTGTTTGCCTTGAGATTAGGAGCCAGGATCCAAGGAAGAGGTTAGCCAGCACCTGTTCCCCTTTGGTTATCCTGGATGTGAAAAAGCAAGGTACGTTGGTCTCTGTTCCAGCTCCTGACACAGGGCAACCTGAGTGTAAAACAAACAAACAAACAAAAAACACCCTTGTAAAAAAGTGATAAGAGCATTAGGAGCATCTTTTGTTCTAATATTTGGTGTTTGACCTGGTCCCTGACACAGGGCTCCTAAATCCCTTGGAATTTTCTAGGTGATAGGAGTGTCTTTTGTTCTAGTGAGGTGACTCTGGGTGGGCTCTTGATGGGGGCTGGTCACCAGAGAGATCAAGCCATGATTAGAAGCTTGGAATTTTCAGCCATGGTCCGCATTCTCTAGAGAGGGGAGAGGGGCTGGAAAGGGAGTCAATAATTGATCATGCCCATGTGAGGAAGCGTCCATCGAATCCCAGTAGTGTGGGGTTTAGGGAGCTTGCAGGTTGGTAAACACATCCATGTACTGGGAGGCTGACATGCTCCAGCTCCACAGGGAGGGAAAATCCTGTGCTCCAGGGAACTCTACTTAATGCTCTGTAGTGACCTAAATGGGAAGGAAATCCAAAAAAGAGTGGATATATGTATACATATAGCTGATTCACTTTGCTATACAGCAGAAATTAACACAACATTGTAAAGCAACTATACTCCAATAAAAATTAAAACAACAACAACAACACAAAAAACCCAAAGAAAATCCTGTGCTCAGGACCCTTCCAGGCCTCGCCCTGTGTATCTCTTCATCTGGCTGTTTATCTGCATCCTTCATCATAGCCTTTAATAAACTGGGAAACGTTAAGTGTTTCCCTGAGTTCTGTGAGCTGCTCTAGCAAGTAATCAGATCCAAGGGGGAGGAGGTTGTGGGAACTTTTGATTTGTAGCCAAGTTGGACAGAAGTTGTGCATAACTTGGGGACCTACTATGTGCCATTGGCATCTGAAGTGGGGGGCCAGTCTCATGGGACTGAGCCCTTAACCTATGGGATCTGACACTCTCTCCAGGTAGATAGTGTCAGAATTGAGTTAAATTGTAAGACACCCAGCTGGTGTCACAGAGAATTGCTTGTTGGGGGAAAAAACCCACACAACTGGTGTCAGAAGTATTCTGAGTGTGGTAGTGGTGTGAAAGGAAAGGAGGAACACAGGAGGTGGACTGAGGTTTTCTCTATTTAAAAGGTTTCCCACAAAACTCTTGTAATCAATCAGCAATGGGAAAGAGGGCTAGTGGTGCAGGCTAAAGGCTGGACTCTGGTGCAGGCTGAAGGCTGGACTCCAGCGCAGCCTCAAATGGGGCAGGAAGCCCAGAGCCTTGGCTAATGACAGGCCACCAGTAAATTAAACCCTGTGGGAATTGTCTTGATTCATGGCACATACAGTCCCTGTCGTCACGGGTCTAAAGGCCACTGGAGAGAGAAGGTCAGCAAATAGACAACAAAGAATATAAATACACCGATTACCTTAATTTACTGAAAAGCTATAGGAAACATCATTCTTAGTGGGGAAAATAGGAAGCATCCTTTTTAAAATCCAGATGAGGACAAGGCCCTCTATCATCCTTTCTATTTAGCATTATTCCAGAGGTCACAGTCAGGTCATAAAACGAATGGAAGGATAAGGATTGGAGAGGAGGAAATAAAACTATCCTTGCAAATTATGCAATTGTCTGCATGGAAAGCCAAAAGATGAATCTACAAACAAGTTGTTAGAAATAATAAGAGAATTTAGCAAGATGGCTGACTACAAGATCAATAATAAATACATTGTACATTATAATAATAATGGCTAACTTTTATTGAATTAACTATTTCCGGGTGCCACATGCTTTATATTTACTCTGCGCTAAGTGCTTTCTATGGACTGGCTTGAGTCCTTAGAACAACCCTCACTTTAAGAATGAAGAAACTGAGGGTCAGAGAGGTCAAGTGAATTTATCATAGCAACACAGCTGTTGTGGGGTGGAGGCTGGACCAACTCTTGAACTCTCCCTTAACCACGACCACTACCCTACATACTCAAGTGTGCAAATCTCTGACGTCCAGGGTGGGACTCAAGATCTAGGGCCCTTCTCCCATTCTCCATACATCATGAAAATTTTCATGTGTGAACAGAGAGGAAGAGAGAGAGGTGGAAAGCCCCAGTAAGAACTGAAATTGAATTCCCCTCCAGCCTATTGGAGTCAGACTTAAGTTGATTTAAAGAAAATAAGGAAGTGTGGTGTTTCTTGCACACCTGTGTTGTAGCTCAAAGTCTCGCATGCAATTCACCTCTTACCTTATTTAATTCTCAAAAGATCTGTGCCTCCATTTTACCAATGAGGAAAGTGAAGCTCCTAGAAATTCAGAGACTTGTTCAAATTCACAGAGCTGGGAAGTGGCACAGCCAGCATTCAATCCTGAGCATGCCCTCCTAACCTCACGGCTCTCTAGACTTTTCCAAGGAACTAGAGGGAAAGGCAGGCAGGTGCACAGCATCCCTAAAGCATGTGAGACATGAGTGTGGGGAAGACAGGCTGGGAAGGGAGCAGTTAGTTAAGGAGGGGCAGAGACAGCTTCCTGGAAAAGGTGGCCTTCAAGCTGAGTTTTCAGCAAGGAGCAGGAATGAGTAAGGGAAAAAGGATGGGGAAGAAAGGTACAAAGTCCCAGAGAAGAGAGTAAAACGGCAGATTCTGTCAACAGCTAAGAGTTCAGATAAGAGAAGAACTGACTGAGGATGAGCCTTTTATAGTCACCAGTAACCACTGACACAACCGACCAGTAAGACCCCTTGGAGGGACTTCCCTGGTGGTTTAGTGGTTAAGACTCCATGCTCCCAATGCTGGGGGCATGAGTTCAATCCCTGGGCAGCAAGATCCTGCATGCTGCATGGCGAGGCCAAAAAAAAAGACCCCTTGGAGAGCAGCAGCACAGTGCGGACCTTGCCCGGCATTGCCCCTCTAGGCAGTGCAAGTGGATGGCGGGAGCTTGGCCTGGTGTCAGCTCTCAGCAGTCCCAATTCTTCAGGTTCCCCTCCCTTCCCTTCAATTCTCAGGGCTGCCTGGCCCTGGCTCTCTCCTGAAGAGAAAAAGTTTGCTAACCCCTGATTTAAACCATTTACTGTTGAAAAAATTTGTTTTGAATTATGGAAAATTTCAAACATTAAATATAAAGGAAAGAATTGTATAATAACCAGCTATATTCTTGTGACCTAAATTCAATCATTTTAACATCTTGTCATACTTGTTTCACTTATATGTGTTTGTTGAACTATCTTAAAATAAATAACAGACATCATGATACTTCAATATTAAATACTTCAGCATGTATCTCTTTTTTAAAAAAGCATTCTCCTAAATAACTCAATATCATTATCACACCCACGAAAAATAACAGTAATCCCTTAATCCTGGCTAATACCGAGTGCATTAAAATTTCTCCAATTGACTCTAAAATACTTTTTTTTTTTTTTTTTTTTTGCGGTACGCGGGCCTCTCACTGCTGTGGCCTCTCCCGCTGCGGAGCACAGGCTCCGGACGCGCAGGCCCAGCGGCCATGGCCCACGGGCCCAGCCGCTCCGCGGCATGTGGGATCCTCCCGGACCGGGTCACGAACCCATGTCCCCTGCATCGGCAGGGGGACTCCCAACCACTGCGCCACCAGGGAAGCCCTAAAATACTTTTTATAGCTACATTTTCAAACCGGGATCCAGTCAAGGAACACACAATACATTTGGTTATTTTATCTCTTATCTTTAATCTAGGATTGTTCCTCCCCTCCCTCACCTCGCTTCTTTTTTTTTTTTACATTGATTTTTGATGAAACCAAAGAATGATCTTGTAGTATGTTCCACATTCTGGATTTGTCTATTTCTTCATGGTCATCCACTGAATATTTTATTTCAATTATTATACATTGATTTGGTTCTTTTTCAAATCTGCTTCATCAGTCTTTATAGTGATCTCTACGGTGGTGGAAATCCTATATAATAGTATTGTGATGTTCAGTGATGTCATACTGGTAGCCTGAAATCAGCCATGGTGGGAGTATTTACACCTGAAAATAAGCAAATGCTACAAATGAAGGCTTGGTTTAATGTTTTATTGTCTAACCTTAAGAAACTGATGGAAAATGTTAATAATTTAAACTTAAAAGTGTGTTGTGTCTGTAGCCATTACATTGAGAATAGCACAGAAAAACTGAGGAAATATTCTTCCACTATTCAAAATTATTATCTGATTTAGCAAAAAAGTAGCTTACAATACTGACTAACAAAGGAAGTGCCAGTGTATATCTTTGTTGTTTCATCTTATCTTCCTCCTTAACATAAATAAAAGTGTTAGCCAACATTCACTTTAGAACTGCAGTGAATTGCAACCATAGGTTGGCTATGGATACAAGAGTTTGGCAAAAATCATCAAGTGTTTTGTGTGAATCAGTTTTCTATATAGAATTTACAATAAGGAGTATTGTATATTTTATTATTATTTGTAAATTGGTTCCATACATCCTTTATGTCAGTAAAATTTATGTACATATATCTGCATGCATTTTTCCCATATCACTGGATGGAACCTGAGATTTGTCTTTGATCTCTCACCTGGGGCAGCCATCAAAGTACAAGCTCACAGTATCCAGTGTCCAGCAGAAAGCCTGAGAGTAGCAGCTGGCCTTGGAGCTCCTTTACCCCCAGTTTTGAGATCTGTGCATTACTCATTTTTGTATCAGTTCAGTGATATATTTTAAAAGATATTTTGGGGACTTCCCTGGTGGTCCAGTGGTTGAGAATCTGCCTGCCAATGCAGGGGACACGGGTTCAAGCCCTGGTCTGGGAAGATCCCACATGCCACGGAGCAACTAGGCCCACGAGCCACAACTACTGAGCCTGCGCATCTGGAGCTTGTGCTCCGCAACAAGAGAGGCCGCGACAGTAAGAGGCCCGCGCACCGCAATGAAGAGTGGCCCCCACTCGCCACAACTAGAGAAAGCCCTTGCACAGAAACGAAGACCCAACACAGCCAAAAATAAATAAATAAATATTTTTTAAAAAGGCAGATGCTTGCTTTAAAAATAAATAAATAAATGACCGAAGAGAAAAAAAATTAAAAAAAAAAAGAAGAAAGGTGAAATAAAACCATTTCAAACAAATAAAAACAGAGTGTGCTGACAAAAAAAATTCACTAAAGGAAACTTAAAGAATGTACTTCAGATATCCTGGATAGAAGAACTGAAATAAAATTTAAAAAAGGAATGGTGAGCAAAGATGTTAACAAATATGTATATAAAAATATTAACTACTGTGAGATTTGTATGTGTGTGACAAGGGAAACAGGCTACAGTGCTGGATGAGAATACCAAATAAATTAAGAGAGTGTGATTGGAATGAAAGAATTCTAAGATCCTTATGTATTTGGAAAGAATGCACAGATACTGATTGAACTTTAGACTTTACTATGTTAGGTATGCATGTTAAAGAAAATGCCACAGGGACTTCCCTGGTGGCGCAGTGGATAAGACTCTGTGCTCCTAATGCGGAGGGCCTGGATGCGATCCCTGGTCAGGGAACTACATCCCACATGCATGCCGCAACTAAGAGTTTGCATGCCACAACTAAGGAGCCTGTGTGCTGCAACTAAGTAGCCAGCAAGCCGCAACTAAGGAGTCCTGGAGCCACAACAAAGGAGACTACTTGCTGCAACTAAGACATGATGCAACAAAATAAATAAATATTAAAAAGAGAAAAGAAAATGCTACAAGCAGAAAATAGAATAGTGGTTTCCAGGGGCTGGGAGAGAGGAAAATGGAGATAATAATGTATCCATTATTATTTAATGGGTACAGAGTTTCACTTTGGGAAGATGAAGTTCTGAAGATAGATGGTGGTAATGGTTGCACAGCAGCTTGAGTGCACTTAACACCACTGAATTGTACACTTAAAAATGGTTAAAATGTTAAATGTAAATTTAACGTTATGTATATTTCACCACAGTGAAAAGAAGAAAGAAGCAGCTAGGATAATCACCAAAAGAACAGACATAAAGCACGTAAGTTGCAAACAAGTAGGAGGGTGGGAACAATGGAATGAAAAAATCTTTAAAAATCAGAAGAAAACAAAGAAAGGAGGTAAAGCTCAGAGGCAGGCACAACTCAATACTGTATTGTTTAAGAAACATGTATAAGTGGTTCAAATATACAGAACATCAGGGGAATGGATAAACCAGAATCAGGATAATGAGGAGGAGGAGGTGTGGAATCAAGGAGGGACACACAGTGGCTTCTAAGGCATTGGTCAAATGTTATTTTTTAGCTGGGTGATGAGTATATAGATATTCATTCTATTATTTTTCTTTAAAATAGTTCAATTTTAATAATATTTTGTATGTATAAAATATTTTATCATTATAATTACAATTATAACTTTTTTCAAGAAAGAAGGAAAAGGTAGTTGTAAAGGCAGATTAAAAATGGGACTCTGCAAAGGACTGGGGGTGAGCCATCCTGGGCGCCCTGCTTCAGCATCAAGTTCTGCAACTGGAGGACAATTTAAATGCAGCCTACTTTGCTGTCCTGTCCCCTTTGGTTCTCCATAGATGGGGACAGTGTCTTCTCTACTCTCTGACCCTACAGTTCCTTCCCTGTAGTTTAGGTGGGGCCATTGCACACCCCCCCGCCACTAGTTTGTTTTGTCTCCCTCTCCCATTTTTCATTTGTCTTTTATGATTCCCAACAGCAGGCCAACATCCTGCAAGTGTTTGTTCAAGGTCAGTTCTGTCTGGTGACCTCTGCCTTCCCTTGGTCTTTAGTGGTTTCCCAGTCTCTTGTGGGATTAGGAAAGAGTTAGGCAGCTCAGACTCTCTCCATCTGTCCTGTATTCTTTGCGTGCAGTGTAACTCTGGTGTGTGGATATGGACAATAGGGAAGAAAATATATCTAATAATTACAATGAACATTCATTTAATCTGTATAAGCACTCTGCATGCATTATCTCATTTAACCCTCATAGCAACTCCATGAGCTGAGTAGTAGTATTATTCCTAATTTACAGATAAGGACACTAAGACTCAAAGAGGTTAAGTGAGGCTGCACATGTGGTCAGAGGAGAGCTAAGCAGTCTTACCAATACGTCAGGCTCCTCTGGCTCCTCATGTGTGCTTGTCCAGGGAACTGAACACACAGAGAGCCACTGAAAACCCTTGAGGATCATAAGAAGAGACCCCTCATGTTCACAGAAAGCCTAGAGAAATGGCCTCATCCTCCAGACATTCTCAGAGTAAACAGCCCTCCCAGAAATTAGGGTACAATTCTACAAATGCAATTCCCACTCTGCTTCTTACCCTTATGAGTAAATAGCAGAGAGTATGTGAAGGAGATGATATGACTTTGGGCAAGTCACTTAACCTCTCTGTGCCTCGTTTATTTATTTATTTTAATATTTAAAAAATTTATTTATTTTTATTTATTATTTTTTTTTTTGGCTGTGCTGGGTCTTCGTTGCTGCGTGTGGGCTTTCTCTAGTTGCGGTGAGCAGGGGCTACCCTTCATTGTGGTGCACAGGCTTCTCATTGCAGTGGCTTCTCTTGTTGCGGAGCACGGGCTCTAGGCATGTGGGCTTCAGTAGTTGTGGCACGCGGGCTCAGTAGTTGTGGCACATGGGCTTAGTTGTTCTGTGGCATGTGGGGTCTTCCCAGACCAGCGCTTGAACCCATGTCCCCTGCATTGTCAGGCGGATTCTTAACCACTGCACCACCAGGGAAGCCCCTATTTATTTCTTTTAATATTTATTTATTTATTTAGACCGTGCTGGGTCTTAGTTGTGGCACACGGGATCTTCGTTGTGGCATGCGGGATCTTTAGTTGCGGCAGGCGGGATCTTTTAGTTGTGGCATGCATACGGGATCTAGTTCCCTGACCAGGGATCCAGGTCGCCTGCATTGGGAGCGCAGAGTCTTACCCACTGGACCACCAGGGAAGTCCCTGTGCCTCATTTAAATGGAGATTATAATGGTGCTTACCTCACAGAGTTATGAAAATGAAATGTTAATATATATGTGGTTCTTAGGACAGTGCTTGGCACAGAGTAAGCACTAACTGTTGGCTATTATTACATTATTATTATCTGCAGCCCAAGTCATCCAGTGACTCCTCCTGAGTTTCGGTATGGCTGGGTGGTAGATTGTCTCCACGTGTGTCTTGGAGTTAAGTTCCCGCTTCCAGTCCCAGAGTAAGGCAGGAAGGTGGGCAGACCCAGGTGGTTACCGAAGAGGTTGGTCTGGGTGAGCTGAAATTGCAGTGACGTTAGCAGGTGGTGAAAATCTCCCCCTTTCACTCATTGTGTGCTATGAGGGCACGCATGGGTGGATGGCTGGGGCCCAGGATGTGTGTGGGTTTCATTCCCACAGTGGTTTCAGGAGAGTTGAGTCAGAGAGCATTTTTTAAATATGGCTGCTATAAATGATTTGACTAATTGATCTGGATAATTCTACATACTCTTTCTCAATATTCTGAATTTATGGCTGTGGTTTTCTTTTCTTTTTCTTCTCTCTCTCTTTTCCCCCATATCCACTGAACTTGGCCTCTGGGGATTATGGGGATCGCAGGATCATAGTGTGATCAAGGGATCAAGGTGATACTAACCATTGAGCTCTGGGATCATCCGAAAGAAGTATTCATCCTAGAAGATCCTTAAATGTCAAACTGGCCCAAGGGAAAATCTGCTAGGCTGGCTTGACAAGTTTAGTTCTCATTTCTCTGATCTGATTAGTGAGACTAACTCTTTCAAGGCAAGAAACATGAAGTTAGTTGCCAAGGTAGACAGGACAATGCTCTTTTTGGAGACTTCAACAACACACAGTGACTCCCTCACTCAGCACCTCTCTTGCTGATGCCTCCCCAGCACCCTGGGGCTTCACATCTCATTGGGGGGATGACTCCCAAAATGACCCAGGGTTTGGGGAAGTAGAGGGCTTGGGTGAAAAGGGCTCTGACTTCATCCCAGGCAACGTTATCTCCTTCCGTCTTCAGTCACAGGCCTGAAAGAGAGAAAGTGGCAAATCACTCTGGATTCTTGGTTGCAAACGATAGAACCCAATCTGGCGAGCTTAAGCAGAAAAGGCTTAAGGTACTTCTAAGAGTCTCTTTGAGGGCATGAAGCCAGGCTTGGCAGCTGTGACAAGGCAGAGCTGCTGTAAAGAGACACAACTGCTGCCCTGACTGAGTGTGGACCAGGTGCGACCCCTGGCAAGACTGATGCTGGGCTCACACTCCGCTACTGCTACCTCTGGCAGCTGGGCACTTCCGCCCGCCTCCACCCTCGCCAAACTGGGTGGGGCTCAATTCCCAAATCCAGGCTCTGAGGTTGCATCTGATTGGTGGACATCAGGTCACATGTCTGGGCCCTAACTGCAAAGGAAGCTGGGAAAGTGCATTTCGGGTTTCTGCTTTACCAGATGCGCAGAGTAAAACGGTTGAGGACATCCTAAAGGAGATTGGTTGGGGGCGCCAAGAGGAATGACCGATGTTAACATATAATCAACAACTTAAAAATCACGTGACTAAGACCCCCTCAGAACCAACCATACTACCTTGACAGAGACCTTTGGGCCGTGACCTGCTGCGTGGGTGTAAACCCACCCTACACGCCCTCAAGTTCTTACTCTGCCCCTGGGAGTCTACAGCATAAGTGTGGACCCTCCTCCTCATCAGGGGCCTTCATTCCCTATGTATCCCAGAAGCATTGGTTTAATTGTTGCTTTTGTTTGGGCCTTTTTAGGCAAACTCAAATGACTTCAAGTGCTAGGCAGGTAAATAAGTGGGTGAAGTGAGCAGAGGGGAGGGCATACTTGGGACAGGAGAGGAACCTAAAGAACAGCCACTGCTCAGGGCCAGATGTTTCCATCTGGAAATATGGACCCTGTGGCCCAGATACTGTGAAGTTTCCAGAGAAGCCAGAAATTTGGATTTCTTTACATGAAATCTCCAGATTTTTTAAATGTTTGATTAAATACTCTTGATTAAAATTTTTTTATTGTGAAAAACTTCAAATATACAGAAAGAGTGATGGTATAATAATCATCCACATCCAAATTCACTCATCACTCAGATTTAGTGCTTTTGACGTTTTGTCATATTTGTTTCATCTATTTTTTTCTGCTTAAGTATTTTAAAGTAACAAAATCAAAAAAGCTAATAAAATATTTTCATCCTTAAATACTTCAATAGGTTTCTGTTTAAAACATATTTTCCTGAATAGCTGCACTAATACTTAAGAAAATGAACAAATACCTTGTCGTTACTCAAATTTCTTTTACTCCCCCAAAATGACTTCTTTAGATGGGTTGTTCAAACCAGAATCCAATAGAGGACCAAGAATTGGATTTGGTTGTTACATGTCTTAAGTATCTTTAATCTAGAAGAAACACTGGTCTGTTCTGTTATTTTTGTGTGTTTCTACTGACAGTGATATGAAGAAGCCACACCAGCGTCTTGTTGACTGTCCTGTCTAGATATGTGTTGTTTCCTTGTGATGTCACTTCAATTGTTCCTTTATTCCCTGCATTTTCTGAAAACTGGAAGTTAAAGGTTTGATTAAATTTGGCAAGAATATATCCAGGTGTTGCTGACTCTGCCTAATTCATCACGCCAGAAAGCATGGGATGATGTCCTACTAGTAGTGATGCTAGATGAAGAACTAGGTTAAGATGATCCCTCCCATTGTAACTTTATATTTTCTTCTTTAGACTGATCATTTCCCCCAAGAAAGCGTTTACCTAAGGATTTTAGCATCCATTGACGTTCCTTGCCTGAATCAATTTTTTCATTAGGGATTGCAAAAGAGTGTTTTTCTGATGCTATAATTTCTTTGACATTTATTAGCTGGCATTCTTCTGTAAATAAAAACTTTCGTAATTAGCTGGGACTATTCGCTTATCCTGAAATGGGAACTATTGGTTCCTACCGGAAGGCATTGTCAGGAACCACATCACAGGCTTCCAAGAGGTTATCTCTGGGTGATTATTTCAGTTTATTCAATTTGTTTATCTAAATTTTCTATGATAAGTGAGTATCACTTTTTTTTTTAAGTTTAATTTTTTTAATTAATTAATTTATTTATTTATTTTGGGCTACATTGGGTCTTCGTTGCTGCGCGTGGGCTTTCTCTAGTTGCGGCGAGCGGGGGCTACTCTTCGTTGTGGTGCTCAGACTTCTCATTGAGGTAGCTTCTCTTGTTGCAGAGCACGGGCTCTAGGCGCACACGCTTCAGTAGTTGTGACATGCTGGCTCAGTAGTTGTGGCTTGCAGGCTCTAGAGCACATGGCCTTAGTTGCTCCGAGGCATGTGGGATCTTCCCTGACCAGAACTCGAACCCATGTGCTCTGCATTGGCAGGCAGATTCTTAACCACTGTTCCACCAGGGAAGTCCCGAGCATCACATTTTTTTAAAATTAATTAATTAATTATATTTATTTATTTATTTTTGTCCGTGTTGGGTCTTCGTTGCTGCGTGCAGGCTTTCTCTAGTTGCGGTGAGCAGGGGCTACTCTTTGTTGCGGTGCACAGGCTTCTCATTGTGGTGGCTTCTCTTGTTGCGAAGCATGGGCTCTTGGTGTGTGGGCTTCAGTAGTTGTGGCATGCGGTCTCAGTAGTTGTGGCTCATGGACTCTAGGGCGGAGGCTCAGTAATTGTGGCGCACGGGCTTAGTTGCTCCACGGCACATGCGATCTTCCCAGACCAGAGCTTGAACCCGCGTCCCCTGCATTGGCAGGCAGATTCTTAACCACTGCGCCACCAGGGAAGTCCCTGAGTATCACTTTTTAATAAGAAATAATATTTAAGAAATGAAATCAGGATAAACACACAAGCATACTCAAAGAGTAGCCATACTAGGTAAGCAAACAAGAACCGGGCTGACCCAGGACCACGCCTTTAAGGTCAGAGATGCTTAGACAAGAGAACACCAGCCTTGTAGGTGCCTGCAGGGATGTTACACATCTACTCATCAACTCTGACTCTCACAGTATTCACTGTCATCCTCACCACTCACAGTTACCACACTAATCACAGGGTGGGGAGGGGCAGGATGGGGCGACCAGGACAGGATGCCACAGGCCCTTAGCTGAAAGAGTCAAGTCATCTTTTTCTTTGTCTTTGAGAGCATTTTGATTGTCTGGCCCTTCCCAGCCAGCCGTATCCCAGTCCACCCCTGCCAGTTCTGGCAAAAACAACACAGGCTGGTGCCCTTGCTGTCAGGTCAACTGAGCAGTCACCCAACCTGGTAGTCAAAGCCAGCAGGCCACGGGGCAGGATGGTGCCCCAGAGACATGTGGTTTTCAGCATGTAAGTCTGGTACATCTTTTGTTAAATTTATCCTTAAGTATTTTCTGTTTTTGTTGTTGTTTTGCTGTAAATTGGTTTGCTTTTCCAATTTCACTTTTCAGTTATCGACTGCTAAAAAAATATGAAATGCTTCACAAATTTGCACATCATCCTTGTACAAGGACCAGGTTAATCTTTTGTGTCATTCCAGTGATGTTATATGTGTTTTAAGTAAAAATGTAATAAGATCCACTCTTGTGAATTTTTAAGTAAAAATACACTCCAGGCAGGTAAATCCCTTCTCTCCCGAGGCCTCCTGTGCTCCTAGACACTGCCACAGACCCCTACCGGGGGCATATGGGACCTCTGCCCGGAGAGTATACCTTCTGCTGCATCGTTAGCTGGCTCTTTCAGCCTGGATGCAGTCTGCGTTCTCCACTGCAAACTTCACACACTCATAACAGCTAAGATTCTGTAAAATGGTTCAGCAGTCCTAAAGCAGGGTGCAAAAATGCCAGGGGCTGGCTTACTGGCTCGGTCCTCACATGCACCCCCAAATTTTACTGGAGAGGAGAGAGATAATCCCATCTCATGGACCTAAGGACAGCCAGAAAGGGTGAGAAGGGAGGCACATCTGACAGGCTTTTAAGAACTCATTTCTAACCCCCTCGGTGGGTCATTTTGAGCCTTAAGGGGAAGACTATGCCTTCCCCAGAAGCCTGCAGGTGCTTCTGGAAGCCTCTTTTCAGCCTCAGATGAGACTGTCTGATGATGCGCTTTCTGGTCTGGTGTGCTCTCTAAGCTAACCACCATTAAATATCCTTTTTTCTTTTTTTAAACTGTAGTAAGATACACATAACATAAAATTTACCATTTTAGGACTTCCCTGGTGGTCCAGTGGTTAAGAATCTGCCTGCTAGCGCAAGGGACACAGGTTCAATCCCTGGTCCGGGAAGATCCCACATGCTGCGAAGCAACTAAGCCCATGTGCCACAACTAATGAGCCTGCACTCTAGAGCACTCGTGCCACAACTACTGAAGCCTGCGTGCCTAGAGCCCGTGCTCCGCAACAAGAGAAGCCACCGCAGTGAGAAATCTGTGCACTGCAACGAAGAGTAGCCCCCGCTCACTGCAACTAGAGAAAGCCCGCAGGCAGCAATGAAGACCCAAAGCAGCCAAAAATAAATAATAAATAAATTTGTTAAGAAAAAAAAAAGAATGAATTAGGGAATTCCCTGGTGGTCCAGTGGTTAAGACTTTGTGCTTCCAACGCAGGGGCATGGGTTCCATCCCTGGTCAGGGAAGTAAGATCCCACATGCCGTGTGGGCAAAAAAAAAAAAAAAAAAGAAAAAGGAAAAGAATGAATTAAAAGCAGGTTCCCCAGTCCTCCACACCCAAACCACTTGGCTGCCCCAAGATGAATGATGTGATAGAAATCTTTCTTTCCTTGTGGCTTCTATTAGCTGGTCCAGGCCTCACTGGCTTAGCCCAGCTTGGGGCTGTGAAACTGCAGGTCTACTCGCCTAAGTGGAAGTGTGGGTAGATTCCTATGGGGAGGGGCCCTCCAGATCAGCTCCAGCCCTCCCCTCTGCTCTGGCCATGGCTCCATTAGAGAGGCTGCAGTCCTGCCCACCCCCTAAATTGTCTGGGGTCTGCATTACTTCCCAACATTCCACCCCAGACCCCATGGCTTCCCTGAGCCAGGGAAGGATGGGCAGGATGCCATCCAAGGCCCTCCAAGAGTAGGGAGGGGAATTATGAGCTCCTTCCTCAAAAGTGAAACTATCCCGCCTTGGGCAGAGCCTGAGGCTGACGGTCAGTCATCAGGGTGAGAACTGCCCCAGTCCGTGTGCAGACTCAGGATCTTTGCAGCGTAACTGGCTTCAAAGAAGGAGTTTAGTCTTAGAAGGAGTTTCAGCCTTGCTCAGTGGCTCCAGAGCCCCCCATCTGCTTTAGTCGCATCTCTTGACAGGCTTCCGTGAGGAGCCTGGGCTGCCTCCCCAGGGGACCTTCCTTTTGTCCTTGGGTTCTCACAAAAGTGAATGGACCCAGTGTTCCAGACCATTTCCATAGGACCCAAGGTGAGCTGTTCTGGGCTCTGTGCGGTCCTGATAAGGCAGGCCTGGGACATGCCTCATTGGCTTCATCCACGGCTTGGCTCTCTTTGCCAGAAAAGGGAGGGCCAGTCCCACAGGGTTCTGAGATTGTACTGGCCCTCAGTCATGGTTTGCCCAGGGACTACTGCTGGGTGGGAGTGGAGGTGGGGTTGGAGCAAGACAGTAGGGGTCCCAGGCCTCAGGCTAGCAGGGGTCAAGAGAGATGATGGGGCAGAGGTGAGGCAAGCACCACCCAGCCTTATACCTACACTTCTGCACCCCACTCCACCCTCCACCATGCTGAACCGCAACACTGCCCCTACAGTAAGTACAGGGACCACTCAATCAGCTGTGTGATGTCCAGCAACATCCTTAAGCTTTCTGAGCTGTAAAAATGGGGATTCTAGAAAATACCCAGAAGGGTTTTTGGAAGGTTAAATATGAATGTTCCTTGTGTAATGCCAGACACTCAGAAAGTGTGCAATACACATCATTTTCCTCTCTGCTTTCTTCTCTATAACAGTTTTATGCACATTGCTTTGGTTTTATCAGGGAAGCTAGGCAGGCTGGCAGATCCCAGAAGAGGTGGGGAAGCCACCGTCTTCTCTTTGTACCCAGAAATACTGCCACCAATGGATGGCTTCCTCCAGAGGCCACCAGCTAACCCTGGAGTACTGACACCCTGGGCGGAACCAACGGCTGGGTAAATGGCTGCTGTGGAGGAGAAACAATGTCCTCAAAGACCCACCCTTTACCCAGACCCACCAAGGACACCTATTCTTCATGTCACTGCCAGTAAAAATTCCCATCTTGAGACTCAATCCAGTTCAGTTAGAATCTGTGGAGGTGGGACCAGCTTTGGGTATTGTTTAAAAGTCCCCAGGTGCTTCTAATGTGTAACCAGGGTTAAGAACTACTGGTCTAGTCCAACCTCCCCATTGTAGAGATAAAAACACACAGGGGGAAATAAAAACAATCTCAGAAAGGTTAAAAGAAATAAATATTTAAAGTGACAGGGAGAATTTAGTGCAAAATAGGTGCCCCAAAGAGGGAAGCTATTATTATTTCATTATTTCTATTATTGCTCTAGACAGGGCTGGCTTCAGGGACAGGCGACTTGCACAGCCACACAGGCCCTCAGGCTTGGCTTAACGCTCTGCTGTTGCTGTTTTGAAATTTTTAATTTTTTTTAACAAGGTGGTCCCACATTTTTCACTTTGCACTGGCCCTGGCCCAATATCATACAGCTCTTGAAAGCAGAATGGATCATCACCCCTCTAAAGAAAGATGAGGAACACACTCAGAGCTCAGAGGCTTGCTGGGTGTGGGGCTGACCTGGGTTCATTGCCCAAGGAGGTTCCTTCTCCTGTTCATTCCATCACAGGGAGAAGGCTGCCCTTGCATCTCTTGGAAGAAGCAGTGTAAGAGCTTCAGAGCTCCCTCTCACTATCTGTGAGAGGCCCTCTGAGCCTCAGTTTCTTCATCTGTAAAATGGAGGAAATAATGCCTGTGAATTATTGTGAGGAGTGTCCAGAAGCATGACTGTCCCTCTAGATGCTGGAAATATGTGACTTCCCATCCCTTTATTGGGAAGAGAGGGACCCATGTGCTCCCAGTACAGCCTTGTCAAGTCCTTTTTTTCCCCCCTGGGAGGCCCATCATTAAGTTCCCAGACTTCAGCTTTTCTCATACAAACTAAGAGGAAGTAGTTCTGGGGAAAGGTTTCGTTCTGGAGCAGGGTGTGTATGCTTCAGAGCCCTTAGTGAAGTGTTGCTGCTACTGCCCTCTGGTGGTAATATATCTGTATCTGCCCAAATTCCTAACATCCTTCCGGGAAATATAAAAATGCTTGATAACACACTACAATTCAATTAAAAAAATAATTTATTGCTACTCTGCTAGACACTAGGGATGCAAAGATGAATAAAACACAGTTCTTGCCCTCATAGTTTAGAATGTGAAACAAACTCCTAAAGAGATAGCTTGAATTATAGTGCAGTGTGATATTTTAATAAAAACAATGACTCCCGACTTCTGGTTCCAAACAAAATGGAGTAGACATATTTATTCCTAGCCTTCCCACTAGTAAAAGCTAAATATCCCCTGGACATTCCACATAAACAAACAGAAGAAGACTCTGAGAGGGTGAGAGAAGAGGCAGACTGGCTAGGGCTCTCTTGAGACCCAAGAAATGATATGGCAGTGAGTACCCTGGCTTTCCTTTTTGCCTTTTATATCTAACTGGATACTGGAGAAGCTGGCAACCTAATACATCAAGGAGGCAGGCAAAAAACAACAAAACAACAACAAAGCCTGCTCTCTCTAGTCAAAAGACGAGGAAAGAGGGCTTCCCTGGTGGCGCAGTGGTTAAGAATCCGCCTGCCGATGCAGGAGATACGGGTTCGAGCCCTGGTCTGGGAAGATCCCATGTGCTGTGGAGCAGCTAAGTACCACAACTACTGAGCCTGCGCTCTAGAGCCTGCGAGCCACAACTACTGAGCCCTTGAGCCACAACTACTGAGCCCTTGAGCCACAACTACTGAAGCCCGCGTGACTAGAGCCCGTGCTCCGCAACAAGAGAAGCCACCGCAATGAGAAGCCCGCGCACCACAACGAAGAGTAGCCGCCACTCGCCGCAACTAGAGAAAGCCTGCGTGCAGCAGTGAAGACCCAATGCAGCCAAAAATAAATAAATAACTAAATACATTAAAAAATAATAATAAAAAAATAAAATGAACTGCTTAAAAAAAAAAGAATGAAACAGAGGCTATCACTACAAACACTGCAGACATCATAAAGATAATAAGAGGATACCGCAAGCAACTCTACCCACATAAATTTGATAAGTTAGACAAAATGGACCAATTTCTTGGGAAACACAAACTACTATAAATCACCCAACATAAAATATATCATTTGAATAGCCCAGTAACTAATAAAGAAGTAGAATTTGTAATTAATAAACTTCCCAAACTCATTTTGTAATATTTAGTTGTGATAAAAATACAAAATATAAAATTTATCCTCCTAATCCTTTTTAAATGTACAGTTCAGTAGTGTTAACTGTATTCACATTGTTGTATAACAACTGCCCAACTCATTTTATGAAGCCAGTGTTCCATGATACCAAAACCAGACAAAGTTAATGTAAGAAAATAAAGCTATAGACCAGAATTCTTTGTGAATATAGATGCAAAAACCTTCACAAAATATTAACAAGGAGAATTCATCTATACATAAAGATAATTATATACTATGACCAAGTGGTATTTATTCCTGATACCCAAGGCTGGTTCGATATTAAAAAATCAGTCAAGGGACTTCCCTGGTAATCCAGTGGTTAAGGCTCTGCGCTCCCAACGCAGGGGACAGGGATTTGATCCCTGGTCAGGGAACTAGGATCTTGCATGCCGCATGGCATGGCCAAATAAAATTTAAAAAAAGAAAAATCATTCAATGTAATCTACCATGTATACATACAAAAGTCTCATGATCATATCAATAGAAGCAGCAGAAGAATTTGACAAAATTTAACACCCATTTCTGATAAAAACTCCCATAAAACTAAAAATAAAGGGGAAATTTCTCAACTTGGCAGAGAACATCTACAAAACAGCTAACAACATACTTAATGGTAAAAGGTTAAATGCTTTCCTCCTAAGATCAAAAACAAAGCCAGGGGCTTCCCTGGTGGCGCAGTGGTTGAGAGTCCGCCTGCCGATGCAGGGGACACGGGTTCGTGCTGTGGTCCGGGAAGATCCCACATTGCTGCGGAGCGGTTAGGCCTGTGAGCCATGGCCGCTGAGACTGCGCGTCCGGAGCCTGTGCTCCTCAACGGGAGAGGCCACAACAGTGAGAGGACCGTGTACCGAAAAAGAAAGCCAGTATGTCTGCTTTCATCACTTTTACTAAGCCAGCTCAATTAGGCTACAAAAGGAAATAAAAGGCATATAGCTTGGAAAGGAAGTTGTAAAACTGCCCCTATTTGCAGATGGCTTTATGGGTTACCTAGAAAATCCCAAGGAATCTACAAGAAAAACAAAAAACCCCCAAAACTCTCATAGAACTAACACATGAATTTAGTGAGGTTGCAGGATACAAGATCAACATGAAAAAATGGATTGTTTTTCTATATGCTAGCAATGAATACTTGGAAACTGAAGTTAAAAATACAATACCATGTGCAATTGCTCAAAAAAAAAAAAGACTTTAGGTATAAACCTAGCAAAACACATATAGGACTTGTATGTTGAAAACTACAAAACAAGTTTTCTTTTTAACCAAAAAAATCAAAGATCTAAATAAATGAAGAGACATTACCATGTTCACATATGTATTGGAAGACTCATAGTAAAGATGTCAATTTTCCCCAAATTGATCTATAAGTTTAAAGCAATTCCAGCAAGATTATTTCTAGATATAGGTAGGCTTTTTCTAAAATTTATATGGAAAGGCAAAAGGAACTAGGAGAGCTAAAACACTAGGAGAGCTGTCACATTATCTTACTATAGACAGAGGTTGTCTCCTCCCACTTTAGGCCGATACTCAATGCCTGCATTAAATTCTTCATGCTTTAGGGACTTCCCTGGTGGTCCAGTGGTTAAGAATCCACCTTCCAATGTAGGGGATGTGGTTCGATCCCTGGTCGGGGAACTAATATCCCCCATGCCGAGAGGCAACTATGCCTGTGCCCTGCAACTACTGAGCCCACACGCTCTAGAGCCTGTGCTCCACAGCTAGAGAGAAGCCCGAGCGCTGCAACGAAAGATTCCCACGTGCCGCAACTAAGACGTGATGCAGCCAAAAATAAATAAATAAATAAATGTTTAAAAAATAAAATAAATTCTTCCTGCTTTAAATAGCTAGAATGGTTTCTGAGTCCTGCACTGAACCCTCAGCCCTTTTTTTCCAGGCAATTCTCATCATCTTGATTTTAACCACTTACAGCTCTGTATATCCCCTAAGCTGACCCCATCTCCCACCCTTCCTTGATCTCCCTACAGTGTCTTCTGGAATGGTAGTGTACCAGGAACAAACTCCCCTATGTCCTCAGCCCTTCACCTTCCTGCTCTACTGGAAACTTGGCTAATGCCTGCGGATATTACTTCCAGTGTAGTTTCCCCAAGTAAGGGCTGTTTTCCCTTTCACACCCCTTATTCCACCTGGCCTGCAGGTGGCAGTAGCTATCCTCCTTTCCCCTTCTCCATAAAACCCCAGCCTCTTTGACATTAGACTATACCCTGCCTCCTTGTCACAGTCATCTGTAGATCTCTTCCTCTTCACTGAACATTTTGGCCACTGGCTCACTGTCTCTCTCCACCACTGCTCCTGTCATCATTCTTTTTTTTGTTTGTTTTTGTTGTTGTTGTTTTCTTTTTTTTTTTTTTGCGGTGCGCGGGCCTCTCACTGTTGTGGCCTCTCCCGCTGCGGAGCACAAGCTCTGGTCGCGCAGGCTCCTGGGCCCAGCCGCTCCGTGGCATGTGGGACCTTCCCAGCGGGGGCACAAACCCGTGTCCCCTGCATCGGCAGGCGGACTCTCAACCACTGTGCCACCAGGGAAGCCCTGTCATCATTCTTGGTAACTTCAGCATCTGTGAAAATGATCCATCCAACACTAGACCTCTCGGTCAATCATAACAATCTCCCCGAATTCCCCAGCCTCCCTTGCAGCTAGAGGTAGTGCTATGTGACCCATTGAGACTTAAGTCTAAATCTGACGGTGGGGTGGTTTCTGTGAAAGCTTTGCTTTCCTGCCGTGAGATCTGCTCTTTTCTTCCTAACTTGAATATGAATGGGGTGTATGCAGCCTTCTTGTGATTATGAGCATGTGGAAAAGGCAGGAGGATGGCACACTTGTTGGTCCTGACATCATTCAACCAAGGAACTCACACCAGAAGCCACTTACCTCCAATCTTCTTGTTATGTAAAGGGAAAAAAAGCTGTTTTTTAAGCCATTGTGGTCAAATTTTCTGCCCTTGCAGCTGAAATAATTTATAATCAGTAAACATCTCCCTGGCGCACATCCTCAAATCCCTCACCTTCCTCTTTCACCTATTGTTCTTGTCCAGCATCACCAAATCCTGGGGTGTCTAAGGCGGCAAGTCATTCCCAATATCCATTCTCCCCTTTTCCCTTAGTAATAGAACCGCAAAGTTGTCACAGAGCCCATGGTCACCCAGAAAAAGGGAGGAGCCCATCTTTCTCACCCACCCAGACATCAGGCTACTGCACTACTGCAATCCTCTCCCTCCCCAACCCTTTTCTGTATCATCAGATTTTCAGTCCTTTTTTTTTTGGCCATGCTGCGCTGCTTGCAGAATATTCCCTGACCAGGGATTGAACCCACGCCCTCAGCAGTGAAAGTGCCAAGTCCTAGCCACTGGACCACCAGGGAATTCCCCTTCACTCACTTTTTTTTTTTTTTGTGGTACGCGGGCCTCTCACTGTTGTGGCCTCTCCCGTTGCGGAGCACAGGCTCTGGACACGCAGGCTCAGCAGCCATGGCTCATGGGCCCAGCCGCTCCGCGGCATGTGGGATCCTCCCGGACCCGGGCACGAACCCGCGTCCCCTGCATCGGCAGGCGGACTCTCAACCACTGCGCCACCAGGGAAGGGGAGGGGAGCCCCCACTCACTTCCTGATCATTCCCAACCACATACATTGTAATGTCTCCTACCTTAAAAATACACACACACACACACACACACACACACACACACACACACACACACACACACACACACACACACACACACATGCTTTCCCTGGCTACCACCTCATTTCTCTGCTCTCCTTTATGAAAAATCTGTTGGCCGGTGAGAGCAGTGAGGTAGGTGTCATGGTCAGTGGGTGTGTGACAGAACTTGCAGAATGGGAGAGAATGGTTTGAAAGTAACCACCAGAGGCAGTAGTGGAGCATTCTTTTGAGAAATACTGCATTGCCAACACTCCTGATGGCAGACAGGATGGATGATAGTTTATGAAAACAGATGGGCCCTGGAGAATGAATTGAAAAATGATTGACTGGGATTCTGAAGAAGTTTTAGGAATACTTTAACCAATTAATTTTGCTTATATTCTTGTTTTCTTTCTTTCATATGTACAAGAGTGATAAATGATTTTTTTTAAATTATGTCTACATAAATCTAAAGGAGTTCTTTCATATATAAACCCCCCAAATTTGAAGTGATTAGAAAACATTGGGTTATTATAATTGGCTGAATTTTTCTTTTAGTGTGACATAAAATAATAAAATCTCACTACCTATATTATCCTACAGTTGATAAACAATAAAAACTCAGATAAATGTTTACCTGCTCTATGAAACTTCTGCAAAATACTGTCTAGTACACAGTGAACACTCAATAAACTAGCTCTCACTATGACGATATCTTCCAGTGGGGGTGGGAGTGTAGTTTTCTAGTATCTAACTGGACAGACCAGTGCCTTAACCTTTTCTCTGGTAAGATTTTAAAAAAATTAAGGACGTGTATATCTCTATTTTTCGTCATGATTTTGCATTTGGCTCCAATTTTGGAGCACTTTAGTCCAAATATTCCACCACTGTCCACAGTGATGTGGAACATTTCCTCTGCTGTTTATTTCACAGTATAGAAATAAGCATTTAGCAAGTTGCTGTTTTGATTGATATGTGACCTCTTTAAAATAGGAATCATTTTACTTTTGTCACTACAAGAAAGACGCTCAGCTGCTGAGTTTTCACTTAAATTAGTTAAGCAGTATGGCAAGGACGTTTTTTACTTTTATTTTAAATAAAATGTCTTTTATTTTAATTAAAGAGACTTTGAATGTGTTTGGGCCACAAGCTCACCCCCCTCTATTTCCCATTTATCACTAATGCCCACCATGTCTCATTTCCTTTACCTGTCTGGTGCCTAAAGGCATCCAAATTTTCCAGCAATGATAAAATGCTTCTCTCACACTCTCATCCTTCCCAACCTGGTGTGAGGGTGGCATATCTGGAAACCCCAGCTCACTGTGATGGTTTCTTTTTGGATGGTTTCTTCTTTTGGAAATACTAAACATTCAGTTTAGCGTTGTACTGTCTCTTAAGCATTCTGTGTATTTTTGTTTTTAATTCCTCCTAGGGAAAAATATTATTCTTCCTTTACATCCATTCCTCACTTCCACTAACAGTAGGCAGATAGGCAATAACTTTTCGTTAACTAAATAAAAGGGTAGAAGACAGGGAGCGAAAGAAAAACAAATATTAAATAAACAAACAATCTTTAAGGGAGATTGTTGAATGGAGAGGGAAGAAGAAATGTGGATTAAATAGCCAGATCCTATCACTGTTTTCAGTGAAAACCTAACCAATCAACCTTACTCTTAAAAGTATACTAAGTCCCTCCTTATGAAGCTGGTTTTTCAATCTAGGTTGCAAGCATTGCACCCTGGGAACCTGCTTTTGGGAATCTGAATTTGATTCCATTTGTGGTTCTGCTGTGTATAAAATCATGGCAGAGATTCTTCAATTGCTCTGAGGTTCAGTTTCCTCTATTTATAAAAGCATGAGTTTAATAACTCTTTAGAAGTTTACTTTGGCGAATAGGGAGCAAAATCCTGTCCCAGGGCCTTTGCATTTGCTGTTCCCTCTTCCTGAAACCCTCTTCTCCCAAATGTCCACGGTGCCTCTCTCCCTATCCTGCATACTCCTACCTACTTCATATTCTTTTTTCCACTTAATTCTTCTCCAAAGATTTTATCACCACCTAACATATTATATCTTTTACTTATTTGTTTGGCTCCCCTTATTGGAATGTAAGCTTCCCAGAGGAAGTATAGTTAGCTCTTTTGTTCCCTGTAATGACTATTTGTTGAATGATGAACAACACAATGGGTGTGTACAGTTTTAGTAAGCACCTGACACATTAAGACTAAAAAATGTTTGTGACTCTAAAATGACAGTCGGTGGATCAGGAAAAGTCCATGAATAAAATAAACTGACAATCTACGAAGTATCATTGGTGGTCTTTCTTGAAACAATTGGTTCAGAGAATCTAAGGATTGGAAGGATATTTAAAGGTAGGCCAGTCCTAGCTAGAGAGAGTTTAAATTCTCCTCTGCTGTTAGAACCAGTAATAGGGATTTCTCCCATCTAGAGTCACAACCTTCTCTACAGTTGAGGATTCTTCTATTTGCAACAAAAAGATCCTTTTCATTAAGAATACTCCCCCCCTCCTCGAATGTAAAAGTAAAATAAAAATATAGAACTTTAGAAAATTAAAAGAAAAAAAAACTTTTAAAAATCACCATCTCGTTACCCAGATACAATTAAAAACAACTTTCAGTACACAGTATTATCTTAACAGTTTAAAAATATACACATAGGCAGACAGAAAATTTGGGGATCTCATTGCATGTGCGGTTCTGCAGTATTTTCCATCTAACATTACATATAAAAACATTACTTTAAAAAGCTGCACGATGTTCCCCTTGGGGGTGCACCATACCTTATTTAATCATTCCCAAGCTGTTTCCTTTTTTTCTCAAATTAAACTTTTATCCTGATCTTCGATTACCTTCTTCAAGAGAAACGCTTAGAAATTACTAGGGCAAAGGAAGTGAACTTTTAATTTTTAATATTTTTTTCTTAAATTACAGAAAATTTAAGTCTTCCCCATCAGATCCCGCTCCATAGAAAGTCTAGGGTGGCTTTAAACCAGTTTGATTCAAACCATCCCAAATTCTCTTCCCCTACTATTTTCAGATCTTAGTAAACCTCTCCTCGTACCATCGCACGGCCCCAGTCCTCCTTCGTAAAAGAGAAACTTAAAGCCACAGGCCCCCAGCACCGCCTCTTTAAATTTTAAAACGAAGGCCCAGGCCAATGAACGTTAAGTTTCTCTCGGAACACAGCGTCCCGCCCGCCGTCCCGCAGTCCACCAATCAAGCAGGGCTCTTCTCCATCACCCTTCCAATCAGAGCCAAGGATGAAAGTTGCTCACGTCACTTACGTAAGGCAAGCGACCAATGGGAGCTGAGTTTGGGGGTTAGCTCCGCCAATGCCAGCAGCCCTTGGAGAGCGCGGGAGGCTTTCGACCAGGGTTCCTGAGAGAAGCAGAGAATGGCGCTGGTTCTTTGAAGCGAGGGTCTAGGAGAGAGCGGCGCCGGCCCCGGCTCTAACCCTGAGGCGGCTGCGCGGCCGACATGGCCTGCTGTCACAACGTAATGCTGCTGCTGGACACCGCGGGAGGCGCCGCTGGTGAGAGCCCAGTCCGGCGGGTCGCCCTGCGCCTCCTCACCTACCTGAGTTGCAGGTTCGGCCTGGCCAGGGTCCGCTGGGCCTTCAGGTTCTTTGACTCTCAGGGTGCGCGGAGCCGGCCTTCCCGCGTGTCTGACTTCCGCGAGCTGGGGGTCCGCTCCTGGGAGGACTTTGAGGAGGAGCTGGAGGCCAGGCTCGGGGATGGCGCCCACGGCGCCCACCTGCCGGGCCCGGCGCCCAGGGCCACCCACACGCACAGTGCCCTTATGGAGACGCTGCTAGACTATCAGTGGGACCGGCCCGAGATCACATCGCCCACGAAGTCGATTCTGCGTAGCAGCGGGAGGAGACTGCTGGACGTGGAGGGCGAGGCCAAGGAGGCCCAGTGTGCGCTCGGCGGCTTTGTGAACGCCGTCTTCCTCCTAGCCCCCTGTCCGCATTCGCAGAGGGAGCTGCTGCAGTTCATGTCCGGGTGCGAGGCCCAGGCCCAGCGCCTGCCGCCTACTCCTAAGCAGGTGATGGACAAGTTGCTGCCCAAGAGAGTCCAGGAAGTCATGATAACCCGAAAAATCACCTTGTACTGGGTGGATACCACCGAGTGGCCTAAGGTAAGATTACACAGCGAACTCAGATTTTAGTACGTGGTGCTGGTGCTGATGAACCAGAACTTGACAGCATCTGCAGAGCAGCCCGTGGACCCAGAATGAGACTAACATGACCAACAGGTGTCCCTTCAGAAGGAAAGTTCTGGGGTCACAAAGAGGGACATTCATCACAACGGGATAGGTAGGTCCTCGGTACCTGAGTCAACGCGTTTGAGGTCCTTCACAATTTGGGCCCTATCTGTCTTCCCAGACTTAATCTTTCCTACACACGACCCTTATTCCATACTGTTGAAACAGTTTAATTGGCCAACAGGCCTTGACGGCTTGTTTTGTCTTAGCAGTGAAACGCCGCTGCTCTCTCTTCTGTGCCAGTTTAAATCACACTCATTCTTTAGGGCCTTTGCCCACATGGCAACTACTCAATCTCAACTTCTGAATTTCCAAACACTTTTGTGGCACTTACCCTTTCTCCATTATATGTTCCAGTCGTGCAATCCCTCACCTTCCATCTAGCCTAGAAATAACCTAAGAGGCAGGCACACACATCTCTGTATCTCCTGCAGATGT
This sequence comes from Lagenorhynchus albirostris, assembly GCF_949774975.1. Lineage (NCBI taxonomy): Eukaryota > Metazoa > Chordata > Mammalia > Artiodactyla > Delphinidae > Lagenorhynchus > Lagenorhynchus albirostris. Next base: position 164,536,977 of record NC_083095.1, on the reverse strand, counting down.
GTTGTTGCTTGTTACAGGTGTTCAGAAAATATTTGTTGACCAAATGAACAAATTCTTATGTACTTACAGTCCTAAATGGCTAATTTGGACTTTCGTTGAGGCAGTGGAGCTCCTGCTCCAGTGATAAGTATAAATTTCTACCTCCATCATTTTCTTTCTGTCACTTCACTTTGTCAATAAATAACTTCATTTGAGGAGCCACTACATTGAGTACCGACTACATTGTTTTAGCTGCTGGGGATGCGGTGGTCAGCAAAGTGGAGTTTACCTTCTGGGGGAAGATATATTAGACAGGTATGGTTAACAGATTAAACAGATAAACAAGTGATAGGATTTCAAATAATGCTCTCAAGAAAATAAAGCTGAGTAAGGGGCTGACGGTGGGGCAGAGGAAGTAGAAGCAGGAGACAGTTGTAAATAGGGTCGTAGTCAGGGAAGGCCTTTTTGAACAGAGAACTGAATGGTGAAGGAGGAGGATAGTGAAGGTTGGGCAAGAACTTTCCAGGCAAAGAGAAGAGCCAGTGTAAAGATTTGAGCTGGAAATGAGCCTAGTTTGTTTCACAAACAAAAAGGCAAGGAATGCTGAAAACTAGTAGGCAAGGACAAGCACAGTAGGAGAGGAAGTTAGAAGGTAGCAGAGGCATATCTGTAGGGCCAAGGTAATAAATTCGGATTTTGTTCTAATAGTTGGGAAAGTGGCTTAACCAGGTGAAAGATGTGATTGCATCTGTTGGAAACATATGTCACTAAAGTAGGGGTGGGTTAAATTGCAAGGTTGCAAATGGGAAATGAGCAGATACTTAACACAAGTAGTGATATAGTGGGTTAAAATTTCCAAATTGCTTTCACATGCAAAGCCCAAGGAAGACTTAGCAAATGCAATGTAAGGCAGCAGTGGCTGGTCAAAAGAAAAGGAAAAGGCAAAAGTGTTTAAGGGAATGGTAAACATTGACGGAGAAAATGGAATCCTAAAACTTAGTTTGTTTAAGGCAGCAAATCAGGTGTTGGACACAACACATAAGGGCTCGATTTGGGATAGTTCATATTAAATCACATCAAAGACTTTATGCTGGAATTGTATTTTATCAAATATTGGCTAGAAATAAGTCTTAGCAGATTGGGCTTGGAGATTCTTTTTTTCTTTTCTGAATGGCATTAAAATAAGTAGGTTGACAGGATCTTTTTAAAGATTCTTCCAGTTCACACATCCCATCATCTATGGAGATGGGTCTTCTCTGAGGCTTCTTACATCTATTATGTTGTTTCCCATAAGAAAAAGCCCATCAGATAATCTTAAGCTTTTCTGGAATTTTTTTTTCTGGTGTAGATCTGTCTTTTCCTGTTCAAAAGCCTCTGCCTAGCCGCACTGTGGAGGCAAAAGGGAGACTTAGGTTCTGTCCTTGGGGAGCTCTCACTATGAGGTAGAGAGAAGAGAAGAGAAATTCCAGGGTCTGCCATGTGGAGCTTACAGTCTGGGAAGTAAAACTGGGAGAAACAGACTCAGGGAGGAGGGAATCCAAGCACACATAACTCTTGCAAAGATATAGGATAGAAGGGAGCATAAGAGACCTCTCTCACATTTTCCACTTTATGCTAACCCTGATTTACTCAACAGATACCTGTTGTTGAACAAACTGCGAGGTATGCTGAGTACTGGGTGCACCATTAGTGAGCCAGATGGATGTGGTCCCTGCTGTCTTGGAGCTTATAGTCTTGTGGACGTTTATAAATCCCTAAATTTGAAACTACCACTAGGACTTGTCTGTTACTTAGCCCATAATGTACATAAAAAAGAAAAATGTAGCCATAATCTATATACTGGTTGTGGGTTTTTTTTTTATCATGTTCATATATTTTTAATCAAAGCTTATGTCCTTTTCAACTCCTTTTAAAGTTTTACTTTTCATTTGCCAAGCAGTTTTTTTTTCCTGGCTGGTCCTCTGACTGAAATAATTTCAACAATTTTTTTGTTTCCCTTTGGCAGAAAATCCTAATCAGGATCTATGATAGTTGAACTGGCTTACCATTCTCCCCCTTGGCAGTGAGCACAGGTGTGGATATATGGGTGGTAACATCAAATACTAATTGATTAATCTATCACAGCATTTTCCAAACTGATAGGCATAACCAAAACAAAAGTTTGGCAGTACATTACTTATCTTTACTACATGTGATAGTTTCTGTTGTGCTCTGATATTTTCTTTCCTGGTTTTTTTCTTTAACACTGATCTTAAACCATTCAGTTGATTCATCATAGGGTCCATCCAAGTTCATCAGGATCACCATCCTCATTTTAAAAGCACTACCCAAGAGAGTCGTGGGTTCTTAGACTGGACTATCATTGCCTTGCTGTGAACTTGGGCACCCTTTGAACTTCAATATAATAGAAAGTTTGGAGAGGACCTAGAAGACCCTTCTAGTTCTAATTTTTCACATTCACATAGCAATTTGTGGTTCACAGTTGTCAACTCACTTGTGGAGTAGGCAAAGCAGCACGATCAATGTATTCTAGGGTAGGTGCGCCTTTATGTTCCCATAGTACCTGCATATTGTCATGGTACATTGTGATTCTGAGCCAAATATTTCGTGCTATTACTTTTTTACTCACCCCACCCTTGACTTTAAGATCATAGAAGACAGGGACTATGTCTTTCTAGTTCATGGTATTATCATCCTGAGTCCTTGGACTCTTTAATCAATAGAAATTGATAAGAGGCCAGATGAGAAATTCAGGCAAGGCTTTACTGGGACTCGTGCTGCACAAGGGAGTAAGAACAAGAAACAGGGGCCCTTCCTACTCCCCAGAGAAGGGCAGGGGCCTGATTCCTTAAATGGGGGTGTAGTAGGAGCAGATTGGTGGGCTGGGCAGGAGGCGTAGCTTAGGTGATCTGTGCACCCCCTTGGTGCTGTGTGCAGGGATCATGCTCAGTACCCTGCTTTTGCTCTCAGCACCTCAGAAATGGCAGTTGATTTGTGGCCTTTTTGTATCCTATTGTTCATAATTGCCCTGACTGCATGCAGTTATTTTTAGTCCCTTATAGTTTCTTTGTATTCGTTTGTTCAGGTGCAAGCACTCCAATAAAGGGTCCCATGTCCCAGCCTATCTCAATGGCACATAAAGGTTGCTCAATAAAAGTTTGCTGAAAGAAGGTTGGATGAAGAGTCAGCTATGTGTGAAGGAGTGAGGAATGGCTTTTACAGAGACAGCAGGGTTTGAGCTAGGTAATGAAGTATAATAAGCATCCAGTTGGTGAAGATGGAAAGGGAATACACAGCAAACAGAACTAGCAAAAACATGGAAGCATTGTAAAATGTGGCATGTTCAGGAAACAGCAAATGGTTCGGTGTGCCTGGAAGGTAGGGATGGGTGAGGGAAGGATAATGTGTTTGGAAATATTGTTTAGAGCTGGGTTGTAAAGGGCTTTATGGCTATACTGTAGGGCAGTGGGAAGCCCTTCAGAGTTTTTACAGAAGTAGCATGATTGGATATGTAGTTTCGAAGAATACTTCTTAAAACAAAGGAAAGATTGGAGGCAGAGCACAGACTCTGTAAGCTTCAGTAAGAGTCCAGGGTTTAGTGAAAACACTGAAGATAGAACTGAGAAGACCTGTTTGGTCTCCACACAGACCCGTGGATGTGGGCAGGGTGGGTGAGTCTCTGGTGATCACCTTCTAAGGGAGGTGCTCCTGCCTCTCTCCTGTGACACTTGGCCGCTGTTGTGTTGTGGAGGACGATTTTTTTTTATTAATGTGTAATGACTTTGTATTCCTTCTAACGTTTTATGATTTATCCCTCGTGAGTTGCATCACTTCTGTTCCTTGACAGAAGATAGAATTGAAGTGCTATTTTCACTAAATAGGTGCTTTCTTGAAGGCATATTATATAGCAGTTATTCAAGGCATATTATATAGCAGTTATGCAAGTAATGGGATGCTGGCCATTATTTGTGTTTGGTTCAACAAATACATTAATTGTGTAATTTGATCCTTTAATGTACATATCAACTTTACTTTCTCCTGATTTCCCTTAGCTTTATGAATGCCTAACTTACAATAACCCAAGATTCTTTGTAATTTTTATTTTAGTTGTGGGAATCTCCGGACCACCTTGGGTACTGGACAGTATGTGAACTGCTCCACCATGTAGGAGGCACTGTCTTGCCATTTGAAACTTTCAGCCAGGATTTTACTAAAGCTGGGGAAACACTGCTTGGTAGTGAAAGAAAGCTGTCAAGGGAACCTCACCTCTCTTCATGGATTTCAACTCTGCCAACTGATTCCACTTTAAACTGTTTGCTCTATAATTCTCCTGAGTATGAAGCCTCATTTCCACGGGTGGAAGGAACATTATTTTTCCCTGTTGAAGGTAAGCAAATAATACTTGGGGCCGGGGGCGGGGGAGGAGTGGTGATGGGGTGGTTGGTCTGGGTTTCATTCATTTCTGCAAGTCAGGCCCATGAATTCTTTAGAATTTAGAATTTCCAGCAACCTAGGCATTCCATTAACGCTTGTCATTGAAAGATATCTAAGCAAAATCAGAGATACCACAGGAAAGGACTAAAGTTTGGTACAACTGTAAGCCCATGTAAAAAGGACAAGTGAATGTTTTTAAAGAGTTTCCCAACTTTTTGCAAAGAAGGATAATATTGTTCAGGTGCCCAAGCAAATGGGTAGTAAGGTTTCACTGCTTCATAAAAGAGATTGATAAATTGAAGATCATAGAAAATCAGTGATTGACTCAGAGAAGAAATAACAAATTAGTCAGTTGAAGCAGAAAATGGTGCCTGGTACCAGGAAGAGCCAGCATGTCGGAATCTTCATAAATTTGCTTTATCATATGATTTGCTATATAGTGAATCTAATTTCTGAATCATTATGTAGTCACATAAATAATACCATATAGAGATATGTACATAAAACTATATTATACACTATGGGCAATTTAAGGAAATTTCAAGAGTAGTTTTGAAACTTTCAGCCAGGATTTTACTAAAGCTGGGGAAACACTGCTTGGTAGTGAAAGAAAGATGTTAAGGGAACCTCATCTCTCTTCATGGAAAGCAGTTTTGTCTTACATGGTCTTTAGAATTTAAACTCGTAAGATAGGATGCACTGTATTTTATGGATTTAAGAAGCAGTGGGTTTTATGTGTGTTTGTACTGCTAGAATACTTATTTCTAAGTCATAATTGAGAAGTTCTGATATCAAGTCACACCATTGTAATTCCAGTCAAATACAGCTTTTCCTATAAAACTGAATGAACTTAACTATGATAGCAGTAGAATGAGGGTTGAAGGGTGAACTAAGTGACAATACTAGTACCTCGGCTGGCAATCTAATTTTTTTTTCTTACTATTAAATCTCTTATTAGGAGCTACTTCTTATATTAGAATTTCAATATTCTTTATTTCTAACAGGCAAAGAGATTCAAGATCAAGAAACATGGACAGTTACTCTAGAGCCCTTGGCCATACATCAGAGACATTTTCAGAAACCAGTCAGAATTTTTCTAAAAGGCACAGTGACCCAGTGGTCCCTCCCAACAAGCTGCACTTTGGGCACTGATAGCTGGATGCTACAAAGTCCAGAGGATAACAAATCAACTCAAAGGATGTTATTTCAGCAGCTGGTAAACAGGCTGACTGCTGAAGAATTACATCTGGTAGGTATCTTCCACGTGGCAAGTTATTCTGGTCTAATAACACACTGGTAAAGTGAAATAAGTGCATTTATGAAATGCCAAGGAGTGCCCTACATAATACAGTCTCAGTGAAACAGATGATATTTTTGCAAGTCTTATAGCATCGTGACAATGCTCATTAGTGAAGAAACAGCTTATAAAAATTGCATGTACCTTGAATCCAATTAAACCAAATTATATTCACATAGGGAAGAGGCAGTGAGCCAAATGGAATGATCATATTAGGGCAGTGAAGTGATGGGTGGTTTCTCATTTTTTAAATGTTGCATTGTGTATTTATTACTTTTACGTAATAAATATATTTCATTTTTAAAAAAAACTCTACATTGTAAAATTAGATATACTAGTGTCCAGTAGTTATACAAATTTAGTAATGTCTTCTGAAAAGGAATACATACATACCCAGATTTGATATAAATTTAGTAATGTCTTCTGAAAAGGAATACATACATACCCAGATTTGATATAAAGGTGATGCTAATTTTTTAACTACCAGTAATTCCTTACCTTACTTTGCCTTTTGCTTTTGTAAGCTCAGAAAGCTTTTATCTTCTGGATTCCACTGTAAAACATTCCAGAGAAAAACTGGGTAGTCATTTGGACAGTTGTTATTCTAAGAGTTGTGTGCTCTGACAGAGCACTGGAGTCAGGGCGTCAGGTGACCTGGATTAGATCACAGCTCTGCTGCCCACCATGTGATCTGAATAAATCCCCTTAAGTGGTAGAATTGATTCTTGGTTACGAGCATGGGTTTCAAATTCATACACTCTTGGCTTCTGCCTCTTATTAACTGGGTGACAAACAGGTTGCTTATTCCTCAACCTCAATTCCTCCTCTATAAAATGGGGATAATAATCTTTTTTTTTTTGCTGTGCCTCATGGCATGCAGGATCTTAGTTCCTCAACTAGGGATCGAACCCGTGCTCCCTGCAGTGGAAGCACAGAGTCTTAACCACTGAACCGTCAGGGAAGTTCTGATAATAATCATTTTTACTTCAGAGTGGTTATGAGAATCCATTGAGTTATAATAAGTACATAATAAGTGCTTAGTAAATATTCCTAATAACCTTAGGCTTTTCTTATCTGTAAATTGAGGGATTAGGATTAGATGATCAGTAAATTCAATGCTAGCACTAATATCCGTGAAGTCTGTCTTTTCCAGTTTTCTCTTTTATATTAATCATTGGGTGAAACTATCATTCTGTCTTTTACTAAACTACATGCCTTTTTAGACATATGTCAACAATATTCCCAACTAATTAGATCTTTTTATGTAGGTTACCAGTGTGGACCCTGGTGAAGGCTGGCCCCCCATCACTGGAGTTATTTCCCCCTTCTCTGCCAGTGCTACAATTCTCACTGTGTTCCACACCAAGGAGACTGAATTTCAAAGACATTTTCTCCAAACAGTTGTGGCAGAGAGCCCCCAGGATTCAGCTTCCCTTTTTTCTGAGGTTGTGGATGGTGTATTGAATCAGATTCACAATTCACTTGAAGATCCTGCTACCTCAGGTAAGCTTCTGAAGCAATAACTACCATACTCTAGGTTAGTGGTTTACCATCTTTTCTAGCAACATAACTTTTTTTCAATGTGCTCTTAGTAGAGCCCAATATCTGTTATAAAACAGATAAAAGTAGGCTACAATATTTCTGGCACTTTAAATCATTATTTATAGAAATCCTGAAGCAATTCTGAGGAGGCCAAAGGCTCTGTGAAACCATTTTGAAATCGAAGGTATTTTTTAATATGTTTAATAAAGACTACATGTAAAACTGTTATGATTCTGTCTTCCACTTTTTGCACTGTTACTGATATGATACAAACCTTATTTATGCTAGATAGATATAATCAATTTGATAGTTCTTCCATTCACATTTACTCAATAGATTTATTGAGTGCCTGCTGTATGTCAGGCTCTGTTCCAGGGGCTGGGAGTACATTAGAGAAGAAAATAGACAAAGGTCTCTGTTGTTAAGAAACTTATCTAGTCAGGGGAGACAAGACAATAAATTAAATAAGGAAATTATATAGTATGTTTGAAAGAGTTAAGTGCTATAGTTATAAAGCAGAGAAAAAAGAATAGGAGGGTTGTAATTTTAAACAGGCCTTGTTAAAAAAGTGATATCTGAGCAAAGGCTTTGAAGGAAGTGATAGGGAGAGAACACTGTAGAAGCAACAGTAAGTGCCAAGGTTTGTGTGTCTGGTGTGTTTGAGGAACATTCAGGAAGCCTGTGTTTGCGCATTTTTCATAGACAACATAGGCCTGTTGGGATTGGGGGTGCAGCTGAAGGAACATTGTTAATGATGTCCTTTAGAAGAATGCAGTCAGTCCAAGGGAGGAGCAAGTGCTTGGAATTCTCTGCTTTGCTTCTAATGCCTCTTTTCCTCTTCCATCTCTGCTTCTTTGTTTCTGTAGCTCCGCCTACTCCAGAATGGGCCCAGCAGGAGCTTGGCCGCACAGCTCCCTGGAATTCCTCTGTTGTGGAGAAGTGGTTTCCTTGCTCTAATTTTAGTGGTGCCAGTTCAAATTTGATGGAGTCATTTTGGTAAAACTTATTTTTTTCTCTGGGTATTGATTATTGAAGTCAGCTCTCAGTTATCTGCATGTGAGTTTGTTGTTGTTTTTAACAGACCACCCTTTCTGAGTACAGTCCAATAATATTAAAAACTAATTACAAATGGAGAATATTGTTTAATGGGTATAGAGTTTCAGGGTTTGTTTTTTTTTTTATTTTTGCGGTACGCGGACCTCTCACTGTTGGGGCCTCTCCTGTCGCGAGCACAGGCTCCAGATGCGCAGGCTCAGTGGCCATGGCTCACGGGCCTAGCCACTCCGTGGCATGTGGGATCTTCCTGGACCGGGGCACAAACCCGTGTCCCCTGCATTGGCAGGCGGACTCTCAACCACTGTGCCACCAGGGAGGCCCCTAGAGTTTCAGTTTTACAAGATGAATCCTGGAGATGGATGGAGATGATGGTATTATGAATATACTTAATATCACTGAACTATGTACTTAAGAGTGATTAAGATGATAAATTTATGTTGTGTATTTTATCAGAACTAAAAATTTAGAAAAAGTTAATTACGAAAACAAAATACACTCATAGATGTCAGAAAATATTTAGTATTAAATCTCAATAAAAAAGGAAAATAGCAAACTTGAATAATGCAGTTAAATTTATACTTAAAGGAAAATTTAAAGTATCTTTTGAAGAGAAAAATTAAAAACCAATTAGCTGAGACTGACACACTTAATACAAGAGAGTAAACCCAAAAATTAAAAAAAGAAGGCAATATTAAAAATAATAAATAGAAGTCAAGAGAAACAAAAGATGATTCTTTGAGAAGCCAAATAAAATAATCTATAGCAAGATTGAGCTACTTGTATGAGCAGTCATAAATAATATTGGAAATGTAAAAGATATGGCAGAAATTCAAAATATTAAGAAGTTGAGGTTTATTTTTTCCATAAAGATACCCAGTTGTTCCAACTCCATTTGTTAAGACAATCTTTTTCTCAATCACTGTGGCACCTTTGTCAAAATCAGTTGACCACCAACGTGCAGGTCTATTTCTGGAAAGAGTCTAGTCCAGAAATTATGTTAATAACACATTATTTTGAGTACTGAAATCAGGTAGTCTGTGTCCTCTCAACTTTGTTCTTTTTTTTTCTCAGAATTGCTTTGGCTATTTTGGACCCTTTGCATTTCCATGTAAATTTTAGAATCAGCCTGTTTCCACACACCCAAAAAAAGCCCGCTAGGATTTTTGATTGAGTGTGTATTGAGCTTATAGGTCCATTTGGGAAGAATTGACATCTTATAATAATGAGTCTTCTGATTCATGGACATGGTACAGCTCCAAAAGACTAAGAGCATAACAGGTACACCTTCCCATATGAGATAGCAAAATTTACCATAAAGCTGTAGTAAATAACATAGTGTGGTATCGGTGCAAGGATCAACAGATAGACCAGTGGAGTAGAAGCAGCAGGGAAAGAATAGACTATTCAGTAAATGGTGGTGTTGATGATTGGCTATCCAGAACAAAAAAGATAAAAAATTAGATTTCTACTTCACAGCATACATAATGATAAATTCCAAATAAACTGAAAAACCAAACATGAAAAGTAAACACTTTAAAATTGTAAGAAGGAGAAACACTAGAGAAGAAGATTAGGCTAAGGGTGGATTTCTCAAATAAGACCTAAAAAATTCAAAGCATGAAGGAACATATATGACTATAATGAATTTTAAAATGTTTTTATGATGAAGACTAGTCATAGACTCGGGTAGCTGTAATCCATATAACCAGCAAAGCATTAGTATCCAAATTAGTACAGATCTCCTAAATATAAGAAATCCAATAGAAACTTGGGCAAAGAATGTGAACAAGCAGGGTTTCCCTGGTGGCACAGTGGTTAAGAATCCACCTGCCAATGCAGGGGACGCGGGTTCGATCCCTACATGCTGCAGAGCACCTAAGCCCATGTGCCATAACTGCTGAGCCTGCGCTCTAGAGCCCACAAGCCACAACTACTGAGCCCACACGCCACAACTACTGAAGCCCGTGCACGTAGAGCCCATGCTCTGCAACAAGAGAAGCCACCGCAATGAGAAGCCTGCGCACCGCAATGAAGAGTAGCCCCCGCTTGCCGCAACTAGAGGAAGCCCATGCTCAGCAACAAAGACTCAATGCAGCCAAAAATAAATAAATAAAATAAATTTAAAAAAAATTGTGAACAAGCAATTCATATGAAGAAATCCAACAGAGCAGTAATTTGGAAAGATACTCAGCATAGGCAAATGGAAATTAAAACCACAACATGGAAAAACCCACCAGATTCTATTTTATAACTATTAGATTGTGAAAAATTAGCATGTGGGGAAATGAGCACATTTTAGATGGTAGAAGTGTAAAATGGTTACAACCATTTTAGAGAACAATGTTCCTAGTAAAACAGAAACTTCACATACTCTGACACTCAGCAATTCTACTTCTAGGTGTCTGCACTGAAGAAATTTTTGCACAAACACAAGGAGAGCTGTGCTAGAATATTCATTTCCAGTGGAAAGGACTAGCAGACTCTCAGCAGGGAAATGGATAAATAAATTACAGTATAGTTATACAATAGAATATTATACGTAGATTAGTAAAACTGAATAAACCAGAGCAACACGTGAAAAATATGTTGAGTGCAAACAAAATTGCCAAAGGATGGTGTTGTATGATACCATTTTCATAAGATTTACAACATATGAAACAGCAGTTTGTTCGTTTTGTTACATATATATGTCTCTGTAAATAAGGTACACACGAATCTAGGAATACCTCTGGGAGGAAGGGATGGGAAGAAATTGGGTGAGGCTTTCTCTGTGTCCATGAATGCTTAATTTTATTTAAAAAAAAATCTGAAGCAGATACAGCAAATTAACGGGGGGGAAAAAGCAACCCTCACTGCTCAAGGAAATACCAGCACACTTAGGAGAATTAGGCTGCTTCAGACCTGCTGCTGGTATGAACTAATTCAACTAATGGCACCATAACTTTCTCCTACTTTTAAGTCAGATGATATCAGATAATGGAAGATAATGAAATAGAAATAATACATTTTGAAAGTTGTGCTATTTTCATTATTTCCTTAGTGACTGATATTTAGCTGTAGGCGGGAAAGCAGTTAATAACTAATCATCTCCCCTGCCCTATTTCTTTCCCTGCTCATCAATCCCAAATTAGTTTACTAGAGTGTGAAATAATTATTCAAAAGTTATTCTGATACTCACTACACTGTATTACATCATCTTGTACTTTAATATATGGAAACTGGGTAAAAATTGTGGAAGCCCAGAAGTGAGTGAAATAGTTAACATAATTAGACATGTACCCTAGGACATGAAGAATCTTATTAATAAAAGTCAATACTGTATGTAATAATACATTAATGGTTTTGTGAACAGGTAGCTTCTGCCCCTGAATTTGTACAAATCATAAATGAGAAGAGGGACATTTTCCCTCCTGAGAAAAAATACTTGTGAAGGCATCTTGTGGAGACATCTTTTGATTAGCTTTTAAAAGGATAATGAATATTGTTGTTGCTGTTTTTAAAGCATTTTGGAAAATCAGAATTTCAACTTTGTACTAGACATCTTGACTTATTCACAGGTTACTACAGGCTGCGTCATCTAATAAGGAAGAGCCTTCCAAAACTGAAAGTGAATTGACACGTTGCCTCTCTGAGCTCTACCAGAGAAAGTCTCGTGAAGAATATACTGTGTCCAATCAAGAAGACAGCAAAAAGAAGCGTAAGCACATAGAAAGGCTGTTTCTTACAGTCTTTTTTGACAGTGTGTTTTAAAAGATTGATATTCCTTAAAATGAAGTTGAAATGGTAACTGAATAAAGAAGGACACGTTCTTATATTTCATATTTTAAAGTAATTATATTAGTACAGTAGTGATTTTAAAAATCTCCCACAATCCTACCTTCTTTTTTTTCTACCTTCTTAATGAATTAAACCATTTTTGTTTTTAGTTATAACAGAAATTTAAATACAACTTTGTGTGCTGCTTATAATTACTTGTTTATCTACTACTTTGCTTTTTTAGTTACCTCATTGCTTAACAAAATTTGCAAATTTCTTATGTTGTTGAACATGTAGATTGTTTTCAGTTTTTACCATTATAAATAATACTATAGTGTACATCATGCATATGATTTACCTTTGAGTGATTTCCTTAGTATAAGTTTCCATGAACAAGTTATTCATGGAAAAGGGAGCTCTGGATGCAGACTGCTTAATTGCTTTTCAAAAGAGTTTCATCACAACTCTGTGACTACTGGGTAACACCAAAATGAGTCAGTTCGGCATTTGTCTGTTGTCTGTTTGGCATTAGATGTAAAAATCATCTAACCACCTTGAGATATTTAGTTCCTAAACTTCAGTTTAAAAAAGAGCTCTTTTCTACCCTGTGTTGTAGGTAGAAAGAGATGCAAGAACTACCTAATTCAGATCATTCTGAATGGATATACTTCATTTCAATACTCCTTCACAGAATATTTCATCTGAATTAAAGTAGTTCTTGATTCCACAGAAGTAAAAGTTATTTTACTTTCCTTCCCACGATGTCGTTTTGGTAGGAGGTGTCCCTCGTACTCCAGTGAGGCAGAAGATGAATACCATGTGCCGTTCCTTAAAGATGCTGAATGTTGCAAGACTGAATGTAAAGGCTCAGAAGTTACATCCAGATGGCAGTCCAGACACAGCTGGGGAGAAAGGGATCCAAAAGATAGCCAATGGAAGAACAGCAGATAACTTGGGAAACAAAGGAAGAACACTAAGAAGTTCTAAACCTAAAGGTATTCCTCAGTTTCATTGCATTTTGGTATCTAAATTCATGTTTACTCTTCTGTACTCTCATATTTTTAAGTTTTAATCATATCCCTCGCTTAATGAACATTTATTGGCTATCTACTGTATGTCCACAAGTGTGTTATGGGGAGTACAGTAAATAAGATAGCCTTAGATTTATGATCCAGCTACAAAGAATAATAATGAACATATATATATATACACATACATATACACAACGAATTGGTAAAATGAATACGTAAGAGAGCCAAGAGACTGTAACAGAAAATACTTGTTCATTTTGGAAGTAAAGACATACTAGGAGTCAAGAAAGGGAAAGTCCAGTCTTGAGCAGAACAGGCTGAGAAGACTTTTACGGAGCCAGTGGAGCCCAGGTTAGACTTTGAAGAATGAGCAGAGTTTAGAAGGCAGAAAGGTAAAAGAAGTGTGTGCTAGATGGAGGATTAGCATAAGCAAAGTCACAAAGAAGGGCTGTGTCTTGGCCCTTTAAGTGGTTAAAGAAGTTTTATACATTTGTGAATGAAGAGAAGGGAAAAGTTTCGTGAATAATCTAGGGTTAGATTATTGAGGTCTTTCAAAGTCAGGCAGAAGAATTTAGTCCAGTAGCTTTTATTTTCCTATTTGTTCTTTTTTCTTATTTAAAAATGGATTGAATTACAGTATGTTTCTCATTCTCAGGGTACATTCTTAGCTCACACTGACAGTGCCAGTACTGTGGGGTGATTGTGACAATAGCTTATGAACTTTGGGCGATAATTACCTGATGTCACCTTTGAGTCCTTTTGAAAATTCTGGAATGAAAGTTTTCTGCTTCTTTAAACATTTTTTTTTTCTTGTGGAATACTGGATCATAGATGATAATCAGTTTGAGTGAGATAGCACATCTTCGATGAGCTAGTATGGTATACCAGAATGCAGATGGGAGAGCAAAATTAACAGTAATGCAAGACAGTGTGGCATTAGCATAATTTCTGGACTAGATCCTTTCCAGAAATAGACCTGCACAACAGTGGTAAATTGATATTTGACAGTAGTGCCCCCAACAATTCAACAGGACAAGGATAATCTTCAACAGATGGTGCAGGAATAACTGGATATGTTTATGGAAAAATTGAACTTAAACCTTATCTCTTAATAGTATTTTGAATTTGTTTTATTTTCTTGAATCATCTTTGTTTTTGTTGCTCTCTCATTTCTTTTTTTCCTACTTAATTCATTTCTGTTTTTATCTTTATTGTTGCCTTCTTTATTATTTGGATTTACTCTTTCGTGTTATTTCTTGTGTTGGACCCTTAGCTAATTCGGTTTTTGAATTTTTCTTTAAAAAGATAATTTGTCTATAAATTTTCCTTTAGGTATAAATTTAGCTGCATTATATAAGTTCGCTATATTCTGTTTTCATTGATACATCTAAATATTTTCTGACATCTGTAATAGAAAGGAGTGTTTTATTTTTGTAATTAGCTTTTAATTTTTTTGGACTGTGCACAATGTGTTCTGTAAGATATTGAATCTTTAATATTTGTGGAAACTCTATGGCCTAATATGTGATTGTTTTGTTAATATTCCATGTGTACTTGAAAATAATGTGTATTCTCTAATTTTGGGGTACTTGGTTCCATACATATTCATCTTAATATTTGAATATTCAAAATCCTTATTAATTTTTTTCTACTTAAAAGAATCTATAACTGAGATGATTGTATTATAGTCTTCCACCATGTAGATGTCTAAATTTCCTTGCAGTTCTGCCAATTTTTGCATCATATATTTTGAGGCTTTCTTTTTAGGTCCATACAAAATCATTTATGTTTTCCTTGTGATTATACCTCTATTCCTTTATTTCCAATGTTTCTTTGTCATGTGTTTTGGGTATGTCTTTTGTAAATAGCATAATTTTTTTTTTAAACCCAACCTGACAGTTTCTATCTTTTATTTAACCAGCAAGTGTATTCGTAAAATAAATATTTATAATTATTATGATTACTGATAAGCTAGGGTGTATTTTAGTGTCTTATTTTGTGCTTTCAATTGTTTTTTTCCTTTCTAGCAGGCTATGGGATTAATCAAGTTTTCTTTATGTATCTTTTTCCTTTCTGCTAGGTTTGTATAGTTTATTTCTTCTCCATTACTGGTTATCCTTAAATTTATAACATGTACACGTGATTTGCAAACCCTTAAAATTAATCACTATCTCTGAACTTTTCAACCTCAGCATTTTTGACATTTTGGACCAGGTAATCCTCTGTGAACTATAAGATGTTTAGCAGCATCCCTGGCCTCCACCCCATTAGATGCCAGTAGTACCCTCCCTCTCCCCACCAGTCACTGCCACCCAGACATAGCCAGATGTCCCCCTGGGCAGCAAAACGTCCCAGTTTATAACCACTGGCTTAAGCAGTACAGTGACTTCAGCTGGGTCTGATGATCAATGTGACTTTTTTTCCCCACAGATTTTAAAACTGAGGAGGAGCTACTATCTTACATACATGAAAATTACCAAAAGACTGTGGCCACAGGAGAAATCGTGTTGTGTTCATGTGCTCGGAACATGATCTCAAACATTAAAGCATTCCTAAAGTCCAAAGGCACCAAGGAATTAGAAGTAAGGGAATCCGGATATTGTTGTTTGTCATAACAATGTTAGTTGCTTGTTGGTGGGTCTGGCTCATATGTCTTGGAAAATATCTGTTATGCAGTGCACATTTCAAAAATGATGAGTGAGGGGGAGAGCACAATTCTAGATCTTGGAAGATGGACGTAGTCCACTGAGAAGGCAGAAATCAAGGAAATGGGCCAAGTGGGAGTAATTACATGTACTTCCCTTCCAGTGAAAGCTCTATCCTCATCTGAGTTGCATGTTAGCTGCATGAATTAAGCCAGTGGTTCTTAACCCTGGCTGCACTTTAGAGTCACCTGGAACATTTCTTTAAAATGTTGATTCATTTTGCTTAGACTTCTCAATCACTACTTTATGGAATCTTCCTTTTATGAAAGTTCAAATCGGCAGGCTTGCTGTATCCATGCCCACTTGCTCTCAAATACTTTTCTACATGTTCTTTTAAAAAATATAAAAGAATATTACACTATTTTTGATTCAAATGAAAGAAAGAGGATGTACTTCCCTTCTTAGGGCATTAGTCAGCTGTGAAGAAATTAGAAATAATGATAAGCATTAATATTAATATTCTCCTATGTAATTTTGTATTTTCAGATGAACTGCCTACATCAAGTAAGAAACAACCTCTTGAAAACTAGCAAAAGTCTTCGACAGAATGTAGGAAAACTGGATAAAGACGATAAAGTCAGAGAGTAATTAACTACCTTTTTAATTTTTCTGAAAGATTTATTTATTATGATTTTTAAAATTTTTGGCTGCATCGGGTCTTAGTTGCAGCATGCGGGCTCTTCCTTGCGGTGCGTGGGCTTCCTTCTAGTTGTGGCACACGGGTTCCAGAGTACGTGGGCTCTCTAGTTGAGGTGCACGAGCTCAGTAGCTGTGGCGTGTGAGCTTAGTTGCCCCGCGGCATGTGGGATCTTAGTTTCCTGACCAGGGATTGAACCCACGTCTCTTGCATTGTAAGGCGGATTCTTTTCCACTGGACCAACAGGGAAGTCCCCCTTTTTTTTTTTTAAACCATTACTCCAAAACAGAACTTCCAAGATTTACTTGTATCAATTTAATTTTTCATTTTTAAAAAATTCTTTTCCATTATGGTTTATTACAGGATCTTGAATATAATTCCCTGTGCTGCACACTAGGACCTTATTTATCTTTTTTAAAAAATTTTTGAGTATAGTTGCTTTACAATGTCGTTGTTTATCTATTTTATATATAATATAGTTTGTATCTGCTAGTCCCAAACTGCTAATTTATCCCTCCCCCACGCCCTTTGCCCTTTGCCCTTTGGTAACCATAAGTTTGTTTTCTGTGTCTGAGTCTGTTTCTGTTTCATAGGTAGTTCATTTGTGTCATATTTCAGATTCCACACATATAAGTGATGTATGTTTTTCTTTCTGACATACTTCACTTAGTATGATAATCTCTAGGTCCATTCCTATTGCTGCAGATTGAATTATTTCATTTTTCTTTTCAATGGCTGAGTATATATCAGTTTAAAATAGATTGCCAGTTGCTTGAAGAGGCTTTTGTAGCTGATTCTCTATAACGTTCTAATGTTCAGTTTGCAACACCTGTTTACCTAATAACCATATTGCTATTTAGAAAGCAATGGCTCTTCTTTTTGGTTGTTGTTTCTTATGTAAACAGATCTCTGCATAAGGAAGGAACTTTCATTTCAGTTAAGTGACACTCAAAGCAGATATAACCAAGCTTTTTTTTTTTCTCTCAAGGTGCCAGCTCCAGGTATTTCTTCATTTGGAGATGTGTCGGCAGTGCCCTTCAGTATATGAACATATAGGTGAAATGGAGCAAGTAGTGGAGGAGGCAAGTATGCTGCTTAGTGCCACTGGGGATGTGCTGTAGATGCATTCAGCTTCCTGCAGAGGCCATGTGGTAATTTTCTAAAATCTTCAGGTGACAGATTTGCTGCGCATGGTGTGTTTAACTGAAGATTCGGCATACCTAGCAAAGTTTCTGGAAGAAATTTTGGAATTGTAAGTTTGATGACTACTAATTTAAATTTAAAATAATTTTACCAAGAACTTATATAGGTATTGTCTCAGAATTGTAGCATTGTAAGGACTATTTCTCATGCTGGGTGAGGAAGGGAGTAGAGAGGGTGGAATGGTGACTGACTGTTCCATATTTAATCAATCTATTCCACAGGTATATTGATTCAATCCCAAAGATACTTGGACATCTTTACCACAGCCTAGGATTTGTGATTCCTCAGAAGCTGGCTGGTGTCCTTCCTACAGATTTTATCAGTGATGACTCCATGACACAGGAGAGCAAATCACCCCTTTCTGTGCCTCTTACGTCAAATGCTCATAGGTCAGTGTCGGGTGGCACTGAATCTGACCAACTGGAGGAGCTTCGTTCCAGATCAGCTAAGAAGAGAAGGTAGGAGCTCAAGGAATTAAAGGAATTACTTGCACTGTTACAGTTCTGGTATAGGGTATGTTTAAGCCATAGTCCAGTTGTCTTTGTCTATAATTTATTGAATTAGTAGTTGCCCTTATGTCTGAATCACAGAAGCCAATTATTAGAGTTCTTAACAAGGAGCATCTGACACTCTTTATGTTATCTGGGGCATATATAGTCTTGTATTGTGTAGTCACAGTCCCCTCTTGACTCTCCACATGGGGTCTCCAAGAACTAGGAGCCTTCCATGAGATAAGCTTAGGGTTTCAGCTTACTTTGTATATTTTCCATGATGCTCTACATTGTTCATAACTAGTTAAATTTATAGTTGTTACTTTTAGAAATTCTGGGATTGACTTGTTTTACTGTAAGTTCAGGGCAACCTCAAGATAACCGACTTTTATTTAAGTGTTTTATTTTAAACTCTAGTTCCATTCTGATATAACTAGCTGTAACCTGTATTCAGTGTATATTGACTGTTTCTTTCTATTTTTAAAAGGAAAAATGCAATAAGACATAAAAGCATTGCAGAGGTTTCACAAAATCTGCGACAAATTGAAATTCCCAAAGTATCCAAGAGAGCTACGAAAAATGTAAGTCATTTCCAGGAGATAGAAAGTGGTATCACTTTGGGCCTGAGTTCATACAATAAATAAGAATGAAACACAGTGTCTTTACTTTTAAGAAATGAGCATTGGAGGATACAGAAATAAAATTAGGTATTTTTATGAATGTGTCTACAACTGTAATCTAAGGAATAAAGAAATATAAATTTAAATATTAATCATTTTTCCCAAAAGTGTGACAGAGGTAATATTAAGGGGAAAAAAATAGTAAAAGTTAGGAATGAATAAGTTAATTCAAAATCTTTAATGTAGTTAAGAAAACTCATGAAATAATAACATAAGCAAAAGAAGCCATTGAAAAATAATGTACAATCATAATAGGACTTTGTGTATCAGAAAGTACTTTTCAGTAAGTATGTTTTACGTCAATAACAAGTTACAAAAGCAAACAAAAAAAGTCGTGAAGCCAGGTGGTAATTATTTTTCTGTGGCAGTAGATGTTAGGACTCTATTTACTAAGTAGAATTAATGTCTTACTAAGAGAAGGAGAGAGACAAAAAAATGCATTGAAACTTTTAAACTGCATGAATTATGAGAAGAGTTAAAATTCTAGGAGAACTAGCTTTAGAAGCATTAATCATTACAATAGTGGTTTGTTTCTAGAGATTTATAGCTGTGCTTTAGTACTGGAGGTGGGGTTTCTTTGGAAGAGTTAGTGGTGTTCACTTTCTTATATGAGTGAATAAGATGCAAATCTTAGATATCTTAGAGATTTTGTTCAGAGAGTATGAAGTCCAAAAGGTATCAGACCACCTCTCTCACTAGATTTTACACGATTAGCAGTCCTTTCTAGCACTCCTTTTGGAAAACTTTTGTTTCAGATTGGCCTAGAAAGTTAACTTCTTTAAGACCAGATTTACTGAGATCAGGATTTGATTTTGGTTAAAAAAGAATATCATTTGTTAAGTTTCTGCTCCTATTTGGCTGTTTATTCTTTAATGATTGCAGTGGCATAATTGAAAAAAACAGCAACAAAATCTTTAAAAACAATTCTCTGTTTAGATGCCATTTGAGTTTAGGCACTTGAATCCTCTACTATAATAGCAAATAAATAGCAGGTGGGTATTTTTTTTTTCTGCCCGCCACACGGCATGTGGGATCTTAGTTCCCCAACCAGGGATCGAACCAGCACTCCCTGCAGTGGAAGCACGGAGTCTTAACCACTGGACCACCAGGGAAGTCCCCAAATAGCAGTTTTATACAGAGACGTTCCTAAGAGTATATAGCCATCCTCTAATATTATGGGGTTTCCCTGATGTTTTAGTTATAAAAGGTATACAGAAACATCGTTTAAAAGTTGAAATTATATAAAGTTAAATGTTAGTGCCTCTTCACCATCCATTCTTCAGAAGTAATCGCTGATGACAGTTTGTTGTGTATATTTCCAGGCCCTGTTTTTGTGCATTTTACAACTATTTCTGTTACAGATTCCTACAAGTGGAATTGCAAGGATCAAAGGGTTTCTTGTGGAATTTTTATTCTTTTAAATGAATTCCTATTTAAATTTTCTTATTGGATTTTCTCATCTTTCAGGAGAATTCTCACCCTACTCTTCAGCAGCCTCCACCCCCAGTGAAAGAAACGGTACAAGGTATACTTTGTTTCCTTGTTGTACTCAGTGACAGTTTTATTTTGATTACATATATTTAAGCAGTTGCATATAGTTAAAAATTATAGTTTTTTGTAATTGTTGGTTTATGAAATATGTCCATATACTGTGTGCTAGAGGAGTAGGATGTTCACATGGTCTCAAAATACTGCATTTTGTAAAATAACTGGTCTCAAATTTTTTAATTAATTTATTTTTTGTTTGTTTATTTTTGGCTGCATTGGGTCTTCATTGCTGTGTGTGGGCTTTCTCTAGTTGTGGCAAGCGGGGGGCTACTCTTCGTTGCAATGCGCGGGCTTCTCGTGGTGGCTTCTCCTGTGGAGCATGGGCTCTAGGCACGTGGGCTTGGTAGTTGTGGCGCACGGGCTTAGTTACTCGGTGGCATGTGAGATCTTCCCGGACCAGGGCTCGAACTCGTGTCCCCTGCATTGGCAGGTGGATTCTTAACCACTGTGCCACCAGGGAAGCCCTAAAATATTTTTTTAATGCCATTAACATGAAAGCTGAAAAAGAAAAGAGGCAGTGGAGCTGGTTTAGATAAAAGGAATTTAACTGTGACATAAGTGCACTACATGATCCCTGCTTGGGTCTTAAATATAGGGTAAAAAGCTATAACGGATATTACTGAGACGATGAGAGGAAATTCGAAGATGGTTTAGATATACGCCCTTGTTCTTTGGAGATACATGCTGAAATACAGGAAACTGAAGAGTTGTGATGTCTGCAACTCACTCTCCAGTGTTCTGGGGTGGGCAGTTGTACAAACGTAGAGAGAGAGATGGAGGGAGAAAACAAATGTTGACAGTTGGTGAATTTTAGTGACAATTCTATGTGTGTTTTTTTGGTTTTGGTTTTTTTTAATATTTATTTATTTGGTTGTGCTGGGTCTTAGTTGCAGCTCGCCAGCTCCTTAGTTGCGGCACACAGGCTCCTTAGTTGTGGCATGCAAACTCTTAGTCGCAACATGCATGTGGGATCTAGTTCCCTGACTAGAGATCAAACCCGGGCCCCCTGCATTGGGAGCGTGGAGTCTTATCCACTGAGCCACCACCAAAGTCACCATGATTCTACGTTGAAATTTTCTGTAGATATTAAACTTCTCCAAAATTTGGGAAAAATGGAAAACAGATCAAATTTGGTTGTCAGGCCGTAAATCAGTTTCATAGACAGCCTAAGGCAGGTAACAGAGGCTTTTATAATGGAGATAGAGAAACATTTTTTTGAAACTTTGGTGTGCATTATTGGCGTCCTTAATGTTTATGTCATTGATGGGTAAAAAAGGCTCCTCCCAGTTTGTGGATCCTGGTTTATTTGGTTTTTATTTAAGTGACTTGCAATTAGAATTTTTTTACTCTTGGTGAATTTTTGAGTAGCCTCCACCAGGCCATCTTGCTTAAGATTAAGATTAAAATGCTAGCCTGCTGGCTTTGTCAAGTATTTCCTGACTCTTCAGCTATTTTTCCTAACTTTGAGTCTAGATGGTTACAACTCTCATGCTCTGAAGTTAGGAAGAGGATTTAAAATATAGTAGTTCCCCCCTTATCCACAGGGGTTACGTTCCAATACCCTCAGATACCTGAAACTTCAGATAGTACCAAACCCTATACTATGTTTCTTCCTATACATACATACCTATGATAAAGTTTAATTTATAAATTAGGCATGGTAAGAATTAACAATACCATAATAAAATAGAACAATTATAACAGTATGCTATAATAAAAGTTACATGAATTTGGTCTTTCTCAAAATATCTTGTACAAATTTAATGCCTTTTCCATCTTAACTAAGCACTTTCGTGCGTTGTAGCCATAATTTTTGCAGTTTGAGTTGTGACAGCAAAACTAGCGTGAATTTTTCCTTCACAGTTTCACAGATAGACAATTCACTCTTACCATAGATCGTAGCAACCTTAACATACAATTTTTTTTTCCCTTAAGTTGAGAAACTTTTTATTTATAGGAAGCACTTTATGACTTCTTTTCAGCATATCCAAGTTGCCAGCATCACTACTTTTGTGCTTTGGGACACAAGAAGTATTTAAGTAAAATAAGGGTTACTTGAATATAGCACTGCTATACTGCTACAGTTGATCTGATAACCCAGCTGGCTACTAAGTGCCTAACGGGTGGGATATGCTGGACAAAGGAATGATTCATGTTTTGGGTGGGACAGAGCAGGATGGCATGAGATTTTATCACACTACTCAGAAAGACACACAACTTTAAAACTTATGACTTATGTATTTCTGGGATTTTTCATTTGATATTTTCAGACTGCAGTTGACTGCGGGTAACTGAAAATGTGGAAAGTGAGACTGCAGATAGGGAGGGACTACTGTATCCCAGCAAATTAGTAATATACTCAAAAGAAGAAAAATGAAATCTTTGGGATTGAAAAGAACAGTTTCTCTGCTTGACGCTGAAATACAAAGCAGCAAAAAGTTCCAATGTGAGAAAAATATCGTAACACTGGGATATATTAAAAGGACTATGATTTACATTATCCAACCTCTCACTTAAGGATTATGTCCATTTTACAGTGAATAAAACTTCTAATTTAAGTGATGTGGGCCTTCCTTGTATTCCTGAAAGGTTGGGTTTAAATTAAATTTACAAATGTAAGTAGTTTCTAAAAACTTTTTTTTAAGTTTTTTTTTTTAATATTTATTTATTTATTTGGTTGCACCAGGTCTTATTTGCAGCACGTGGGCTCCTTTAGTTGTGGCAGGCAGGCTCCTTAGTTGCAGCATGCACGTGGGATCTAGTTCCCTGGCCGGGGATCGAACCCAGGCCCCCTGCGTTGCGAGCGTGAAGTCTTAAGCACTGCGCCATCAGGGAAGTAAATAGTTTTGATATACCATGTGAGTGTACTATTTAAGGAAATCCTATTAGTAAATGTGAATATAGCAGTCAGCCTGTAAAATAGCTTCCTCAAGCAGATTCTCTGTTTTGGATATCTTTCTTTTCCCACATGTGGCTTTTATTAATGATAATATTTGACTTTCTTTTTTTCTTAATGCTTTCAGAAGTGACCAAAGTTCGAAGAAATCTCTTCAACCAGGAAATGATTTCTCCTTCAAAGAGATCTGTAAAGCGGGGGTTGCCTAGAAGCCATTCTGTGTCAGCTGTGGAAGGTCTAGAGTATAAACTTGACAACTTCAAGAGGACCAAAGGTACTACATTTTAGGGTAACCACGAGAAGGGGATTCTTGGACCCAAACCGGTCTCCAGACTCTTGTTGCAGAAGCTCATTAATCTCATGTTTTCCTCTCCTCTTTGGTTACCATCAGTTAATTTTCCACTTGGGGTCTCTCCCTCCAAGTTTAGATGAAGAATTAATCCTGGTCTTTCTCATTCCTCCCTTTCTGGTTACTCCTACAGACAACAGACAAACATCTATTTTATAAAACCAATTAAACCAAAATGAAAGATAGTGACTAGCAATTTTCTAGTCTTTTGGTGTGTTGGGGTTTTTTTTGCTTTTTTATAATTGAGACCATTCATGTATCATAAAATCAACTTTTAGTGGTTTTCAGTATATTCACAAAGTTGTGCAACCATCATGACACATTCCAGAACATTTTCATCATTCCAGAAAGAAGCCCTGTACCTACCCATTAGTATCACTCTCCATTTCTCCCAGTCTTCCCAGCTGTAGGCAACCACCAGTCTACTTTCTGTTTTTATAGATTTCTTATGGATATTTCTTTTAAGAGGAATCATATTATGTGGTCTTTGTAACTGGCTTTTTTTACTTTACCATAATGTTTTCAAGGTTTATACGTGGTGTAGTACGTCTCAGTACTTCATTTCTTTTTATTGACAAAAATATACCATTGTATGGATAAACTACATTTTACTTATCCATTCATCAATTGGTGGACATTTAAGTTGTTTCTACTTTTGGCTATTGTGAGTGATGCTGCTGTAAACATTCATATATAAGATTGTGTGTAGACACATTTTTAATTCTCAGGCATATGCCTAGAAATGAAATTGCTGGATCATATGGTAACTCTATGTTTAACTTTTTAAGCAATTACCAGACTGTTTTCCAGAGTGGCTATACCATTTTATATTCCCACTAACAGTGTATGAGGGTTCTAATTTCTCCACATCCTTGCCTCCACCTTCCATTGTCCCTCTTTGATTCTGCTCATCCTAGTGGGTGTAAAGTGGTGTGTCATTGTGGTTATGAGTTGCATTTCCTTGATAACTAATGTTGTTGAGTTGCTTTTCATGTGCTCGCTGGCCATTTGTATATCTTCTTTGGAGAACTCTTTGCCCATTTTTATATTAGGTTGTTTGTCTTTTCACTGTTGAGCTGTAAGAGTTCTTTATATATTCTAGATACCAGCCCCTTATCAGATATACAATTTGCAAATATTTTTTCCACAATCTGTTGGATTTTCTTTTCACTTTCTTGATAGTGTTCTTTGATACATAAAATACTTTTAATTTTGATGATATCCATTTTTTAAAATTTATTTTTGGCTGCATTGGGTCTTCATTGTGGTGCGTGGGATCTTTAGTTGCGGCATGCAAACACTTAGTTGCAGCATCTGGGATCTAGTTCCCTGACCAGGGTTCATACCCGGGCCCCCTGCATTGGGAGCATGGAGTCTTAGCCACTTGGACCACCAGCGAAGTCCCAATTTTTTTTTTTTTAAATAAATTTATTTATTTATTTATTTATGGCTGCATTGGGTCTTCATTGCTACACACAGGCTTTCTTTAGTTGTGGCGAACGGAGGCCACTCTTCATTGCGGTGCATGGGCTTCTCATTGTGGTGGCTTCTCTTGTTGTGGAACATGGGCTCTAGGCACACAGGCTTCAGTAGTTGTGGCATGTGGGCTCAGTATTTGTGGCTTGCAGGCTCTAGAGCGCAGGCTCAGCAGTTGTGGGACACGGGCTTAGTTGCACCGCAGCATGTGGGATCTTCCCAGACCAGGGCTTGAACCTGTGTCCCCTGCACTGGCAGGCAGATTCTTAACCACTGCAACACCAGGGAAGTCCCCCTAATTCTTTTTATATTTTATTTTTTTTTAACATCTTTATTGGGGTATAATTGCTTTACAATGGTGTGTTAGTTTCTGCTTTATAACAAAGTGAATCAGTTATACATATACATATGTTCCCATATTTCTTCCCTCTTGCGTCTCCCTCCCTCCCACCCTCCCTATCCCACCCCTCCAGGCGGTCACGAAGCACCGGGCCGATATCCCTGTGCCATGCGGCTGCTTCCCACTAGCTATCTACCTTACGTTTGTTAGTGTATATATGTCCATGCCTCTCTCTCGCCCTGTCACAGCTCACCCTTCCCCCTCCCCATATCCTCAAGTCCGTTCTCCAGTAGGTCTGTGTCTTTATTCCTGTCTTACCCCTAGGTTCTTCGTGACATTTTTTTTTCCTTAAATTCCATATATATGTGTTAGCATACGGTATTTGACTTTCTCTTTCTGACTTACTTCACTCTGTATGACAGACTCTAGGTCTATCCACCTCATTACAAATAGCTCAATTTCATTTCTTTTTATGGCTGAGTAATATTCCATTGTATATATGTGCCACATCTTCTTTATCCATTCATCCGATGATGGGCACTTCAGTTGTTTCCATCTCCAGGCTATTGTAAATAGAGCTGCAATGAACGTTTTGGTACATGACTCTTTGAATTTTGTTTTCCTCAGGGTATATGCCCAGTAGTGGGATTGCTGGGTCATATGGTAGTTCTATTTGTAGTTTTTTAAGGAACCTCCATACTGTTCTCCATAGTGGCTGAACCAGTTTCACATTCCCACCAGCAGTGCAAGAGTGTTCCCTTTTCTCCACACCCTCTCCAGCATTTATTGTTTCTAGATTTTTTGATGATGGACATTCTGACTGGTGTGAGATGATATCTCATTGTAGTTTTGATTTGCATTTCTCTAATGATTAATGATGTTGAGCATTCTTTCATGTGTTTGTTGGCAGTCTATATATCTTCTTTGGAGAAATGTCTATTTAGGTCTTCTGCCCATTTTTGGATTGGGTTGTTTGTTTTTTGTTATTGAGCTGCATGAGCTGCTTGTAAATTTTGGAAATTAATCCTTTGTCAGTTGCTTCATTTACAAATATTTTCTCCCATTCTGAGGGTTGTCTTTTGGTCTTGTTTATGGTTTCCTTTGCTGTCCAAAAGCTTTAAAGTTTCATTAGGTCCCATTTGTTTATTTTTGTTTTTATTTCCATTTCTCTAGGAGGTGGGTCAAAAAGGATCTTGCTGTGATTTATGTCATAGAGTGTTCTGCCTATGTTTTCCTCTAATAGTTTGATAGTTTCTGGCCTTACATTTAGGTCTTTAATCCATTTTGAGCTTATTTTTGTGTATGGTGTTAGGGAGTGATCTAATCTCATACTTTTACATGTAGCTGTCCAGTTTTCCCAGCACCACTTATTGAAGAGGCTGTCATTTCTCCACTGTACATTCTTGCCTCCTTTATCAAAGATAAGGTGACCATATGTGCGTGGGTTTATCTCTGGGCTTTCTATCCTGTTCCATTGATCTATCTTTCTGTTTTTATGCCAGTACCATACTGCCTTGATTACTGTAGCTTTGTAGTATAGTCTGAAGTCAGGGAGCCTGATTCCTCCAGCTCCGTTTTTCTTTCTCAAGATTGCTTTGGCTATTCGGGGTCTTTTGTGTTTCCATACAAATTGTGAAATTTTTTGTTCTAGTTCTCTGAAAAATGCCATCGGTAGTTTGATAGGGATTGCATTGAATCTATAGATTGCTTTGGGTAGTAGAGTCATTTTCACAATGTTGATTCTTCCAGTCCAAGAACATGGTATATTTCTCCATCTATTTGTATCATCTTTAATTTCTTTCATTAGTGTCTTATAATTTTCTGCATACAGGTCTTTTGTCTCCTTAGGTAGGTTTATACCTAGATATTTTATTCTTTTTGTTGCAGTGGTAAATGGGAGTGTTTTCTTGATTTCACTTTCAGATTTTTCATCCTTAGTGTATAGGAATGCCAGAGATTTCTGTGCATTAATTTTGTACCCTGCAACCTTACTGAATTCATTGATTAGCTCTAGTCGTTTTCTGGTAGCACCTTTAGGATACTCTATGTATAGTATCATGTCATCTGCAAACAGTGACAGCTTTACTTCTTTTCTGATTTGGATTCCTTTTATTTCCTTTTCTTCTCTGATTGCTGTGGCTAAAACTTCCAAAGCTATGTTGAGTAAGAGTGGTGAGAGTGGGCAACCTTGTCTTGTTCCTGATCTTAGTGGAAATGCTTTCAGTTTTTCACCATTGAGGATGATGTTGGCTGTGGGTTTGTCATATATGGCCTTTATTATGTTGAGGAAAGTTCCCTCTATGCCTACTTTCTGCAGGGTTTTTATCATAAATGGGTGCTGAATTTTGTCAGAAGCTTTCTCTGCATCTATTGAGATGATCATATGGTTTTTCTCCTTCAAATTGTTAATATGGTTTATCACATTGATTGATTTGCGTATATTGAAGAATCCTTCCATTCCTGGAATAAACCCCACTTGATCAAGGTGTATGATCCTTTTAATGTGCTGTTGGATTCTGTTTGCTAGTATTTTGTTGAGGATTTTTTTTTTTTTTTTTTTTTTTTTGCGGTATGCGGGCCTCTGACTGTCGTGGCCTCTCCCGTTGCGGAGCACAGGCTCCGGACGCGCAGGCTCAGTGGCCATGGCTCACGGGCCCAGCCGCTCCGCAGCATGTGGGATCTTCCCAGACCGGGGCACGAACCCGTGTCCCTTGCATCGGCAGGCGGACTCTCAACCACTGCGCCACCAGGGAAGCCCTGTTGAGGATTTTTGAATCTATGTTCATCAGTGATATTGGCCTGTAGTTTTCTTTCTTTGTGACATCCTTGTCTGGTTTTGGTATCAAGGTGATGGTGGCCTCGTAGAATGAATTTGGGAGTGTTCCTCCCTCTGCTATATTTTGGAAGAGTTTGAGAAGGATAGGTGTTAGCTCTTCTCTAAATGTTTGATA
Source organism: Lagenorhynchus albirostris (assembly GCF_949774975.1). NCBI lineage: Eukaryota > Metazoa > Chordata > Mammalia > Artiodactyla > Delphinidae > Lagenorhynchus > Lagenorhynchus albirostris. The sequence continues at coordinate 164,508,606 of NC_083095.1, read as the reverse complement.
GAATTCGCCTGTGAAGCCATCTCATCCTGGGCTTTTGTTTGTTGGAAGATTTTTAATCACAGTTTCAATTTCAGTGCTTGTGATTGGTCTGTTTATATTTTCTATTTCTTCCTAATTCAGTCTTGGCAGGTTGTGCATTTCTAAGAATTTGTCCATTTCTTCCAGGTTGTCCATTATATTGGCATAGAGTTGCTTGTAGTAATCCCTCATGATCTTTTGTATTTCTGCAGTGTCAGTTGTTACTTCTCCTTTTTCATTTCTAATTCTATTGATTTGAGTCTTCTCCCTTTTTTTCTTGATGAGTCTGGCTAATGGTTTATCTATTTTGTTCATCTTCTCAAAGAACCAGCTTTTAGTTTTATTGATCTTTGCTATCGTTTCCTTCATTTCTTTTTCATTTATTTCTGATCTGATTTTTATGATTTCTTTCCTTCTGGTAACTTTGGGGTTTTTTTGTTCTTCTTTCTCTAATTGCTTTAGGTGCAAGGTTAGGTTGTTTATTCAAGATGTTTTCTGTTTCTTAAGGTGGGCTTGTATTGCTATAAACTTCCCTCTTAGAACTGCTTTTGCTGCATCCCATAGGTTTTGGGTCATCGTGTCTCCATTGTCATTTGTTTCTAGGTATTTTTTGATTTCATCTTTGATTTCTTCAGTGATCACTTCGTTATTAAGTAGTGTATTGTTTAGCCTCTATGTGTTTGTAGTTTTTACAGATCTTTTCCTGTAATTGATATCTAACCTCATAGCATTGTGGTTGGAAAAGATACTTGATACAATTTCAATTTTCTTAAATTTACCAAGGCTTGATTTGTGACCCAAGATATGATCTATCCTGGAGAATGTTCCATGAGCACTTGAGAAAAATGTGTATTCTGTTGTTTTTGGATGGAATGTCCTATAAATATCAATTAAGTCCATCTTGTTTAATGTATCATTTAAAGCTTGTGTTTCCTTATTTACTTTCGTTTTGGATGATCTGTCCATTGGTGAAATTGGGGTGTTAAAAGTTCCCTACTATGAATGTGCTACTGTCAATTTCCCCTTTTGTGGCTGTTAGTATTTGCCTTATGTATTGAGGTGCTCCTATGTTGGGTGCATAAATATTTACAATTGTTATATCTTCTTTTTGGATCAATCCCTTGATCATTATGTAGTGCCCTTTGTCTCTTCTAATAGTCTTTATTTTAGAGTCTGTTTTGTCTGATATGAGAATTGCTCTTCCAGTTTTCTTTTGGTTTCCATTTGCATGGAATATCTTTTTCCATCCCCTTACTTTCAGTCTGTATGTGTCTCTAGGTTTGAAGTGGGTCTCTTGTAGATAGCATATATATGGGTCTTGTTTTTGTATCCATTCAGCCAATCTGTGTCTTTTGGTGGGAGCATTTAGTCCATTTACATTTAAGGTAATTATCGATATGTATGTTCCTATTCCCATTTTCTAAATTGTTTTGGGTTCATTATTGTAGGTCTTTTCCTTCTCTTGTGTTTCTTGCCTAGAGAAGTTCCTTTAGCATTTGTTGTAGAGCTGGTTTGGTGGTGCTGAACTCTCTCAGCTTTTGCTTGTCTGTAAAGGTTTTAATTTCTCCGTCAAATCTGAATGAGATCCTTGCTAGGTAGAGTAATCTTGGTTGCAGGTTTTTCTCCTTCATCACTTTAAATAGTTCCTGCCACTCTCTTCTGGCTTGTAGAGTTTCTGCTGAAAGATCAGCTGTTAACCTTATGGGGATTCCCTGTGTGTTATTTGTTGTTTTCCCTTGCTGCTTTTAATATGCTTTCCTTGTATTTAATTTTTGACAGTTTGATTAATATGTGTCTTGGCGTATTTCTCCTTGGATTTATCCTGTATGGGACTCTCTGTGCTTCCTGTACTTGATTAACTATTTCCTTTCCCATATTAGGGAAGTTTTTAACTATTATGTCTTCAAATATTTCCTCATTCCCTTTCTTTTTCTCTTCTTCTGGAACCCCTATAATTCGAATGTTGGTGCGTTTAATGTTGTCCCAGAGGTCTCTGAAACTGTCCTCAGTTCTTTTCATTCTTTTTTCTTTATTCTGCTCTGCAGTAGTAATTTCCACTATTTTATCTTTCAGGTCACTTATCCGTTCTTCTGCCTCAGTTATTCTGCTACTGATCCCATCTAGAGTATCTTTAATTTCATTTATTGTGTTGTTCATCGTTGTTTGTTTCATCTTTAGTACTTCTAGGTCCTTGTTAAATGTTTTCTTGCATTTTGTCTATTCTATTTCCAAGATTTTGGATCATCTTTACTATCATTATTCTGAATTCTTTTTCAGGTAGACTGCCTATTTCCTCTTCATTTGTTAGGTCTGGTGGGTTTTTATCTTGCTCCTTCATCTGCGGTGTGTTTTTCTGTCTTCTCATTTTGCTTATCTTACTGTGTTTGGGGTCTCCTTTTTGCAGGCTGCAGGTTCGTAGTTCCCGTTGTTTTTGGTGTCTGTCCCCAGTGGCTAAGGTTGGTTCAGTGGGTTATGTAGGCTTCCTGGTGGAGGGGACTAGTGCCTGTGTTCTGGTGGAAGAGGCTGGATCTTTTCTCTCTGGTGGGCAGGTCCACGTCTGGTGGTGTGTTTTGTGGTGTCTGTGGACTTATTATGATTTTAGGCAGCCTCTCTGCTAATGGGTGGGGTTGTGTTACTCTTTTGCTAGTTGATTGGCATAGGGTGCCCAGCACTGTAGCTTGCTGGTCGTTGAGTGAAGCTGCGTGCTGGCATTGAGATGGAGATCTCTGGGAGATTTTTGCCGTTTGATATTATGTGGAGCTGGGAGGTCTCTTGTTGACCAGTGTCCTGAAGTTGGCTCTCCCACCTCAGAGGCACAGCACTGACTCCTGCCTGCAGCACCAAGAGCCTTTCATCCACACGGTTCAAAATAAGAGGGAGAAAAAGTAGAGAGAAAGAATTAGTAGAAGTAGGAAGAAAGGAAGGAAGAAGGAAAGAAAGAAAGGAGAGAGGGAGGGAGGGACGGACGGACGGACGGTGGGAGGAAGGAGGGAAGGAAGGAAAAAAGAAAGAAAAGATAAAATAAAGTAAAATATAATAAAGTTATTAAAGTAAAAATAATAATTAAGAAAAAAATTAAAAAAAAAGCCGGATGGATAGAACCTTAGGACAAATGGTGGAAGCAAAGCTATACAGACAAAATCTCATACAGAAGCATACACATACACACTCACAAAAAGAGGAAAAGGGGGAAAAAATCATAAATCTTGCTCTCAAAGTCCACCTCCTCAATTTGGGATGATTCATTGTCTAAAGGAGGGAAGGAAGGAAAGAAAAAAAGAAGATATAGTAATATAAAATAAAGCTATTAAAATTAAAATTTAAGAAAAGAAAAAAAAACGGACGGATAGAATCCTAGGACAAATGGTGGAAGCAACGCTATACAGACAAAATCGCACACAGAGGCATACACATACACACTCACAAAAAGAGGAAAAGGGGAAAAAAATCATAAATCTTGCTCTAAAAGTCCACCTCCTCAATTTGGGATGATTCGTTGTCTATTCATGTATTCCACAGATGCAGGGTACATCAAGTTGATTGTGGAGCTTCAATCCGCTGCTTCTGAGGCTGCTGGGAGAGATTTCCCTTTCTCTTCTTTGTTCTCACAGCTCCCAGGGGCTCAGCTTTGGATTTGGCCCCGCCTCTGTATGTAGGTTGCCGGAGGGCGTCTGTTTTTCCGCTCAGAAAGGACGGGGTTAAAGGAGCCGCTGATTCGGGGGCTCTGGCTCACTTAGGCTGGGGGGGAGGGAGGGGCACGGAGTGCGGGGCGGGCCTGCGGCGGCAGAGGCCAACGTGATGTTGCACCAGCCTGAGGCTCGCCGTGCGTTCTTCCGGGGAAGTTGTCCCTGGATCCCAGGAACCTGGCAGTGGCGGGCTGCACAGGCTCCCCGGAAGAGGGGTGTGGATAGTGACCTGTGCTCGCACACAGCCTTCAACAAAAGCCTTAGCGTCTAATGCCCGTCTCTGGGGACCGCGTTGATAGCCGCGGCTCGTGCCTGTCTCTGGAGCTCCTTTAAGCAGCGCTCTTAATCCCCTCTCCTCGCGCACCAGGAAACAAAGAGGGAAGAAAAAGTCTCTTGCCTCTTCGGCAGCTCCAGACCTTTTCCCGGACTCCCTCCCGGCTAGCCGTGGCGCACTAACCCCTTCAGGCTGTGTTCACGCCGCTAACCCCAGTCCTCTCCCTGCACTCCGACAGAAGCCCGAGCCTCAGCTCGCAGCCCCGGCGGGTGAGCAGACAATCCTCTGGGGCTGGTGAGGATTGTCTGGTGAGGATTGTCTGGTGAGCAGACAATCCTCTGGGGCTGGTGCCGGTCGGCACCGATCCTCTGTGTGGGAATCTCCCTGCTTTGCCCTCCGCACCCCTGTTGCTGCGCTCTCCTCAGTGGCTCCGAAGCTCCCCCCCTCCGCCACCCGCAGTCTCCGCCCGTGAAGGGGCTTCCTAGTGTGTGGAAACCTTTCCTCCTTCACAGCTCCCTCCCACTGGTGCAGGTCCCACCCCTATTCTTTTGTCTCTGTTTTTTCTTTTGCCCTAACCGGGTACGTGGGGAGTTTCTTGCCTTTTGGGATGTCTGAGGTCTTCTGCCAGCGTTCAGTAGGTGTTCTGTAGGAGTTGTTCCACGTGTAGATGTATTTCTGGTGTATCTGGCTCCTAACTGCTGGTGGTTTATGCTATCCTTGAAGTTCCTTGTCTTATAGATGTATCACTTCAATCTTCACTTCTGTCTTCACATGGCTTTCCACTTTGTGTCTGTGTGTTTCAAATATCTCTCTTCTTTCTCTTACTAGGATCCCCCCAGTTCTTTTTAAATGTTAGGTAGAATTCAGCAGTGAAGCCATCTAGTCCTGGGTATTTTTTGGAAGTTTTTTGATAACAGTTTCATTTTTTTTACTTGTTATAGGTTTATTCAGATTTTCTATTGTTTAGTCTGTTTTCAGTTGTTTGTCTTTCTAGGAATTTGTCCATTTCATCTAGGTTTTCTAATTTGCTGCTATGCAATTGTTTGTAGTATTACCTCATAGTCCTTTTTTATTTCTGTAAGTTTGGTAGTTTTATTCTCTCTTTCATAGTTGTTTGAGTGTTCTGTATTTTTTCTTTGTCAATCTAGCTAAAGGTTTGTTAACTTAAAGATCTTTTCAAAGAGCCAACTGTTGGTTTCATTGATGTTTCTATTATTTTTCTACTCTTGATTTCGTTTACTTCCTGTGTAATCTTTATTTTTTCTTTCCCTCTACTTGCTTTGATGTTAGTTTGATCTTTTTCAGTTTTTTTAAGATTAAGGTTTTGTTATTGATTTTTTAAAATACATGCTTTTTTTTTTTATTTACATCACTCATTGAACAGTTTATCACCACTGTCCTTTTTTTAAAAATTTTTATTTTATATTGGAGTATAGTTGATTTACAATGTTGTGTTAGTTTCAGGTGTACAGCAAAGTGATTTAGTTACACATTATCATATATCCATTCTTTTTCAGACTCTTTTTCCCATATAGGTTATTACAGAATATGGAATAGAGTTCTTTGTGCTCTACAGTAGAAGCTTGTTGATTATCTGTTTTATATATTAGTAGTGTATATATGTTAATTCCCAATTCCTAATTACCCCCACCTTTCCCCTTTGGTAACCAAAAGTTTGTTTTCAAAGTCTGAGTCTGTGTCTGTTTTGTAAATGAGTTCATTTGATCATTTTTTTAGATTCCACATATAAGTTACATCATATTTGTCTTTCTCTGACTTACTTCACTTAGTATGATAATCTCTAGGTCCATCCATGTTGCTGCAAATTGCATTATTTCATTCTTTTTTATGGCTAATATTCCATTGTATATATGTACCATGTCTTCTTTATCCTTTCCTCTGCCGATGAACATTTAGGTTGCTTCCATGTCTTGGCTGTTGTAAATAGTGCTGCAGTGAACATTGGGGTGCATGTATATTTTCGAATTATGGCTTCTTCCAGATATATATGCCCAGGAGTGGGATTGCTGGATCATATGGTAGTTCTATTTTTAGTTTTTAAAAGAACCTCCATACTGTTCCCCATAGTGGTTTAGGTACCAATGTAAAGGTACCAGTTTACTTTCCCAACAACAGTGTAGGAGGGTTCCAGGCTTCTTTTTTGTTTTTGTTTTTGACCACGCTGCATGGCTTGTGGGATCTTAGTTTCCTGACTAGGGATTGAACCCGTGGCCCCTGCAATGGAAGCGTGGAGTCCTTACCACTGGACTGCCAGGGAATTCCCCAGACTTCTTTTTTAATACAGCTTTTTACAGGTACAAATTCCCCTCTAAGCGCTGCTTTAGCTTCATCCTGTAAGTTTTGGTATGTTGTGTTTTCAATTTCATCATCTCAAAATATTTTCTAATTTCCCTTGTGATTTTTTTTCTTTGGTCCTTTGGCTATTTAGGAGGGTGTAAATTTTCACATATTTGTTAATTTCACAAATTTCTGTTATTAGTTTCTAATTTCATACCATTGTAGTTGAAGAACATACTTTGTATGATTTTGGTCTTTTTAAATTTTTTGAGACTTGTTTTATGGCCTAACATTTGGCCTGTTCTGGTTAATGTTCTATGTGTACTTGAGAAGAATGTGTGTTCTGCTCTTGGGTAGAATGCCTATAGATGTCTGTTATGCCTAGTCGGTTTATGGTGTTCAAGTCTTCTGTTTTCTTTTTGATCTTCTGTATAGACGTTCTATCATTGAAATCAGGGTATTAAAGTCTCCAAGTATTATTGTTGACTTATCTATTTTTTTCTTCCTTCAATTCTGTCAGTTTCACGCTTCATAGAGTTTGGGGCCCTGTTGTTAGTTGCGTGTATATGTTTATAATTGTATCACTTAATGGATTGAATTTTTTAAATCAACATGGTGAACTTTGTCTTTTGAACCTTTTTTGACTTAAAATCTATTTTGACAATAATATAGCCATGTGTGCTCTCTATTGCATACAATATCTTTTTCTGTCCTTTTACTTTCAACCTCTTTGTATCTAAAGTGAGCTTATAGACAGAATATAGTTGGATCATATTTTTAAAAATCCATTCTGCCAATTTCTGCCTTTTTTTTTAACATTTATTTATTTTTTTTATTTGGTTGTTCTGGGTCTTAGTTGCAGCTCAGCAGCTCCTTAGTTGTGGCACATGGGCTCCTTAGTTATGGCATACATGTGGGATCTAGTTCCCTGACTAAGGATCAAACCTGGGCTCCCTGCATTGGGAGCACAGTCTTAACCACTGTACCACCAGGGAAGTCCCCAATTTCTGCCTTTTAATTGAAACACTTAATCCATTTACATTTAATGTAGTTACTGATAAGGAAGGACTTCTGCCATTTTCTACTTATTTTTTTATATATCTTATACCTCTTTTGTTCTTTCATTTTTCTGTTACTGCCATTTTTGTAGCTGATTTGTTTTTTTGTAGTATACTGTTTCAATTCCCTTCATCTTTTTTTCTGTATATTTTCTAATTATTTTCTTAGTGTTTACCTTGGAGATTACAATTAACACCTTAAATTTAAACCTGTTGAATAATACGACTTAGTTTCAATAGTATACACTCTGTTGCTATATATTTCCATCATATTTAGCAAATTTACAACCATTATTTCTCCCGACTTTTTTCTGCCTTTTTCTCTCTTCTCCTTTTTCTTCTAGGACTCCCAGTGTCTGTATATTGTTATGCTTGATGGTGTCTCACAGGTCCCTTAAGCAGGCTTTGTTCATTTTTCTCTATCCTCTTTTCTTTCTGCTCAGATTGGATAGTTTTGATTGTCTTATCTTCAAGTTTATTGATTTTTCTGCCTGCTCAAATCTGAGGTTGAACCCCTCTAGTGAACTTTTCATTTCAGTTATTGTACTTTTCAGCTCAAAAATTTGTTTGGTTCCTTTATATAATTTCTGTCCCTTTATTGGTATTCTCATTTTATTTATCGTTTTCCTTATTTCTTTTAATTCTTTGTTCTTTTTTTTCCTTGAGCTTGTTGAGCGTGTTTAGAATATTTGATTTAACATATTTGACCAGTGATTCCAATGTCTGGGATTTCTCAAGGGTGGTTTCTGTCAAATTCCTTTTTCCTGGACACACTTTCCTGTTTCTTTGTATGCTTTGTAATTCTTTTTTGAGAATTAGATATTCTGAATATTACAGTTGGTTAACTCTGGAGATCAAATTCTCCCACTTCTGAGGAATTGCTGATCTTTGCTTATTGAGGGTCTGTCCATTTGTGCGTTTTCCAAACTGTTTTTTACAAAGCGTGTATTCCTTCTTGTGTGGTCACTGAAGTTTCTGTTCTGTTATCTCTGTGGTTAGCCAGTGGCCTGACAAAGATTTCCTTAAGTGTCTGGCTCCAAAAAGGTGTTCCTGTCCCTCTAAATCTTCTGTTAGATGCAGTGGGGGAAAGCTGCTGCAGCCTGAGAGAGCAGAAATCAAGGCAAATGTCTGCACCAGCCCCACAGGACTCCACTCTCCAAAGCACACTGACTGAACCGTATAACCCCAAATTTGGAAGACAGGGTCCCCACTGTCTGCCCTACCACCAGCCAGCTGCTCCTAGAATGTGGGCCACTGTCCCCACAGCTACAGCAGGGCTGAGCAAAGGAGGCTGGTAGCTGGTTCGTGCACGTCATTTACTTACTAAATATCAGCCTCTCCCTTCATCAGGCACTTCCCTGGTTGTCATAAGTGCCAGTCAGGTTCCAGAGTTCCAAAATAGTTTACTCTGATAATTTTTTTCCCTAGTTTACTAGTTGTTTGGGGGGAGGGACCAAACCCTAGAGCTTCCTACTTCCCTGTTTCATGTGATGTCACTTTTTCTGGGGGTTACAATTAAGTATCTTAATTTATCTAGTTGAGGTTAATACCAACTTAATTTCAGGAGTATACAAAAACTTTGCTTCTGTATAACTCTGTTTTCTATCCCCTTCGTTGGGCTATATTGTCATACAGATTACATGTTTATGCATTGTATGCCCATCAGTACATTTGTAATCATTGCTTTATCTTTTAACTCAAAGGAGAAAAGAATTACAAACAAAAATACTTTTTTTTTTTTTTTTTGCGGTACGCGGGCTTCTCGCTGTTGTGGCCTCTCCCGTTGTGGAGCACAGTCTCCCGACGCACAGGCTCAGCGGCCATGGCTCACGGGCCCAGCCGCTCCGCGGCATGTGGGATCTTCCCGGACCGGGGCACAAACCCGTGTCCCCTGCATCGGCAGGCGGACTCTCAACCACTGCGTCACCAGGGAAGCCCCAAAAATACTTCTATTCTGTTCTTTGCATTTACTTGTATAGTTGCCTTTACCAGTGCTCTTTAATTCTTCACGTGGATTCATGTTACTCTATAGTGCCCTTTCCTTTCATCCTGTAGAACTGATATTACTTTTAGGGCTGGTCTGCTAGTGTCAGATTCTCTCAGTGTTGTTTTTTGGGTGTTTCTTTGGAGGTGGAGAGGATGTGCTGATTTCTCCTTCATGTTTGAGTAACAGTTTTAGAGGATATAGAATCCTTGAGTCTTTTTCTTTCAGCACTTTGCCTTTCATCTCAGTGCCTTTTTGTTATCCTATGTTTCTGATGAGAAATCAGCTGTTAATCTTATTGAGGGTTCCTGGTACATGATGGATCACTGCTTTCTTGTTTCTTTCAAGATTCTCTCTTCCCCTTTGGCTTCTAACAGTTTGATTATGATTTGTCTGGTGTGGATCTCTTTGACTTTATCATACTTAGGTTTGTTGAGCTTCTTGGCTACGTAATGTCTGTCATCAAACATCGGAAGTTTTCAGCCAGTATTTCTTCAAATATTTTTTCTGCCTCTTTCTCTCCTCTTCCTCCAGGACTCCCACTGTGCCTATGTTATTATGCTTGATTGTGTCGTATGGGTGTCTGAGACTGTTCATTTTTCTCCTTTTTTCTTTTTGTCCCTCAGACTGGATAATCTCAATTACTTGTCTTCAATTTGTTGATTCTTTCTTCTGCCACCTCATATCAACTGCTGGGCCCCTCTAATGAGTTTTTCATTTTAGATAGTGTACTTTTCAACTTCAGAATTTCTATTTGGTTCTGTTTTTTAATGATATTTCTCTTTATTGACATTCTCTGTTTGGCAAGTCATCAGGCTCATTCATACATTCCTTTAGTTCTTTAGATATGATTTTTTTTTTCCTTTGGACATATTTCAGATAGCTAATTTAAGGTCTTGGGCTAATAAATTCAGTGTCTGGACTTCCTCTGTTGAATGATTTTTTTTTTCCCACTGTGTGTGGGCCATTCTTTCTTGTTTCTTGTCTCATATTTTTTGTTGACAACTGGACGTTTTAAATAATGAGTCAACTCTGATGATCAGATTGCCACTGCTCCAGGGCAGGGTTTGTTGTTACCATTACTGCTTTTGTTTGTTTACTTTCCTGAACTAAGTCTTTTAAGTCTGTATTCTGTCATGTGTAGCCACTGAAGTCTCTGCTTGGTTAGCTTAGTGGTCAGCTAAGGGTTGGGCAGAGATTTTCTTACATGCCCAGAACCAGTAAGTTTCCCAGCCTTTGCTGAGGGGCCCTATGTGTGCATTGGCTCATGTCTTCAATACTCAGCCAGACATTTTACAACTCTTTCTGTTTTCCAGAGCCTCAAGGTCAGCCAGAGGTGACAGCTAAGGGCCTTCTTGGGTCCATCCTGGGCATGCACACAGCTCTATCACACATGTACTTTTAGGGTCCCAGGAGTGTGTCAGAAGTCAGCAGAGTCCCTTAGGGACATCTCACTCCCCAGTTTTCCCATCTAAACTTTTGGTCAGCTTGTGGTTTGCCCCAAGTGTTATCACCACCTCAGGCAGCTGTGATGTTTACAGTTGCTGCTGATTGTTTTCAGTAAATGCTCCCTGGAAAAAAGTTGTTTGCATTGGATGAGTTCTGAGTCAGGTCAAATAAAGACAGGCCTTGTGAGTGGGATTTTCCAGGGAACCGCCAGACAGGCCAAATTGTTATCTGCAAATGGGGCTTTGGAGGAGCTTGGATCCCATTCTGTTCCATCCAGAGGCTCCTGGGCTGTTGGTTTTCACTGTAATTATGGGCTTTTGGTTCTCAAGGTTACCACAGGCCTAGGGAGAGGAGGTTGGGATTGGGGCAAGTTAAAGTTCCACAAAGCTTGCTATTCTTAATGAGATTCAGCTGCTTTTGTTGAATAAATACTCCCTGGATTGTTCCAAACTGGTTAATTGCCAGAGTTCTGGAAAAATTGATTTTGAACTTTTGCCAGTGTTCTCGTTCCTTTAATGGAGGAGAGTTTTTTTAAGAGGTCCTTACTCCACATTCCTGCTGACATCACTCTTCTTTCTAGTCATTTTTATCTCCCTTAAAACCAGTCGAGTAGTAGCTTGCATACCTACTCTATTGAGAAAACCTGAGTAGCTTGCATACCTACTCTATTGAGAAAACTTATGCCAGAGCATAAGTTAGATTTATCGTTATATTAAATATCTTATTGTATGACACATCAGCATTTTCACATGCTTTATTTCATTTAATCATAAATACAAGAACCACCAAGTAGGTGCACAGATGTGTTAGCCCAAATAAATGAGAACTTTTCACTTTTTCAGGAATATTATCTTAAAATTTTATAATATTTTACATTGGCTTATTTATTATTAAACTCCAATAGTGTTGATAAATTGTTATATCATGTTAAATTGAGTCTTATGGTTAGACCTTGGTCCAAAAGACCATTAAGAGCCACTCCTGCTAAACATTAGACCATATTTAAGTTCAAACTGTTCCCTTTGCCTTGCTCTTCCTTCTTGATAAGACTATGTGAAATTTATCCTTTTTACATTTTAGGTTATCGCAAGCTGCTAACCAAGAGTGTGGCCGAGACTCCAGTACATAAGCAAATCTCCAGAAGGCTGCTTCATAGACAGATCAAGGGCAGGTAAATGACATCCTTGTCTATCTTCTTCATACACCTGCACAGCCCTCCTAATCTTATGGGCCATGTTTACCTTCTCATGACCTTTTTGATTCTAGTCTCAACTGTGTTGCTTATAACCAAAGAGCATTCTGTAGATTTTATGGGGGCTGGAGATCCATACAGAATGCACTCTTTGTGTCTCGCCTCTTTCACTTGGCATAATTATTGAGATTTATCCATGTTGCATATATCAGTAGTTCCATTTTATTGCTGAGTAGTAGTCCATTTGAATGCATACTGCCTGATTTAAAAATCTATTCATGTGTTGACCTGGGAAGGAGGGAGTCTCACTGCCAGGCAAGGCTGGAAGTCTGGGATCCCAACTTGGCCTGTGGTGGGACCACAGCTTGCCATGGCACTTGGAGTAGGGCGGTTCTGGTCTGAAAGTTTCTGTCTTGCTTGGCTGCCTCTTTCCTGGTTCTTTGGCTAGGAGAGCTAGCTATCCCTAGGGCAGTTTTCATCTGCACCTCTTGGTGTATCGGGGTTGTCAGGTTGTCGGGCGCCCAATCCAGGAGCTCCGGGGGCTCGCTGCCCTGTCTCTTCTCAGGTCCTAAAGTCCCAAGCCTCTTCTCTCCACCTTTGAGAGTCTTATGCTTCCTTTATATGTAATATCCAGGGTTCTTAGCTGTACATAACAGGGAGAATGGGGAGAAGTGCATCTACTCCTCCTTGTCAAGGCTCCATTTGGACATTATTTGTGTGTGGATTTTACACACTTGTGCATGTTTATCTACACGGTAAATTGTAAGAAGTGAAATTTGTGGGTCAGAAGGTATACATATTTTTAACTTTATGTTGTCAAACTGCTTTCCAAAAAAAAATATTCTTACCATTTCATTCTTGACAGTAATGTGTGAGAGTGCTTGCCAAAGACCACTTGTGGTCTTTGTTACCTTGTGAGGTGTGAACCTGTAGCTCTTTGACATGCGTCATTTATGAGTGGTGTTGAATAATCCTTGTACTTGCTGTTCCTCAAGGTCCTCTGATCCTGGTCCTGAAATTGACGTTGTTGAAGAGTCCCCGGAAAAAGGAGATGATGGTATTACCTCCTTTTGGTTTTTTTTTAGGGTTCTCAGCTTTTTTGTTTCCTCTACTTTCTGTGAAAGCTATTCTATACTGGTATTATCGCTCAGCATAGCCTAAGATACTTTACAGACATTATGACAGCTCTGGGCCCACAACGTATATCAGTACATATTTACTGGTGAATGGTCTTTTACATAGAATGTACTGAGAGTTTCTGGAGAAGAAATATTTTTACACAAGAGAAATGGGATTCAGGGTGAAAGCTAAACTACTACGTTAATATAAAGTGCTGTGGCTTTTTAAAAATATATATATATATTTATTTGTTTATTTTGGCTGCACTGGGTCTTAGTTGCAGCATGCAGGATCTTTTAGTTGTGGCATGCGGACCCTTAGTTGCGGCATGCGTGCAGGGTCTAGTTCCCCGACCAGGGATTGAACTTGAGTCCCCCTGCATTAGGAGCGTGGAGTCTTACCTACTGGACTACCAGGGAAGTCCCCTGTGGCTTATTTTTAAAGTATACATGATGATGGGGCTTCCCTGGTGGTGCAGTGGTTGAGAGTCCGCCTGCCGATGCAGGGAACACGGGTTCGTGCCCCGGTCTGGGAAGATCCCATGTGCCACAGAGCGGCTAGGCCTGTGAGCCATGGTCGCTGAGCCTGTGCGTCCAGAGCCTGTGCTCGCAACGGGAGAGGCCACAACAGTGAGAGGCCTGCGTACCACAAAAAAAAAAAAGTATACATGATGAAGGAGGGGTTTCCAAAAACTAACTTCTTTAAATCAAGTAGTTTATGTTTATTGTAGAAAAATTAGAAAACACAGAGAAGCCAAGAATTTAGTTATCACTTGGTAATCCCACAAATTAGAAATAAGTCTGTTGAGGGAGGAGATATGGGGATATATGTACACATATAGCTGATTCACTTTGTTATACAGCAGAAACTAACACAGCATAGTAAAGCAATTATACTCCAATAAATATGTTTTAAAAAAGAGAAAGAAAAGAAATAACTATTAACATTTAGCTTTAATAATACTCTTACAGGTGTTGTTTCTATACAAATATGTGTAACATAAATATGAAAACTCATTTTTAAACTTTTTAACAACTCACACTATACAAACCTTTTTTCACTCTACATCATTCTTAAAGGTGGCAGGTTATGAAATTTCTGCAGATTATAGTGGGGGGGGTCAGGGTTTTTTTGGTTTTTGGTTTTTGTGGGGGTTTTTTGGGTTTTTTTGGTACTTTGTTGGGGCCACGTATCATATCCCTCTTAGCTTTGTCTCACTTCAGAGATCTCAAAGTCAACAGCTTGTCAATTTTCCATCTTGTACGTGGTGTTACATAAATCTTACCCATTTAATATGTGGGGAAGCGTCAAGCTTGCATTTCTTCTTGTCAGAACTAACTGTGATTAGTTCTTGTAGAAGTAAGTTTGAGACGAAGTCCTCGAATCAAGCAGTTGGCATTCAGCAGGAAAAATTCTGGTTCCTTCTACTCTGTGTCTCAACCAAAGTCTCGAAGTATACAACGAGTTCACTCATTCCAGCAAGTCAAGTCAGGTAACAGTGCTTGCCTACCTGTCTTCAGAGGTCCATGCAGATTTGGTGGGAAGTGTTGTTGGGAAAAGAATGAAGTTTGACGTTGGAGAAATAGAATAGGTATAAATATTTGAGGTTCAGAGTGATGACCAGATGAACAATCCATGGCCACCGTTATCAGAGTCATCCGTTTAGATTCCTATGGCTGGCTGTCCACATTATCCTCGTGGGTAATTCATTCATTCAAGAGGAAATTACCTGTAATTTCTACCATATGTTCAGATCCTACAGAAAGGCATCTCCAGGTGGCAGGTGCTGTTTGTCCTTCATTCTTTTATCATTATTAGCTTGGATTATCAGATATGTCTTTTTATATTTGTCTTTGCAAATTAAATTATTTCAGTTGCCTACATCTCCTAACACAGGGACTGGGCTTGATATGCAGTGTTAAAATTCAAGAAGGCAGCAATTATTGGACTGCTGTCATAATTAGGTGGGATCTGCCCCTATTTGCTCTAAAAGAATTATCATCTTTCTCATATGGACTGGCTGTTTTATGGGTATTTGGTGCGGGAGGCGGGTGGGGGGCGCAGGAGTTGAGAAAGGATGAAATATTGTAACTGTTTTTGACTTGCAGACCAAAGAGAAAATTCTCCAATCCAAAGTATTCGGTCTCCCAAGAGGCTTCTTTTTGGGGCAGTGTCTGAGATGATCAGTCCCTCTGAGAAGGGTTCAGCTCGAATTAAAAGGCCTTCAGGAAACACATTGGATTCTGAAATACCTATAGCTTATCAGGTATAAAATTACGATGATGTTTCAGATAGTATAGTTTGGGGAGCATGTAGTCGTGGACAAGGAAAACCACTGAGTCCAGTAGGGAAGAGAAGATAATAACAGAGATTTGAGGTGGTTGGGGTTGACTTGAATGAACGATTATTGGGTGTATGGGGACTTAGGTAGCAGTTGGGCTGAGGCCAAGGTGGCAGGGAGGAGATAGAAAGATCTCGCCCTACTCTCTTGGCTTCATCTTCCATTTATATTGGACACTACGTATATATCCTTCTGAAATGTGCAGTAGCATTCATTTGTTTCTGTTAGATTGCCCACTCGATCCAGTCACCCATGTTAGAAACCTGGGAGTCATCCTGGACTTCCCCCTCTCCTTAGGCCTGGCTACTCAATTAGTCCTGCCCATTTTACTGACAAACTATCTCATACTTATTCCCTCTTCTCCATCCCTGCAGTTCCTGCCCTAGTTCAGTTCTGCCTGGAACACTTCAGTAGCCTCTTCTCTCTCAAATTCATCCTGTCCCCAGAGGTCAGAGGGACCTTTGTGACCCCAGTGGACGCTCCTCTGACCACATCACTTTGCTTGAAGCTCTATAGACTCTTCATCTGTTAAAGCAGGGTTTTCTAAGTTTTCCTAAAATGGAACCCTGTGTTCAAAGATAATAATCTTTGTTTGGAAACCCAAAAACTGCTTAGGATGGAGGAGGATATGGAGGGAACTGTGGGGAAGGGTTTGAAAACCACAGATCTATAGGACCATGTTCATTCTCCTCCGTGGACAGGCAAGGACCTCCATGATCTGATCCCTGCTCAGCCATCTCTGCTTCACACTCCACCTTTCCAGCAGCCTCAGATGCACACAACTGCTGCTTTTTCCTTTTGTGCCTTTGCTTACACTGTTTTCTATGCCTGAAGTTCCCTCTCCCCCACTTTCCCACCTTTTGTCTTCACTTGCTCACACCCATTCTTTTAAGACCTGACTCGCTATTCCTGTTCCCTCTTTCTCACCTTTGCTGGGTTAGATAGCCAACCCTCCCGGTGCTCCCACATTGTTCCATGCGTGCCCCTGTCATTGCATTGGCCATACTATATATCTGTCTGTATCCCACATGAAATGCCAACTAGACCAGGACTCCCTTGAGATGATCAGGTAAGATTAAACAATAGGTGTTGGACCTCCTTACCTGTTGGAGTATTTAACTGCATTTTTGCAAGAAAGAAGGGAAGTTTTTTGCTGGAGAGTTTCCTTTCTGAGATGTTATCTTTGAGGCTGTGCCTTACATATCCATATATTCCATGTTCCACCTCATCCCCCCGGGCCTCCTCCCGCACACACATTGCCTAGCACATAGCAGGTACTTAAAAGCACATGTTGAATGCAGACCAACAGCAGGTGATGTGGCTCCGAAAGGTTACTTTAGGCAAAGATCAGAAATAGTTGTCTCATTGAAGAAGATAGCTGTGAGTAGTGGAGTGACAGAGTTACAGAGTTAGAGGCAAAGCATGTTTTGGCTGTAGTATGCAAATTATTAAAACTATTTGTCTTAGGAGAAGAAACTAAGATTGGATACAGCGCTTAGTGCTAGAAAAAGTGGACATGTAAAATCTGGGTCATGTTTTGGAAGTGGAAACGTGTCACTATACGAAATCCAACTTAAGATCATTCCTTTGGCTGACTATATAAATCTTCCAAATTTGACTTTTTAATCATCTTAGACATTATTAAAACACTCTTCAGAGAATATGGGTTATGATGTTCAAGCACTGAAATAAGCATTTTTCTTTACAGACTCCTGAGAAGAATTGCTGGAAATCTCCAGTCTTTTCTAAAGCTACACCAAGAAAGTTCCCTCATACGCCACGAACTCCGTTGCGCACTCCTGAAAGGCTGCAAAAATCCCCTGCAGAAATGACCCCTGCCAAACAGGTCATTTTTAAGGAGTTCTTAAAAGACTCCTCACACGGCTGGCATTCGCCATCTCGACGAAAAGCCACTCCTCAGAAAGGACACTCCCTGGCAGAAGGTCACTCTCCTCTTGAAAAAATACTGAGAACTCCCCAAAGACAAGGTGGCCAGCCACCTAGATTTTTGCAGAATTCTGCTTGGCCACGTTTGGTGAATTCCAGTCCAGAAAGCACCTCCTGTCCGGCAGCCCTGGTTTCGTCAACTGCCCAGACCAGAAGTGAGTGTCTGACTCCCAGCAAGTACTCTCCTCGAATCTCTCTGAGGGCAGCAGCCTCGGGGGTCCGAAGACGAGCTGCCTTCGTGGGCACACCTCCAAGTCAGAAACGCCAACTCCTCCGTGGCTCCGGAGCATCTCAGGCAGAGAAGGTGGTGCAGCCATGGAATGATGCTGTCGGAACCCCAGAGAAACCAGGGAACACAGCTCTGACTTCTCCAAAGAAACCTGTTCCCTCTCCTTCATGTGGTATTTCCGAGAAGACTCCATTTGGGAATTTTTCTATAGAATCTCCTCCCTCTGGAGAACTGGATTGGCAGGAGGCCCAGAAATCACCCAGTGTAGCCACATCTCCCTCCTGTCCTGCTCCCTCGACTCCCCACAAAGCCTCACAGATAGCTAGATCTGACCTCCTACCGCCTCCACCCCCTTCTAAAATTGGGAAAAGGCATAAAAAGACTTCTAAAACAGAAAGAAACTTCCAGGAGGGCCAGCCTAACAGCTCTGCTGTTCTGAGAGTTGCCACAACTGATAACCCAGCTGCCATCACAGATGCTAGAAAGAACCAGAAGGAAGAGACCCTCTCTCCTCCATCTCCTCCTGAAAGACATAGTTACCCTGGGACTAGCTTTGGGAGTCACTGGCATACATCCTCTCCTTTGCTTATTGCCAGAGACTCGGAGTATCTCACTCTCCTGGATGAAGCTTCTGAGCACCGTAGCAGTGATAACTTAAAAAGCAACGTTTCACCAGTGGAAGAAGGTGAGGGGTCAAGGATGGGTACTTATGAGAAGCCGTCTCTGTGTAACCCCGGGATTCCTCCCTCTTCTCCTTCCTCTGGGCCTAGCTCTCCCCTGACATCCTGCTACGACCTGCGCTGCACCGCAGACAGGAAGCAGCGCCAGGCTGCCGCCCAACTAGAGAATCTGCAGGCATCAGCCTGGCCCTCCAGAGCCTCTGCCAGCCCACAGACCTATGAGGTTGAGCTGGAGATGCAAGCTTCTGGCCTTCCCAAGCTTCGAATTAAAAAGATAGACCCCAGCTGTCTGTCAGAAGCCCAGCCCCTGCGAAGGGAGGAGAGCTCTCTGGGAGAGGAGAGCTGCCTCCCTGGTCTCAGCGTGCCCAGGGCCAACAAGTCCTCAGGCAAACCCGAAGCCACCTACCTGTCGCCCCCCTGCCTTCGCCCCTCGCACGGCACCCCCGGCAAGAGCGGGGGACAGACCTATATCTGCCAGTCCTGTACCCCCACCCGCTGCCCCTCTAGTACCCCCTCTCCATTTCAGACAGAAATCGGGGTTCCTTGGACACCATCCCCCAAGCACAGCGGGAAGACAACTCCTGACACAATTAAAGACTGGCCCCGCCGGAAGAGGGCAGTGGACTGCAGCCTCAGCTCCTCTGCTGGGAGGAGCGAGGTCGGTACAGACCTTCCTGGGGGCATGTCGCTGCTGGAGCCGGAGGGGAAGGAGCGAGGGCTTGAACTCAGCATCACCAAGACCCCCATCTTGGGGGATTTTGAGCTCGAGGGGGTGTGTCAGCTGCCAGACCAGTCACCTCCCAGGGACAGTGAGCCTAAGGCTGAGGAAGCCTTCTCCTGGGGACAGTTTGGGTTGGGATCTCGGAAGAGACTCCTTTCTGCCAAGGAGGAGGCTGAGTGTCAAACCAAAAGAGTCTGTGACAAGCAGATAGGAGACTCCCAAGTCAGTAAGAGTGAAGACAGGTCTCCAGGCACGGGTGTGCGACAGCTCCCCTCCATGGCAGGCGACGAGGTGTTTGTTTCAGGTGAGTTGGCTGCCGTGCAGCTCTGTCGGGTGTGTTGGCCAGGAGGCACTGTAGAGACGCCTACTGGGATGGCTGGGGCTTCCTTGTGAGGGCTGCGGGCTGTGCTGACCGTGCCGTTGCTGCAGGTGCCACTCCGCCTCCTGGCTGTGCCGTGCGGAGCTGCCTCTCTGCCAGCGGTCTGCAGGCGCTGACCCACTCTCCGCTGCTGTTCCACGGGAAGGCACCCTCCTCTCAGTGTAAAGACACCAGAGGTAATTTGTTGAAGTTCCTAAAGATGTTACCAGGATCAATCGTCTATCCTTTGGTTAGCTCTATCCCAAGCTAGCTCGGGGTTTTCAGGCACTTGCATCTTGCAGGAGTCGTAGGGACTGCCACAGTTTGGGATGGTTTTATCCCTGCAGTGTCATGTGCCCTTCCCAGAGAAATACCACTTTAGAACTTATGTGTATTTGAACCAAAAAACCCCTCAACATCCTACCAAATTACTTCAGCTTCTTGAAGACAGTGACAGAAGCTGGCACACAATCACGTCCTGCTCGTCTGTGGTCGCTGGGATCTGAGGGGAAAGCAGCACGAGTGGTAGGTGGTGTGTGCAGAGCCAGTCATTTCCCCTCGGGTGTTACCCGTGTTTCCATACATTCAGTCTGAGAACGGACTGGCTATTATAATCAGCCTTCAGACCCTAGGATTCCCCTCGACCCCACCTGGAAAGAACGGGATTCACCCTGTTAGCTGCACTGGTTAGAGAGGTTTCCTCCTTCTGCTAGAACTGCAGTGGGGTGCAGGAGGTGGGGCTCTTCAGTGGCTCTCTTTCCTCAAGACCATGATAGAAATCATGCAAAACCGCCACAGATCTGAGACAAAAAGAACTGCATGGTATCAAACTGAAGTGCCACAGGTATTCTGCGTTTTCACAATTACTTGTTGCTGTCAGCTCCGTGCTGACGGTAAGGGCAGAGGGCCTTGAAATAGTATAGGTAGCGTGTCTGTGGGATGAGAGAACCTACAAGCAATGCTGGTTTTAAGTCCATCTTAAGGTGTAACCCTCTGCAGTTGAAGCCCATTTTCTTTTGTTCTGTTCTCAGTTACTTCCTGTATGCTAAGTCTTTCTGCCTTTTTCTAGATGAGGATGTGGATGTATTCTCCCCCACGGCAGAAGACTCTCCTTTCAGCCGAGCATTCTCCAGGAGACGTCCCATCAGCAGAACTTACACACGGAAGAAGCTGATTAGCTAGTCAGGATGGAACTGGTTGGGGGACTTATAACTACAAACACTACTGAGCCTGCCCAGAGCTACCGCACTTCTTAACAGAAGTGCTCCGACAGCAGTTTTCTCTGGACGTACAAGGAATTCCAGACATGTATTTTAAAAGAATTCTTAGTAATGTACCCAGAAACTCGGTTCATTTGAGCCAGGGCCCTACTGGTCTGCTCATCATATGTAACCCTCAGTTTGCTGCACAGAAACAGGAATAACCAAGGCTTAATGGAACTTAGGAAATTTAAAACATGAAGGTGAGGTCAGCCAGGTCCCCATGGGCATAAAGAAACTGGGGCCTGGTCCCAAGCCTCCTTTACTATGATCAGCTTTCAGATTCCCACGTGAATGCCTTCAACTTTTCAAGTCCCCCTTGTGGAGTCTGTCCACCTCCAAGCCCAGCCCTAACCCACAATGCCTGCCCTACCTTAGTAAGGTGGTATAGCTGGTGGTGTAACTCAGAGGCAGCCTGGGAGTCAGGAACCAGACAAGGAACTGTTAAGATCAGGATCCCATTCCACCCCACCCCAGCTGTGACCATGGCAAGTTCAGACCACTCTGCTTCACTTACGAAATGGGAGAAGGACCCCTACACATCAGTCCCTCACAGAGCTGCTATAGGCCAGGAGCCCAAGACAGAGGCAGTGCCTGGAGGTGGAAGCAGCATCCACCAAACGGAAGACTGGCATGGGGGCAGAATAAATCTTTTGCATTCCCTGTGTAACAATAAAATCATCTCTAGCTACTTGGCATGCAGTGCATTTCTGTATAACATTCCAGCCTGAGGTTAAATGTGACCAGGGTCCAGCTCTAGTGGTTTCTGGAGCAGCCACATCTCAAGGTCTGCCCCGAGAGTCAGCTAGTCCCTGGCACAGTTCCCACCATTCACAGGGAGACTCACCTGAGTCGTGGATATGCCCAGAGCACCCCGTGGACCAGTTTGCTGTCAAGTCTTGGCCAGGAGCTTCGCTAACAGAGCTGATTCAACAGTCTCATGGTCTCTGAAAAACTTTCAAGCCTGTTGTGTTCCCAAACCTGAGTCTTACTATGATCTTGTAAATCAAACTCTAAGTGAAAACTCCCATTTCTCCCTCCAGAGGTTACTGTCATTTATTTTAAAATGGTTTTCGAAACTTGATACTACTAAGCTTTTCAGTCCCCTCCCCCCTGCAATATACATAAGACCATTTAAACCACAACCCTGTTGCCATTGACTGTTCTGTGACAAGCCTTGGCTGAACTTCAGAACCAACAGCACACACATCAGCGTGAGACCAGAATCATCCTTCTGAAACTCAAGCCAAAAGGTGGCAGAAGGAGAGAGACAAGATGGCAGAGTAGGACTTGAGCTCACCTCCTCTCACGAAAACACCAAAATCACAACTGACTGCTGAACAACCATCAACAAAAAAGACTTGAACCTACCAAACAAGATATTCTACACCCAAAGACCAAGAAGAAGCCACAACAAGACAGGAGGAGGGGCACATTAGTGATATAATCAAATCCCATACCTGTGGAGTTTCTCCCACATGAGTGAAAGTTCTGAGCCCCACGTCAGGCTCCCCAGCCTGGGGTTCTGGCATTGGGAGGAGGAGCCCCCAGAGCATTTGGCTTTGATGGCCAGCTAGACTTGAGTACAGGAGCTCCACAGGACTGGGGGAAACAGGGACTCCATTCTTAGCACACAAAATGTTCACAAGCACTGGGGCCCAGGACAAAGCAGTAACTCCATTACAGCTTGGACCAGACCTACCTGTGGATCTTAGAGGATCTCCTGGGGAGGTGGGGGTCAGCTGTGGCCCATTGTGGGGACAACGACACTAGTGGTGGATGCCCCAGGCAACACTCATTGGTGTGAGCTCTCCCAGAGGTTGCCATTTGGCCATCAAGACCTGGCCCTGCCCTGCCCAACAGCTTGCAGGCTCCAGTGCTGGGATGCCTCAGGCCAAACAACCAATAGGGTGGGAACACAGCCCCACTCATCAGCAAACAGGCTGCCTAAAGTCATCCAGAGCCAATAGCCTATAAACACCCTTTGACATGGCTCTGCCCACCTGAGGGACAAGACCCAGCTCCACTCACCAGTGGGCAGGCACCAGTCCCTCCCACCAGGAAGCCTGCACAAGACTCTTAGACCAACCTCACCCACCAGCAGGTAGGTACCAGTACCAAGTATTAAAATCCTGCAGCCTGAGAAACGGAGACCACAGACAAAGTTAGACAAAATGAGACGGCACAGAAATATGTTCCAGACAAAGGAACAAGATGAAACCACAGAAGAACAACTAAGTGAAGTGGAGATAGGCAGTCACCCTGAAAAGGAATTCCAAGTAATGATAGTAAAGGTAACAAGATCTCAGGAAAAGAATGGAGGCACAATAGTGAAAGGATACAAGAAATGTTTAATAAAGAGCTAGAAACTTTAAAAAACAGAGATGAACAATAACTGAAACGAAAAATACACTAGAAGGAATCAATAACAGAATGAGAAGAACGAATAAGTGAGCTGGAAGACAGATTAGTGGAAATTACTGCTGTGAAAGAGAATAAAGAAAGAAGAATGAAAAGAAATGAGGACAGTCTCAGAGCCTGGGACAACATTAAATGCACCAACATTTGCATTATAGTGGTCCCAGAAGAAGAGAAAAGGGGTCTGAGAAAATATTTGCAGAGATAATAGCCGAAAACTTCCCTAACTTGGGAAAGGAAACACTCAAGTCCAGGAAGCACAGACAGTCCCATACAGGATAAACCCAAGCAGGAACATGCTGAGACACATATTAATCAAACTGACATAAATGAAAAACAGAAAATATTAAAAGCAACAAGAGAAAAGCAACAAATAACATGCAAGGGAGTTTCAGCTGATTTTTCAGCAGAAACTCTGCAGGCCACAAGGAAGTGGCATAATTTATTTAAAGTGATGAAAGGGAAAAACCTACAACCAAGAATACTCTAACTCTACCCAGCAAGGCTCTCATTCAGATTTGACGGAGAAATGAAAAGCTTTACAGACAAGCAAAAGCTAACAGAATTCAGCACCACCAAACCAGCTTTACAACAAATGCTAAAGGAACTTACTGAGGCAGAAAAGAAGGCCACAACTAGAAACAAGAAAATTACAAATGGGAAAGCTCACCAGTAAAGACAATATACTGAAAAGGTAGAAAATCATCCACACACAAATATGATATCAAAACCATCATTGGGAGGAGAATATAAATGCAGGATATTGGAAAAGCATTTGAAATTAAGAGACCAGCAACTAAAAACAATCTTGTATATATATAGACCGCTATATCAAAACCTCACAGTAACCGCAAACCAAAAATCTACAATAGATACACAGACAAAAAGAAAAAGCAATCCAAACACAACACTAAAGATAGTCATCAAATCACAAGAGAACAAAAGAGGAAGGGAAGAAAAAAGACCTACAAAAACAAATCCAAAACATGATGGCAATAAGAACATACATATTGATAATTTCCTTAAATGTAAATGGATTAAATGAGCCAACCAAAAGGCATAGACTGGCTGAATGGATACAAAAACAAGACCCATATATATGCTGTCTACAAGAGACCCACTTCAGATCTAGGGACAGATAAAGACTGAAAGTGAGGGGATGGAAAAAGGTATTCCATACAAATGGAAATCAAAAGAAAGCTGGAGTAGCAATACTCAGACAAAATAGACTTTAAAATAAGTACTGTTACAAGAGACAAAGAAGGACACTACATAATGATCAAGGGATCAATCCAAGAAGATATAACAATTATAAATATATATGCCTACAAAATAGAAGCACCTCAACATATAAGGCAAATGCTAACAGCCATAAAAGGAGGAATTGACATTAACTCAACAGTAGTGGGGGACTTTAACACACCATTTACATCAATGGACATTATCACCCAAACAGAAAATTAGTAAGGAAACAGGCCTTAAAGGACACGTTAGACCTGATGGGCTTAATTGATATTTACAGAACATTCCATCTGGAAGCAGCAGAATACACATTCTTCTCAAGTATGCATGGAACATTCTCCAGGATAGATCATATGCTGGGCCACAAAGCAAGCCTCCATAAATTTAAGAAAATTGAAATCGTATCAAGCATCTTCTCCAACCACAACACTGAGATTAGAAATCAATTACAGGAAAAAAAAAACCTGTAAAAAAGTGCAAACATATGGAGCTAAACAATATGTTACTAAACGACCAATGGATCACTGAAGAAATCAAAGAGGAAATCAAAAAATACTTAGAGACAAATGACAACAAAAACACGATGATCAAAAACCTATGGGACACAGCAAAAACAGTTCTAAGAGAGAAGTTTATAGCAATGCTATCTTACCTCAGGAAACAAAAAATTCTCAAACAACCCAACCTTATACCTAAAGCAACTAGAGAAAGAAGAACAAGTAAAACCCAAAGTTAGTAAAAGGAAAGAAATCATAACAATCAGAGCAGAAATAAATGAAATAGAAACAAAGAAAACAATAGAAAAGATCAATAAAACTAAAAGTTCATTCTTTGAAAAGACAGGCAAAATTGATAAAACTTTAGCCAGACTCATCAGAAAAAAAAGAGAGAGGGTTCAAATCAATAAAATTAGAAACGAAAAAGAAGTTACAACTGACACCACTGAAATACAAAGGACCATAAGAGACTACTACAAGCAACTATATGCCAATTAAATGGATACTCTAGAAGAAATGGACAACTTCTTAGAAAGGTACAACCTTCTAAGACTGAACCAGGAATAAATAGAAAATATAAACAGACCAGTCACAAGTACTGAAATTGAAACTGTGATTTAAAAACTTCCAACAAACAAAAGTCCAGGACCAGATGGTTTCACAGGTGAATTCTATCAAACATTTAAAGAAGAGTTAACACCTATCCTTCTGAAACTATTCCAAAAAACTGCAGAGGAAGGAACACTCCCAAACTCATTCTATATGGCCACCATCACCCTGATACCAAAACCAGACAAAGATACCACAAAAAAAGAAAATTACAGGCCAATATCACTGATGATAAAAAAAAAATCCTCAACAAAATACTAGCAAACAGAATCCAACAATACATTAAAAGGATGATACACCATTATCAAGTAAGATATATCCCAGGGATGCAAGGACTTTTCCATATCTGCAAATCACTCAGTGTGATACACCACATGAACAAACTGAAGAATAAAACCCATATGATCATCTCAGTAGATGTAGAAAAAGCTTTTGACAAAATTCAACACCCATTTATGATAAAAAAAACTCTCCAGAAAGTGGGCCTAGAGGGAACTTATCCCAACATAATAAAGAATTAAAATATGACATATGACAGACACACAGCTAACATCATTCTCAATGGTGAAAAGCTGAAAGCATTTCCACTAAGATCAGGAACAAGACAAGGATGTCCACTCTTGCCACTTTTATTCAACATAGCTTTGGAAGTCCTAGCCTCAGCAATCAGAGAAAAAAAAGAAATAAAAGGAACCCAAATTGGAAAAGAACTAAAACTGTCACTGTTTGCAGATGACATGATACTATACATAGAAAATCCTAAAGATACTGCCAGAAAACTACTAGAGCTCATCAATGAATTCAGTAAGGTTGCAGGATACAGAATTAATGCACAGAAATCTCTTGCATTCCTATATATTAACAATGAAAGATCAGAAAGAGAAATTAAGGAAACAATTCCATTCACCATTGCAACAAAAAGAATAAAATACCCAGGAATAAACCTACCTAAGGAGGCAAAAGACCTGTACTCTGAAAACTATAAGATGCTGATGAAAGAAATTGAAGATGACACGAACAGTTGGAAAGATATACCATGTTCTTGGATTGGAAGAATCAACACTGTCAAAATGACTATACTACCCAAGGCAATCTACAGATTCAGTGCAATCCCTATCAAATTACCTATGGCATTTTTCAAAGAACTAGAACAAAAATTTTTTTAATTTGTATGGAAACACAAAAGACCCCAAATAGCCATAGCAATCCTGAAAAACAGAGATGGAGGAATCAGGCACTTTGACTTCAGACTATACTACAAAGCTACAGTAATCAAAACAGTATGGTCCTAGCACAAAAACAGACACATACATCAATGGAACAGGATAGAAAACCCCAAAATAAACCCATGCACCTATGGTCAATTAATCTACAACAAATGAGGAAAGGACATACAATGTAGAAAAGACAGTCTCTTCAATAAGTGGTGCTGGGAAAACTGGACAGATACACACACATTAATAAAAGAATGAAACTAGAACATTCTCTAACACCATACACAAAAATAAACTCAAAATGGATTAAAGACCTAAATGTAAGATTGGATACTATAAAACTCTTAGAGGAAAACATAGGCAGAACACTCTTTGACATAAGTCACAGCAATATCTTTTTGGATCCACCTCCCAGAGTAATGAAAATAAAAATAAACAAATGGGACCTAATTAAACTTAAAAGCTTTTGCACAGCAAAGGAAACCATAAACAAAATGAAAAGACAGCCCACAGAATGGGAGAAAATATTTGCAAACAAAGTGACCACCAACGGATTAATCTCTAAAATATACTAACAGCTCATGCAGCTCTATATAAAAAAAAAAAAATCCAATCAAAGAATGGGCAGAACAGCTAAATAGACATTTCTTCAAAGAAGACATACAGATGGCCAAAACACACATGAAAAGATGTTCAGAGAAATAAAAATCAAAACTACAATGAGGTATCACCTCACACCAGTCAGAATGGCCATCATCAAAAAGTCTACAAACAATAAATGCTGGAGAGGGTGTGGAGAAAAGGGAACCCTCCTACAGTGTTGGTGGGAATATAAATTGACACAACCATTATGGAGGTTCCTTAAACAACTAAAAATAGAGCTACCATATGATCCAGCAATCCCACTCCTAGGCATATATCTGGAGAAAACCATAATTTGAAAAGATACATGCACCACAATGTTCATTGCAGCACTGTTTACAATAGCCAAGACATGGAAGCAACCTAAATGTCCATCGATAGAGGAATGGATAAAGACATGGTACATATATATGATGGAATATTACTCAGCCATAAAAAAATGAAATAATGCCACTTGCAGCAACATGGATGGGCCTAGAGATTATCATACTAAGTGAAGTAAGTCAGACAAAGACAAATATCATATGATATCACTTATATGTGGAATCTAAAAAAATGATACAAATGAACTTATTTACAAAACAGAAACAGACTCACAGACTTTGAAAACAAATTTACAGTTACCAAAGGGAAAAGGTAAGGGGAGGGATAAATTAGGAGTTTGGGATTAACATACACACTACTATATATAACACAGATAATCAACAAGGACCTACTATATAGCACAGGAAACTCTACTCAATAATCGGTAATAACCTATATGGGAAAAGAATCTGAAGAAGAATGGATATATGTATATGTATAACTGAATCACTTTGCTGGACACCTGAAATTAACACAACACTGTAAATCACCTATACTCTAATATGAAATAAAAATTTTTTAAAAAGCCAGAAGGTAGCAATTGGGTATTGCAGCTTAAAGGAAATGAATGGTAGGAATCTGCATCTTTTTTAAACAGTTCTGGGCTGTGGCCCAAATTTGTTGACTCCAATTAGAAAAATCAGGACCTGATTTAGAGTTTGAGGTAAAGACTCCTTCACAGAAGGGAGCATTGACATCACAACTTTCAGCAGGCTCCAAATCTCCCTCCAAGCCCAGCTCTGCCCCAAGAGCCTACAGGGGGTTTTTTCTGACATCAATCATCCCTGGGCTGGTCCTTCGCAGTTCCCGCCGGGGCTTGGGCAAGGGCCCGAGGTTCCGGGGCAGACCCATCTCACCCACAGGTAGCATCCGCCCCACCAAGGGTTCAGCGGCCTCCCGCTGCCGTAGCTCCTCAGGGGAACCCTGCTCCTCGCTGCACAGGCTCGAGCGTTTCCATGTCAATGGTAACGGGGCATGTACCAAGTCCCGCATCTCCTCACGGGGGCGGGGCACACCCTCAGTGACGGGGGGCTGCCACAGAGGCTCAGGTGCCGGGTGGGGCTCATCTTCACTTCCAGGGGCTTGTCTGTTCTCCGGGCACAGGGTCCTCTTCTCCCCACCTGTCACTGGGAATAACAACATCCTTGTCAGAAATGGAGTAGCAGCACCTTCCTGAAGTCCTAGCTTTCCAATGCCCCAGTGCAATAAGCAACATGTGAAATGACCCAAGAGCTGAAGTTAGAGTGGTTTCTAAGCTTTCTCCAAAACAAAGAAAACCTGACGTCAGGGCAAGGCATTGGCCAGCTTGGTGACAGCACATAACAATTACCCCTGCTCTGGCCCGCAGCATTCAGACTACTGAGCTTCTGTTTCAGTTCCTGGTTGATCCACATGTGGCGGCCCAGCTCCTTCTCCAGAGCCTGAATTCTGGTCTCATACTGCCTCTTGCTGTCTGCTAACCCTTCACCAAGGTGGTCTGGAGGGAAAAGGCAGAAACAGGTGGCAAGGGGCTATGGGCAGGCGGCAGTCACCACGGCCTTTGGGGCAGGCCTGGGCCTCACCTCGACTCTGCTGGAGGAGGAGCTGGATGTTCTGCTCATGCTCCTTCTGCTGCAGGGTCAGCTGGCGGTCCATCTCCAGGCGCTGCCGCTCTAGAGCCACCTCCAGCCAATAGACCAGCCTCTGCTGCTCCTCCAGCTGCATCTCCAGCTCCGAGAAGGCAATCTGCTGCTGGTGCTGCTCCTCTCGGAGCGTCACCACCTGTCCCAAGGCCCAGCCAGGCTCAGCCCCAGTGCTGGCTCCCTTCACCCAGGGGATCCTCAACCAGGGGCAGCAGGTATTTGGCCAACTAGCCACCAACATCATCAACCTTCTCCCACTGAGTTCCAGGAGGAGGAGTCAGGGGCTCGTGGGCCAGTGACCCACCTTGTCAAAGTACTTGCAGAGTAGGGCTCTGGTCTCCGAGGATGAGAGGTAGCTGAGCTTGGCCATGAGGTTCATCTCGCACTGGGACAGCAAGGAGGCCGAGGCCCGCAGCACCCGCTGGCGGCACGTGATGGCCTCGTTCTTGTACTCGATGGCAGCGTCCAGGGCCTCGATGGCCTCGTCCAGCTGGAACAGCGTCCGCTCCTCCTGCGGGGACATGGGACGTGTGGAGGTGGAGCGCTGGCTTCCTGCTCCACGGAACGCCCGCTCCCTGAACAGGTCCCGGGCAGGCTTGCAACAGTCACACGCAGCCATGACTCAGCCCGTACGTGTCCCCTCGTCCTAGCGCAGAGTCAGCACATGGAGAGAGGGGCCCCTGGCCACTACGGCAGGAACAGGGACACTTCCATCTCAGCCTCAGCCCGGGGGGGTACAGGAGGCTGGGGCTCGCCAAGAGGCTGCCCTCTGGAGCACATGGCCTCTGGCGTGACCTGCACTCGGGAGACCCTGCACTGAAGGGAAGGCGTGCTGGGACCACAGAGGCACCCAGGATCTGCTGAAGTCCGCTGCTCTTAACATGGGCTTTCTCTGCTGTCAGGAGGGCAAACCTGTGTGGCTGAGGTGTGCTGACATGGTCCCAACTCTCATCCCACGTTAGGGAGTTGAGAGGTGTGAGCTCGTGATACATACACGAGGTCAACGTGCCGCAGGACGCGGGACGAGTCCAGAGTCCAGCTGGGCGGGACCGAGGGCAGCCAGGCCCCAGCCGTGTGTCCCAGACATGGGGGCTGGATTGGTGGGGGGGAGGGCCAGTTCTGTGCGTTCTTGGTGGGCTAACACCCGGGAGGAACGCGTGCGTGTCCAAAAGCAGCAAGGCCCGCAACCCAGCGTGGAGCAGGCAGCCAGGGCCAGCCCGCAGGGCGCACCTCAGGCGACAGCAGGCTGCCCTGCCTCAGCTTGCCGTCAATCTCCAGCCGCTGCTTCAGCAGCGCGTCCTTCTCCTGGCGCAGGGCGTCGATCTCCCCACGGATCTGCTGCTGGCTCTGGGCGCTGCCCTGCCGCAGCTGCCCGCTCTTCTCAGAGAGCTCCTTCTCCAGGTGCTCCAGCCGGCTGGACACACGCACAATGTCCTCGTTGAGGGCCTGTGGGCGGCACAGCTAGTGATTAGGGAAGAAGCAGGCCCCATCCTCCCCAGGGCGACAGGGATGGCCCAGCCCCACCACAGGATGCTGAGGAGTGCTGCTCCGCGGGAGGCCTGACTCTCAGCTCTGCATAAGCCGGGGAGTGGGCACCTACGGGACCCGAGCCTCTGAAGAGGGGCCCCCAGAGACGGCCTGGAAGGAGGATACAGACAAGCTGAGGAAAGGGCAGTCCTGACAAGGAGGGAACAACCCGGGCAGAAACAGAGCGGGATGGTGGTGGCCTGTTACGGCGATGACGTGACTCCAGCTTGCGATGGGAATTATGGGAAATCAGTGGCCAAATCCCAAAGGCCCTTCTGGGAACCTGATATGGGAGGAAGTAAGGGCTCTAGTGGCCGAGGGAAGTTCCAGATAATCCAGCTGAATCCTCTTGGACTCCATGAGGGCAGAAGCGAGTCTGGAACCCTGTGGGCATCTAGCCTGAGCACCCGCTCCTGGAACAGGCTCTGGGCTTTGTGTGTGACATACGCCTTCTCTGATCCTCATGACCACACTGTGATTCCATCTGACAGAGGAGGAAGGTATGGCTCAGAAGCTTCCTGCTCAAGAGGAGGCAATGAAGCCTAGCAGAGCTGGGTGGGGCCAGGTTCATCTGCCTCCAGTGCCAGTGAAGGCTCTTCCACTCTGGCCATACCACCTCTCCATACCTGTGGTTCCCTGTTCTGCCTGCACAGTCCAGAGCAGGTGGTTAATGAGGTAAAATGAATTGTGGGATAGATACTTGGAGAGGTTCTTCTATCCACACAGCAGCACCTGCATCACAGACACCCTAAAGCCCTAGAATTCTTGAGAGATCCATAGGATATAGCCTGACCTGGCTGGAACTTACCTGGCAGGGACATCACCTAGAAGAACCGCACCTGTCTAGAACTCACCTGGCAGTGTTATCAAATGGAGAGATCTCACTTGGAAGGACCCCACCTGATGGAATCTCACCTGGCAGGACCTCACCCGGCAGAAACTCAACTGGCAGGCTCTCGCCTTGCTGGACTTCACCTGGCAGGGCCTCCCATGGCAGGGCCTCATCAGGTAGGGCCTCACCTGGCAGGACCTCACCTGGCTGGACCGCAGGCGCTTGCTCTCCAGCCCCGTCTTCTCCTGCATCAGGGCCTCCTTCTTGGCCAGGATGGCCTCCCGCTTGTGGAGCTCCTCCCCTAGCTCCTCCAGCGCCCGCCGCTGCTGTAGGACCTTCTCCATCTCCTGGTCCAGCCACTTCTTCTGCTCTTCAATCTTCTGAGGGACAGTGGAGGCGGGGAGGGAACTCAGCTTTCACCTCTGGCTGCGTGGGTGGTGCAGGCGGCCACCCAGGTCACGTGGGGAGAATGGTGTACCCACCATCTGACCCCCCGGGGACTCTAGCAACTGGCCAGGCTGCCCAGCCAGGCTGTGGGTGCCCCTGGGGGTGCAGGCTCAGCCCAGGCCCCACCTGCTGCTGCTCCAGGCTGACAACAGAGCCGTTGCTGCCGCTGCGCCGCTTCCTCTGAAATGCCGCAATCTCTTCTGTCTTGATCTTCAGGATCTTTTGCTGCTGCTCGTGCTTCAGCTCCAGCTCCTGGGGATGTGCAGGGTGAGAAGCTCAGTGGGCAGGGCCGTGAGTGGTACCCGCATCCTCCCAGAGCCGGTGATCCCCCAAGCCCAAAGGAGTGCCTACCCTGCTCCCAAGACAGCCCTGTGCAGCAACCCCCAGCCTCGCCACCCCCAAGTCTCGCTGGGGACCCGCAAACAGAAGCAAACATTTGCAAGATGCCAGTCCCCTTATATAATTCATCCTACTGAATTCTCACCCTAGCCCTGAGTTTCCCATAACTCTCCTCATTTTCAAGTAAAAAATCAAACTCAGGGAAGCCAAGTGAGCCGCTTTATAAGGTCACGTGGCTGTAAGTGCTCCCCTGGCTGTGTGCCCCACCTGGCCTCCTGGCTGGGACACAGGCACCCCACCGCCCAAGCGCCTGACCTTGACACGGTGCTGCCGCTTGTTCATCTCTGTCTCCAGGCGCCGCTTCTGCTCTGTCTCCTCACGAAGCCGCCTTTGCAGCTGCCCCTGCTGCTGCCGCATGAGCTGCACATTCCTCTCCAGCTCCTGCAGCCGCTTCTCGCTCTGGGCCGACAGCGACACCAGCCGCTCTGTCGCCTGTTTCTTCTCCTTCAGCACCTGGGACCAACACAGCCTCTGCTGGGCCACGCGTGGGGGCTGCCGAGAGCCTGGCATGGTGCCGGGCACTCAACAAGGGCAGGCAGGACAGAAGAACGGCACATAGAGGGACAGACAGAAGGGAAAACAGGCAGATGGATGACGGACTAATTAAAATATCAAAATTATAAGAATGTCAAGCTACTACGATGCTTATTACGTACTAAGCGCTACATCAAGTGCTCTCAGTATACTAAATGATCCTAACAATCTGATGAAAAGGTTTTAAAGGTTTCCTACTTAACAGATTAGGAAACTGAGGCACAGAGAGGCTAGGAAACTTGACCAAAGACACATAGCTAGTAAATGGCAGAGCTGGGATTCAAACCCAAACAAAGAGCACAGGCTCCAGAACCTGTGCTCTTAATCACTCTACTGTATGGTCTCTTGGACACCTGAACTGAGAAAAGAAGGAATGAATAATGGATGGACAGCTGCAAAGAATGGATGGCAGGGTGGGTGGACAGACAGATGATGGGATCATATAAAGGTAAAAAACAGGATGGACAGATAATGCAAGGGTCCATCAAGGGGAATAGAAAGACAAATGAATAGACACATAAACGGACAGTTAGTCATACCAACTGATAAAAGGACAATCGGATGGATGGATTAGATAGACACATGGACTGATGGGTGGATGGACAGAGGGATGATGGTTTGGAGAGGCGGGTAAATGGAGAACTGGAAGGGTAGACAGATGGAGGGAGGCGGGAGGAGCTGCAGGAGAGAAGGCTGGTTTCTCCCGATGCCCACCCCTCACCCTCACTGGTCTCCTAGATGGTCTTCGGGCAGGCCCCACCTCCCTGCCTCTGCTGTGTTTAAACCTGAGCCGACTCCCAGCACCGCCAGCTTCTACCTAATGCCAGCCTCACCCTGAGAGACCAGGAGGGCGTTAGTGCCACCAGCCGGGGCTGGGGCACGAGGGCCTGAGCACCCACAGGTTCCACAGTGAGCTTGGGCTCCAGGGCTCACATGTCTTGATCCCAGAACCCCAGCCTGGGAGGCAGCAACCACCACCCCCAGGGTCCGGACAGGTCAGTACCTGCACTTGGCTCTGAGCGGCAGCAACCCTCTTGCGGAACTCCTGGAGCTGCGAACACTCGCTGGCGTCCTGGGGCTCCTTGCCCTCAAGCTCCCGCAGCTGCCTCTGGCCTTCACTCAGCTCAGTCCGCACCCGCTCTGCCTCCTGCTCCAGCTCCCGGATGCGCTGGCTGTGCTGGCGGTTCAGGGCCTGGGCCGCCTTCCCTGGAAGAAAAGGCGAGGGTCGTGTCAGCACAGCCCCTCTGCCTGAAGAGCATTGTAGTTCATTCCCCCGGGAGCTTTTCCAGACCTCTGTCAGCCCTGGACACCTACATGGATTTTGCCACAACTCTGTACCCCTAGAACTGTGATTTACTTAATATTTTTCTTTAAATTGACACATTTTTTAAATTAGCCTTATCCATAACAGTGACCCAGGGAAAATACGGGTTTACTTGTTTTACTTTTAACTAACACATGCTAAAGTAAATATGTAACTTGAGCCTGCATACAACTAAGCCTCTAGAACTAACTTCCATTTGTAGGAAATATGGAGGACAGAGGGACAAGCTAAATGACACCACAGGAAGCTAATAGACAAAACCCAGAACATTTGGAGTTTGGAACATTCTATAGGATGACTGTGTAAAGGTGAGAGAAGGGAGATTTCAGAGAACTAACGTGCAAATATAATGTGTGGACAAGCCCGGAGCTGCACACAGACACTGCTGTAGAGCTGCTTCTGCTCTGGGCATTGAAAGGGCATGAGTTCTGTTAGATGTGCTAATGGCATTTTGGTTAAAATGTTGAAAAAGAGGCATACTGAAAGGTGTAGGGATGAAATGACATGCTGTCCTGGATTTGCTTCAAAATATTTCAGCAAAGAAAAAAGGGAGAGAGAAAACAAATGCGAGCAAAGCTTGGAAATGCTAAATCTGGTGATAGGGACTCTCATATGTCTATTTGAAATTGTTCCCAGTGCATTTTGGAATAAATAAAATTATAACTATTAAAATTAAAAAGCTCAACTAGTCACCACCAAAAATCATCCCCTGCTCGTTCACCAGTATCACCAGTAGTAGACGTAGATGATCTGGGGACGCTGTTTGCTCCCAAGGACCAGGAGATTCTGTGCCCAGTGTGGTGCCTGACACACAGCAATTGATAATAATATTGGGTTGGCCAAAAAGTTCGTTTGAAAACCCGAACGAACTTTTCAGCCAACCCAATAATAAGAACTAATGCTTCCTGAAAGCCAGCCTAAGCACTTCACTTGAATTAGCTCATTTCAACAACCTATAAAGCAGGTTCAGTTACTATCTCCATTTCAGAGAGGAGAAAACTGAAGCACAGAGGCATTATCCTACCTGCTCAAGGTCACATATCTGGAAGAAACCGAGCTGGTTTACCAAACCTATGCCACCTGGACCCCGCTCCTAACCACCCTCAGGTGGGAGGCCAGCCCAAAAACCCTCCCCCTCACCTGTGCGGACCAGCTCGCCTATGAGCTCCTCCTTCATGCGGATGTTGATGGCCAGCTCACGGATCTTCTGCTGGGCTTGGGCCAGCCGCCACTCAGAGGCCATGGCAGTGGGGGCCTGGTGGGGCCGAACCAGGGCCTGGCTCCCACCAACCACTGTAATAGGCTGACTGTCAGGGCCGCTGTCCCAGCTAACAGTGGGGGGGAGGGGGAGGGGAGGGGAGGGGAGGGGAGGGGAGGGGGAGGGGAGGGGAGGGGAGGGGAGGGGGAGGGGAGGGGAGGGGAGGGGAGGGGAGGGGAGGGGAGGGGGAGGGGAGGGGAGGGGAGGGGAGGGGAGGGGAGGGGAGGGGAGGGGAGGGGAGGGGAGGGGGAGGGGAGGGGAGGGGAGGGGGAGGGGAGGGGAGGGGAGGGGAGGGGAGGGGAGGGGAGGGGGAGGGGAGGGGAGGGGAGGGGAGGGGGAGGGCATGCCCTGGCCAGCAACAGCCAGGGGTTGTGTGTGGACTGTCCAGGATGGCCAGTCCAGGACCATGAAGGGGAAAAGGGGTCAGGACCCTCTCTGTGCCCTACCCAGCTCACCTCTGGGCCCCGGGATGGTTGCACCCAGCTCCTCCAGGCGAAGCTCTGGGCCCTTCCTGTTGAGTGGACTCCCTGGGCGGGCCCCCATCCTCTGGCTCCCCTTACTGATCCTATTCCTGGAGGGCAGAAGTGGGAGCCTGTATCCCTCCCCAGCCCAGCTACCTCCTGGGCCCAGGAGGGGAAGAGAGGCCACCAGGGTCACTGTTACCCCAGGATGTCAGTCTGGCAGAATTCTGAGGCCAGCAGCTGAGCTTAGAGGGTGCAGGGCAGCTGGGGGAACCGAGGGCCACCTTGGAGGTTGAGAACCAGGAAGTCTGGGCCCATCCCCTCAGCACACTCACCCCAGCGAGAACTCTTGATTCAGAGCCCATAGTCCCTGCCTGCTCTCCCCCAAGGGCCGGCCAGGGCGATGCAGGCGAGGGAACCCTGAGACCCCAGTGGGATCCTCCTCCTGCCCAGCCGGGGCCCTGAGCCAGTCCTTGTCAGGTGGGCCGTGGGTCCCACTCACCTGCGTGGGTGCAGGATCCGTCGGGGTGGCTCCTCCTCCCCCCCCGCCTCCTCTTCCTCTGATGCAGCTGAAGAGCCACTTCCCAGCCTCTCTCCCTCTGCCAGCAACTTGGCTCCAGCCTCCCCGCCATTTGTCACTTGCTAGGGGAATGCCAGGTTTCAGGATAGGAAGCTTCTAGGGCATTCTTCATCAGCCATCTCCCACCACCAAGTCTTTGCTCCCACCTACACCCACCTTGCATGCTCCTCACATCTCTACCTCTTCCAGCCCTACTTTACCTTCAGGATCTAGCTCAAATGACACCTCTGGGAAGCCTTTCCACTCTCAAGTCGGAGCAGGAGCTTCCTCCCTCTTCCCTCGCTCCTCCCTCTTCTCCCCCTCTTCTCTTCCCCCTCTCCACCCCTGCTCCGGCTCCCATAGCAAACCTGGCACTCCTCGGGGGACAACTGGTCCTTTCTGTCTCGTATACAGGTCATCTGCACCAAGTTTTATCTCACCAACAACGCCCTGCTAGAGTAGGGGGGCTGCATAACAGGCTTCTGCCAAACCCGCGTCCTCCCTCTCCTCAGTCCCTCAGGCCTTTAGAGCTGAGATGACCCAGAGCTCTCAGGCAGATGCAGGAGCAGCCTTTGTCCAAAAGGCCCCAAGTGACAGAACTAGAAACAAGAGACCAGGCTTGAGGAGCAGATTAGAGCTCAGGAAAGAGTGAACTTGCAAAGAAACGCGTCCAAAGATGGAGAGGGTGTGGCCTCGGAGGTGATGAGCTCCCCACCCCTGGAAGTATGTGAGCTTTCCACTCCATACTGGAAGCCAGAAGCCCCTCTATAACCTCCTCACTCTGAGCGATCCCAGGTACTCCAGGGATGCTCAACGGCACCAGATCCTTCTGAGAAGCCCTACGCAAATTTTGGCCATTCCTCTAGGAACCACCAGAAAGGGGCATCTCATAGCTGGTCCCATGAAAGCATGGGGTGAGGGACACATTCCCCAGCATCACCTTCCCCTGCCAGAGCCTGCCCAGGTCAACAGGCCCAGCAGACACGCCACCTCCTCACCTCTCCCCAATTCTCAGGGCCAACTTCATCTCCAGGAAGGCAGGCAGGGGGCACCATGCCCAGCACATGGGTGTGGGCACGCCCCAGGGGGGCCGTGTGAGGCCGGGGCATAAAGGACTCAGGAGGCAAGCCCTGCAAGAGCCCTGGGGCCCCCCAGCCAGGCCGCACCAGCTCCAGCCGCAGCCGCAGCTCTGCCATCTCCTCCTGCTGCTCACGAAGACGGTCGCTCTGCAAGACACGGTCCAAGTGCGGATGGGGCAACGCGGAAGTGCGAAAGGTAGGGTGCAGGGATGCTGAGGCAGAAGTGCAGGAAACTGAAGAGCACATCTGAGGCCACCCTGCCCTCTCTGTGCTAAAATGGAGGAGGGCCAAATACCTCTGACCACCTCTTGGTGTCCCTCCCACGCGCACACACACTGCATCAGTTCCGGTTCAAACTCACCCACCCTGCCACATCCTATCACTCCCTCCATATCCATGCCATTCACTGCCACCAGAGGGAGCCAGGAGCAATGCTGACCCAGTTACCCTGGGACAAAAGGAAAAGCCCAGCTCCGGAGTCTCATTCTGCTACCCCACCAGTCCCACTTCCTATCCATCCTCATGACCATCCTGCACACCCACCCGCACCAATGTGTTCCTCACCTCCACACTTTTGCTCATACTGCGCACCTCGTATCTCTACCCATCCTGCCAGAACCCGCCCCCCCACCCACACAGCTAACTTCCTCTCATCCTGACAGGCTCAGCTCAGTTTCACCTCCCAGCAGAAGTGCCCCCCCACCACTGTGGAAGGGGGTGCCCCACCTGCAGCTTGTACTGCTCCATGGCGTCCTCCAGTGCAGCCAGAAAGTCTCGGTTCTCCTCCTCCAGCCGGGCCACCTGGCTCTGCAGGGCCAGCAGCTGCAGTGCCCCCTCATCTTCCTATGGGGCCGGGAGAGAAGTTTCAGGGCCAGGAGCTGTCAAGACAAGCCTGCCTGTCCCTGAGACACCTCAGCCCTCTCCCTGCCCTGCCAGAGGTTCCCCTAGCCGGGCTTGCTACTCTGCTCCAAGCCCCACCTGCAACAGGGGCTCGAGACCCCACCTGGCCTGCAGTCCCCTCCACAAGCCATTGGGCCAGCTCTTGTAATTATTAATCATATTTTCATTAACAATAACATCACTATTATTAGGAACAACTAGCCTTCACCTGCACTTGTGACACCTTCAGTCCTTACATCACCAGGAGGTAGATACTAATGCTATCCCTATTTTACAGATAGAGACGCTGAGGATTGGAAAGTCATCAAGGTCACCAGCAGAAGTGCCTCTGAATCCCGAATGTGCTCTGCTAATGAGCAAGGGACAGGGACACAGCTAGCTGTATGAAGACTTTCTTCCTTCCCCATCCCCTCCCCACCCCTAGGCCACACCTGACCCCTGGCCACCTTTCGTCCGCCGGGTCCCTGCATGGCCTGCTCCTCGGCGGAGGCACTCTCGATGCCGCTGTCGGGACCGGAGGCAGAGCTTAGGGCGCTGCGCTCACCCTCGACGGCGCACAGCCAGTCGCGCACCTTGCGGGCGGCGGCGCCAGGCAGCCCGGGCTCGGCCTGTAGCTCGCGCAGGAGGCTGTAAGCGGCGTCAGTGCGGGCCCGGTAGCGAGCGCACTCGGCGCCAAGGCGGGCGGCGGCCGCGGCGGAGGCGGCGGTGGGGCCCAGGGCGCACCGGCCCCGGTGGATGATGCGCGTCTCCGAGCGGTGTCTAGGCGGCCCCCGCGGGCCAGCAGCTGCCTCCTCAGGCGCCCGCTCGGCCTCAGGCCGCCAGTTGACAGTGGCGCGGTTGCGGATGTTCTGGGCGCGGCTGGCGTAGTTCAGGGTGTTGAGAGTCTCGTCGAAGTCCGAGGAGGAAGGGCTGACGCAAGCGATCATCACTGTCTTGGCATTCCCGCCCAGGGAGTCTTTGAGGATCCTGAGGGCGCCAGGCAAGACGCGTTAGGGGCCCCAACGTGCCAGGTACAGACCCCAAACAGGGTCCGATCCTCGGCGTGCTTCTCCATGGGCCGGATACCTCGAACCGCCTGATGGGGACCCATCTCCTAGTCACCTCCCCCCAACCCCAGAGGCCAGACAGCAGCTAGAACAGACTAGCGTGGCTCTTGGGGCCCCTTCTCTGTGGGCCTGCGGCCATCGGCGGCTCACCGGGTGATCTTGGAGTCCCGGTAGGGGATGTGGCTGCCACGGCGCTGGGGGTCACCCAGGGCGCTGATGACGTTGCCCAGCGCCAAGAGGCTGCTGTTGATCTGGATGCTCTCCTTGAGCCGCTCGCCTGTGCTGCCCGTCTTGAGCACCCTCTCTGAGCCCGCCAAGTCCACGAAGTGGAACTTCGAGATGAGCAGCTGGCCCGCAGCAGGTCGGGGGAGGCGGCTGGGGGCGCGCCCCCGCTGCTCCAGGGTCACGGTGAACACAGTGTGTGAGCGGCTGGAGAGGCGGTTGAGGTGTGTGGCCCCCGTGTGCCGTGCTGCATTGCCCATCTCCAAGAGGCTCAGCACCTCATCCAGGCCCTCCACGTCGACCTCCTTCACTCCACACAGCACTGCGGGCACAGAAGGCCATGAGCCCGGGGCAGGGGCAGCCTGAGACTGACAGCCAGGAGAGCAGGCAAGCACGGCTGGTCCCCTAAAGCTCTTCCTGACTCAGGGCTCCCTTCCCCATGCCCAGGGGGTCCTGCCCATACTGGCTGGGGCTTGAGGGGGCTCCAGCTTCCCCACGCTTACCTCAATGCCTATCGCTCTGGGCACACCAATGTATACTGAACTCAGTAGAGACGGGAAGCGAAAGCAAAACTTTCCAGAGCTTGGTTTCCCAGTTAGGAGGTACCCCCACCAGACAGGTAAGCCACCCTAAGCAGGTAAAGCCTCCCCAAGCCAGGTATCCCGCTCCCAGCCAGTGGTAGACCCAGGAGTTCCTCACCAACATTCCCACGATCATCTTCCCGAAGCTGGATGTCACGGCTGGCGGTGCCCACCTCCAGCAGGTCTCGGAACTCCTCCTTGTACACTTCCAGGTAGGACACGTGCACCAGACAGTCAAGCAGGTCATTCTCATCAATCAGCTTAAAGGCCTCAGCCATGGCCCGTGGGATGATGCCCTGCTCGTCCTCGTGAAGAGAGGCTGAGGAGACACCGCAGGGCCTCCTGCCACCATGCTTTCAGCTGGATGTGGCACCCACAAGGCCCAGAAGCCCCTAGCAGCAGCTGGAGGATGGGGCTCCAGTGTGGAGAAGGCAGCAGCAGAGGCCAGGATGGGCTGGGCAGCCTGAGCCAGGCCATGCCCCAGGGTGGTCAGGCAGAATTTCAGAGTTGGAAGTAACCTCTCAAGGTTCAACCAATCCCTTTCATGATGTAAGCATCCCCTCCACTACATCTCTGCCAGGCGGTCAGATACCCTTTGCTTGATTACTCCTGGAGACTCATTACCATAGTCTATGCTCAGTTACCTAAAGGACCTCCTAAATTTATCCCAAGGAAGTAATAAGAGGATATTCAGAACATATTCTTCCTCATAACTCAATAAAAATGTAAACATCCTAAGTGTCCATCCTAACATCCAAACGGGACCTGGTTAAATAAGTTACCTTATACTCACAATGGCATGCCAGGCAGCCATTAAAATTTT
This sequence comes from Lagenorhynchus albirostris, assembly GCF_949774975.1. Taxonomy (NCBI): domain Eukaryota; kingdom Metazoa; phylum Chordata; class Mammalia; order Artiodactyla; family Delphinidae; genus Lagenorhynchus; species Lagenorhynchus albirostris. The sequence continues at coordinate 164,467,394 of NC_083095.1, read as the reverse complement.
TGATTGAAGAATATTTAATGATACAGAGAAATGTTCATGATATACTGTTAAAAAAATAAAACAGGATACAAAAGAATGGGTACACTATTATACCATTTTTTTAACGTATACTAATTTTCACCCAGAAAGACTGAAATGCTAACAGGGTGAGTGATTTCTGAAAGGCAATTATCAAGTAAGTTTTATTTTGTGTATGTGTTTTCTGTATTTTCCTAATTTTCCACAACAAACATGTACACTTTTAAAACCTAGGATAAAGCAGTTCATGCTCTTTAAAAGGGGGCAGTTCCTTCAGTTGGCCTAAAGCATCTCTCCCAAAACTCTGCTCCAGAGCCTCATGGAACCAGCCTACTTCCCTGCTATGCAGCAGCCAAAGCATATCTCTTCCAGGACAGTTCCCCTTCCAACCACTCTGACCAGAACATGGATTCCTGACCCCCAGCAGCCATCCTAACAACCTCCAGAGACAAGCCAACTTCCCGTGCCCTTCCTCCCCGTGAGGTCCCCACAGCCAGACAGCATGGTCCCATCTCTATGGAGTTGAGAAGGTCACTCACCTCCGAGGACTCTTCCTGCCTGCCCGACCCGCCCACTGACACAGCTGATCCCACTCCCGGCTGCAGATCTGTTTAGGAAACCTGCCCCTCCCCCCTCCCCCAGCATCCTCATCTTCAACAGAGAATGGCAGCAAGAGGGCAGGGGCAGAAATTCAGGAGACATTGAGGACCCTCAACAAGGGCAGGGGGCCTCAAGCAGGGTCACTCACCCACACTGGCCTCCCCCATGGTGTACGTCTTCCCGGAGCCTGTCTGACCGTAGGCAAAGACGGTGGCATTGAAGCCCTCAAAAAAAGCCTCGAGGAGGGGTTGCACGCAGGCCTGGTACACAGCCTCCTGCCCGGCGTCCTCGTCCAGCACTACGTGGAAGCCAAAGTGGCGGTCCCGGCCCAAAGTGACCCGGCCGTGCCCCGGCTCCACCCTCAGGCAGCTCTGGTGCCCGTGCAGCAGCTCCTTGGGCAGCAATGGGCGGACTCGAAGGGCCACCCTCACTGGGGCCTCCTCAGCCCCTGGCAGCCTCTGGGCCTCCAGCCCCATGTTGAGGGAAGGCTGTTCCCTGCCCTGCGAAGAGAGGAAGAGGCCCCTGCCATCAGCACCTGGACTCACTTTGCAGGTGACCTGGAGCCAGATCCTGCAGCTCCTGACCTTGCAAGGATTAAAAGGGAGGGTGGTCAAAACTCAGAACATCCTCCGTGCCCCAACCTAATGCCCAGATGCTGCAAGGGCCACGATAAAAATCCTACACAGTAACATTTCATGGCTCCCATCACTGGCAAAATAAGGCCCTAACTCCTCCACCTGACATCCAAGGGTTTCTGTGTTCCAGCTGCATCCTTCCCCTGGGACCCTATCTCCTAGAAGGAAGACACACAGACACACACACAAGCAGCACCACATCAGGGATCTCTTCCCTAACACCTATTGGGTTTTCCATAGTCTCTGCCTTTGTCATCTCACATCCCCTGCTCCACCTTCTTAAAAAGAGTCAGCACAGGACAGGAATAAAGATACAGATGTAGAGAATGGACTTGAGGACACAGGGAGGCGGAAGGAGAAGCTGGGATGAAGTGAGAGAGTGGCATGGACATATATACATTACCAAATCTAAAATAGCTAGTGGGAAGCAGCCGCATAACACAGGGAGATCAGCTCAGTGCTTTGTGGCCACCTAGAGGGGTGGGATAGGGAGGGTGGGAGGAGATATGGGGATATATGTACACATACAATGATTCACTTTGTTATACAGCAGAAACTAACACACCATTGTAAAGCAATTATACTCCAATAAAGATGCTAAAAAAAAAAAAAAGCAGGGCTTCCCTGGTGGCGCAGTGGTTGAGAGTCCGCCTGCCGATGCAGGGGACATGCGTTCATGCCCTGGTCCGGGAAGATCTCGCATGCCACGGAGTGGCTGGGCCCGTGAGCCATGGCCGCTGGGCCTGCGCGTCCGGAGCCTGTGCTCCTCAACGGGAGAGGCCACAACAGTGAGAGGCCCACGTACCGCTTGAGACCAAGCCCCCACCATCAAATACTGCCAATCCCATCTTCTAAATATCAAGTACACCTGCTTCTTTCCATCCTATTACCAAAGCTCTGATCCTGCCCACCGACATCTCGACGGAATGACATTTACCAGCCTCCTCACTGGCCTCAGCCTCCCTGCACCTTCCTATGCAGCAACACGGGCATTTTTCAGAAATGCAAATGCGCTCACATCACTCTCCTATTTAAACTCCCCCCAGAAGAGACTCCCTAATGCTCTTGAGATTCAAAACCTTAACAGGAAAAAAAAAACTTTTAATGGGCCCTGCCTACCCCCTATACCCCACCTTTCCTCACCTTTCTCCTCCTGCAGCACACTCAGTGTTGCCCAAGACTCCTCATCCCTCCAGGCTTAGGCTGGTCCCACCTTCAGGGAGCCAGGGAGGGGCCCCTGCTCTGTGCCCCCACCACTACACATACACATACACACACACACACACACACACACACACGCACACGCGCACACACACACACACAATGCCCTGTGGTTCTCCCATCAGCCACTGACCACTCCCTTCCCTTGCAAAAGACAGATTACCCGTCGTCCCCCCCCCCACGTCCCAATCTGGGAGCTGGGAGGCAGGGACCCTCCTGTCCCCTTCGTGCTGCATCTTCAGCACCCAGCACAAGGTCCGACGCTTAGTAGCTGCCCAATAGTGATGAATAATCTTCATCCAAGGAAACTTCCCCATCTCCTTCCTCCTTTCTCTTATCGCAGTCCTCACCACTCCCTACCCCCACCCCCAGGTCACAGCACTTTATTTTTCACTACTTAACGTCTCTCAGCAGCTGTAACGGTTCTTTCGTTAATTCAATCATCAGCGCCTGCTGGGTGCCCGGCCCTGGGGCCACAGCGGTAACTGCCACGCGATACTGTGGGCGCCTTCGCGCACCCCTCACCCAAAGCTTTTCCAGACCCGTGCAGTCCCGGCTTCTCCGCACCCCGGCTCGGGGCACAGTGCTCCGCGCACCGAAGGCGCCCGGACAACACCGGGGCGGTCGGGCGCCCGGGGTAGGGGAACCGGAGTCAGAAGCGCCAGGCAAGGGATAGGAGCTCGCGGAAAGTTCGGAGAAGTGATTTCAAGTGCGAATCCAACTCTCGCAGCGTGGGCGCTAGCTCCTCCTGGCCAGGCCCATAAGGCCGGCCTCAGGCCCCCGACTTAGGAAAGGGGAGACTCCCACCCGCCCAGACACGGACTTCCAGGAGACTGGTAAGCAAGGATGGGGGAGGTCCCCGTGCTCGGTCAGGGCTCCCCAGGCGTGCCGACACCGTGCCACCCGGTCCAGGCGCGCGCCTCCTCCCTCCTACCCCGGTCCTCGACCGCCACCCCTCCCCGGCCCACACCCACCTGCTCCGGTGTGAGCGTAGTCCCGCCGCGGGACGGTCAGGCTCTGAGCCCCAGCGCGGCGCGCGCGGATGCCGTCACCGGGACCCCCGCCCACCAAAACATCCCGCCCCTCATCCGCAACTCCGCCCACCTGGGCGCCCGGGGGCGGCGGCGCGGGCTGCGCGGCGCCGCGGAGTCTGTCGGCAGACGGGGCGGGGCGGGGACAGGAGGGGCGGGGGATTGGGCGTGGCCTGGGCTGAAGTGCGGGGGCCCCTTATCCCTGGGCCCCCAGCACCGTGTGGGGGCACCCAGCAGCGGCCGGAGTCGCGAGCACTATTCGCCGAATTCTGGGGACACAGCGACCAACAAGGCCGCCCGGATTCTCCGAGCTGGAGAAGCCCACCAGCTCCTGGAGCGGGGAGCCTAAGTTTTATAATGCAAGTTGTAACAAGTGAGAGAATGAAAACTAACTAGGAGACATTTTCGTTCCGGGAGGGGAGGGTGGATTTTCTAACCCTGAGACTCCGGTTAAAGTGGCCTAAAAATCAACTACTCTTGGTTCGTTAGTTCGTTTGTTCATTCAAGTGCAGACCTTCCCTCCTTTCCGCCATTGCTACCCTTCTATCGCAGAACTCCCCACGCCCCGTCAAAGGTCAGCAAAGCCTCCACCCCTTTTTTTATCTGATTTCACTACCCCTTCTAAAGCTGAGAAGGATTCATCCCCCCTGAGATATTCGGGGTTGGGATGGGGGCCCACTCCCGGCGGTGTGGCCGAGGCCCTGGCTGCACCCTGGGCACTAACACCAAGCGGTGGGTGGATGGATGAAACCACGAGGGAGCTCCTATTCAGGCCTTCTAGCATTCTAGGCAGAGAGCAGGATGGCTGCTGCCCCCTGCTGGGGGCAGCCTCGCCTCAGGGCAGGCCCTGACAAAGTCTGGCCTCACAGTTCTGGCTTGTAAGCCCCCAGGTGGGAATGGGCATGGGATCCACTGGCCCACTGGTGGATTACACTGCCACCCAGCCTTGGGTTCCTGGATGGACAACTGCCCCTAGAAGAGGCCACTGGGAGTTGGGAGCTGCTGTAGAGTTCTTAGCCAACCTCTCCGGTTGGGGAGGCAATTTTGTGGGTGAACAGCCAGTGGAAATCCTGCAGAGGTATTCATCCTGCATCTACCTGGGCAGGTGCTGACCAGGAAACTGCCCCCAAACATCTCTTCCAGCATGCCCCCCACCATCCACCCCATCGCTCAAGCCATCTTTGACTCCTCTGTTCTCCTATCTACCACCAAGCCCTGATTTCCCCTCCTCAGTAGCTTCCAGTCCAGGCAAGTCTCTTCATCCTCCACAACCTTGCTGCCCAAGCCACCACTCTCTTGCCTGGGCCACTGCAAAGCCTTATCACTGGTCCCCCTTCTGCCCTAGTAATGCATGCCAATTTTTAAAAAATGTTTTTAAAAAGCACAAAAGTACAGAAGGAGACAGGTAAGCATAGTCATGTTTTGGAGGGTACCCTTCCAACTATTACTCTCCATGTTGCTTAGTCCACTCAGGCTGCTATAACAAAATACCACAGACTGGGTGGCTCATAAAAAACAAATATTTATTTCTCATAGTTCTGAGGGCTGGGAAGTCCAAGATCCTGGTGATGGCAGATTCAGTGTCAGGTGAGGCCCCACTTCCTAGATGGCCATCTTTTTACAATGTCCCACATGGCAGATGGGACAAGCTAGCTCTCTGGTGTCTCTTTTATAAGGGCACTGATCTCAATCATGAGAGCTCCGCCCTCATGACCTAATCACCTCCCAAAGGCAAGCCTTCAAATACTATCACACTGGGGGTTAGGATTTCAACATATGAATTTGGGAGACACAAACATTCACACTATAGCACTACGATATACAAGCATGTTCATACATATATAATATATACAAATATGTTATACATATTATAACTTGTCTTACTAACCTGTGAGGTCCTTGAATGGAGTGTGCTTTATTTATCTCCAAGTCTCTCTCCCTTGGCCCAAGACCTGGCATAGTCACTCCATGAAGGTTTTTGGTCAAGTTATTTTAGAAAGAAAGGAAAAACTGTCTTTGCATTAACAGAAATATGGCTGTGGATCAATATGGCTCATATTTTCATTTTGTAGGCACAAACGACAGAGTGGTATGTAGAACATCTTTGGAGAATGAGGAAGTATCCTCATGATGGCATCTCCTTACGTCAAGCCTCCAAACTGGATACCAGACGATCCTGTCCTCGGTTCAGAGTCCTTTCTCCACTCATCCCTGTTTTCACTCTCAGCCCTAAACCACCCCTCCGCCCAAAACCAGCAGAAACTTGCATCTCCCTACATACAAAAATGCTTCCTCAGTTTTAAGACGCTCATTTTAACATTTCTGAAATTGAGTTGCATCTTGTAGTCATTGCCAAGGGAAACTTGGCACCAGGAGAGATGATATAGGAATGTCCACGTGCTGCCTGAAAGAGATGGTCTCTTCACCTCTGTGACCTCTGATGGACTGGTTGCATTGGGAGCATCACGCATGGTTGAATTTTAATGAAAATCTAGAAACATCTTTGCGACTTAAAATGTCATTAGAAAAATCAAACTTTGAGGTAGTAACGAAACAATTTATTATATATACAGAAGATTGCCTGTCACAAACAGGCATTATAATTAAAGGCTGTAGAAACTGCCAAGTCTCTTAGGATGGATCTATATTAGGAAATCCTCAGCCTCAAGGAGCAGAAACCACACTTTGAAGTGGCTTGAACAATAGGCCATTTGTTATCTCGGTGAACAGAGAGACCAGAGGGAGGAGGGCTCTGGGGCAGGTTGAGTCAGTGACAAGGGACCTGGCTTTTCCATTTCTCCCCTCTGCCATCACCATCAACCATAAAACATCCAGAGGGGGAAGAGAGCGTTGTGTCACGCAGCACTGTCTTTGGATCAAGGGAACTTTTCCTAGGAGCCCTACCATCAGCTTTCCCTCACATCATGGCTGAGGCCTGTCCACCCCTGAAATCATCACTGACAAGGAGACAGAATAACTATGGTTGGCTTGGAATATGCACATGAGATGAATATGCATGGATGTTGGGAAGTATGATGGTTAATTTTATGTGTCAACTTGACTGGGCTGTGGGGTGCCCAAATATTTGGTCAAACATTATTCTGAATGTTTCTGTGAGGGTGTTTTTGGATGAGATTAACATATGTTTGAGTAGAGCCGATTGTGCTCCCCAACGTGGGTGGCCCTCATCCAATCAGTTGAAGGCCTGAATAGAACAAAAAGGCTGACCCTGCTCCAAATAAGGGAGAGTTTTCCTGCCTGTCTTTTAACTGAGACTTTGGCTTTTTTCCTGCCTTCAGACTCAAACTGAAATATCAGCTCTTCCTGGGTCTTGAGCCTGCCAGTCTTTGGACTGGAACTAAACCACTGGCTCTCCTGTGTCTCCATGCTTGCTGATTCAGCCTGTAGTTCTCGGGACTTGCCAGCCTCCATAATCTTGTGAGCTAATTCCTTATAATGAATCTCTTTATATATATATAAATATAAAATATATATATGTATACATAGTTATATATACAGTTGACCTTTGAACAACACAGGTTTGAATTGTGCAGGTCGGCTTATACTCATATATTTTTCAATAAATACATATTATATTACTACACAATCCCTGTTGGTTGAATCCGCAGATGCAGAACTGCAGGTACAGAGGGCTGACTGTAAAGTTATGCTCGGATTTTCTTTTCTTTTTTTTTTTTTTTGGCCCCGTGGCCAACCAGGGATTGAACCCAGGCCATGGCAGTTAAAGCGCCGAATCGCAGACCACAACACTAACAACTAGACCACCAGGGAATCTCCCTCGGATTTTCAGCTATGCAGAGGGTCGGCACCCCTAACCTATGCAGTGTCCAAGGGTCAATTGTATATATATTTCCTACTGGTATAAATTTATATACTTCCTCTTGGTTCTGTTTGTCTGTAGAACCCTAATACAGGAAGTCATCCATGATATCCACAACCACCTCCTAGAATTTTCAAAGCTAAGAGAGGCTGGTCAACTGATTCATGTATCATGAAGGACCATCATTCTTGTACCAAACATTCATCTGTTAGAAGCTGCCAGAAGCTATGACCCTTCCTACAATATATAATTCAGTTTAGGAGAAACCAAAAATTCAAGCATGTGGGAAAAGTAGATGAAACCCCATTGTTCTCTGATATGCTATAGAACTACTCTGTTGGTCTGAAATATTCTAAAGAAGTTGGGGTCCTCAGCTGGAATGATTTGGAGCAGCCTGTTACCACACAGTCAAAAAAGATTCATTTAGACTCAATGTGAAGAAGCCTAAAACTAAACTTGGATCTTTATGTATGTAAATGTAACAAAAGGTGATCATGATCAGTGAAACCTTGGTATAATTATAATTACAATTTTAAGGTACTTAAGTTTAGAGAAAAGAAAATTGAAACTTTTGTTACAGTAATTTTAAAGATTTTTGTGATGTTAGAGTTCACGGGAACTATTAATGTGAATTGATGACCTTGGAAAGAAATGCCTTTTTTCTAGCTGTCACTAGTGGGTGTGCAGTGTTTTTCTGTCTATCACCAATATGCACATGGAACAATCAGATATGCATATCCAGGGTCCAAATTGTGCTACCACTATTCCTCTTTAAAAGTAGCTGATCCCATGGATTAGGTCAAGAACAAGAATCATTTTTTTGTGGTCAGAAAAAACATGCTTTTAGAATGTTCGTTGTCAGCCTAAAGGACAAAGGCCCCTACTTAAAGGGGCCAAATTGTGACGATTTGAGCATCAAAAGAGCAAATAATAATTATAGTTAATTGAAACAAGCTGAGTCTGTAAATTTTCCTTTTGTAGAATTTGACAAGCTGACTTTATTATTTGTATGGAAAAGCAAAGAGCCAGAAGTTGTAAAGCCCTCCTACAGAAGGGCAATGTGGGGGGCTTGCCCAACCAGATATGAAAACAGATTTTAAACCGTTGTAAGTCAGACAATGTGCTAATGCCACAGGAATAGATAAATAGAACACATTTGGAAACTTGATCTACGACGGAACTGAGAGTCGGGGGAAGCCAGACTATTCCATACATGAGGCAGAACCTGGTCCCTCTGTTCCACCTAGATGCAAGAAAGCATCATTCAGGCATCAGACATCAACAGGTCAGAAGCTTCCAGCTGACTTCTATAAGAAACTCTTAGCCTTCCCACAGTGTACAATTCAATTAAGGAGAAACTAAAAATTCAAGAAATTAGGAAAAGTATAGGATAATCAGTTATCCATATGGAAGAAAAATCAGATTCCTACTTAAACCATATATAAAAATTAATTAAATGTAAAAGGCAAAACTATGAAAATATTTGAAGAAAATACAGGGGAATATCTTCATGACTTCATGGTAGGGAGAGCTTTAAAAACTACTCAAAATTGCAAAACATAAAGGAAAAGAATTATAATTTTGACTAAGTAAAAATTAAGAACTTTTGTTCATTGAAAGAAACCATAAAGAGAATGAAAAACCACACACTGGAAGAGGATATTTGTGATGCGTAGAGTTGATAAAGGATTGGTATCCAAAAAATATTAAAGTCTTCTAAAAATCAATGAGAAAAAGAAAAACAACCAATAGAAAACTGCGCAAAAGTTTTGACAGACACTTCACAGAGGGGAAATACAAACATTCGATAAACATAATAAACAATGTTCAATATCACTGTGATTCACGGAATTAAGTCCACAAAGAAATGCCATTATACACACTTCAGATTTGCAAAAATGATAAAACCAGACAATACCGAGTGTTGGTAAGAACGTTGAATAAGAGGACTCATATACTTCTGGTGAGAATGTAAATCAGAACAACCAAGTTGGAGGACAATTTGGCAATATCTAGTTAACAATACACATACTTTATGACTTAGCAATCCCACTCTTCATCATATTCCCTAAGCAACTCATAACAATGTTTACTGCCAAATGTTTACTGTAATAGTAGAAATAGAGGAGCAACCCAAATGTCTGTTGACAGGAGAGTGGTGTGGCAGAGATTGCAAGTTGCCCCCCACCCCCAGAATCCACTTCCCCTCCTTTTAAGACCTCAGATTTTTAACTAGATGCCTAGCCACCCCAAATAAAGACTATATTTCCCATCTTCCCTTTCAGCCAGATGTGGCCATGTGACTCTAAGATTTTTCTAGTGAGTTATAAGCAGAAGTTTAATTTCTTCTACCCCCTTGCTCTTTTCTGTGGCTGGAATATGGAGCTGATGACTTTTTAGTTTGTATCAACATTTAAATATTTAAAATAATTTGATTAATGCATTTAATAATTTTGATTAAGTAAAAAGTGCTTAAATGTTTAGGAAAACTATGGCTAATACAATGAGCATTAAAACCCAAGTTGCAGAGATATCTCTCTCCAGGCTCAGAAGTCCTTTGGATATTAAGATCCCAGATAAGTACGGAAGAAAAAAGTGGTAAATAATTGCATGGATAAATGTATGTCTGTAATCGTTGTTTTTCCATCTCTAAAAGCTGTGATTGAGTTGGAGGTGCATTTTATGAGCTGGAATAGAAGAGAAGGGATAGAGTATTTCTCTGGAGAGGAACGTTGGCATCCCAGTGTGAAGGGGAAGTCTTCCTGAGGTCCAGAGCTACCAAAGATGAGTGTGGATGAGCCCTCACATCCACATGAGCAAGAACATGTTCTGTTGTCAGAACAGAGAAAAGTCCCACATCCAACCTGGAGCCAATGAGGCAAATTTCTGCCATTTAGAGAAGAGGCTTTGCTCTCATTTCTCACCAAAAAGTATTCAGAAATACTGACGGCCAGGCTCAGAGCACTTTACCATCTATTTAATAATAAAAAGAGACTTATATGGCAAGCTGTTTGCTTCCTGGGCTGTCCTGTACTGGTTCCCGGCACCCTGGCTGAGGTCCAGGACAGGGTGAGGGGTCTGTGTCTGGCCAATGGGTGTTCTGACTTCTACAGTTCTCCTGGGTTGCTCCTGGCAGGAGGAGCCACAGGACTATGGAGGAGTAGACAGTCAGGAGTGTGGTTTCTGGAGCTCCAGGAAGAAAGCAGCATGGGCAGGGGAGGCCCAGGATAGCTGTGTGTTTCTCTCTACACAACCAGACCTGAGGCCAGTTCTCCAGCAGCTGCCCACAGGAACCCTGCCAGGGCTAGGCTGGTACTGCCTTCTTAGCCATGTCATATCACCTTCTGAGGGCCCCTCTTGCCAGATCCATACCCCCTCCCCAGGAAACTGCTGAGTGTGGTGTGGATTGTGAGGTTGGGTGGAGGGCCCAAAGCTAGTTCAAGGTCATGACCATGTCCATATGTGTATGTCCATCAACACTCCCCTCTCCTCATTCTGGGCATCCTCAGATTTCAAAACCACGGATAAAGGCCAAGGACTCATTACACCAAAGACCTGCCAGGGCCCAGAGTCAGTTACACGGAGCTGGACTCTTAGGTGTGCCACAGAGTGGCGGCCAAGAGGGTGCTCATGGATCTGAGGGGGACCTATAGGGGCTGAGTGTATATATATAGAGATGTCTAAAAGGACTGACAGAAGTGTCAGAATTATCTGTGCAGCTGCAGATGACAAGAAAAACTGAGTTTGGTTTGGAAGGCTACTTGGCATTATCTATCAAGGTTTAAAATGAACGTTCCCTTTCACTCGACATGTCATCATTCCAAGTTATAAATTTACCCTATAGCTATATGCACACGTCTACATGAAACGTTTGTATAAAGACATTTATTGTAGCACTGTTCGAAGGAGCAAACAATTGGAAACAACCTAAAAGTCCATGATTAGGGCACTAGTTTAATCAAACATAGCACATCTATATTATGAAGCACTTACTGTGTGGCTGTTAAAAAGAGCAAGGAGGATTTATGATACTGATACAAAAAAGATTTCTAAGATGTATTGCTGAGTGAAAACAGCACTGAGTGTAACCTCCCACAGCTTGTGTAAACAGTGGGGAGTATATACACATGTGCCTGTGCATGCACAGTCCGTAATCAGAAAGATACAGAAGAGACTGGCACCATGGTTGCTTTGGGGAAGAGAAACCAGGGAACTCAGGGAGGAAGGCACACATCCTTTGGCAGTGTTTGAATTTTTAACTTATGTGTATGCATTTCCAAATGTACGAAATATTAACATTTTCAAAAATAGGGCTTGGAATGAACAGTGGCTATAGAGTTCAAATATATGGTCTATACTGTATAACAAACGATCACCACTGTCTCCCAGCACTAGGGGCGCCAGCATTCGAGAAGTGGACGGAAGGGTGAACATGCAGGTGGAAAGCAGTAAGGGTGCAAATGGGAATGTAGCTGTGAACAGGACGGTGGCGCTACAGAGCACAGGCCAGGACTCAGCCTGTGAAGAGTGTGGGGCACTCAGAAAGTGATGCTCGTAGGTATATAAACACTCAAGAGCTTTTGCACCTGATTGCTGTTCCCCTCAAAGTAGTCTTCTGAGAGCCTGTATACTCAGAGGAATCTCTGCATTCAGGGCTTAAAAATGTGCCAGGATCTACTGCTTGAACCTTTAGGGTGGTGACACGTTCACTGGTGACAAATATGTGTCTACAGAGGATGGATGTAAATACTGGAAACAGTTAAATGTCACTTGGCCACAAATTTAGTGAAAGAAGTGAGAGATCAAGTTAGGCAATTAATCTTTTGGTAAAAATAACAAGGCATAGAATTAAAGCAGACTGCTAGTCTGATGCTTCTCAAAAATGGGCTCTGACAGCTAAGCCCAAAAAGGATGCTCAGAAGATGATGTGTGCCTTGGCAGCATCCTTGGAATGAGGCTCGGGACCCAAGGGGACTACTTGGAAGAAGTCAATGCTCATTTGGACATGTAGGTTCTGTTTGTTTTCAGGAGACAACAGCCCCAGCGCTCGGCCGGGGCGGGGCGGCGGGCCGGGCCGGAAGGGTGATGGGGACAGCGGGCTCAGCTCTTCTTGCGCAGCTGGCTATACTGCGTGCGGCCCAGTATGGGCTCCATGACGCTGGGCCGGAAGAAGCTGTCGCTGACCCTGCGCGCGGGCTTCTCGCGGGGCATGGCCGGCAAGGCGGTGCGCGGCGCGGCGGCCGTGTCCACCCGGTCCTCCGCGCCCGGGCCCCGAGCGCTGCGCAGGCTGCCGCGGGACTGCGCGGGGCGCGACGCGGTATCCGAGCCGGCGGGCAGCGCCCCGGACCCCCTGCGCTCCGCCTCCGGGCTCTCGGCCTCGGCAGGCGGGTTTTCGATCTCCCGGAATTCGCTCTCGGGCTCCATCAGCGACAGCCTGGGGAGCTGGGGGCCGGCAAACCACGTTAGGCCCCCGCCTTGGCCCTAGTCCCTGCGCCTCCCACCACCGCCTCCTCTGCGGCCCTTGCGGTCACGCCTCCAGGGAACGACCGTCCGGAGGGCAGAGGCCGGGGTGTGGGACAGGGATGGAGGGTGTGGGGGAGACCGCTTAGGTCCTGCCCTCCCTGACAGTGTGCACAGTCCAGACCCCCAAGGCAAGGCAGACAGCCACCCTCTAAAGTTTCTGGACCCCTCGGGTCTCCCTCGGAGGTTCCTCAGTGGGAGGTCAGTGGCGTTCCTGACCCTTCCTTGGACCCTTCCTTGCCCCTGCCTGGGTCAGGGTACCCACGCCTGGCTCTGTTTTGGGCCCAAGGTGAACAAGCTGGCTGCCAAGACCCCCTGCCATGCTTCTTGGTGAGAGTGAGTGGCTGAGTAACCCATTCCCCCACTACCCTCACAGCCTCCCTCAACCCTCAGCTCTAAGGGGCCTCCTGCCCTGACCAGCCCTCCTACTGACTGCTCGACCTGTAACTTGCTCTGGAAAGGGACCCAGGGACCCCCAAAGTGATAGTACTGGCACTCCTTGGGGTTTTCCTGTTGGTGACAGGTGTTGGAATTGGCATGGCGGCAGCTGCTGTCCCCTGGAACCTAGCCGACCCCGCAGGGTGCCCTGGAAGCCTCCCTGCAACGCTTTCCCAGGGAGCAGCATGCAAACCTGCCAGGTCCTTCAGTTCGGAGCTGAGGGGTGAGGACTTGGCCACTGGGACCCCCAGATTAATGGTGGGTGACCTCCCCAGCAGCAGGTGGGAAGGACAGATGTGGGGAAAGGTCTCAGGCCAAGGCCACAGGTCTCTGTACTTTGGGGGCTGCCAAGGCCCCCAGTCAAGGCCATAGTATGTCAAAATGTTTCTGGGGCACTGAGGATCAGAGACTGGGGAAGGGAGGGCAGCTGCAGCCCCTTCAGTCAAATCTGCTTTATCTGTCCTTTCAGGGGTGGGGGGGAGGGGGAGGGTTAGCCGGAAGGGTAGGGGGACTCACCGGCACATAGTGCACCACGGTGTCCACGACGTTGTCAGTAACGCCCTTCAGGGCATCAGACAGGGACATGGCCCTGCCCTTGGCGGAGGAGACAGCACGGGCTGGCATGAGATGCAGCAACCTCCCTGCCGTGCCCAGCACAGCCGCAGGCACCCACGTCACGACCGAGATGGTGCTCTGGAGGGCCTTCTGCAGGGTGTGCACCACACCACCCAGGAGGTCTTGTGGGCCAGGCAGGGCTGCTCCCTGGGGGCCAGAGCAAGGTCAGTGCCTCCTCAGCAACTCCCCTGACCCTTCCCCTCTCCTCACCATCCCCAGAGCTAGAGGGGAAAGAACGTGGATACCAAACTGAAAAAACTATTAGCCTGGCTCTTGGGCAGGTCACTTCTGCTCTCTGAACCTCAGTTTCTTCATCTGCAAAATGGGGATGACAATCTCTGTCCTGCCTATTTTATGGGGTTGTTGTGAGGATCCTCTGAGAGAACTTTGTTATCTGGGCGTTTGGGGGTGAGGTGAAGAGCACTGCACCCATGTACTACATTCCTGGGGCCCCTGTTTCACCCGGGGCCTCTGCTTCTTACCCCCTCGGTGGGCTGTGGGACCTCCAGGTTCCCGCATCCCGCTCGGCTTCTGCTCTCTCCCTTACCTCACTGAGCTTGTTCTCCTCCGTCTCTGATTCCTCCTCCTCCACCTCTGTCTCCTCCCCCTCTGTGTCCATCTGGTCATTGTGGTCCTCCTCCCGGGTGGCAGTGAGGTTGTGCAGCCAGGGCACCCGCACCTCACTCGACCGCCGGGACACCACCTGTATGGCCGCTGATGCGCCCCACTGGGCCAGGCTGCTCTGAGGGTGGGAAGGTGGCGGGCTGCTGGTTTCACAGCCCCTGCCAGAGGCTGGGCAGCCCCAGCAGGCAAAGCCCCTCACCCCCAGGGTCAGGGCTGGGGGAGGCAAGCAGGGCCTGGCCCCAGCAGACTGTTCTTCAAACTTTTTATGGAGTGGTAACTTACACCCACTAAGGTGCACAAGCTTTAGTATACACCTCTGGGAATTTTTAGAAACACACACCTGTGTGACCATTACAGATCAAGATATAGACATTTTCGACACCCCAGAAGACTCCCTGTGCCCCTCACCCAGTCAGTACCACATAAGGGTGGCCACATTCTGGCCTCTATCACCATGCATTGATTTTTCTCATTTGTAAATGGACTCACACAACGTGTTTTCTTTCATGAATAGCTTTTGTTCAACGTTGTGTTGTGAGATTCATCCACATTACTGAGGGTCAGAGTAGTTCCTCCTTTTTCATTTGTGTCATATTCCACTGAATAAATATACCACAATATACCCATTCTACTGTTGATGGACATTTGTGTTATTTCCAGTTCTTGGCTAAGGATAAAGCTGATAGGAACATTTCCGGTGTGTCTTTGGGGGACATAAGCTCTTATTTCTGTCGGGTGGAATTGCTGAGTCATAGGGGATATGTATGTTTAGCTTTAGTACATACTCCCTGCAGATCTTTTAAAGAGTGAAAAAAATCAAGTGGGCCAGAGGATCCCATGGGAGGAAACTGACATGGGTAGGTGGGCTGGTGTCCCCTGGGGCACAGCTTGGCGTCCCCTGGGGCACAGCTTGGCTCATTTCAAACCCCTAGGGAACCCCACAAACAGGGTCTCCTTGTTATACATCCTTAGGGGACACCATTATTTTCTTTTTAAGATTTTTTTCTTTTTTGATGTGGACGATTTTTAAAGTCTTTATTGAATTTGTTGCAGTATTGCTTGTTTTATGTTTGGTCTTTTGGCTGCGAGGCATGTGGGATCTTAGCTGCCTGACCAGGGATCGAACCCACACCCACTGCATTGGAAGGCAAGGTCCTAACCACTGGACCGCCAGGGAAGTCCCTGGGACACCATTATTTTCTATATGAACGGTGGTGGCTGAGGCTGTGCCGTACAGTGGCCCCCGCCCACTAGGGGCTAGGCCAGGGCGCAGGAGTTAGTCTAGCCCCCATGGGGAAGTGGCCCCCCAGTGCAGGTGACAGAGGAGAACTACTACTCCTGAATCCCTACTGGAGCTACAGGAACTGGCACATAGTAGGTTCTCAGCAAACATTTGCTTGAATGAATGAGCCAGGCCTGAGGATGCTTTTAAAAGTACCACCCTCTTGATGGCTGAGAAGTGGTTATCTTGTTTGCTGACATTTATGCGTTAATGCTTTTATTTCCTTTTTTTTTGAGGTGGGGGGCTGCTTAGTTTCTTACTAAAGTTCCTATGAAAATAATCCAGGCTATCTCTGCTAAAATACACAGAGAGGTGGAGGTGGGGTGTGGTGGGGAGTAAGCCCTATCTGGGCCTAGAAAAGGCAGCTTTACCTTGGGTGTAGTGGGATGCAAATTAGAAGCCTCTAGAAGGGAAACCAGAACCCTGGGCACAGTCAGAGACACAGCCCAGCTGGGGCTCTCTGCCCAACAGAATGGGTTTTGTGCCTTGCTTATTTACAGATGACACTCCCTAGTGCCTAGAGGGCAGACGGTGGGGGGGGTCTCTGCTTCCTCACAAGTGGGAGGGCCCACTTGGGAGGAGGAAGGCTTGGGAGGGTGGGGGTGACTCAGAGGGAGAATGGGAGAGACAGAAGAGGGTGGGGGGCAGGACCACCCTAACAAGCAGGCCTGCCCTCTCCCCTTGCATCCTAGAGGACTAGCCCACCACCCCACCTAAGTCCTCTTGTCCTTAGACCTAAAGTCCCTGCCCAGGCTGGAAGAGAGGAAGTTCCTAGGACAGGAGGCAGAATTGGGTAGGGGATGGGAGGGACCAGGAGGCCCACAGACAGGGTTCCCAGGTCGTGGGTCAGTCAGAGCTCAGGGCAGACACTCACCAGGGGCGCCACACCTGGGATCCACATGGCCAGGGCCTGGCCCTGTTTCAGCACCCGGGCTGTGGTCTGGAAGGTGTGTTGAGAGAGAGTGTTGGCCAGGGCCCCAACCCTGCTCACGAGGCCCGGCTTGGCCTGGGGAGGTTTCTGGGCATGCTGGTGTCCTGGAGCAGGGGATAAGTAGGAGTTTGTGAGGGGAAGGAAAGGAAAGCTGATCAGAAAGGCACTGGGCAAAGCTGGGTTGTGTCTAGGGTTGGAAAGTGGTCATCCTAGCTCTACCACAAGCTTGCTGGTGATTTGGGCAACTCACTTTCTCCACTTAAAAATGGGGAGAGAGGGCTAGGTGAGGATGGATCCATCTGAAAATCTTGCTGGGTCATCCCTGTTCCAGAGCAGGGGCTAGATGGGCCCTGGCTGCCTCTTCCTAATTCCCAAGCAGCATGGGGGCCAACTTGCTCCCCAGGCCCCCTAATGGCAGATACCTGACTCTTCCTTGGCTGGAGGGAGGAGGAACTCTACCACCTTCTCAACACCACCCAAGGCCAAGTCGGCTCCTCCAGAGGCTAGCTGGCCAGCTCGGGTGTTGGCAGCAAATTCGGCAGTGTCTTTGACCATCCCCCAGGCGAGCTCACAGCCAGCCAGAGCGGCCTCTAGGACTTTGTCTGAAGTGCTGGCGATGGGCACACTGATGCTGTTCCTGGCACTGCGAAGGCGGGTAGAGATGGTGTCCTTCAGCTCAGAAGCAATCTGGAGGAAGTGGGGAGGGGAGTCAGGCATTGGATCTGACAGACCCTGAGCCCAGCTTCAGGAAAGCCTCATTTAAAGGGGACTGGCACCAATATTTGGGCAGCTTGATTAAGCTGAACTTAAAAGGAAAAGGGCTCCAGTCCTTCTTGTGCCAACCACTTAGATCTCCTGACTTCTTTGCACCCCATTTCTACCTGTCAAGATCCTAACCATCCTTCAAGAATGCCCCCTAAAGTCCACCTCCTTGATAACACCTCATGCACACAAGACATCTCCTCTTCCAAATTCCTCTGCTGTCTGCTCTGTCTTGCCCTCAGAACATTGCTCACATTCCTATCTGCACTTATGTGGACTTATAGATGTGGTTGATCTTCCTACAGGTTCTGCATTGAAATAATGTCTTTCTCTCCTTTGCCTTAGGAGCTCCTCTGTGACAAAGACGTTGCCGTTTATCTGGAAAAATAAGTGAAGAGCACAGGCCTCAGAGCCAAATAGATCTGCTCTCATGTGGCCTCCACTTAAGGCTGTGTGGTCAGGGGGAAGTCACTAGTTTTCTCATCTGTAAAATGGGGATACCCACCCCTATACCAGAGGATTGACAAGAGGATTAAATGAGAGGGCTCTATAAATCATATGTCATGACCCCTGTCATAGGGTAGGGCTCAGTAAATGTTTGTGAGATGGGTGGTAGTTTGTCAGTGAGATGGATAGCGTCTGAGAGTGCAACTTATTCCCCCAAAGCACCAGACATGGCCCTTACCATGGCAAATGCCCAATGAATAGCCATCCAGGTGAAGTGACATTTTCAGTCTCATGGTCCATAAAGTGTTGGATCTTGAGGACATGGGACTGCAATCCTGGGATCTGACGAGTGTGACCCATGATCTCAGGTGGCTGTAGTCACCAAACGGTCCAAAGAGCAGGGAATCAGAAGCAGTGGGCCCTACCCCAAGCTCCTGTTTGAGTTTGCCTCTGGGCTGTGCCTGCTGGTTTCAGAAAGCCTGCCTTCATCTGGCCCCACAGGGAGAGGAAGAAGCCCATCGTATGGTCTTAGGGACAGGCAGCTGCCACCAGCCTTGGAAGGCATTTGCCACAGAAACAAAAGACTCACATTTATGCATCATGGGCTCGTGCCCTCTCCTCAACTGGGAGGCAGTGACAACAGAATGTGGGGAGCCTTAGAGAAGAGGGGAGGGGCTCACCTTTTCAGGAGGATACTGGAGGGCCGGGATCTTTTCCTCCAGGTGGTCCAGGCCTCGGCAGGCCAGCTCGTTGGCAGCTATGACTGGAAGCAAAAGGCCATGGTCAGGTGAGCCCTGCCCCCACTGTGAGAGCCCAGCAGGGGCCTCTGTGCCAAGGAGGGCACCTTGGAGCCCTCAAAACCCCCAGCCCTGCTACCCCCAAAGCATCTGGGAATCTGAGGCCCTCTGCTACCTTTAGCCACCATTCACTGTGACTCCTTGAGAGCAGGATGTTTTCCCTCTGAGCAGGAGCTCTGGAGTCATGCAGATCTGCACTCAAAGCCCAGCACCTGCATCTGCAGTGTAGTTTCAGGCAGGTCGCAACCTGGCTGAGCCCCAAGTTCCTCACTTGTAAAATGTGGATTAATGTGGACAAACCTTGCAGGGTTGTCGTGAGGAGGAAGTGACAGAACCTTTGTGAATCACCAACAGATCCTGGTCTCTCCTCCTCCTACAACCCCTCTTTGGGTGAGCGCTGGGTGAACACGAGGGGGGAGAGCAGAGGTGTCATGGTGGAGGGGCAGCCAGGCCCTAGGGTGGGAGCAGGCCTGGCACTGCTTAATTCTAGAGGTGAAAGGCTGTTCTAGAGTTCCAGATAGTCCATGGCCCTTCCTTTTAACCTCTAGGAATGAGATGGTCAACACTGGGAAGAAGGTCACAGGGAAGAGTGCCAGAGGATGCAAATGTTCCCGGGAGATACTGCCCAGGGGCTGCCGAGGACATCAGCTCTGCAGACAAGACCATGGAGATCACAGTTTTAAAGGATGTCTATATATTCTCTTTCATATGTTCTTTCTCCAGATATCCCAGGTTTCTTCACAAAATTCTCAAGCAGCAGAGAGCCCAGATGACTTGGCTGACTTCCGATTGGGCAAAGTGAGACCCAGGGAAATTATTTAAGGAGTTTGCAGGCAGGGAGGTGGACCCAGGCCCAGGTCTTCTTTATATCTGCCCTCTCCCGTTGGCTGTGCCAAATCCTCAGATACCCATAACTCTGTAATCAGGACTGTGGCAGGTCCTAGACTTCTGGAATTTCCCTCAGCCCTGTCAAGAGCCGTGCCGTGGAGACCGTATTTTCCAACGGGGCAGAACAATTTGAACAGGGGCAGGTCTGGTAAGTTGTCCTCACCTTCAGGGCCCTGACTGGTAGCTCTCTGCTGCCCCGGCCTGTCATGGGGCCAGTACCATCAGCTGCTGGACCCAGAGGGCTTCCCCTCTCCCTCCTCTCCCCCCATCCCTGCCAGGCTAGCCCTAGTGCCCACTGCCTCTGCCTCTGTGCCAGACTCTGCTAGTTCCTGCTGCTGCTGCTGGATTTGGAGCCAAAGTGGGTGTCTGGTCTGCCATGGGCCCCCACTCCCACCACTGCCCTCATAGCTCTGCCCACCCCTTCTCCTGCCAATTATGTGGCCCATCATTGTCGTCCTAGGAAAATGCCAGCTGGGCTACAGATGAGGCATCTATACATGAGAAGAGACCTATATCTATATCTGCATCTATATTTACATCATCTATATCTGTAGATGAAAAGACCATGTAATGGGATGTAGATACTCAGGAAGGCAGTCAGACAAACAAAAAGGCAGACAGACAAGCAAGCTATCAAACAGACTGATAGACGGACAAAAGATTGGCAGGCAGGCAGTGAGCATCACTGAACAGGCAGACAGCCTCCGAGTGCAAGGACTCACACTGGGTGGACAGCCTTCGGACCACCGGCTCCATGCTCCAGGCTGCCAAGCTGGTGGCGCTCTGCACGCCCTTCTCGTATGCACTGCATACAGAGGTCACCAGGGGGTGGGCTTCCTTGGTGCTGGTGTAGGTCTTCTGGAAGCACTCACAGGTGCTGCTCACCACCGGCAGCTGCAGGACCCGCTGCAGCACGTTCTCCTGCTCCTGGAGTGGAAGGAAAGCAGGTACTGAAGTCATCCCACCTCCTCCTCCCACCTCCTGGGGAGGCAGCCCCAGGGCCATGGAGCCCATTAGGGCTGGCCTGGGTCCAAGAGACCTAGGAGAAACCCAGACTAGAGAGGTCTCTGGAGGCCCCACAGGGAAAACAAGAGCCAAGCTGCCATGCTCTCCTGGTTACAATCCTGGCTCTGGAGAGCTACTGGGCAAACTCTGGCCTCCAGGGGCTACCCCGCAACCCGCAGCCACCCCACTTAAACTTAATGGTAGGAGCAAGTGTGTCGGCGCACCTGCCTAGAGTTTTAGTCCACCTTGGATTGGTAGCTTCATCTGAACATCTTTCTGGTCTTTTCGGGAGACTGCCTCCCTGCCTCCAGTGCTTGTCCCACTGCCTAGGATGCTCCCCTTCCCTCCCACAGTCCCTTCCGTCTGGCAAAATGTCACTCCTTCAAGACACGGCTTGAGCATTGCTTCTTGTGTGAAGCTTCCTGACTCTCCTCCTTCACATCAGAAGCCACCACTTCCCTCGCTGGGTTGTTTCCGTATCATACATGGTGCTCGTCTTGATCATGTGTGTACTTGGCTCTCTCCCAGGAGACTGTCATCTCTGTATCTCCAGGGCCTAACCTAAAGCCTGCACAATAATGTTAGCTGAATAGGTGAATCACAGTCAGGGCTGCACCTAAGGTGTTAAGTTTAGATCTGCCCAACCATACAGAATCACAGAATCTTAGGCCTCCAGGGGCCTCTGTAGCAAGACTGCTTCCCACGGTCCCTCTGGGAGGCTTGTATTTGGACGTCTCCTTGCATGGAGCTCACCCCTCATAGAGTGGCCTATGCCCCTTGTTGGACAGCGTGGCTGAGCTGAAATCCGCTCCACTCTCTGCCCTGTGTAACGATACTGAGGAAATCTGTTTCATCATTCATGGGCTGGCCTTTCACACACTTGAAGACAAATATTTCTCCCTTTAGCAGTCCCTTCTCCATTCTAAATAGCTCTAGTTCCTTACTTAGCTTACAAACGGCTCAGCGCCCTGATCTGCTGATTCCCTCCTCTGCACACACTACAGTTTGACATCGCCTTTCTAAAAAATATAGCACTCAGACTTGAAGACAGCATTCCAGGTGTGGTCTGAGTGTGTGAGGTATAGTGAAACCATCACCTCTCGTTATTGGGGTGCTGTGCTCTTATTAATGCATTCTAACCTCAACAGCAGGCACTTAATTAAACTCTAGACCACCTAAGAATCTAAGTGGAGAAACACTGATCTTTGAGGTTAAAAAAAAAAAAGAAAAAGTGGATTCTAATCCTGCAGAGGGAAACAACATTTACTCAGTGCAATTATGCTCCAGGCACTGATTGGGGTGCTTTCATGATATGACCTCATTTAATTCTAAGAGCGACACTCTGAGGTCAGCATTATCATCAGCACTTTGCCAATGAGACAAAGACTCAGAGATGTGAAGTGACTTACCCAAGATCACACAGCTAGTGAGTGGCACTGCCAGGCCAACTCAGGCCTGAAACAGCATGTCTGAGATTTGCTTCAAAATAACACAAGGGGGCTTCCCTGGTGGCGCAGTGGTTGAGAGTCCGCCTGCCGATGCAGGGGACACGGGTTCGTGCCCCAGTCCAGGAAGATCCCACATGCCGCGGAGCGGCTGGGCCCGTGAGCCATGGCCGCTGAGCCTGCGCGTCCTGAGCCTGTGCTCCGCCACGGGAGAGGCCACAGCAGTGAGAGGCCCATGCACCGCAAAAAAACAAAAACAAAACAAAACAAAAAACACAAGGCTGGGGAATGAATGGGGTGAGGATGAGGCACAATTGTCCATGGATTATGGTTGCTGGGGCTAGTGAAGGGTATTATATTTTTCTGTCTGTTCTTAGGAATATTAAGAATTCTCCACATAAACATCCCAGGTCTGACTCAGATGTTCGAGCTCTTTCTGTAGCTTTGAATATGCACTGTTGCATAGTTCTACTCTGAAGGTGAGGACCTAGCTTTTTCTGTTTGTAGGCGGCTGAGTTAGGAGACCCATCAAGGAGACCTGATGTATACTAGACAGCAAACTGCAATATTTCAGCTTTTGGTCTTGCAGGTGAGTTTGAAATTTGAACTAGAAAAAGATTATGACTGTAAACAAGAAAAAATTTCTTTAACATTTTGGACAGAACCTTCAGGAGTTGTTTTAGGCAAAGCCAAAGGAGAGAGGTCCTGGGACAGCAATAAACTATCGATACCTCTTAACTATGCACTTGACCATTTTATGCCTCTCTGTGTTCTATGATCCAATAAAAAACTTAACATGGTGATTACTAGTACAGAGGTTAGTTAAAGCCTAACTTGGGACAAGATGGGTATTATATGGGTTCACAATTTTTAAGTTTCACTATTTGAACTGTACCTAAATTAGAGAGGCCTTGCCAGGAGGCATCAATACACCTAAACGTGTCAAACCACTCTGAGTCACACTGAAAACCAGGTCAGACACACAAACTGGACACACTGCCCCCTAACCCCTTCCCACATACATAATGTGCATCGTGTAACTCTAAGAGGTGCCATTTACATAGACTGCACCATACAAGAAGCCTCTGGAGTTACAAAATGCAGAGGCTCCATCCCAAATATACATTTCGCCTGGGTGGACAAAGCATGGGCTTCTGTTTCAGGCTTTAGAATATAGTAGTTCCCTTCCTCTCCTTTCCCTCCCAGCCAACTTTTCTGTGCTTTTTCTCCAAGGTACTTAGTTCTTAATAGACATCTTTTCTTCCCCCTCACATTCTCTAACAGCCTTCTGCAAAAGGTAGTGAGGGCAAGAATAACTAAGACATAATGGTCAATGAGTTATGAATATAATCTAGACATATCTTGCTCTAAGCCCCCTGAACTTCTCCTCCCGTCTCCTTCCTCCCCACAGAGTTGCCCACTGTCTCATATAAGCCCAAGTTACTTACAGGGCGATCTTCATCCAGCAAAGTTGGACCCTTGTTAACTGCCATCGGAGCTCTTCAAGCTGCAAAGCAGAGGGTTCCAGGTCCATGAGAAAGTCCTCAGCCTGAGATCCACAGGATCAGTCCCCTACCTCTCATGGCCATCAGGGGGGCCCAGGCTGTCTGGGAACTCAAGTTCCCTGAAGAGAAGGTATTTGGAGGATGAATGTCACAGACAAGTGGCCAGTCCTTAGAGTCCCATAGGGATGAGTTGTCCCGCAGCCTACTTGTCAAGACCGTAGTTTCTTATAAGGATTCAGGGTAAGAAATAAAAAATGAAAGTAACTTTAAGAGATAAGAGGTTGTAGATGTTTAGGAGCTCTTAGATGAGGGTCCAAAAGAGACAAACAAAGTTTCAGATTTAGTCTTTTTTTTTAAAATGAAAAAGTTCTGCATTAATTCCTCTCTTTTTAAATAAGCAAATCTGCCAGTTATTCTCTCTGTGCTCAACCAGAGGAGAGAGTAGTCATTCTTAAAACCAGCAATTTCAGCTCTGTTCTGGAAAACTAGTGGCCCCAGAATATCTACTCTACACTCTTGGTCATTCACCCTGAATAATCTCTCCCTTAGTGGTTTCCCTGCAGGCCTCTTCATCCTCAGTAAAATTCCCAGAAGACCCTTACCCTCAACTTCTTTAATTCTCAGAAACAAACCAGGTAAGGTTGTCCCAGGATCCCCACACTCACTCCAGCTGATGCCACCTCAGTCCCACGGAGCCCGGGCTGCAGAGCGTCTCCTCCAGCAGAAACAATTCCAGTTGCTCTGGGGAGTCTTGAGCAAAGCTACTAACACCTCCCAGAGAGAGGAGGGCAGAGAGGAAGAGAAAGCTGGTTCATGGTTATTTGACCCAGCGTCCCCTGGGCACATCTTAACTTCTGTAAGGAGGTTTAGCCAACTAGGAGTTAGATTGCACAGCTGTAGGAAACCATACTCAAAGGAGTTATTATTCCATGAGATAGCTGTTCTGTAACATATTTCTGGCCCCCAGTTCTCAAGAAACTTTTCCAGAAAGAAGATTTTGGGATATGTGTCATTAAACTCATAAGCTCTAAAGTTTTATAATCTTTGGCTCCTTTTCCATTAGAGGGTCCTACGGAACCCTTTTCAACCCATTTGCCTCATCCTTATTTTTTTACTATCAAGAGTGAATTTTGAACAGTAAGATTTAAATCCACACAGGAACACAGTTTACCTGAATGTATTAGTCTTTGATTATGAAGATGAATTGCTCCCAGTGAAGAAGAGAACCAGAGCTGTGGTTTACTCCTTGACAATCTAGGCTTTGAGGGAACAATTTCAATCTCTGCAAAATCCTGGATTTCAAGAAAGTTTATTGAACTCTACCTGGTCTAAGATGCCACCAGAATATGCAGTGGGAAAGCCAACTGGATTTTGTCAAGTTTGGAAAAGTGACAATGTTGACCAAGGCTCTGTTACTGATCAACAGCATCCAGACAACCACCGATCACCTCTCATCCCTTCCTTAGCGATGAATCAGGCAGGAGCCCAGGTGCTAATTCTTGGCTTCAAAGATGATGGAGGCTGTGGTTTTCAGCCATCGTTTTCAGATTGTCTAATAAGGGCTTTTTAATTAAAATGGGTAATAGGACAAAACTTTTTTTCCTTATTTTTTGTAGAATCATATTTAGTGTTGACTCTCTGCTAAGTTGTATACTGTGGGCAATAGGAGAAAGAGGCAGGGAATGGAGAGACTGATACAAAGGATCTATTTGGGTTTTTTTTGTTTTTGTCTTTATCTTTGGCTGCATTGGGTCTTTGCTGCTGCGCATGGGCTTTCTCTAGTTGTGTTGAGCGGGGGCTCCTCTTTGTTGCAGTCCGTGTTCTTCTCATTGCGATGGCTTCTCTTGTTGCGGAGCTCAGGCTCTAGGTGGGCGGGCTTCAGTAGTTGTGGCGCGCAGGCTCAGTAGTTGTGGCTCGGGGGCTCTAGAGTGCAGGCTCAGAGTTGTGGCGCACGGGCTTAGTTGCTCCACGGCATGTGGGATCTTCCTGGACCAGGGCTCAAATCTGTGTCCCCTGCATAGGCAGGCAGATTCTTAACCACTGCACCACCAGGGAAGTCCCCAAAGGATCTATTTGTGGTAGATCCTTTGTATCAATCCTGTATCTAGGATACTGATAAAGCAGGAGAGGGAGGAAAGAGTCAAGCAGTCTCCAAAAGGAGTAATAAATATGTGATACATTTAATACTTATTGATCCAACCTGGGCTTTTAAAATATAAGACAATAATGGAGAGGAAGAGAAGTATCTAAAAAAAGTGGCCTCAGCCCTCACCTCACTTCAAGGTTCAGGACAAATTATCTATGAGGCTGTGTCGAGAGAGTACCCTGGGCCAAAGGGTAATGTTAAGATTTTGAAGCCGTGGCTTTGGGCCAGAGGACATACAGGGCTCTGTGCCTGAAAGCTCTGTTGACAAAGGTCGTTCTTTGGCCGCTTCAGCTGGGCGTCCAGAATGTGGGTGAGAGGTGAGAAGTAGTGAAAGGGTCTAAGGGAGTCCCTCAGGAAGAGTCCACTTTCCAGCAGCAGCTTGAAGGACATGGTTACCTTGTTTTCTTCCCCATCCCTACATGGCCCTCCCAACCCTGTCCAACTACCACATGAGCACAGGGACCTTGGTCATCTTGTGCACAAATGGATCCCAAACAAATCTAAGAATGGTACTCAAACATTCGTTGCTGAATAAACAAATTCTCAGGCAACAATGTTCAGTTGTCAATGTGCTGGCCCATACATCTATTAGAAATGTCTCTGGACAAATATGATATCACTTACATGTGGAGTCTAAAAAATAATACTAACAAATCTATATACAAAATAGAAACAGACTCACAAACACAGAAAACAAACTTATGATTACCAAAGGGGAAGGGGCATGGGATTAACATACAAATTACTATACATAAAATAGATAAACAAAGATTTACTGTATAGCACAGGGAACTATATTCAATATCTTTTGTAATAACCACAAAAATATTAGGTTTGTAATAACCTAAAATGGAAAATAATCTAAAAAAATACATATATATCACTGAATCACTTTGCTGTACACCTGAAACTAACACAGTATTGTAAATCAACTATACTTCAATTTAAAAAAAAAAAACAAAAAATACACTTAGTAAGAATACCTACCATTTGGGGTGGGGATGTGCAGGGAGGAGAGAAATAGGTGAGGGAGATTAAGAGGTACAAACTTCTTACAGTTACAAAATAATTGTGTCACAGGTATGAAATGTACAGCATGGGGAATATAATAAATATATCTTTGTTGACAGCTGGTACCTAGATTTATCATGGTGATCATTTTGAAATGTACAGAAATATTGAATTACTATGTCGTGCACCAGGAACTAACATTGTGCTGTAGGTCACCTTTACTTCAAAAACGAACTCATAGAAAAAGAGATCAAATTTGTGGTTACGAGGTAGGGGGTGGGGAGAGGGAAAATTAGATGAAGGCAGTCAAAAAGTACAAACTTCCAGTTATAAGACAAATAAGTACTAGGGATGTAATGTATAAATATAATTAATTTATATGATTTTATTAATTTATATGATAAATATAATTAACACTGCTTTATGTTATTTATGAAAGTTGTTAAGAGAGTAAACCCTAAGCGTTCTCATTGCAAGGAAAAAAAAATTTTTTTCTCTTTCTTTAATTTTGTATCTATATGAGATAATCGATGTTCACTAAACTTACTGTGGTAATCATTTCATGATGTATGTTAAGTCAAATCATTTGCTGTACAACTTGAACTTACACAGTACTGTGTCAATTGTATCTCAGTAAAACTGGAAGAAAAATAGAGAAATGTCCTTGGTTTTTAGAATCCCTCATGAATGAATGTGGAGGCCTGGAGGTGGGGATGGTTAGTTATAAAGGACAAAGATGCACAGGGAAGGAGGTAGCAGGGCACCATTAAGGTTTTCACAAATTCTAGAAGAGGTGGCATTTCCCAAGCTCTCCTCCACCCACCGTAACTTGCAGAGGACAAAACTATCAAGATGGACACCACTGTAAAATGCCATCACAGATTCAAGGCCAACTTCTCCAGGCAGAATCAAAAGCACCACTGACAGGGATGATATAGAGGACCCTCTCCTGGCTAGCAGTCTGGATGAGATTGTCTTAGAGGTCTCTTTCAACCTGGACGTTCTACATTTAAATCTTCCTTCATCCTTTTCCTGAGCTTGGATCTTCCAGCCAAGAGCTTATTTTACCAGAACTCACTCTACCAACTGTGTAGACTCTGATTATCTTTGGATCACCTTATTTTTAACTCTTCTCCATTCCCAGAACACATTCACAGATACATGAATAAATTTTGTCTATAAGTTTATTAGACATAATTTGTTACAGTAGAAGATCTGGACAAAGTAAAAATAGTTAAATTTTTTATTTGCCCTGATCTAGCAGCTTTTCTCTTAAAATTCCCGAAATGTTCTTTCTCAAATCCCATATCTTGATTGGTCACTTTAAAAATAGAGAGCCAAGGACCTGAGTCTACTTTTTAAGAATCTCAATCACATTTATGGGAAATTTACTTAGTGCACATTTCTTTTCTCCTTTCCATCCAGTCCTGTCAGATGGCTTTACTGGCAGGACTGACACTGACCTCTTACCTGATGGTACCCTATTTCTCTACCTCACTTGCCTCAAATTAAGAGGATCTGTAATCACAAATAAGAATCCAACATCCAAGATGAGAAGTAGGAACACGAGCAAGTGGCATCAACTCATCGTTCTACTGTCCTCTTCTCTTGCCCCTTACTGCTCTTCTCCACCTCCCCCAACCACCCTACAAATACGAACTCTGATTTATTGTCGAATATAGTAGAATTTCATCGTATTCGTGAAATTTCTTAACTGCACAAATTTTTATGAAAATTAACGCGTAAGTGTCCAAAATGTTATATGGTTTTAAATAAAACCATCCTGCTGGTGTTTCTAGATATAGTTTTAATTTTTGTAGAACAGAATATAAACCACTGACCAACAAAGGTTCTAAAAAAGGCTTTTCGCACAGGATTCTGGAGAGTCTTGCACTTCCACTCAATCAGGAAGGCAGTGAAATATGGAAAGAGCACTGGATTGGGAGTCAGAGAAATGAGGTTATGTCCTCAGTTTTAACCTCAAGTCTCCTCATCTGTCACAGGGAAACCTGCAGGCACCAACTGTAACTTTCCACATTATTTCTACCTCAAGTCCTTTCTATCTGCTTCTGATTTTTTGTTTCCTTACTGCGCTACTTAAAGACACAATTTATACCATGAAGGTGCCTGATGCACTTCTGATTTTACTACTAGACAGAGGAAAGACAGGAGCGCAGTGATGTAAAAGCCAAGTTAAGAGGCTATAAACCCAGCTCTCCTCCATCCTGGCACTGGCAGCTATGGAGGAAGTGGGATAACTGATCAGAGAATAAGGGGCCTCCACTAAATCTGAGAGAGGGTGTGTATCAGACCTACTGTAGTTGGGCAAAAGTAGTGAGGCACATGGCCCAAAAGTTAGTTATATTAGTGTCCACTTGTTAGTTTGGATCCTTTTCAATTTTTCTCTTAATTTTTATCCATTCAGCAACCACTAAGTTCCTAACATGCACATAAAAGATGCTCGATAAACATTAGATGAAGGAAAAATACTCAGAAATTCAGAAGTCACTCCAGCGCTCTAGAAAACACATAAACCTTCATGTTCTTCCCTCCACCATTCTTGGCTCCACCTCTGTTCACATCACAGGTCACTCAGTGCTCATGTGACTAAGTCTGTAAGCACAGTGTGACATGGCTGTATCTAATGCAAATGTCCATTTCACTAACAGGTTGTCTTCAAAGCAGGTACTAGTCTTCAGTCTGAAACAACCTCAGCGGGTCTTCAGTTTCATCTGAGGATACGCCACAGTGATGATGCCTGCTATAGAGGACACGAGACCTCCAAAGCCTATGATGCCAGGATTGGACTTATAGATCCCCAGCTGGTCCAAAGGGTTCAGGATATCACAGAAGTTCTTCACTGTGTCCAGGAGCAAGGGAGGATGCTTCTTCAGAGATTGGAATAAGAGAAGAAGAAAGGACTGGAGCCATTCTGTTTCCTCATCAGCCACGCTATACACAAGAGGATCCTGGGATGGTGATTTCTCCTTCTTTGATCTGTCGTGTGCAACCTGTTCCATCTGCAGGGAGATTTCATACAGATCCCTGACCAGGCTCAGCAGAAGAGAATAGTAGTAATGGCGTGCAGCCCACATTCGCCATTTCTCTTTGTTAATGCCAGAGGCGAGCCCTACACTCCTCACAAAAAGGATGGTGTCACAGATGAAATAAATCACACGGTTCAGGCTGGCTAATATTAGGCAGATGCGGGGCACTAGGTCAGTGGCATGACTGCTCTGCTGAATCATCTGTACAGCATGTACCACATTGCCTAGTCTGAACCCTGCAAGAAGAACCCACAAGAGTTAACAGTTATTTAATCAGTATGTAATAGGATTTTACAGGCAGAATCCCTGCATCAGGGTGAGGGGTCAGCACTGTCTTTCTTTTTTTTACATCTTTATTGGAGTATACTTGCTTTACAATGGTGTGTTAGTTTCTGCTTTACAACAAAGTGAATCAGTTATACATATACATATGTTCCCATATCTCTTCCCTCTTGCATCTTCCTCCCTCCCACCCTCCTTATCCCACCCCTCCAGGCGGTCACAAAGCACCGAGCTGATCTCCCTGTGCTATGCGGCTGCTTCCCACTAGCTATCTACCTTACGTCTGGTAGTGTATGTATGTCCATGCCTCTCTCTCGCTTTGTCCCAGCTTACCCTTCCCCCTTCCCATATCCTCAAGTCCATTCTCTAGTAGGTCTGTGTCTTTATTCCTGTCTTACCCCTAGGTTCTTCACGACATTTTTTTTTCTTAAATTCCATATATATGTGTTAGCATACGGTATTTGTCTTTTTCTTTCTGACTTACTTCACTCTGTATGACAGACTCTAGGTCTATCCACCTCATTACAAATAGCTCAATTTCGTTTCTTTTTATGGCTGAGTAATATTCCATTGTATATATGTGCCACATCTTCTTTATCCATTCATCTGATGATGGACACTTAGGTTGTTTCCATCTCCGGGCTATTGTAAGTAGAGCTGCAATGAACATTTTGGTACATGACTTTTTGAATTATGGTTTTCTCAGGGTATATGCCCAGTAGTGGGATTGCTGGGTCATATGGTAATTCTATTTGTAGTTTTTTAAGGAACCTCCATACTGTTCTCCATAGTGGCTGTACCAATTCACATTCCCACCAGCAGCAGCACTGTTTTTTTTTAACAACTGACCGCCCTCTGAGGCTCAGTCTTTGCTCAGGAAAGGAGGACTGTACAGTATGTTAAGGACACCTAAAATGATCCTGGAATGTAAAAAAGACAGTGACTCTTTAAACTTATTGCCTCCATTTCAATGACTACATTAACAATGACTTACTACACACTTTAGGCAAAGGTCAATCATAAGTGTGGATTGTTACATATGAATATCACCAGCTACACTTCTTTAGAAGGAAGGTACTGCAAATTACATGAACTCCAGATGCAACATTCTTTTGGAGAGTCTGATACCTTACATTGTACTTACTTTCCAGTTAAAAGATTGCTTTAAAAAAAAAAAAAACCATTATCATACTGCCATTTCTCTGGTCCAAAGCCCCTTTGGCTCCCTACTGTCAAAAAGACAAAGTAGAGATGGTAGGATTTAGTGGATAACACAACTAATAATACTGTCATATGTGACTCCTAATTCAATTAAATCAACCATTGCAAGGGCATGTCCTTTATCTGAGCATGTAACTCAATTAATCAGGGATGCATCAATCAATAAATATTTACTGAGCACCTTCTCAGAGTAAGTTATAGTCCTAAACATCATGGAGGATACAAAAGAACTATTTTCCCTAAGTGACTATATCTTAGACTCAGCAAACGCTCAGAAGTAGCTACCCTCAGGAAACTTATGATCTCAGAAAAATGTTTTGTATTATTTTATCAAAAATAACACAAAATATGTAATGAATAATCCTGGGTTCCAGTTCTGGCTGTTGCACTAACTTAGTGACCTTGGGTAAGTCTTTTCTAGACTTCAGAGACTAGTGATCTTTAAAGGACCTTTGAGCTCCAACATTCCAAAGAGCCTGAGAACTTCTAATCTTGGCTTTCCAAGCCATCCAGAAAAGCTCCTTCCCATCCCTCTGCTTGACAATCTAAGTCTTGTTTCCATCAAACTAGTTTTCTCATTGATCCTCAATACAATGGTTTGCCCAGAACAGTCCTGAGCCTCCACTAGAGGAAACCACCCTTCAAGAATGTTCTCCTAATCCTTCTCTCTCTTGCCACACCTCAAGTTCCATCTCCTCCAAACATCTTTCTTCTTCTCTACCCCAACCAACATATTTGGTACTAAATCTTAGATCATTATACCATGTGATCTTAGTTCTCCCATAAAGCTCAGGCCTATATCTATATGAAGCAGGTACTCAAGTGAATTAAATGAGTACAAAGCACTGACCACTTTTTGGCATTAACATGAAACAATCCCACAAATGACTTAAGAAAATGTATCCATCCATTTCCTCTAGCAATCCCTCAAGAGAAGGGAAAAAGGCAGGGGGTCAAGGATATAGCTATTCTATTCTTCGAGGGTTCCCAGGAGCCAGAAGCTCATGTCAAAGATTGCCAGAACGTTTTGTGATTCTAAGAACTAAAGGTGAACTAACACATTGCATGTCCCACTGGTTATGATTAAGCAGAAAGATATAATGTAGCACCAAATGTGAACATAGGAGGGTGTTTGTGAATGGTGTGCAGCAAAACATTCAATCCTTTTGGCCTGTCGTTCCATGAGGGCAGCCTTACTGGTGAACTTCATCAATAAAGTTGATTGACTAGAAAATCATGACCTAGGAAATATTTTGTGAATTACAAGGTCTGAGGATTCTAAACCAGGAGCCACTGTCCCTCAAGGGACAGGGTACTTACATTTACGGCCAGTGCTCACACTGGACTCCAGTTTCTTGAGCTTCATAACAACCTCCTCTTTGTCAGCTTTAGGCTCTAACAAATATCTAAGCAACATGCATGTGTACTGAGTGGCTCTGAAATGGAAACAAAATGAGGAGAACGATTTACAAACCAAATAAAATTTGACTCATGAAGTAGGGGAAGGAGAAACATGTCCTGCTAAAAGCAAAGTTTCCAAGACAATTTCTCATGTAGCAGCTCTTACAAGAGCAAAATTCTGCAAGAGTCACTCCACAGGGCTAAAGGGTAGAACATGTCATGGAAATGCAACACAAGGGTAATGAAAGAAAACTCTGCAATAATACAGTGAACAGCTCCTCAGAAGGCCTCTTGCTGGCACAGAGAAATGGATATAGTCAAAGCAGTAAAACTGCACAAAAATGTTAAGTCTGCAAAGATCCATATTCTTTATTTCTTCCAGTGTAAATTTCTAAAAGATTTTCAGATTTCTAAAAGGATATTTTTTACCAACTACTTATGTGACAGGTCACACACTCAAACCAGAGCCAAATGAAAAGTCCACCATTTGCATATTGCTTAACTTTTTATAAAAGGACCAAATACACACCAATACATAAATAAGTACAGATTTGTCTTTGAAACTAATTAGTATTTTATATAAAATACAGACTCCTGTTTAATAATACTAAATATTCAATAAAGTGATTATTGTCATGAGTACAAATAGCAATGCCTTACCAACAGAAACATAACAAAAATTTTTATATCACATAAACATCTAAATGCATTTGGCAGTCTAGTAAATAAAGTAGGTAGATGCCTGTCTCCTGCTGTCCTGTAACCGCATTTGAATCCCTTTATGCTATAAATATTATTCTCAATAAAAATATAGCACATTTTCCAAAATGGTGAACTTGTTATTGTGAATGAAGTAAAAAGAAACAATCTCTCCTTCTCTTTTAAGCATGCTTCCTGGATAGAGGGCTCAAGCTGGTCAGGTCAATGAATCCCCCTTTTTCAGATCTGGTCTAATAATAGGAATGCGTCCAAACACAAGGCATTATTTTCTGAATGCCAGTGTGTTCAAAGAAGCTATAGATCACCAAGGGGATTAGGAAATGAATACTAGAGATCTCACATCTTGCTAAATAAGTATATCTTAAACAATTATTTATTTTTTATTATTTTTTTGCCACAGCATGTGGGATCCTAGTTCCCTGACCAGGGATCGAACCCGTGCCCTCTGCAGTGGAAGTGCAGAGTCCTAACTACTGGAACGCCAGGGAATTCCCCTAAACAATTATTTATTAACCAACCTCACTGATAAAATTTGCAGGGTACATTCTAAGTACATTGGATTTGTAGGCTTCTATTTTAATGACGTTTGTACATAATGCAACCATTTTGAAAATCTATCAAATTAATTAGAAAGATAGTATGGCTTGGTAGTTAAAGAAGTGGGCCCCGAGACAACTGTTTTTTGTTTGTTTGCTTTTGCAGTACGCGGGCCTCTCACTGTTGTGGCCTCTCCCGCTGCGGAGCACAGACTCCAGACGCACAGGCTCAGCGGCCATGGCTCACGGGCCCAGCCGCTCCACAGCATGTGGGATCTTCCCGGACTGGGGCACGAACCCGTGTCCCCTGCATCGCCAGTCGGACTCTCAACCACTGCGCCACCAGGGAGGCTCAACTGTGTAGTTCTAAATCGCTCGGTTCAGTCACTTAGTCCCTATTAACCTTCTACTTCAGTTTCCCCGTTTCACATAAATGGGGATGATTCAGAGAATTTAACCTAATAGGGTTGTGTTGAGGGTTAAATGGGTTAATAGTTGTAACACACTGAGAACAACGTCTGGCATTAAGTCCGCTTCCAAAAGTCTCATAATTATTGGGGCTACTACTGATCTGTGTGTATTAGCACTTGTACACCCAGAAGAAGGAAAAGCTGTTAAATAAAACTGTAACTGTAACTAATTTCTTATTATTGAGCAAGACTCAACCAAATTCCTAAAAGAAACATCATGAATTAGTATTAAAGCCGCAATCTCTTTAATATTTTCGTGTACCTTAGAGGTGCAGTAGTTCTTTCTGAGGCTCTCCACACTATTTTACAGTTCACAAAACTATTTCACATGCGCTATCTCAATGAGATATACGGGACAAGAACGGAAGATAAATACAAGTGTTGGCTTCACTGGTCATAAATGTCAACCCAGAGTTTCTCTTAAATAATTCCTCGGAAGAATGTTGGGCGGAGAAAACCCAGTCTTTCTCAGGTTAAGAGAGGAGGGTTCGTCGGCTGGTTTAACTGCTGGTTTAACTGCCAGCGCCCCCGAAGCGGCTGCGGGACTTTGGGGCACGAGGCTCGGGACCGGACGCGGTGCGTTCGGCCCAGCCCCACTGAATTTAGGGTGAGGAGGGGCTCCGGACCACACTCCCTCCGGGAGCCGGCAGCGTCCTTCCTGCTTTCGTCCACTGGGCTGCTACTTCCTTCTCCGGATGCCGGAGAACAGGGAACCTTGTACCGGGTTGAGGGACGGGGAAGGGCTAGAGGCCGCGGGCACCGGACTCACCTGAAGAGTCGGTCCCGGCCCTGGGTCTGGTTGGTGAAGCGGATGAAGGCGTCCATGGCACCCAGCCCAAGGACAAGAGTGGCACCGGGTTCTTTTGCGAGTCCTCAAGGGCTGCTGACGAGTCCCCACGGAACTGTCAGTCTCTGCCACCCAGAGGACCCAAGTCTCCCCACCCCCGTGGGGGCGGGTGCACTTTCCGAAGAGCAACTTCTCGGGCTTCCGGTTTGGGGCCGGAAGTTGTGGTTACTAAGGCAACGTCAAGCTGCCGGCCCAGGTGAGCGAAACTTCGGCTTTTGCCCTCGGGTGCAGCGGCTCCTCACTTGTCCCAGGACTCTCCTCTATCTCTAGGATCTCCTAGAGGGCGATCTGAGGGAGCCGTCTCCTCAGCGTCGGCTTCCCCGGGACGCCCCGCGCCTCCCCTCGGATCTCGGGTACCCAGGGACCCCCAGCGGAATCCCGGATGGAGATTCCTCTGAACTTTTGCTTGGGAACTGAG
Organism: Lagenorhynchus albirostris; assembly: GCF_949774975.1. Classification (NCBI taxonomy): domain Eukaryota; kingdom Metazoa; phylum Chordata; class Mammalia; order Artiodactyla; family Delphinidae; genus Lagenorhynchus; species Lagenorhynchus albirostris. The sequence goes on along the minus strand of NC_083095.1, from coordinate 164,431,690 downwards.
AAGCCTAATCGTTTCCCAGCTCTGTGCCTCCGTTTCCATTAGCAGCACCAGCTCCAGATCTGGGGAAGGAAATGGTTAGAGCAGAAATAAGCCAATTCATGGAGTGTATTTTAGCAGGAGAGCTGGGTAAAGTGAGAGAATTTTCTGTTAGGATTATTAACACTGAAAGAAGATTGCTACTTGAGGAAATTCTAAAAGGGTTAACGCGAACAAAGTTGGGGCAAAAAGAGATTAAAATGCAATTGCACCACTGAACGTTCCTTCTGTAAGGGCTGAAGACATGAAGCCCCACTCATTCCATAGCAGTAATTTTATAAAATGTACAACCTATAGTCACAAAGTAAGGTCATCTATTTTTGTAATCTTTATTCCCGTGGTCAGGCCTGCACCTAACATTTGCAGGCCCTGGGTAACAGTACAAATAGAGACCCACAAACCATGTTTAAATGTTTAAATCAAGGTAACAAATTGTTGAATAAGCTACGTTCTTTTCTCCTTCCTGGACAAATGTACCGTCATAATGATCAAGAAGTCCAGTTTAACATTCAGGATTCTTGGACTCCTTGGAATACCTGGAAACATGGCTAGAATATGGTACTGCGGGGAGAGCTGATCTCCAGTCCTTTCCCAGACCTTTCCACCCCACTTCTGGCTCCCACTTACATCACTGAGAGGGGCCTTGCATACATAGTGTGGATACTCCAAGCCACATGCAAGTTCTGCCCATTATCCTGCAAAGCGCCATGCCTTGTCCACCTTTCAGGTCTAGGGGTGCCCATATTAGCACCCATTTCTCTGCCCTCCAGAGAAAGCTGGGAAAGCGGCTCATGCAGAACCTGGCATCGTTTGGGCAGTAAATTCCAGGAGTACAGGTACCCTGAACATGGTCTAGACTCCAGAAGAGGGGCAGTTTAGGCTTTGGGTGGGGATAGCCTCTTTACCCCACGAATTACTCATCCTTTGCAGAAGGGAGTGCCTGGAAGAGAACCAGAAGTATTCTCTTAATTCATGTCCCAGAGCAGGGCAATACTGCAAGCAATAAGAATTTCAGTGCTAGCACTGTACCAACCACAGTGCTAAGCTCTAGGCCTAGGGCAATAGATTAATGAGGGACACAGAAAAATGGGAAAGTACAACACAGTGATGCGTTAGATGATAGAGATGAGCACAGGGTGCTCCTAAACACAGATTTATATAGTTTGTTTTCTATACCTACAATTCTGCCTTTTCCACTGTATCATAAATTGAATCATTTAGTATGTAGCATTTTCTGATTTCTTTCACTTAGCATTAATGCATTTGAGTTTCATCTATGTTGTGTATGTCAGTAGTTTGTACATTTTTATTGCTGAGTGGTATTCCATTGGATGGATGTACCATACTTTGTTATCTCTTTATCCACTGAAATACATTTGTGTTGTTTCCAGTTTGAGACAATTATAAAGCTGCTATAAATATTTAAGCACAGATTTTCATATGAAACATGTTTTAATTTTTCTTGCATAAATATGTAGGAATGGGATTGCTGAATCATGTTAAGTGTATATTCAGCTTTGTAAGAAACTGCCAAGCTGTCTTCCAAAGTGACTCTACTATTTCGTGTTCCCGCTGAATATGGGATGTGAATATATAGGAGTTTATCTATTCACCTATGATAAACATTTGGGTTGTTTCCAGTTTGGAGCTCCTACAAGTAGAGCTGTAATGAATGTTCATTTACAAGTCTATGTATGGACATATGATTTCAGTTCCCTTATATCACACCTAGGAGTAGAATGACTGGCTATTGTGGTAGGTGTAAACTTAACTTTCTAAGAAATTGCTAACTGTTTTCTACACTGTACTATTTTACTTTCCCAGCAGCAGGTGGAAGAGTTCCAGCTTCTCCTCATCCTCGACAACACTTGGTATGGTCTATCTTTCTAACTTCAGGCTTTCTAACACATGTGTAATTACAATTTGCATTTCTATGACGATTAACCATGTTGAACATCTTTTAATATGCCTGTTTGCCTTATGTGTATCTTCTTTGGTTAAGTGTCAATGCAAATCTTTTTTCCATTTTTAAAAATTGCATCATTTTCTTATTACTGAGTTTTAAGAGTTTTCAAAATATTCTGAACTCAAGCACTTTATCATATATATGACCTACAAATATTTTCTCCCAGTCTTTGGGCTACCTTTTATTCTCTTAAGTGTCTTTTGAAGAGCATAAGTTTATTTTTGAAAGGTTCAAATTATCAATTTGTTCTTATAGATTGTGCTTTAATGTCATATCTAAGGAATCTTTGTCTAACTGAAGATTGCAAAGGTTTTCTCCTGAGTTCTCTTCTAGAAGTTTTACAGTTTTAAGTTTTATATTTAGGCCTGTGATCTACTTTGAATTAATTTTTGTATATAGTGCAAGGTATGGATTGGAGTTCTTTTTTTCCCATATGGATATCTAACTGAGGCAGCATTATTTATTGAAAGGATTATCCCTTTTCCACTGAATTATCTTTGCACCTTTGTCAAAAATAAACTGTCCATATCTGTGTGGGTCTAATTCTGTATTCTCTATTCAGTTTCATTGATCTATTTGTCTTTTTTTTTTTGTACCTCTTCATTTACCTCACCTATTTCACTTATCCTCCCACCCCCATCCCTTCTGGCAACCACCTGTTTGTTCTCTGTATCTATGACTCTTTTTTTGTTTTTTTTTTTGTTTTGTTTGTTCACTTGTCTCATTTTTTAGATTCCACATATAAGTGAAATCACACAGTATTTGTCTTTCTCTGTCTGACTTACTTCACTTAGCATAGTACCCTCTAGGTCCATACCTGTTGTTGCAAATGGCAAGGTTTTATTCTTTTTTATGGCTGACTAATATTCATTGTGTATATCACAACTTCTTTATCCATTCATCTATCGGTGGGGACTTAGGTTGCTTCTGTATCTTGGCTATTGTGAATAATGCTGCAATGAACATAGGGTGCATATATCTTTTCAAAATAGTTTTTGTTTTGTTTTGTTTTCTTTGGGAAAATATCCAGAAGTGGAATTACTGGATCGTATGGTAGTTCTATTTTTAATTTTTTGAGGAACTTCCATACTATTTTCTGTAGTGACTTCACCAATTTACATTCCCACCAACAGTGCATGAGGGTTCCCTTTTCTCCACATCCTCACCAACACTTGTTATTTGTTGTCTTTTTTGATGCCAATACCACACTGTCTTGATTACTCTGGCTTTATAAGTCTTGAAGTAGGTAGTGATGGTCCTCTAATTCTTTCTTTTTCTAAGTTATCTTGGCTATTCTAGGTACTTTGCATTTTCATATGAAGTATAACATCAGCTTCTTAATTTCTAAAAAAAAATGCCAACTGGGATTATCATAGGGATTGCTTTGATTTTATAAATCAATTTGGGGAGAACTGACATCCTAAAAAAGTTGAATCTTCCAACCCATGAGTAAGGTCTCTCTCTCTCTCCATTTATTTAGGTCTTCTCTTAGTGGTATTTTACAGCTTTCAGGGTACAGGCCTTGTACATCTTTTGTCAAATTTAACCTTAAGTATTTCATATTTTTATACTATTATAAATAGTATAATAGCATTTTTAATTTCAATTTTTTATTGCTTGTTGTCAGTGTGTAGAAATATAGGAGGTTTTTGTATATTGAACTTTTATCCTGCAACCTTGCTAAGTTCATTTATTAGTTCTAGTAGATTTTTTTTAAAAGATTACATCAGGTTTTCTCTATAGATAATCATATTGTCTGATTATAAATAAAGACAGCTTTACATAGTTCTTTCCAGTATGGATAAAACCGTCCCACACTACCCAAAAAAATTCCCTCATGCTGTCCTTTCTAAATAACATTAAATAACATCATCCCTCCACTTATAACTCCTGCCAACCACTGATCTGTTCTCCATTACTCATTTTGATTTTCAAGAATGCCTTATAAATGGAATCACTGCACATAAATTTTTAGACTGGTTTCTTTTATTCAGCAAAATGCCTTTGAGATTCATCCATGTTTTTGTATGTATCAGTAGTTCTCCCCTTTTTATTACTGAGTAGTATTCCATTATGTGGATATAACACAGTTGGTTTGTCTATTCACCTGGTGAAGGACATTTGGATTGTTTCCCATTTGGGGTAATTATAAATAGAACTGCTATAAACACTTTGTGTACAGGCTTTTTTGTGCCCACAAGTTTTCATACTCTTAGAGTAGATACTCAGGGGTGGTATTCCTGGGTCATATGATTAATATATGTTCAACTTTATAAGACACTGCCAAACCCTTTTCCAGAGTGATGGTATCACTTGGCATTCCTAACAGCCATCCATGTATGAGAGTCCAATTGCTCTGCATCTTCACAAGTATTTCATACTGTCAATATTTTTTAAAAAATTTGAGCCATTGTAATAGGTATGTAGTAGTGATTGATAAGTTATTAAGAAATATTTCCTAATATTTTGAGGTTTTGTATACCTCTAAATATCTGTTATTGATTTCTAAAATAATTTCTGTATGATCAGAGAACATAATTTGTATGACTTATAAATTTATTAAGACTTGTTTATGGCCCAGAATATGATTTTTCTTGATAAATGTTTCAAGTGTACTTAAAAAATAATTTGTATCCTGCTGTTGTTGGGTACCAGGGAAGCCCACATTATTATTTTTGTTTAAACATTTTAGATATCTTTTAAAGGAATTTAAATAATAAGAGAAAGTCTTTTATATTTACCTACATAGCTATCATCCAGTGCTTTTCATTCCTTTGTGTAGATTCACATTTCTCTCTGATGCCATTTTTCTTCTGCCTGAAGGCCTTCCTTTAACATTATTTCTTATAATGCTGGTCTGCTGCTGATGAATTCTTTCAGTTTTTGTATGTCTAAATATTCTTTATTTCACCTTTATTTATTTATTTATTTGTGTTTGTTTGTTTGTTTGGCCTCGCAGCTTGCAGGATCTTAGTTCCCCAACCAGGGATTGAACCCAGGCCCTTGGCAGTGAAAGAACAGAGTCCTAACCACTGAACCACCAGGGAATTCCTTCACCTTCATTTATTGAAAGATATGCTTTTTGGCCTGGAATTCTTAATTGACAAATTTTTTGCTGTCAGTACATTTAAGATGTTGCTTCACTGTCTTCTCACTTCTGCTGTTTCCTTCAGGAAATCTCTTGTCCTTTACTTTGTTCCTCTATGCATGCCTTTCTATCTCTGGCTGCATTTCAGATTTTGTCTTTATCACTAGTTTTGAGCAGTTTGATCATGATGTGCCTTGGTATAAATTTCTTCATTTTTAATTTGCTAGGGTTTTTCTTCTTAGTTTTCATCAAAATTTGAAAATTTTTGTTCATTATTTCTACAGCTTTTTTTGGTCTCTTCCCTCCTTTGGGGATTTCAATCACACTTATACTAGGCTACTTCAAGTTATCCTACACCTCACTGTCTTCATTTTTATTCAAAAAATTTTTCTCTTTCTTTCATTTTGTTTCTATTGCTATGTTTTCAAATTCACTGTTCTTTATTTTTGCCCATCTAATCTGTTTTGCTCTGAAATCTTGTTATTAATCTAATCCAGTGTATATTTTCATTGCAGACATTATATCAATAGTCTTCATCCTTAAAAGTTCAGTTTGGGGTTTTTTTTTTAAACATCTTCTACATCTCTACGTAACATGTTCATTTCCTCTTGATTTTTGAACATGTGGAATATACTAATCTAGATATATACTAGAATTATATATCTGCTATTTCTAATGTTCTATGTTGATTATGAGTTGGCTTCAATTGATTGAGTTTTTATTATGGCTTGTGTCTTCTTGCCTTTCTGCATTTGAGGTAATTTTTTTAATTGGATGTTAGACATTGTGAATTTTACTTCATTGGATGCTGCATATTTTTGTAACTGAGCAAGGGCTTATGTGCCTGCAGCGCAGAAAGTCAAACTCTGACAGCGGGTGTTTGCAGCAAAGTAAGGGTTTATTGCAGGGCACCAAGCAAGGGAGTGGTCTTTGAGATAGGGATATTTTAAAGGGGAAGAACAAGGAAACTGGGTTTAATCATCATCTTGTGACATTTCTTAATCAGGGTTTCGGGAGTCAGGATGACTCTGGTTTATGATTCTCTGGCCAGGTGGTCCATGGCTCGGGGGTCTGTGAGTTCATCTTGCCCTAGAGAAACAAGCTGAGTTTATATGTTAATGATGATACCTATAACAGCAATTTTAGTACATTTACGATGTTGTCAACAACTGCAATCTTAGTCATCTGTTCTGGTTTATTAGTGTCCAATTAGCACAAGATTGAGGTCAGACAGGACAAGAAAGGGATTGAGGTCAGAGGAGACAAGCAAGGGAATAAAGTTTTGGATAGATTAATCACAAACTCAGTAAGGGAACTTGGTTTTAGGGGGGCTTAGTTTCATATTTGTATTCCTATAAATATTCTTGAGTTTGTTCTGGTATGTAGTTAAGTTACGTAGTAAGTTTGATCTTCTGACTTCTAAGATTTGGTGGGCAATACTAGAGCAGCGTTTATTCTAGGGTTAATTTTTCCCACTACTTGGCTATGCTCTTCAGAGTACTCTAACCCAATATTTATGAATTATGAGGTTTTCCGTTCTCACTGATGGAAACAGGCATTATTCCTGGCCCTGTGTGAGCTCAGCTTACTGTTCCCACTGATGATTTCAGGTGATTCTTTCTTTTCAGACTCAGACCCAGATAGTCTCTCCTCACTTTGCACTGGAAACATCACAAATGTACTCTAGCAGGTGAGAAAAGATGATGGGAGCAGGGCCTTTATAAGACTTCCATGGCCCCAGGGTACTCTGACAGTGTAAGACCCTATGCCACTACCTACTAAGCATCTTAAAATGTACCCCATATTCCACATTAAATGCCTCTTTTAAACTGTAACATTTGAAAATCTTTTTATAATTTGTACAGTTTTGAGTTTTATAAAGTATAGGTTGCTTGTTCTTTTCTTATAGACTTAAACATTATGCACACACAGAGTGGAGTTGATAAGTTGTAAATATTTTTGTAAATATTTAATTATTTTGATTTTGTGGGGGGTTTTTTTTAGTCAGTATTTTTTCAAGTCTCAAACATTTCTGCAGGCCCTTGAAAAATCTCATAGGCTCTGGGCACTGTGCCTACAGAGCTCCTGGATGGGAGCAGGGGGAGTAGAGAGGAAGGAACAAATTGGACAGCAAGGATTGGATAGTGCTTGAGCTGCATATGATTGGGGGGGAGGGAAAAGGAACTGGAGAAGTTGTTGCTCCCTACCCAGCTAGCTTCAGCACAACCATTTGCAGAGATGGAAGAGCCATGAGAAGGCACAAGTTGTAGGAGAAAGGGTGTATTCTATTTGGGACAGAAAGACAGCCACTCTCTTATCAGGAGGTGAAGAAAGGCAACAGGGTGCCAAATTCCTTTCCTTTTGTCATAGGGCACATCATCTTGAGCTGGTCTGGAAGATGTGAATAGTCAATACCTGTCTCTGCTAACACCCTTATTAATATGAAGACCATATCTTAGAAATGTGGCAATAACGCAGATGCCAATCTCTAGAATAAATAGTTCCCATAGGCTAATACGCTAAGGAGGATGATGAGCTGTCTTATGATAACTTCCCCTTTTTTGCAGAGTACCTTGGCTTACTTCCTAGATCAGTTTTTCAGAATTTCATAGATGTTTCCAGCACCACCTTCTGTGATGACATCTCCCAAAGGAAGTCGAGCCCAGAAGCTGAAGCTGCCCACTTTAACACGAAAGGGGACACTGGAGGTGCCGTCCCCTACAGAGAAGGACTGGTCTAAGGATGATGAAGAGGATTGGGTCTTCAAGGGTCCAGATCAAGAGCAGGATTCCCTACCTCAGCCTTATCGAATGATCAACAAGCTAGTGAACTTTCTGTTTGACCACTCGTGGGAAATTATTGAGGAGAGGGATGCATCGAGGAAAGCTGAGCTCAGCCGCATCCAGCCCACCATCTACCCTCCACTTCTAGAAAGCAAGGTATGGAGCAGCTGACAAGGCGGCCTTGTTTCTGAACTGAGTGTTAATAAATGATAACACCTGATCCAGGGAAGGAATTACTACCAGGAACCTTCATTCAATAGGACAGTGCATTTTTGAAAGATTATAGGCATGCTGGTGTTGATTAAAATAGATCTAGTAATTGCCTGGGGAAATGGGTGTTCTGGTTAATTGAAGATTATACAGATGTATCTTATACATCCTATTGTTATGTAAAAATCTTTCAGAGTGTATTAATCACTCCCTTGCTTGACGGTTGAAAATCTGCCAGTGTGTCAGTTATAGTTCTTACCAGTGTTCTAGCTGAATAAAGTACAGGGAATGGGGCCACTGGTCCACTCACCACAGGGCCTGTGGTCACGCTTAGTGTTGTGAATGAGCATTTATTCTCAACTTCTTTGTTTTCTCTGGCTCCTTTCCCCTAAGAGTAGAATGCTATGACTTTCTTGATGTTTGGGCAAGATATTTAGATGGGCACTGTGTTTGGACATGATACTATAACTAGGAGGGACCTGCTTCCCTCTTTGAAAAGTTAGCTCATATTACTTGCAGATGGTGATAACTGAAAAATCATTCCTTTTTTCTATGTTTTTCTTTTCCCAGCTCAACAAAATGCCGAATTGTATGGCTATTTCCCAAGACTATGTGTTTATTGGAGGAACCAAAGGATTCTCCATCTATAATCTGTACAATGCTAAACGAATATATGTTTGGGAGAAACTTAAGGTTGATGTCACTTACATCTGGGCCACAGATTTGGGGAGTGAAATACTTATTGCTTCTGTGGATGAAATGGGTACACGTTCTTCATCTTCCTTTTTAGCCTAATTTATAGGTACCTGTAGACTGTTGTTCAACTTAATCTCCTTTCCAGGCATGGGAGGGGCCAGACCTGGAGAGTTCTCCCTGGTCATGTAGTATTAACTAACATCTGCAGGACAGTATGGTGTGCCAGGCACTATTCAAACATTTCACACATGTTGGCCCATTTCACCGTCACAACAGCCTTAGTAGGTAAATACAGTTTATTATTCTTGTTTTTCAGAAGAGGCAACTGAGGCATGGAGGTTAAATAACCTACTAGAGGTAATGCAGAAAGTAAGTGGCACAGGCAGGATTTGAACCAGGCAGTGTGGGCCCAGAGTCCACATCCTTTCCAGCACTCAGCAATCCTGCTGCTCATTTAAGCCAGGCTTGCTTTTCTTCCTCAGCCTGAGGATGACCCAGACATGGGGACCATAGTATAGAGAACTATGGACAGTGTCCTGGAAGATACGTGTCTGCAGGAGAATGACCTGACACAACTGGCATTTTAGGAAGAGCACCCTGATAGGAGTTTGCAAAAGTCAAATGGAGACGTAGAGAGACCAGGAAGAGCTAGTGCATTCATTTAGGAGAGAAATTATGAAGGCCTGAACCAAGGCAGGGGCTGTTAAAATGAAAAGAAAATTGTACTGTAGTTCTGTAAGATGTTAACATTAGGGGAAATGAGGTGAGGGATTATAAGGGAACTCTGTACTATTTTTGCAGTTTTTCTCTAAGTCTAAAATTAGTTCAAAATAAAAAGCTTAAAAAAAGGAAAATATAGTAGAAAAACTTGGTGAGTGATGGAATATATGTATGGGGTCAGGGAGTAGGGCGGTATGTGAGGGTAAGTGAAGAAAAATTACTCCTTTCCTCCTTAGATAATGAGGTGGATGATGATGTCATTACTTGATAAGCAATTTTAGGAGAATAAGATTTCAGGGGTCTGTGAGTTGAGAAATTCTATTTGAGCATGCACATCTTTGAGGCACCTGGAGTGGGAATGTTGATACTCAGGAGGAGTTTGGTGTAAAAATAGGACTGCATTTATCACACTGCATTATATTTAGTTAGTTTCCTGTCTGTGTGATTCTCAATGTGATGAATTTGAGGGCAGAGACTGCCTTGGTTGTCCCTAGCACATTTGTGGTCATGGAGCAGATATCCCATGAATGTTTATTGGGTTGAGTTAGACTGTCACCCACAGTGATCCAGATACCTCTGCAAGGTCATTATTATGGCTGTAGGGGCAGGTTATGAGTGTCTGGGAGGCACCTAAAGAAAGAGGCAAGAAGTCATGGTGGATGATGACCACAACTAGAGCCCTTAGGTTAAATGAGAATGAGAATGACAAAATTACTTATTGTATCAACAAAATTAACTGCATGAGGAGCTTGTTGGGCTGTGAGAAATGAGGCACATAGAAGAGTAAGATGTGATCCTTTCCCTCAGAGAATCTGTGAACTCACTCGAGGAATAAAAAACACTCACAGGAAGCAGTTGGATAACAATGTGAAACACTATGGGATGGTGTGCTAAAACAGGTGAATAGAAATCACGAGTGGATTGGTGTGGCCGAAGTGCTTACAAGAGGATTCTAGAAGAAGAGGGTAGGGCCAGTGTAGACCGAGACGACCCAAGAGGGAGAATAACTTGAACATTTCAAGTGAGGGGTGGAAGAAGGCAAGGAGTCCAAGATGATCACGGGCAGTGGAGGGGCCAGGCAGGAAGCCTAATAATGCATGAGTTTATCATGATATCTCAGAAAGTCAAATATAAAATTTCAACTTTTCTTCAGTTCACCTGCCTGTCTTTCACTCTTACTTATTTTTCTGTTTCAGGTATCATTAGACTATTTTATTTTTATAAGGATGGTCTTTACCTCATTAAAGCCATCAATGAAGCGGTAAGCTCATGTTCTTTCATCTGTAGCTGGGCCAAAAGCCGTAGCAAATCAAGTTTACTTTTAACGTGGAGGCAATGACAGCCATCCTAGAGTAGAAAGAAATAGAGACCTCCCTGGCCAGAGAGCTTCCTCCAAAATATCCAATTAAAAGATCCCTCACCATCAGAGGGTACATACTGAATGCCTTGGATTCATTTTCCCGGTTGTCAAGAGAAGAAAATGACTAAGGAACTCTGGTCCAGATTGAGCACCAGACCAACATGTCTAATAACTGCTTACAAGTCCCTAAAATTTCCAGGCTGCTTCACATCCTGTTCCCTTGTCCATGCTGTTCCCTTTGCATAGAAGGCTCTCCTTGTCTCCCTACCTACTGTGTGTACCTCTTAAATTTCTCTCATTCTTCAAGACCAGCTCAAATATCCCCTCCTCTGAGATGCTTTCCCTGATATACCCAAGAGAAGTTGATCCCTCCCTCCTCTGTGCCACCACCATATAGGAAAGAATTTCTATCACAGTGTTTTCTCTACCCTCCACACTTATTTGTTTATATGACTGCTGCTTCTCCTGGATGTAAGTTCCTTGAGGGCAGAGGCCATGGCTTATTCACCATATATTTCTTGTTCCTAGTACATTGCCTGCATACTATAGGTTCTTAGAAAGTGTCTTTTTTTTAAATTAATTAATCCAAAAAAGAGGCGGTATTGCTCAGAGTATATTTTTAGTTGTAGTTTGTTTTATAAAAAATACTATTGATGGGCACCAAAGCAATTCAGTGGGAAAAAGAAAGTATTTTCAACAAATGATGCTGGAATGCTAGATAAACAAATGCGGGAAAATGAACCTCAACCCTACCTCACATCATATATAAAAATTAATTTGAGATGGATTATAGACCTAAATGTAAAGGCTAAAAACATTATCCTTTTTGAAGAAAACACAGGAAATGTTTTTTGCAACCTTGGGGCAGGCAAAGATTTCTTAGGACATAAAAGGCACTATCCATAAAAGAAAAAACTGAAATTGGACTTCATTGAAATTAGATACTTTTAATTCCTCATGACATATACAAAAATTAACTCAAAATGGTCATCTATCTATATGAAAAATCTAAAACTATAAAACCTCTAGAAGAAAACATAGGAGGAAGTCTTTGTGACCTTGAGTTAGGCAAAGATTTTTTAACTACAACACGGAAACCACATTCCATACAAGAAAAAAATTGATAGATTAGACTTCATCAAAACTAAAACCTTCTGGGCTTCCCTGGTGGCACAGTGGTTAAGAACCCACCTGCCAATGCAGGGAACACAGGTTCAATCCCTGGTCCGGGAAGATCCCACATGCCGCGGAGCAACTAAGCCGGTGCACCACAACTACTGAGCCTGTGTGCTGCAACTACTGAAGTCCCACGCCTAGAGCCTGTGCTCCACAACGAGAATCCACCTCAATGAGAAGCCTGCGCACCTCAACGAAGAGTAGCCCACACTCACCGCAACTAGAAAAAGCCCCCACACAGCAACAAAGACCTCACTGAAATCACTGAATTCACCAGAATTCACCCATCAACAGGTGAATGGATAAGCAAATCATGGTACATACTGCTCAGCAGTAAAAAGCGTGCACATAACAACATGGCTACATCTCAGAATAAATAGGCTGAGTGAAAGAAGAGAAACAAAAAAGAATACATACATACTGTACAATTGCATTTATGTAAAATTCTAGAAAATACAAACTAATCTAGTGACAGGAAACACCAGTTTTTGCCTGGGGTGAGTTGGGAGAGGGGTGGAGGGAAAGCTTACAAAGGGGCAGGAGGAAACTTTTGGCAGTGGTGGATATGTCCACTTTCTTGATTGTGGTGCTGGTTTCAAGGGATATACATGTCTAAACTAATCAAACTGTATACCTTAAACATGCAGTTTATTATGTTATCACATCCCTAATAAAGCTGCTAAAAAATTTAAAACTTATGCTCATCAAAAGATGCTATTAGGGACTTCCCTGGTGGCACAGTGGTTAAGAATCCGTCTGCCAATGCAGGGTACACGGGTTTGAGCCCTGGTCCAGGAAGATCCCACATGCCGCGGAGCAACTAAGCCTGTGTGCCACACTACTGAGCCTGCATGCCACAACTACTGAAGCCCACGCGCCTAGAGCCCATGCTCCTCAACAAGAGAAGCCACTGCAATAAGAAGCCCACGCACACCAACAAAGAGTAGCCCCCGCTCACTGCAACCAGAGAAAGCCCACGTGCAGCAAGGAAGACCCAACACAGCCAAAATTTAATTAATTAATTAATTAATTTATAAAAGATGCTATTAGAGTTCTATCAGTATCAGCAGCAGAGAGCGGACCCCAGAGAGCTCTGAGAAACCCCACCGCCGCCCTGCCTAGTGGCCCTCACACCCCAGGAGGAACCACAGCTGTCACAGCCGGCCCCAGTCACCATGACCACAAGCCTGAGCAAGGAGGTGGAGACCCAGCAGCCCACAGCCCTCCACACTGCCCACACCTGCACCACCCGTGCAAGGAGTTGCGCCTGCTGGTGGGGACAAGGAGATTATGGCAACAAAGGTTTGGGGAACAGTCAGATTGTTCCTGTGAACAACAGATACGGTTTCACCACCAGTAAGGACACAAAGGAAGAGGTACTTGGACAACAGACTGCCATAAAGAAAAACCCAGGAAGTGCCTTTGCCGTGTAGGAGATAGACCGTGGAGTGTGATGTTGAAGGAGAAAGGGTGCAGAGGCTGCCGATGTTATAGGCCCTGTATGATTCCAGTTACATGAAATTTAGGAACAGTTGAAACCAAGCTATGTTGGTGAGGAAGAGCAGAACGTTGGTTGCCTATAGAGGTGTAATTGACTGAAACAGGGCACTAAGGAACTTATACCTTGACTGTGTGTTAGTTACATGGATGTATACATATGTCCAGACCCATCAAGTTGTACATTTAATATCTGTGCCTTTAACTGTTTTTATTTATTTTATTTTAACAAAGTACTTTATTCTTTTCTTAAAATTTATTTATTTTATTTATTAATTTTTGGCTGTGTTGGGTCTTTGTTGCTGCATGCAGGCTTTCTCTAGTTGCGGCAAGTGGGAGCTACTCTTTGTTGCAATGCGCGGGCTTCTCATTGCGGTGGCTTCTCTTGTTGCAGAGCATGGGCTCTAGGCGCATGGGTTTCAGTAGTTGTGGCATGCAGGCTTCAGTAGTTGTGGCCCGTGGGCTCTAAAGGGCAGGCTCAGTAATTGTGGCGCATGGGCTTAGCTGCTCTGCGACATGTGGGATCTTCCCGGACCAGGGGTCGAACCCATGTCCCCTGCATTGGCAGATGGGTTCTTAACCACTGTGCCACCAGGGAAGTCCCTTTAACTGTTTTTATTTTATTTTATTTTATTTTATTTATTATTATTGTTTTTTGCGGTACGCAGGCCTCTCACCGTTGTGGCCTCTCCTGTTGCGGAGCACAGGCTCTGGACGCGCAGGCTCAGCGGCCATGCCTCATGGGCCCAGCAGCTCCGCGGCATGCCTGGACCGGGGCACGAACCCGTGTCCCCTGCATCGGCAGGCGGACTCTCAACCACTGCGCCACCAGGGAAGCCCCAATTGTTTTTAAATTTTATGTAAAAAGAAATCTCTCTAAAAAAAATACAGGGAATACTCATCAACTGATTTTAGGAGACCAGCAAAACTGTGATATCCAAACTTGACAGGGACATTAAAAAAAAAGTAGTGTTGGTGGATTAGAACACACCAAAAGTGTTAAAAAAAAAGTTAATTCATTACATATTTTTTTAAGGACTTCATTATTACCTCTGGAAGTTGCTAGGGTACAAACTCAGTATTCTGAAAACTGATTAGGGAGAGCATCAGCATTTATCTTGACTTTCCCATATAGGCTGTATTTCAGGGTAATCAAATAGTTGATGATGGAAAAATGGAAAGATTTTCTTTATAGAAGAATTCTAACAAATGCAGAAGGAATGATAGAATTGGGGGATATCAGTTTTGTAGCCATTTTGCAGAGTAATGGTCTAGGTAACGACCATCAGTGCTGATGGGGGACTTTATAATTGATGAGCCAGGATGACACCTCTTGTCAATGATCACCATGAACATTATTAAAAGAAAGAACAGGGCTTCCCTGGTGGCGCAGCGGTTGAGAGTCCGCCTGCCGATGCAGGGGACACGGGTTCGTGCCGCAGTCCAGGAAGATCCCACATGCCGCGGAGCGGCTGGGCCCATGAGCCATGGCCGCTGAGCCTGCGTGTCCGGAGCCTGTTGCTCTGCAACGGGAGAGGCCACAACAGTGAGAGGCCCGCGTACCGCTAAAAAAAAAAAAAAAGCAAAAGAAAGAACAGCTAGCTATTATGAGCCTCCTCATATGATGCCGGAGGGAGACACCAAACACCTGTGGAGTATTCTGGCCTTCTGTTTTAATTGAGCCTAAATCTAATCAAACCTCTAGAACTGGTTGCTGGTTTACAGGAAATACATGTAAACAATGCCATGGGATGCAATCAGTCCAATCCAGAAAGTGAAAAATTCCACAGGACAAATGAACTGGTTTATTCAACAAAAAAATGGTGAAAAGAAAAACAAATAGGGTAACAGTTATAAATTAAAAGAGACTTAAGAGATAAATTAACGAAATATTGGGTTGGCCAAAAAGTTCATTTAGGTTTTTCGTAAGACGTTACAAAAAACCCGAATGAACTTTTTGGCCAACTCAATACAATACATGGACTTCATTTGAATCCTGATTTCTCAGTTTTGATAGTGACTTTTTGAAAAAGATTTTTATTGGAGTATAGTTGATTTACAATGTTGTGTTAGTTTCAGGTGTACAGCAAAGTGAATCAGTTACACATGAATTCTGATTTGAACAAACCAGTTGTGGAGAGGTATTTATTAGATTGAGGAAATTTGAAAACAGACTGGATAGTAGGTGGTATTAAGGAACTAGGATTCATTAAATAGAAATATTTAATGAAGTTGGGAGACAATAAAACAAGATTTGTCATTTATTGATAACTGGTGAAGTTGAGTAATGGATACATAGGGTTCATTATACTATTTTTTGTCTTCATGTACATTTGAAATTTCTATAACCTACAAATTGATATTAAAATACATAAATAAAAATATTTTTAAATGACCATATTACCCAAGGCAGTCTACAGATTCAATGCAATCCCTATCAAAATACCAATGGCATTTTTCACAGAACTAGAACAAATAATTTTAAAATTTGTATGGAAATACAAAAGACCCCGGATAGTCAAAGCAATTTAGAGAAAGAACAGAGCTGGAGGAATCACAATTCCTGACTTTAGGCTATACTACAAAGCTACAGTAATCAAAATAGTAGGTATTGGCACAAAAACAGACACATAGATTAGTGGAACAGGATAGAAAACCCAGAAATAACCCATGCATGTATGTTCAATTAATCTATGATAAAGGAGGCAAGATTGTATAATGGAGGAAAGACAGTATCTTCAGTAAGTGGTGCTGGGAAAACTGGACAGCTACATGTAAAAAATGAAATTAGAACATTCTTTAATAGAAAAAAATTCTTTAATGTTTTAATGAAATTAGAACATTCTTTAATATAAAAAAAAACTCAAAATGGATTAAAGACCTAAATGTAAGACCGGATATTATAAAACTCCTAGAGGAAAACATAGGCAGAACACTCTTTGACATAAATCGCAGCAATATTTGTTTTGGATCTGTCTGCTGAGGTAATGGAAATAAAAGCAAAAATAAACAAATGGGACCTAATTAAACTTAAAGGCTTTTGCACAGCAAAGGAAACCATAAACAAAATGAAAAGAATGGGAGAAAATATTTGCAAATGATGCAACCAAGGGATTAATTTCCAATATATATAAATAGCTCATACAACTCAACATCAAAAAGACAAACAACCTGATTTTAAAATGGGCAGAACAATTGAATAGACATTTTTCCAAAGAGGAAATGCAGATGGCCAACAAGCACATGAAAAGATACTTAACGTCACTAATCATCGGAGAAATGCAAATCAAAACCACACAAAGATATCACCTCATACCTGTCAGAATGACTATTATCAAAAAGAACACAGGGACTTCCCTGGTGGTCCAGTGAGTAAGACTCTGCGCTCCCAATGCAGGGGGCCTGAGTTCAATCCCTTGTCGGGGAACTAGATCCTGCATGCATGCCGCAACTAAGAAGTCCACATGCTGCAACTAAACATGCCACAACGAAAATCCTGTGTGCCGCAACTAAGACCCAGCACATCCAAAATAAATAAATATTAAAAACCCCCCAAAAAACAAAAGCCCTTTAAAAACAAAAAAAGAACACAAACAACAAATGTTGGCGAGAGTGTAAAGAAAAGGGAACCCTCATACACTGTTGGTTGGAATGTAAATTAGTGGAGTCAATGTGGAAAACAGTGTGGAGGTTTCTCATAAAACTAAAAATAGAACTACTGTATGACCCAGCAATTCCACTCCTGGGTATATAATGGAAAAAAACCCAAAAACCCTAATTTGGAAAGATACATGCATCCCAATGTTCTGAGCAGCATTATTCACAATTGCCAAGATATGGAAGCAACCTACGAGTCCATCAACAGGTGAATGGATAAAGAAGACACACACACACACACACACACACACACACACACACACACACACACACACACACACACACACACACACACACAGGAATACTACTAAGCCATAAAAAGAATGATATTTTGCCATTTGCAGAAACATGGATGGACTTGGAGGGTATTATGCTAAATGAAAAAAGTCAGACAGAGAAATACAAATACTGTTTGATATCACTAATATGTGGAATCTAAAAAATATAACAAACCAGTAAATATAACAAAAAAGAAGCAGACTCACAATTATAGAGAAAAAACTAACGCTTACCAGTGGGGAGAGGGAAGTGGGGAGGAGCAATATAGGGGTATGGGATTAAGAGGTACAAGCTATTACATATAAAATAAGCTACAAGGATATATTGTAAAATATGGGAAATATAGCCAGTATTTTATAATAACTATAAATGGAGCATAAACTTTTAAAATTGTTAATAACTATATTGTATGTCAAATGTACTCCAATTTTTTAAGAAAGAAAGTGAGGGACTTCCCTGGTGGTCCAGTGGCTGAGACTCCGTGCTCCCAATGCAGGGGACCCGGGTTCAATCCCTGGTCAGGGAACTAGATCCCACATGCCACAACTAAGAGTTCACATTCAGCAACTAAAGATTCCATATGCCACAACTAAAGATCCTGCATGTCACAACTAAGACCTGGTGCAGCCAAATAAATAAATGAAATAAAAATAAAAATAAAATGAAAGAAAAACAAAAATTAAAAATGTTTAAAACTCATTCTCCTTAAATAATTTAGGGGACTCACCAGCCTAATTTGTCTAGCCACCTTATGTTGCTAGTCTTAGAGCTCCTTAAAGGTAGAGCACAACCGTACACATTGAGTCTTTTTCACCTGGCCCAAAGTTTGAGCAGGTTTCATTGTAGGGGTACATTCAGTCTCTACTTAATATGGACTGAATGTTTGTGTCTCCCTAAAATTCATGTTGAAATCCTAATCCCCAATGTGGGAGGTGATTAGGTCATGAGGGCAGAGTCCTCATAAATGGGATTAGGGCCCTTATAAGACCAAGAGAGCTCCCTCAACCCTTCCACCACATGAGGACATAGCCACAGGTGGCAGGTGATCTATGAGCCAGGAAGCTAGGTCTTACCAGACACTGAATCTGCCAGAAATCCTTGGAAATCTTGGATTCCCAACCTCCAGGACTATGAGAAATAAATGTTAATTGTTTATGAGCCACCCAGTCTATGGTATTTTGTTTTAGCAGCCCAATCAGACTATGACACTACAGTAGCCTAGACAGAGCCTTTTTTCAAGCAACTTACCAGAGTTTTCAGTGTCATGTAGAACATGTTTCAGCTCATTTTGAATACCTGAGTGGTGGCATAGATCTGTAGGGTTTGCAAACCTGACCAGGAGATCAGATAGTATGAAATCACTACAAATCATCAGGAGTACTTAAGAAACCAGGAAGTAAGTCCCAAACCCTTTAGACAGAAAACTGAGTTCCACTTCTTTACTTACAATCTTGTCTAATTCCTGTGCAAAAATGGAAAGTTTGAAGCAGTTTTGAGGCATCTTTTTATGCCTCAAGTTTTAAAAGGATTTATTTCCCTGGTGTGAACTACAAAAAGCCCTGAAATACATTCTCTTCTGTCATCAGGCTGAACTTCCTCTCTCAGTATCTCTCTTCCTTTCAGGATGATACCAGCAAGCAAACCACTTGTATAAAGATGGAGATTTCTGAAGGAGGGGACTTTGCAGCCTTCCTCCTACAAGGTAAGATTAACCAAAGGCTCTTAAGAAGATTCAGATTTGCAATCTCTTCCAGATAATCACTTTTCTCCAAACCCTTTTAAACTTCATTTATTTATTTATTTAGGCTATGGGGGGGGCGGGGGGCGGGGGTCTTACTTGCAGCATGCAGGATCTTTGTTGCGGAATGTGGGTTTCTTAGTTGTGGCATGTGGACTCTTAGTTGCAGCATGCGGGATCTAATTCCCCGACCAGTCATCGAACCCGGGCCCCCTGCATTGGGAGCACGGAGTCTTACCCACTGCACCACCAGTGAAGTCCCAAACATTTTATTTAGAAATAATTTACAGAAGAGTTGCAAAGATAGGACAGAGTTCCCTTATACCCTTCACCCAGTTTCCCTAATGCCAACATTTAACAAAACCATGGTACAGGGCTTCCCTGGTGGCGCAGTGGTTGAGAGTCCACCTGCCGATGCAGGGAACACGGGTTTGTGCCCCGGTCTGGGAGGATCCCACATGCCGCGGAGCGGCTGGGCCCGTGAGCCATGGCCGCTGAGCCTGCGCGTCCGGAGCCTGTGCTCCACAGCGGGAGAGGCCACAGCAGTGAGAGGCCCGCGTACCGCAAAAACAAAAAACAAACAAACAAAAAAACATGGTACAGTTGTCAAAATTAAGCAAATAACATTGGTATAATACTATTAACTACAGTTTTTTTTTCACGTTTTGCCAGTTTTTCTTCTAATTTTTTTGCTCCAAGGTGCAATCCAGGATATCATATTGCATTTAGTCATCATCATATTATCTATACCTATTTGTGATGTCTTGACCTTGCCTTGTTTTTCATGACCTTGACACTTTTGAAGAGTACCAGTCAGATATTTTGTGCAATGTCCCTGAATTTCAGTTTGTCTGAATTTTTTCTCATGATTCAACCAGGGTTAAGGATTTGGGGTAAAGTCCCACAAAGGAACTTTTTGTTGTATTATATCAGGGGTGTATGTGATAGCACTACTGCTGATGTTAACCTTGATCATTTAGTTAAAGTGATCTGCCAGTTTCCTCCACAGTTGAGCTACTGTTTTTCCCTTTCCATACTCTAAGTCCAGACCACACTCAAGGGGAGAGGATGTAAACACCATCTCCTGGTTGTAGGAGGATCAAAGAATTTTGAGACATTTTGAAATCTCCACAGTGATTGATAAAAAATTGGGGGGAGATACTTTGAGACTATGCCCAGCATTAAAGTTTAGTCTCTAAACTTTAGTCTCTAAGGAGACTATTGTCTCCTTAAAGTTTTGCCCACCATTTTTAGCATTCAATGTTGGATCTTGCCTCTTGCATTTATTCCTGTGGTGATAGAACATATTTTATTCAAATGATTGTTAGCTTGATTTTTAATTTTTAAATATTTAGACATGCAGTATGGGCCTCCATGTATATTCTTGCCCCAGGCCTCTCATATGTTAGGTGCTAGAGAAAGACACATATTTTATAATGCTTTATGCATCACAAGAAACTTATATACTATCTGTAGTATTTTCCTAGGGCTGCCATAACAAAGTACCACAAACTGGGTGGCCTAAAATAACAGGTATTTTGTCTCTCACAGCTCTGGAGGCCAGAAGTCTGAAATCAACGTGTCTATATAGATTACTTTTTTAAGGAAACATTTAGCCAGAATCCCATCATAGGAAAGTAACTTTTCCCAGGTTGGCAGGAGTTCAGTATAGAAGCTGAGCATGTTTCTTTGATGAGATAGTCTCACAACCACCCCATGGGTTGTCATCTCCTCAAATATTGGTCAGAAAAATTCTCTGGGGCATCTCTCACAATTCTAACCCTTTCTCAGCCATACCCCTCTCAGTTATTGATTCTATATATGCCATTTTCCTCCCCAGACGGGAATAGCTGTGAGACAAAACATCAGTGGAATTTACCATTGGAAGCTAGAAAACACAGAGACCAGGCAGCACAGACAGTTTGGTTAAAAACTGTTACCTCAGTGCTGTGAGTGAGAGGCCCGTTTCCTTTAGAGGCAGTGGCCTGAGGAGAGGAGCTCTGCAGCTCTCCGTGAGTGAGGACTGGCAATAATCATTGCAGAACTACATCTCCTTCCGTTTGTCAAAGTTGCTGTTCTGAGGGTGCCTGCTGGTCTCTGTGCCAACCTTCACAGAGGTTCTGTGAAGACGGGCCGTTTCTCAGGGGAAACTTGTTGCCTGCTTGCAGTTGCTCAATGGTTCCTTGGTTTCCTAATGCAGGAGCTGGGGATATTTGGCTGGATGTGTATAAATTGCCTAAGGAGTCTTGGCTCAAGGAAGTGGAGCACCCCCAACTCACCATAAATCCAAAGAAAAAAGTCAGACAGCTGCAACTGGTAGGCAACATCCCTGTTTTCAACTGATATGTTTCTCCCTACCCTTGACCCACATCTAGCCTAACTCCTCCTTGCAATTTCAAGATGAAGGAGGCCTTCTAGAGGCCATAAGAGAGGACAAGATGCACACTGGCCCATGTCTCTCAAATCAATTTGCTGTGGTTAAAATAAGATGTTAAAAATCAGAGGTGTCATTGTATATATGTACCACATCTTCTTTGTCCATTCATCTATCGTTGGACATTTAGGTTGGTTCCATGTCCTGGCTATTGTAAATAGTGCTGCAATGAACATTGGGGTGCATGTGTCCTTTTGAATTATGGTTTTCTCAGGGTATATGCCCAATAGTGGGAATGCTGGGTCGTATGGTAGTTCTATTTTTAGTTTTTTAAGGAACCTCCTTACTGTTCTCCACAGTGGCTGCATCAATTTACATTCCCACCAACAGTGCAAGAGGATTCCCTTTTCTCCATACCCTTTCCAGCATTGATTGTTTGTAAATTTAAATGGGTGGGATGGTGGGGAGGGGGGAGAGAGGGAGGTCCAAGAGGGAGGGGATATAGATATGCATATAGCTGATTCACTTCATTGTACAGCAGAAACTAACACAACATTGTAACGCAATTTTACTTCTATATACATATATATATATATTTGGAAAAAAAAAGCAAGAGGTGTTGGAATCCGGTATCTCTCTCGTCTAGGTGTTGCCTCTCCACCAAGAGCACTCCCAGGCATTTCTCTGGAAGTATGTCTTTTTTTTTTGACTCTAATAGATATATTTTTTTCCCTCCTGGGTTGAAATAATCCTTTCATGTCTCCCATTCCACTAAATTCCCCAGATTATGGTATAAAAGGGTTATTCTAAATATACAGTAAGTCCCCTACATACGAACCTTCAAGTTTTGAACTTTCAAAGATGCAAACGTGCCTTCACATGTCTGGTGTACATTGTCACATGCGTGCATCCTCTACAAATGTTTGTGCTTTTGTGTACTTTACTGTACAGTACTGTATACAGTAGTACAGTATCTTTATTTCAAGCCCAGAATGTCCAGAAGCAAGAGTAAAAGCAGAGGAGATGTAGCCAGTACTACTGTACTTTTCAAGGTACTGTACTGTAAGATTTAAAATGTTTTCTTTATTTTTTGTGTTTCTTTTTTATGTATTAGTTGTGTGAAAAGTGTTATAAACCTATACAGTGCATTACTATATAGCCAATTGTGTTAGTTGGGTACCTAGGCTAACTTTGTTGGACTTAACGAACAAATTGGACTTACGAACATGCTTTCAGAATGTAACTCGTTTGTGTGTAGGAGACTCACTATATAGGAATACATGCATTCTTCATTTATTCTTAGAAGGTAGGAACTCTACCATTTCAGTTTAATTATATGTGATCCCTGGGCTTCATGCCATCTCTTTAAAATATAGTTTTTCAGTAAATATTATTTTAAGATGTAATTTTCTTTTTTTCCATTTTGGCTGCATTGGGTCTTCATTGCTGCGCATGGGCTTTCTCTAGTTGTGGCAAGCGGGGGCCACTCTTTATTGCAGTGCACGGGTTTCTCATTGCGGTGGCTTTTCTTGTTGTGGAGCATGGGCTCTAGGCGCATGGGCTTCAGTAGTTGCAGCACGCGGGCTCAGTAGTTGTGGTTTGCGGGCTCTAGAGTGCAGGCTCAGTAGTTGTGGTGCACGGGCTTAGTTGCTCCGCGGCATGTGGGATCTTCCCAGACCAGGGCTCGAACCCGTGTCCCCTGCATTGGCAGGCGGATTCTTAACCACTGTGCCACAAGGGAAGTCCCTAATACAAAATTTTCTCATCTATCTGATGTGCACTTATTTTTTTAATCAACAACAACAAATATTCATTGAGCATGCCTTTAAAACATACTGTATTAGGTGCTAAAGAATTAGTGAAATTATTAATACAGGAGACCAAGATTGAGACTCAGTGATGCCGAGCTCATTGAGTGGCTGTGAATAAATGCCTTTTCTCTCCAGTGAATGTCTTCATAGCAGGGTGTGATTTTGTATCCCTGGGAGAGTTACTGGCCCAGAGACCTTCCTCCTCTAAACTCTTACAGAATTTATTCTCTATACCTCTCTTTGACACTTCTCACATACTATCTGGTTGTACATGGAAGTCCTTTTCTCCTAACTAGATGATAAATTTCTAGGTTGTTAAGATCATAGCTTCTGCTTCTTTTTATCATCCAACCCCATGGTATCCTATTGGTGCCCAACAGATACATTTTTTGAGGGATTAATTTATTATCCAAGTGGGAGAAGCACCTTGGAATAGGGGTGGTTTCTCGCCATAATTCACTGTTTCTATACACTGAGAAGCAATCAACTAATGTCAGTTACAGTGGTAATTCGTGTCCTATGAATTGTATTTAGAGTTACTTAAATATAATTGTCAACATCACTGATATATTTTGCCAATCAGACATATTCGCTTCAACTTAGATTTTTGTAATAGTCTCCTAATTGATCTCCTCCCCTCTACTCATATTTCCTCTTAACGTCACTAATGATTTGTTTCCCCAAATACATTTTAAGATCCTAGAGGACAAGGATAATGTGTTAAAATCCGCAGGCCAGAAGACCACACAAATATTGGTCCTCCATGTCTACAGGATGAGTTCACATGTCACGAAAATAATTGGGGGGAAGAAAGAGCATCTCAAAGGATTGAAGGAAGAAGGAGAACATATACCAAACCTATTGTGAATTAATTTCTCGTTTTTCTCCTCAGAACACTCTTGATCCCGTGACTGCAGATAATTTAGAAATGGTAAGAAACTTTAAAGAAAATCTCCAAAGAGATTTAAGTTACGTGTTAGAATTTTTATTTTGATTTGAAATTTACCTTAAATATCAAATATACTAATAAAATGTTCTACCAGGGCACTATTTTCAGAATCTCTGTGACTTAATCTTGTGCCTCATTCCCTTGAAGATGGCCCCCTATCCTTGAGGATAATTGACCCAAGTCATTTGTTCAGAGATGGGTTTCCCTGAAGGTAAAGGAGGTTAAATTTCAGGGCCCCTCACTTGTATGGCCCCTTCCAAGGCCATAGGAGGGGCCCTAGCAGTATGTTCACATGACCACATACTTTTGTAAAATTGGAAAAAGTAACATGTTTTAACCGTAATCACTTAAGACCACCATCTCTTCTCACTCAAACTTCCCCTCTGTCACAATTTCCCCCAGATTGAGTGGTATTAGGGTGGTCATGGGCATTTTGTGTTCAAACTTTTGTGTTCTCTTTCTTACAAAGACCCCTAAATCATATACACTTCAGGCCTCATGAAATCCAATTTGCCCCTGCCAAAGGAACAGCCCAATCCACCAAACTGAGGGATTTTTTTTTTGGTGTTGGAGGTTGTCTTTGTATTGGGATACCGTAGAGAACAGAGTGGCTTCCCTGGAGCTTCCTGGCTCTCCCTCTGAGGCAGAGAGCATACCATACTTTCCAGAGGCTTAGCTCTTGGGATTCTGGCCTATCAGAAGGGCAGTGGTGAACTTCCAAATGGAAGTCTCTTTCTAGAGTCCTTTCCTTTTTCCCTTCTAAAATTACATTATGTTTCAAATTATACAAATAATATGTGAACACATCACTCTGGAAAAAGCCAAGTAATTCAGATAGAGCAGCCCTCTCCAGAGGTTATCACCATTATTATCTTGGTGTGTGTTTTCTAGGACTTTAGTGTATATTTTTATTCTGGTATCAGTTTATTTAGAAAAATATAGTTTCATTTTATGGGAATTTTCTTCTATATAAGTGGCATTATACTATATATATTTTCTTACAAATTTGCATTTTTATACTAATCAACTTATTGGCAAAGTTTTGCAATGTCCGATAAACCTACCTTGTTCTTTTGACATGCTGTGTACTATTCCTATTAAGGATGTACCATAGTTTATTTGGCTGTTTGTCCATTGAGGGTGGCTTTTATATAATGCAATGAAAATCTTTGTAAATTCTTCTTTGTATACCCGAGTGCTTCTGAAGGATATATGCGTTTTTAGTTTAATGTAGATACTGTTAGATTGTCCTCCAAAAATGGCATGACAATTTACATTTAATCAGTAATTCTCCACAGCCTCGATAAATTTGATATTAATTTTTTGTGTGTGCAAACTGATGGAACAAAATGGCATCTCGTGTTAATTTTCATTAATCTCATATTTTTATTGGCTATTGAGGTTTTATCTTCTGTGAATTGCCTGTGAATTCTTTGCCTATTATATGTTTTCTTACACTCTTGATTCCCTTTTTACTTTGCTTATGTGCCTTTTTGTTATAAAGAAGTTTTAGATTTTGATATAATCAGAATTTTTAATCTTTTTTTTACAGCCATTTCACTTAAGAAGGCTTTCTCTATCTCAAGGTTATAAATAAATTCTCCTGTGTTTTCTTCTAATACTCTTCATAGTTTTTTTTTTTTTTTGGACATTTCACTCTTTTATACACATGGGAGTTTCTTTTGTGAATGGAGCAAGGAAGAGATCAACTTTTATCTATTCTTTTAAAATAGCAATTGCCACACAAATATTTTTGAGTAATCCTTCTTTTCCCATTTGTTTCCTGACCTTATCATTCATATGTACGACCTTTATCATTCCTATGTCCTTGCCTACACCAAGACCTTATGAACTTTGAAGAATGACACAGGAATTTAGTGCTACAAACTTATATCTAAGTATTGCTTTAGCTGCTTCCTTTAAATTTTGATATGTTATATTCTCATTTATGAAAATACTTCAAAATACTTCCTAATTTGCTTTTTTATATCTTTTTTGACCAGTGGATTATTTAGAAGCATGTTATTTAGTGTCCAAATACTTGAGATGTTCCAGACATCTTTCTTTTCCTTTTATTGGTTTCTAACTTAATTCCATTGTGATCAGAGAACATACTTCATATAATTTGAAACCTTTCAAATTTATTAAGACTTGTTTTATGCCCAGAATATGGTTTATCCTGGTAAGTGTTCTATGTGCACTTGAAAAGAATGTGTATTCTTGTTGTTGTTAGTCCAAGTTATTCAAGTCTTCTATGTCCTCACTGCTTTCCTTTCTGCATTCTTACTGATTTTCTGTCTACTTATTCTATCAATTATTGAGAGAAGAGTGTTGAAATCTGTGAGATTGTAGATTTATTTATTTCTGCTTTCACACCTAAGAATTTTTGCTTCCTGTATTTTGAAGCTCTGCTATTAGGTGCCTAAACATTTAGAATTTTATGTCCCCTTGAGAATTGACCGTTTTATCATTATTCAATGACTCTTTGATCACTGGTAATATTCTTTGCTCTGAAATCTATTATGTCAGATATTAATACAGCCACCCCAGCTTTCTTTTGATCAGTTTACAAGACGTATCTTTTTTCTATACTTTTAATATATTGGTGTCTTTTTTTTTATTCATGTCTTTATATTTAAAATGAGTTTCTTTTCGACAGTATATCGTTGGGTCTTGCCTTTTTATACAATCTGTCAATCTCTACCTTTTAATTGGGGTGTTTAGGCCATTTATATTTAATGTGATTATTGATATGTTTAGGTTTAAATCTACCACTTTGCTATTTACTTTCTATTTGTCCCACCTGTTTTTCTTCCTTATTCCTCTTTTTCTGCCTTCTTTTGAAATGAGTGTTTTTAATGATACAGTTTTATCTCCTTTGTTGGCTTATTAGCTGTACCTTTTCTTTATTGTAGGATATAAACATTTATTTTAGAGGAGACGCTAAATTGAGTGTTCCAGTTTACATAATGAAAATCAAACCACCCAAACCAGTTGCAGGTAGGTATAACTCAATGAATACTTTCTTTCCTTTTGCCATTGCTTTATTAGTTTTTTCATTCTCTGCCTTTCTCCACATTTCCCATCTTTTCCATTTATTGGCAGCAATATCTAATTTTTTAATTCATAAGCTCTGAGACCTAAAGATTAAAAATATAAATGTTACAAGGATGCAGTTAACTAACAGAATTGGGATATCAGGAAAGAGACATCTTTCCCAAGTGCTAGTGGAGTTCATTCATTCCTACATTCCTGTGTTAGTTCATTCATCAGTGCCAATACTGCACCAAGCACAAAGATGAGTAAGACACATCTCCGGTGCTCTAAAAGCTGCTAGTGTACCAAGGGAGAATAGGAGGAAACCACCATAGTAGGATATGATAAGTGCAACAATGGGGAACATCCAGGGCCATGAAAACATAGAGGAAGGAGTGACTAACTCTGCCCAGGGAATAGGCAGAGGCTTTATCAGAAGAAGGGACATTTGGGAAGGTTTTGAAGAATAAGTGGGAGCTGGTTAAGAGGAGCAGGGGGGAAGTCCACTGTAGACATGGGACATAGAGTCTATCCTCTCAATATTCACATATTCAAAGATATACCTATATACCTACACACGTATATTCAAAGATATACCTACAAGAATGTTCACTGCAGTGCTATTTATAGAGGCAAAAGACTGGTTAGATAAATCTGGTACACTCAGAACACTTTACAACCATTAAAAACAAAGAGAGAAATGCAAAACACCAAGGGTAGCCAATTCACTCTTATGAAAGAACATGGTGATATGATTTGCTCCATCAAGATTTATTATAAAGCCACAGTAATTAAGACAAGGTGGAAAAAGAGATGAGTGAATAATAGAAATATATATAAAATACAGAAATGTAAATAGATAGAAATAGTAGATAGAAAAATAGATTAATAAAACAGGATAGAGAGGCCAGGACAAACTTAAGCATAAATGGACACTTGATACCTGACGGCGGTGGTGCTACAGAGTAGTGAATGGTCATTTCAGTAAATGACACTGGTTGTCCCTATGGAAACAAAAGTGAATATTGACCCCTGCCTCACATGATATACAAAATGAAATTCCAGATGAATCATAGAAGTAAATATGAAAGACAAAGCAATAAAACTTTTAGAAAATAAGTCAATATCTTTATGACCTCTGGGTAAGGAAAGACTTTTTAAACAAAACTCAAGTACTTATATATAATAAAAGTTGATAAGTTTGATTACATTAAAATTGAGGACTTACAATCATCCAAAGACATCATTAAGAGCATGAAAGAACAAATCATGTATTGGGAGAAGATATTTGCAAAACATGTAAAACTTATGAATGGTCCACATCCAGACTATATAAAGAATTCCTACAAATTGTTAGGAAAAAGACAGATCATTCAGCATAAAACAGGCAGGAGATTATTCAAATGGTCAATAAACATATACAAAGGTGCTCAACATAATTAGTTATCAGGGAAATGCAAATTAAAACCATAATGAGATACCACTCCACACCCACCAGGATGGCTAAAATTAAAAGAGATTGATCATACCAAGTTGGTAAGGATGTGGAATAATCAGACCTCCCATAGATTACAGTTAGCAATGAAAGTCAGTACAACCACCTTGGAAAACAGTTTAGCATTATCTGGTAATGTTGAAGATAAGTTATATCCTATGACCCAGCATTTACACTCCTAGGTAGGGCGACCAAGAATATCATTTTGCCTGGGACTAAGGGGTTTCCCGGGATGTGAGGCCTTTGGTGCTAAAACTGGGAAACTCCTGCACAAACCAGAATAAGTTGGTCACCCTACTTCGAGGTGTATACCTGATAGGCCTGCAAGTAAATGTGCACAAGGAGGCATGTACAAGAATGATAATAATGACATGATTTCCAATAGCCCCAAACCATGAAACAACCGAAATATCCATCAATAAAAGAACAGATAAATAAACTTTAGTTCACTCAATGGAATATTATACAGCAATGAAAATGAACAAACTACAGCTATACACAGCAAAATGGATAAATCTCACAAACAATATTAAGCAAAAGAGGGCACATATAGAGTTAACACTGTGTAATTCCATTGTGTACAGCTCAAAAGCAGGCAAAACAAAGCTGTAGTGTTTAGATGCATATTTAGGTAGCAAAAGTAAAATAAATGTCATGAAGTGATTACATAAAAGCCAAGACAATGGTTGCCTCTCTTCCCAGGGGGCTATGACTGGAGAAGGGCCCTTGGAAAGCTTTTAGGGAGGGGTGATAATCTGTTTCTTGACCTCAGTAGAGACAGATGTTTGCTTTATAATAATTTATTAAGACATATTTTTATGCTCTTTTCTGAATGTGTTATATTTCACAACAAGAAAAAGGTTTACTAAATGAAAATAAGCAACGAACAACGAAGAAGATCTATAGTACTGAAATGAAGAGATCTCCCAAGACATTTTGTTAAGTCAAAATGCAAGGGTTCTAGTGTATGACAGCAATTCTCAAACTTTAGCTGGATCAGACTCACTTGGAGGACTTGTTAAAACCCAAATTGCTGGGCCCCACCCACCGAGTTTCTGTTTCAGTAGGTCTGGGGTGGGGCTTGAGAACCTTCATTTCTAACCCTGCCAGATTCCTGCTGATCTGGGACCACATTCTGAGAACTGCTAGTTGATATATGCTATCATTTGTTTATAAAATATATACAAATGTACATGGAATACATATTAAAAAATATAATATAATACTGTATATATTATATAATATAATAATATATTGCCATCTAGAAGGGGCCTCTTTCTAGAAATTGATGCAAGAAACTGATAACAATGGTTGCCTCTGGGGAAGGAGACCTGGGGCACAGTGAGACCTCCTGGGCAACTTGAGGGACCTGGGCACTTTCAGAAGTTCTGAAAGTTGGGCTGTGAACCCAGAAAATAAATCACTTATTTTTACTGTGAATTTAGGAGCAGATGAAAAAGAAGGAAATGCAAGGTCACTGGGAAGGAGAGTGATAAGAAAAGTGATTGGCAGAGAAAGGAGATTTTTTTAAAGGAAGGTAGTTGGATAAATGTAAGCACAGGAAGACGCTGGGACTGTCGAATGTAGGTCCTCAGCAGCAGCTGAATAGCACAAGTAAGGGCAGATTTGGGGCCTTGCTGAGCTGGGAGACAGCAACAGTGATCTAAGGCCTCTAGTGACTCGTGAACATGTCCTTGGCCTCTGGAGATTCTGTAGTCTGGAAACAGGAAATGGCAGCGGGATGGAGATGGAGAAGTGGGAGGAGGAGAGCAGCTGCCCTTTGCCTGTGCTCCGTGAGCTGGTGGAGTAGGAGAGGCTGGGAAGAGGACTGAACACCTGGGCAAAGCAAGAACAGATTTCTGAGGACGAGGGATTCTGTAGGAAATTGGGAAGCATGGAGGAGAAGGGGGAAATCAGGAAGGAGGAAGTCAGATGGTTTGACCAATTCTGGAATATTTTCAACCTAGGTACCACATTTAAAAGCCCCCTGGAAGTCTTTGCAAAGATAGAAGATTGCTGTGGGCTGGGCTCTGGGCAGAATCACTTCATCAAGGACAGTCAGTGGGAGCGGCAGGCGGCAATCTTCAACGACACCTTCAGGAAGTACCTGGATGGGGAGTGGGAGGAGGAGCTGCTCAGGTGAGCCATGGAGGGGCCCAGCTAGAATGCCTCCGCCCTGGGAGCTTCTCCTCCCTGGGCGCACGCAGGAATCAGCCCAAGGACCTGAATTAATTCAAGGTCCCAAAGCTCTCGATGGTTTGGGGGACTTTTCTGAGTGTCTTTTGAAAAGTTGTATGGAGGGACTTCCCTGGTGGTGCAGCAGTTGAGAATCTGCCTGCCAATGCAGGGGACACGGGTTCGAGCCCCGGGCCGGCCGGGAGGACCCCACATGCCGCGGAGCAACTAAGCCCGTGCGCCACAACTAGAGAGCTCACACACGTGGAGCCCATGCTCCGCAACAAGAGAAGCCACCGCAATAAGAAGCCTGCACACCACAATGAAGAACAACCCCCGCTCACCGCAACTAGAGAAAGCCCGCGCACAGCAACGAAGACCCAACGCAGCCATAAATACGTTAATTAAATTTTTTTAAAAAAGAAAAAATTCCTTAGAAAAAAGTTGTATGGAGATTGTTTAAATATAGCTCAAACAAAGGCTGATAACAGATTTTAAAGAAGGCATAGACATCTATGGAGATGAGAAGGAGAGTTTATTTTAGAATTTTTTTTTTTTTGGCTGCACCACGTGGCTGGCAGGATGTCAGTTCCTTGACCAGGTATTGAACCCGGGCCACGGCAGTGAAGGCACCGAATCCTAACCACTGGACCACCAGGGAACTCCCCATTTTATAATTTTTTTGTATGATAGCGTCTCCTTAAAAAAAATTGTTTTCCTGATTATCTAGACAGCACAGATGATCCTCAAGAGGGAAATAAAAGTCACCACTATTAATATTTTTCTCCATTTGCATCCAGTCTTTCTAAATGTAATACATTAATGTGTAATTATTAAAATGTTACTTTCTAATCTCGGTCAGCAGG
The DNA here is from genome assembly GCF_949774975.1 of Lagenorhynchus albirostris. Classification (NCBI taxonomy): domain Eukaryota; kingdom Metazoa; phylum Chordata; class Mammalia; order Artiodactyla; family Delphinidae; genus Lagenorhynchus; species Lagenorhynchus albirostris. The sequence goes on along the minus strand of NC_083095.1, from coordinate 164,399,778 downwards.
TAGGCCTCAGTGATTGTAAAAACTGAGCCCAAGTCCTTGAAGTATCTGGTGGAGCAGGTTCAGGAACCAGCTCTCCTCACAGCTACTGTGGGTCTCAGGGATGTCCTTGCTTCACGTGGCAAGTGAAACCTCTCATCTTGCCGTCAAGTGGGCCTTGAATTTTTTCACTTCACACAAAGTCCCAGGACTAGGCCCTAACAGAAACTACCTGAGGCCTGAACTGGAACCCAGTAAGGTTCAGTGCTGTGCTGCCCAGCAAGGTATTTAGGAATTTTGCAAGCCAGTCATTAAACCACTGGTCACTGTCCATAGTGGGAATATTTATACCACAAAAAGCTACGAACCCTATAAATCAGGAAATCAGGGTTTTTTTGGGTTTTTTTAAGAGTGCCAACTTATCAGCACACCACTGGTTGTACTGCTCCCAGGATAGGAGCATTTATGCACTTCACCCAAGTCTGGCATTAAGGGATCTTCCCCAAGATCCCTTGGGGAAGGGATCTGCCCACACTGGGTGCTGTTCCCGGCCTGGGAATAACTTCCACCGCTCTACCTACCCTGCCCTCACCAGGACCAGCACATAGAATGTGATTTGCCTCATGGCCCTGAACTCCTGGGAAGGTCCATCTGAACTATCCATTTCTGGTCTTACTACCAAGACTCTGCCAGCATTTCTCCTTGCCAAGGAGTCTGCCATGGCTCTGACCAGTGTCTCTTTCTTTCCCAGTATGGCCACGTTCCACTTCCTCCTTCCTAGCTGCATAATTGCAATGCCAGTGGAAGTTAAGAGCCCCCCAGGTAAGTGAACGTGAAGCAGGTCATCACCTTGGGGGAATGCTTGGCAAGCCCTCCTGGAGAAGTTCTGCACAGCACACCCTGCCTGCTGGGAGGGAATGAGGTGGAATGTCGGCTGCCAGCTGCAGCTTAATGGTTTCTGGTTGGACCTGTGACCCCTGAGCCCAGATTCCCTGATATGGAGGCTGGCACTGTCTTCAGGGAGTGAGCTGCCACAGAGGACAGTGTGCACACACGTCCTGCCAGGCTGCTTCTGGATATGAATTCCTTTTGTAGAAAATGTTATTTAAAACACTGACAGCCAAGTGGACATGAATTATCTAGGAGATGTGAAAGCAGCTGAGGGACAGTTGTGACCATCCTCCCTGCACTCCCTGCACAGGAAGGCGACTTGGCCCTAGGAACAGCCCTCCTGGGGGGTGCCCAGACCCTCATCTGGAAGCTCACCCTTCAGTTGGGTGCTGCCCATTAGAATGAACCATTTCAAACTGACTTCCTCTTGGGCAAATCCCTTCACACAAACCAAAGGCCACCCAGACTCCTTATGTAATGCTCATTTCCTCTCTTCTTTCCCAGGGGTAGCCTGTGTCATTGGCGTACACTGGACTGGAAGTCACAACTTCTTCCTCTATTCACTTAACCGAACGCTGAAGGATAAAGTTGGTACTTTACTGCCGAGATGGGAGTGGCCTAAGCTCAGGGCTCTGAGAACATGTCCTTCTTCAGCTTAGCTGAGAGCACGTGACTGACACAGCAGCGTGGCTGTAGGGGACCAGAGCAGAGTGGGTGGCTTGGCAGCTGTCATGTGACCCCAAGGCTCTGTCTCTGAACTGTCATGTTTCTTAAAGATGACAGGTCCATAGGGACAGAGCCCCATCAGGTCCACAGGGCTCCTTAGACAACGAAGGTAAAAAGAAGGTGGGCTTGGCACCAGAGGGCCCGTCCCAGCACAACTATCTGCGAACTGTGTAGTCTCAGGCCAGTCACTTCACACCCCAATCCCATTTTCTCATCCAAAACAGAAAACTACTCAATTACACCATTGTTATCCACTGCATGCATTTGTTGTGAATAGCAAAATTCAGAGTTTCTGTATGTGAAAGCTCTTTGAAATCGAAAGGCACTTAGGAAATATGGGGGGTGGTGGTTTGTTTTTTACAAACTCATGGAGGCAGTTACATGAGCAAGTTCACTTTTTTGAGAATTCCTTGAAGTACAACACTATGTTGTACTTCAGAGTTATATCTCAGAAGTAAAGTTTAAAAACTCACAAGGGAAGAATTTCTTTCCTTCCATCCCTCTCCCAGGCAACCTGGCTTCTCATCTCAACTTCTGTACTGACCAGGCTTATATGACCTCGGGCAAGTCACTTACTTCTCTGCTCCAGTCTCCTCATCTGTAAGACAGGGGTACTAACAGGACCCACCTCATAGGATCCTTGTGAGCATTAAATGAAATGATGCATTAAAGTGCCTACCACGCTGTTTAGCACCTAGTAAGTACTCATTCAATGTCAGCTGTAGTATAATAATGGTGTAACTTGTTGTTATATATATTATCCTGAGGAAGGAGACAGCATTGCACAGAGAGGAGAGAGATGGTGAGTCCAGACAGGCAGACTAGTCTGGGTCTCATGTTGTCCAGGTGGAGGTGATGGGTGGGGGCGGGGTCCGGGGGCAGCCTGGTGAGTGGTGTCCTCCCCACTAGATCCCGAGGGCGTGTGGCCCTGTGCTGCACCCATTGCGGTGTCTCAGCTCAGCTGCTGCTGCTCCTACCTGGTGCTGGCCTGCGAGGATGGTGTGCTCACACTGTGGGACCTAGCCAAAGGTGAGCCCCACCGCTGCCTAATACCGCCGTCCCTCTGATACACATTTGATGGCTAGAGTCAGTACCTGGCTGCGTTGTAGCTTCCTTCCCTCCGCTCCAGTGCTGACCCTGCCCCCCTCCATGGGTCTGGTTCCCCCAAATACTTAGAAGGGGTCCCCCTGAAGGGGGCTCCCCTCGGACATTGGGGTTTCTTGCCTTCACCCTCGGGGGATGCTCATTGCTTGGTTTTGCCCTCACGTCCCTCACACTCTTGCTGGTCACAGACCCTGCGCCCATGGCTGCCTCCCTCTTCCCCCTTTTCTGACCTGCTTGTGCCGTTACTTTCTCCAGGACTCTCTCTTGGGGTCATCGCTCTTCCTGAAAGATGTTTCTGCCAAAGCATTCACTTCCTGAAATACTTCTTAGTCCACGAAGGACAGAACATGTATCCCGAGGGGCCAGTGAAATCCCAAATGAAATGTGTGGTACTGTGTACAGATGCTTCTCTCCAACTGGTGGCAGCCACGGGGACCCAAGGACCCACCCTCAGTGTGCTGGTGGAGAGGTCAGTGGCTTGAGGGCAGGGTGGGTACATGATCTGCCAGACAGATGATGCTATTTAATGGTAAAAAACTGACAATCTCTCAGCCTAGAGTCCACTTTCTCTCTAGTCATCACTTTCCCGGTGAGCTTCTCAAGCTCACCAATGTCTTTTACATGTGGGTGTATATATATATAAATTGTATGATGGCACAACTGACATCTTTCATATCCCACATGACCAGGAAGAGGGTCATTTCTGCCAAAAGTTTTTTATCAGTTTCTCCAAGGGTCTCTCTCTCTCTTTTAAATTGTGAACTGTTTTATGCAGGCAAATGATCTGTACAATATGTGTGAGGGGGTGTATTTAGCATACGTATGGGAGAGGGTGAGAACTCCACTGTACCCATCACCGAGCTTAAGAAATAGATCATCACCAATTCAGTTAAGGCTCTCTGTGTGCTTCTCCCTGATCACATCCTTCTCTCTCCTCCTCCAAGTTAACCACCTTTCAATTCTCTATTGCTACATATAACAAACCACTCCACAACTTAATGGCTTAAGAAAACAGTCAGCATTTAGTCTCTGATGCAGTAGGTCAGTACTATGGGCTGGTCTCGCCTTGGCTCTCACAGGTGCCTTCGGGCAGCTGGCAGCTCGGTTAGAGGCTGGATGTCTAAGCCGGCCTCACTCACGTACAAGGCAGTTGGCAGCTGTTGGCCGGGGCACTCTTCCTTTCGGCCTCTCCTGCAGGCCATCTCAGGCTCCGTCACCTGGTAGCCTGAGGGCTCCCACCTGCCAGTGAGGTTCACTGATGCTTTCCAAGCCTCTGACACTGGACAAAGCATGTCACCTGGCCACACCCACATTTAAGCAGCAGAAAAATAGACTCCACCATTTTAATGGGAGTTACTGCCAAATATTATGTCTACTTTTTTATTTCAATCTACCACATTGCTTGTTTTTTTTTTTTTTTTTTTACTTTATTTATTTTGGCTATACTGGGTCTTCATTGCTGTGCACAGGCTTTCTCTAGTTGCGGTGAGCGGGGGCTACTCTTTGTTGCTGTGCACGCATTCCTCATTGCGGTGGCTTCCCTTGTTGCAGAACACAGGCTCTAGGCGTGTGGGCTCAGGAGTTGTGGCACGTGGGCTCAGTAGTTGTGGCTCACGGGCTCTAGAGCGCAGGCTCAGTAGTTGTGGTGCACGGACTTAGTTGCTCCGCAGCATGTGGGATCTTCCTGGACCAGGGATTGAACCCGTGTTCCCTGCACTGGCAGGCGGATTCTTAACCACTGGGCCACCAGGGAAGTCCCTTTTTTCTTTAAATTTACTTATTTATTTATGTTTTCCTAAATTCATCATTTCTTTGTTTTCCTTTAAGAATTAACCACATCCATATGACTGTATCTCCAAGCAATATATTGTTTAGCTGTGCATATTTTAGGGGACCTGTAAGTGGAATCATATTATGTACAATCTCCAACTTGTTTTTCAATGCTATTTATTCTGTAACTTGCTTTGTGATATGGTTCATGAGAGCCATACATGTTGTATGTAGCTCCAGCTCTTTTATTTTCGTTGCTATATTGTATCCCATTGTATAATGTAACACAATTACTTAAGCATTCTCCTACCAGTGATTTATTTAGATTGTTCCCAGTTTTCACTACTGTGAACATCTCTGACATACCTCCTGATGCTTATAGACAAGAATTTCTCCAGGATATATGCCTAGGAGAGGATAGCAAAACTTGAAAAGTCTTCAAGTCTGGATGTCTGTGTGTCTTGTTTCCTATAGGCCTGTGAAGCACCTGGATGAAGCCATCTGTGCAGTGGCCCCAGTCCAAGCCTTACCCGGCATGGTAGGTTCCTCAGGCCCCTCATTCCTCTTTAGTGAATGTATTCTTTATTCCTTCCAAAAATACTGGGCTGGCCAAAAAGGTCGTTCGGGTTTTTGCCCCATCCTTAGGGAAAACCTGAACGAACTTTCTGGCGAATCCAATATTTGTTGAAGGCCTATCGTGTGCTGGGCACTAGACTAGCTTTGGGCACAGACATGAAGGAGAAAGCACCTGCCCTCGTGGAGCTCACAGTTGAGTTGGGAAGACAGGCAAGCCCCCAAGCAGCTGCCCTAGAACCTGTAAAAGGCTGTGATATATCATGCAAAGGATACTGTGCAACGGAGAGAGGGGCCTCCTAACTCAACCTGCAGAGGCAGGTGGGGAGGAAGTGATGGACAGTGAGCTGAGCCACGGGCACCAAGAGGGCAGCACCATGGAGGCGAGAGAACACTGTGTCCCAGGCCGGCAGGAAGTTCAAGGAGCTGCAGGATCAGACTCCTGTGGGGTGTGGAGAGGGAAGAGGCTGGGGGCTGGGGGCACAGGGGCCCTTGTCTGGGATGCAGCTTGAAGCTTAGAGGGGAGTTGGAGCCAGGGAGCTCCAACTGTGTCCAGGGAAGGGCGGCGAGTGGAGCGGTGTTAGTGAGGAGACGGGCCCACAGCTCAGGGCTGCCTGGGCTGCAGCCAGAGGACAGGGAGGCACTGAGGCTGCTCCCGGCTTGTGGAGCTGATTCTCTAATCCCTACAGGGCCACTGAAGGAAACACAGGCCTGGAGGGAAAGTCTGTGATTCCCTGTGTGGCCCTGCCGGGAGTGAGGGGCCTACAGGACCCCCAGAGGAGGCTCTGAGAGAGTCCAGGGCTGAAAGAGTAGATTCTGTGCTCAGCAACCGGTTAGCGGTAGTTAAAGCCGTGGGGAGCAGCACGGCTGGCCATTGCGAGTGGGTGCGTATAGAAGAGGCTCCCAGGGGCACTACCATCACTTACACTGTAAGTCTTCCGGGACGGGGAAAATGAGCTCACGAAGTGATGGACAGGGGCGCCCCAGGAAAACCAGGAGGGGGCTCCTGGCGGCTCAGGGAGAAGGACTGGAAGAAAGCAAGAGCACAGTGTCCTGTGCTGAAGAGAAACCGAGTACTTTGTGGAGACCAGTGTCCATGGCAAGGGGGACAGCAGGGGAGGTCGGGGTGCAGGGAGGGCGAGGAGAGGCTCTCTCAGACGTCTGAGTGTGTGGCAGCGGGGAGAGGATGTAGGGTCAAGGGGGGTTTTAAAGATGGTGGTGAGGGGCTTCCCTGGTGGCGCAGTGGTTGAGAGTCCGCCTGCCGATGCAGTGGACGCGGGTTCGGGCCCCATTCCGGGAGGATCCCACATGCCGCGGAGCGGCTGGTCCTGTGAGCCATGGCCGCTGAGCCTGCGCATCCGGAGCCTGCGCATCCGGAGCCTGTGCTCCGCAACGGGAGAGGCCGCAACAGTGAGAGGCCCGCATACCGCAAAAAAAAAAAGATGTTAAAAAGATGGCGGTGAGTTTAGTATGTTCACCTACAGAGAGGAAAGAGCCCAAGCAGGAGAGAGGCCTCAGCTCCAACCCAGGGCAGGAGCGGCCGTTGGCTTGAACAGTCCCCGAGGAGGTGGGAGGAAAGGGTATGGCACAGATGCAGAACTGAATCCTGGCCGCATGGAGGGGGAAGTAGCAAGAGAAGCAGGGCCAAGGGGGAAGGACGGGCCAGGAACAGACACAGCCCTGGGGCCAGCCGGCTGTTGCTGGAGGCTCCATAGGAGCAAACACGCACATTGCTGCTGTCCCCTGAATGGTATGGCTGGAGCCAGAGGCTGGGTGCCAAGAGTGAAAAAATTCCCTGTTTGTTTTTTATTTCTAGCTGTTCTTATTTCACACGGAGGTCAGTGACAGAGTGGAGAAGTCCCCATTCACCATCTCTTTGCTTCCCAGGTGCTGATCTTTTCCAGCAATGGCTCTGTGCACCTCATGGATGTGGCCAAGCCGCAGATTGTCTGCACCTTTGCTCCCCCAAGGTCCTACCACCTGGCGGTCCCCTGGAAGCCAGTATTTGTCGTGTCTTTATACCACCCGTGTTTCCTGCTCCGAGGTACGGAAGGGGGATCGTGAGGGCTGCTGCCCAGACCTGTGGCCTGCTGACCGTTTCCCTGAATTTCTCAGTCCTCTCAGAAAGCATAGGGTGACCCCACCCAGTCTCCTCCCCACGCCTCATCCCATCCACCACAGGCCAGCAGGACACCACCACTGAGTCCTCACTTGGCACTTAGATAAAATGCCGGACAAGGTCTCCTCTCTGGGCCCCTGTTCCTCCAGATCAAGTGAGCCCCTCACAGCTCAACCCCAGTGACCCCGGCTTTGTAAGCAGAGAGTGGCCCCTCATGCCCGCCCAGACTACAAGGCCACAGAGAAAGGGATCACTGTAACAGAACACGATGTTCCTGTTTCGTCCCAGGAGACCATCCAGATGAAATTGGATCTGCCAGCCAAGCCAAAGACATCCCAAATTCTATTTTCTATTTTAATTTCGAGGCCTACCCACTCCTGGAACAAATCTCAAGAAATTGCACCATTCCTCAAGCTAATGTGTTGGATGACACAACTTTCCCCCAGGTGTTGCCCTTGGAGGAAAGATGCGAGAATTTCTTCCAAAAGAGGTAGAGTTCTGGGTCTCTATCTCCTCCCTGCACCTGGGGTTGTCTCTGGACTAAGGAATAGTGGTTTGCTTGATGGTAAGATCCTTTCGGCATTCAAATCCCATTCAGACTGGTAGAAAAGGAGTAATGAATTCAGGCTGGTAAGAAAAGAAGGGCTGCAAGTTGGTGTTTTCTTCTGTCAAGACTGTCTTTTCTTTTTGCTTTCTCAATTTTTTTTTAAGTATATTTGGATTATCAGACACAGTCATCTAAGACAGGGGCTGGCAAACTACAGCCAAATTTGGCCCACTGCCTGTTTTTGTAAATAAAGTTTCACTGGAACACATCATACCCACTGCTTTATATCTCATCTACTTATGTAAGTGCTTCAACAGCAGAGCTGAACAGCTGCAACAGAGACCCTATGACCCATAAAGCCTAAATCATTTACTATTTGGCCCTTTATAGAAGATGTTTGCCAGCCCCTAGTCTAAGACCCCTTTCCTCTCTCCGTCATCCAGATAAACGATTATGTGATACATCTTTTCTCTTCCCCTTTCTGTAAACCCCAGCCTCACAGGGACTCTGCTTGTGTTCCTTCCTCCTATAAAACATCATTAATGGTACTCAGTACATTCTGGGGAAGCAGGGGTCTCTTCTAATCCATCCACAACAAACTTCTAGGGGTTTTCACATTCTTATTGACAATTTCTGCCATGATCTGACCATACCTGTCAGGTGGAAGAGGGTTGTCAGTGGAGCCCTGGACTCTCACACCACCTGCCACTACAGAGCTGGGGCGCTTTGGTGGGCTTTCCCTGACAGGGTCTCAGTGTCCCTCGAGGAACGAAGTGAAATGGCTAAGATACTCAGATTTGAGGGTTCTTTTGGTTGCCCTGGGTCTTAGTTGCTGCGGGTGGGCTCCTTAGTTGCAGCTCGCTGGCTCCTTAGTTGTGGCTCACTGGCTCCTTAGTTCTGGCATGTGAACTCTTAGTTGCAGCATGCACATGGGATCTAGTTCCCTGACCAGGGATTGAACCTGGGCCCCCTGCATCAGGAGCGCGGGGTCTTATCCACTGCACCACCAGGGAAGTCCCAGATTTGAGTTATGACTATATCACTTACTAACTGGGGGAGACGTTGGGTGAGTTACTTAGCCTCTCAAGGCCTCAGTTTCCTTAGTCATTCAAAAATATTTATTGAGCACCTACTACGTGCCAGACTGTGTTCTGGACATTTTGATGATACCTGTTCTCCAGGCTTTGTAGGTATTCAGTGAGAAAATGCACGTAAAGTGCTAGGCACAGGGTGGTCGCTCAGTAAATGGTAGGTACAAAAATGGTGATGGGTCCCCTCTGAGTTCAAGTTCATGCCTGGGAGGATTGTACATATCACCACGAGGGGGCACCACAGCTCTCCTCCGTGACTACATTTACCGCCGCATTCAGTTCCTCCCTGGGTTGTGGCGTGTTGCTCAGGCGGCTTCCAGTACCTCATGGGGGGAAGCATGCCCACCCACCAGGAGGGGAATATGGTCCATGGGACTTGGGGGAGGAGGACAGTGAAGAAGGGGTCAGTTGACATTTCCCCTGATTAAAGATTTACCAAGAATGCTCAGCTATCCCTCACCTGGAAGTTTCTTATTTTGACCCTTGATGATTTGACTTGTCCTTAAGAGATGCAGCTGAAGAATTTAAGGGTCAAGTATTATGATGTCTACAACTTACTTTCAAGTGGTCTAAGAAAACATTTGTAGAGAGAGACAGAAAGAAAGAGAAAATGTTAACAACTGCTGAAACTCAGGAAAATATAGAGAGGGAGAAAGAGAGGGAGAGGAAATGCTAACTGGTGAGTCTAGGTGAAGGCTCGTTGTGCTACTTGCAACTTTTCTATAGGTTTGAAATTTTTCTAAATAAAAGCTGGAGAGAGATTATATTATTTACAGTAGAATCCTGATTTTGAGTAAAAGAACACTAGAAATGTACACACCACTAGTAACAGTAGCTATATTTGGGTAATGAAGCATGTGTGATTCTTTTCTTTGTATTTTTCCTCTTTGCGGCTTTTCTATCAAACATGTGCATGATTTTGGAAAATTTCAAATACTGGTTTTAAAAAAAAGTCAAGAGTGTGAGGCTTGGTCATGGCTGTAGTGGGGCCGTTCTCCTGGGTTGGAGGTCATGGTGTGGAGTTTTCTGGTACTCTTGTTTGATGAGGCTTATTTGAGGCTTTGATGAGGCTTATTTGAGGCTTATTCTGGTACTCTTGTTTGATGAGGCTTATACCAGAGAACTTATTTAATGAGCGTGTTACCATTTCTGTCCTTTCTGTGGAACCCCCTCCTTTTACTGGCCTAGGAAGGGTGAGCCTCTCCACTTCACCCAAAAGCCAACTGGCTGCCCTCCTTGTGGGAATGGATCACAGGCCAGCAGCTCCAGCTCTGGGCAGCTTACCTCCTGGCTGGCAGCCGAGGGCCCAAGCAACTCAGGACACTTCAGCCCCTAACTGACATTTCCCGCCCTCAACCAGGGTGCCAGGTGGACGTTACCACTCAGACACCTGCTGAACTCTGCTATTAGCCCAATAAGGTTGCTTCACATGTAGAACTACTACCATAACAGAGCAATTCCCCACTGTAAAAAATGTTATTATTTCTGAGATATAAATAAATAAATAAATATATATATATATATATATATATACACACTTGTAAAATTTGGGAAACAGGACAATACAAAGAAGAAAATTTAAATAACCCACAACCCATCACCCCAAATCCCAGCACTGCCATTCATGTGTTAGTACATATCCTTAAGGTTTTATCCTTAGCATTTTTTAAATCTGGCTTTTTTTAAGTTCACTTTTTTTAAGTTCACTTTTTTAATCTGGCTTTATGTCACTCCAGAATACAACTTAATGACTTTAATTTTAAGAAAAACTTCCTTGTTACAGTGGTTTTTAATGTCTATGTAATTTCCGTGGGAGAGTTGTCTATAATATCCTTCCCCACCCCACTATGGTTGGGTCTGCTCTCATGAGAAGACAGTCCCTTCTGCCCTGACCTCCTCCAGTCTCTGGAACCCCAGAGACCTATCCTGGCCCCCAGTGGGAATTGAGAGGGACCCCTCCAGTTCCCCCTTCCCAACCGTCTCTCTTCCCTGTCAACACAGCTTAGCCCCTAGGTCCCACACCCCAACCCCTCCCCGGGAGGGACCCCAGAGGCCGGGTGGAGGGGACTGCCTCCCAGGGAACCTTCTGCAGGGAGGAGGGCTGGAGTCAGCAGGGCTGACCAGGTGGGGCGCTGGGGGCCAGGGACAAGGCTGGGGCTAAACGGGCAGTGGGAGCTTGGGGAGGGGAAGAGCTCAAGAAAGTGCTCCCTGGCTCCGGGGACCCACAGCAGGAGCCAGGAGGGGCTGCACTGTGCGGTTGGGGCAGGCCTAGCTTGAGGGGACATTTACTTCGGCCTGATCACAGTATTCAAATCATATTCCTCACGGCAACCCATTTTCTGAATTGGGTCCCAGAGATAATTAGGAAACACTGATTTAAAGAAGGCTCTTCCTGTTCTGCTCGCTCTGAGGTCTGACACCTGGGGCTCTTCCAAAGAATACCCCGCCTCCAACATTTTATTATGTTAAATATACAGCAGCTTTGAAAAAAGTCAGTAAACATCCACATACCCACAACCTAGATTCTGTCATTTACATTTTACTATCGTTTCTCACACATAACCATATATGTCAGAGGATTTTAATCTTATCTTTTTTTTCTCTCTCTATTTACTCCTTTTGTCTGAAACAGTTTCCATTGGCCCTAAAACTAGGTGAAACTTTAAGGCAATGGATTCAGAGTTTCAAACTCCCGATAGTCTGTACAAATTGTTTTTGCAAAACCTGCACTTGGGACTTTTATAAATAGCCAGTGTGAAGAAGCCTGCCTTTAGGACTTTGAAAGGAGCCCAGATAACACCCAATGTGCCCCCCACCCCACCCCCTCCGCAGGCCTGGCTTCTGCTCCCATCCAGCCTGGGCCTCCAGGGCACCATTTCCATCTGGCTCCGCTCCCTGTTGTAGTATCTGCCATCTCAGCTGGGTCAGACTTCTGATCACAAGACAGAAATTTCAGGACACAGGAAGCTGACAGAAACAAAATGCCTCTCTCTGTCTCTCTCTCCCCCCTGCCCCCTTTGTTCCCTGTGGCCAAGCAGAAGGTGGGCTTCTGGGCTGACCCAACAGTCCCAGCTCCACAGGGCACACGCCCCCTTGGCGAGGGGGTCGGCAGGCCCTGTATGGACACCAGGTAACATTTCCCTTGAGGGTGGAGGAGGAATCCCCTCCCACCCCACCCCACCCCCGTTTTTACTATCCCTGGGAGGGAAACTGTGGGCCTATCCTAACCTTCCTTTGCCTTTCTTGAGAAACAAGGGGACGAATCCCTGGAAAATTATTTATAGACTCATAGATCCCAAATGTGCACATGCCATCAGGCTACTGGAATTCAGAGGTTTTGTGGGAGGTCTTACAGATGTTCCGTCTCCTCTCCCACTTTGCAGATGGACAGTCCATCTTTTTGGAAATGTATGCACACACATTGCTTCAAAACAATAGACAGCAGTCACATTTGTTGTGCCATCACGGGAAGGAAAACCCTTTCCTTGCTGATGGTGGAGGGAGGTTGTCTCAGTCTCCAGAGAGGGCTTTCCCCAGGGGGCACCTGACAGTCAGCGCCCAGCCTCACATGAACAGGCAGCCTCCCCTGTCCCTCCTCACCGCTGAGCACTGACTACCAAGGGGAAGCACACTGCAGATGTGCTGGTACCACGTGGCAGGCGGCTACCACCACCCCTGCCCTGGCCGTTGGTGGATAACCTCACCTCCCACTTCCCAGAGCATGCCAGTTCCTTGGCTGCCCTCTCACCCGGGTCTCCTGGGTCACCCCCACCCCCTGTCTCCCTCCTGATGCAGAGAAAGAGGCATCCTGCTCATACCCCAGGACACCCAGACCTTATTGTCCATCTGGTTGGTGACCTCTTCCCCTCCACTGTCCTAATCACAGGCATGTGTCCCGACCACATTCCCATGTTAGAAAACAAGCAAGCGCCTTCCCAGTTCTGCAGCCGCCTTATTTCTCCTCCCCCCAGAGCACGGCTCCCAGCAATCAGTCCTCACCCCACTCCTGTGCCCTCTTTTCCCATCTGCACCCCAGCCCACTGCAGACTCACCATGGGTGTTACTCTGGCCCCACTTTCCCAGACAATATCCTCAACCAGTCATTTTTGTGAGTTTTTCCTAGTATTTCTGTAGGGTAAATTAGAGGTGGACTTTCAGAGTTACGGGGTAGGCATGTTTGAACTGGGATAGTTGTACCCACCAGCCCTCCAGAGACGGTGGATTCCCTCTGCACGCTCACCCCTTCCCCATACTGGCCAAGAAATGAGGGATAAAAATTGATAGCTCATTACTATTTTAATTTGGAAATTAACAAGGTTGAGCATCTATGTGCTACATCTACTGTATGTCTCTCTCCTTCTGTGACCCCACCTGGGTCTTTTTCTTAGGGGTGAGTTCATTTTCTTTTGATTTTAAGAGTTCTTTGTTAATATGTTGTGAATAATTTTTCCTGCATTGTCTTTGGATAGGAGTAATTTTGGTTGCTTGTTTAGCCAAACAGAAGTTTGGTATTTTTCCATCTTGTCCCTTAGGCTTTGCTGAGGGGCGGTTGTAAAGAGCCTCAAATGCAGGGTGCAATGCGATGAGGGGTAGACGAGAGCCTCTAGCTGTGTGACAGGTCAGACCTCAGCGTCCTCATATGTAAAACAGTGACAGTCCTATCTCCTCATAGGACATTGCCTGGAACATTCAGTAAAGGTTAGCCATTATTTATTACTAGATCATAGAGGAAGCCCTTCTACACTCCAACATTATATTTTAAAAGTCACCCACATCTTCTTTGAACAGATTAATGACTTTATTTCCAGTCCTCCTTTTAAAACTTGCCCTAGTTCCATCTATGCTCTGCCTCCTGGCTGGTCGCTCACTGATTCCATGTTGTCCTGACCCCTCTGCCCAGCAATTTTACTTCCACTTACTTAGCAGCAGCAATAGTATTATTATAATTAACTTTTACTGGAACGCTCCTACACTGTTGGTGAGAATGTAAATTGGTGCAGCCAACAGTCTGGAGGTTCCTCAGAAAACTAAAAATAGAATTACCATATGATCCAGCAGTCCCACTCCTGGGCATATATCTGGACAAAACTATAATTCAAAATGATACATGCACCCCCATGTTCATAGCAGCACTATTCACTATAGCCAAGACATGGAAACCACCTAAATGTCCATCGATAGATGAATGGATAAAGAAGATGTGGTACCTATATACAATGAAATACTACTCAGTCATAAAAAAGAACAAAATAATGCCATTTGCAGCAACGTGGATGCAACTAGAGATTATCATACTAAGTGAAGTAAGTCAGAAAGAGAAAGACAAATACCATATGATATCACTTATATGTGGAATCTAAAATATGACACAAATGAACCTACCTATGAAACAGAAACAGAATCACGGACATAGAGAACAGATTGGTGGTTGCCAAGGGGGAGTGGGTTGAGGGAGGGATGGAGTGGGAGGTTGGGGTGAGCAGATGTAAGCTTTTATATATAGAATGGATAAACAGCAAGGTCCTACTATATAGCACAGAGACCTATATTCAGTATCCTATGATAGGGACTTCCCTGGCGGTCCAGTGGGTAAGACTCCGCACTTCCAATGCACGGGGCCCAGGTTCGATTCCTGCAGGAACTAGATCCCACATGCATGTTGCAACTAAGAAGTCAGCGTTATGCAATTAAGACCCGGGGCAGCCTAAATAAATAAATATTTTTTAAAAATATCCTGTGATAAACCATAATGGAAAAGAATATTTAAAAAAAGAATGTATATATATGTATAACTGATTCACTTTGCTGTACAGCAGTCATTAACACAACATTGTAAATCAACTATCCTTCAATTTTAAAAAATGAAAAACAATTGACCTTTACTGAGCACCTACTGTGTGCCAGGTACTATGCTAAGTACTTTGTGGCATATCTTGTTTCTTACTATGATTATTATCATCCCCACAGTACAGCGAGGAAGACAGAGGTCAAATTGCCCGTCCAGGGTCAGCACCTTATAAGTGAAGTAGCTGGGTTTGCACACAAGCAGTGAGGGGCCAAGGCCTGAGTTTCTAACCTGCATAGCCTCTGCCTGCCCCCTGCCCATCCGCTCCCCCCGCAACACACATATATACACACACACACTGCATACTGGAATCTCCAAGCGTCATCAATAGGGAAGGAGAATGAGGCAGATCTGAGTGCCTCCTGGAAGCAACTGCTAGGATACATTTTCAGTGAAAAAGGCAGACAGCACAACAGTGTGTTGCACACTTCCATTTAAATTTTTAAAAAGATTATATGCATGTCTGTACTTGTGTGTATGAACAGTATTCAAGGATTTATAAGGAGTTGTTAATTACAGTTGCTTTGGGAACAGGAAATAAGGATCTGAGGTGAGAAGGAGATTTAATTGTATACTCACTTGTATCCTTGATTTTTTTTTTTTAAAGCAAAGCATAGGTTACTTCTTTAAGTTAAAGAAAAAAAATGCTTTAATGCACTGTGTACCAGACATCTCCATGTGACTGTCCCATAGGCAGAGCCGCAAAAAACTGCAGTCCCTGTCTTTCCCCACAAAAGGGTCCCTTCTCCCGTTTGCCCTAAGCTTTTAAACATTTATTTTTTATTTATTTATTTATTTTTTTTTTGCGGTACGCGGGCCTCTCACTGTTGTGGCCTCTCCCGTTGCGGAGCACAGGCTCCGGACGCACAGGCTCAGCGGCCATGGCTCACGGGCCCAGCCGCTCCGCGGCATGTGGGATCCTCCCGGACCAGGGCACGAACCCGTGTCCCCTGCATCGGCAGGCGTACTCTCAACCACTGCACCACCAGGGAAGCCCTAAACATTTTTTAAAACGTCGCTCACTCAGGAACCAGAGGCAGAAAGCTGGCAGCAGCCTGCATCCTCTCCCCAGAATGAAGGCCTCCTCCTGCCTGCTTGCTGTGGCCAGCTCGACGTGCAGAATGAGGGGAGACCCTGGGCTTCTCTGATTCTTCCACACTGACTATGCATTTATTTGTTATTTTTTAAAAACCTATTATTTTTTTTTTTAAAAACTCAACCCAAAAATCTTAACTTCTGAGAGCACTCCCCAAGCAGGGAGTGCTGCTCTCTGCACTTTACCTCTATAGCTCTTAAATGCCTCCTATTACAAATGTTCTTTTCCTCTCGTCCCTCTTACTAAACTGGGGGGAGGGGCGGCTGTTTTAGTCACTTTGATCTTTCCAACACGTCCACCAGTGCCGGTGGCTAGTAGATGCTCAAGGAATGTTTGTTAAATGTAACTATTGGCATTCGGATGTATTTAACGTTGGTCCTGCAAACAGACTTTTAGTTTGTAAATTCACCATGCCTCGTATCACCTGTACATTTCCTAGTTTAGGATGCTAGACCTATATTGTTCCTTCAGTAAAGCTGTTTCGAGTGCCTTCTGTGCAGCAGGCTGAGTCCTGAGAACAGACAGGAAGCAGATGTGTCATTTGGAGAGTTTCTTATATCAGCCCAGGGTGGTCAGGGTCTGCCCTGGGGACCTAGGAGCCCCCGGGGCGGGGTTGGGGGGAACGTAGCACAAAGCAGGTTCCTCTCATCAACTGTGTGGCCCACAGGTTTCAGAAGCTGGTGAAGAACAAGGTGAAAGAAGAGGAGTACTGGACCCGGCTTCGGAGGTATTCCTCGCTTCTCCAAAGAGAGAACCTCAACAAGTGACAGGGCTGCTGCCCTGGGCTCTCTGAAAAGGTTGGCAGCAGGCAGGCTTTGCCCTGGAATGCTGTGAGGTCAAGAGACACAGTGACAAAGGGCTGCAGCTCAGTAGGCCTAAGGGGCCTAGCCTTGCAGTCTGGGACCTCTGCAGAGCCAGCAAGGGGAGAGGCCCAGTCTGGGGGGCCTTCAACCACTAAGCCACTTGTCGGAATCCTCAGGCGGGCAGATGTGTCACCTAAATAAACAGCGATATTGTCTCCAGACTCCAAAGCTGCTGTGGTGTGTAACCTTCATTCCCACTCAGTCCAGACCCCCAGCAGGGCCCAGGCGATGATGTCAGCCAGAGTCCCAGGCCTTGTGAGGACCACTTGCCTCATAGGACCAGGAGACACTTTGTTCAAATGAGCAAGACGCCCAGTCCACCCCAGCTACTGTGTGGCCTCCTTTTCTCTCCACCTACTTCTTTTCCCTCTCTTTGCTGTCTCATAACCTTATGGAATCAGTTTGGAGAGGCTGAGGCTCAGAGAGGTTGAGTGACTGCCTGAGGTCACACAGGTATGAGAGGCAAAGTAGGGGCAGGTGAGGAGGCAGGCAGGAACTGTGCCACTACTGCCTCTTGCCTTCAGGTCTGGGAACCCTAGAGGAGGCTGGGGGACCTGGGGGCACAGGAAGAGGGCGGAGAAGTGCCTTTTTCTTTTCTAGAAACTGTCCTTCCCAGGAAAACTGGGTGGAGGAGTCCCCTGCAGCTCAAGGCCTACATCTGCCTCTCCGAGGACACCGTGTGGTATCTTTGAGAACTGCAAGTGGTTAGTGCCTCCGGCCCTCTCCCAAGACGGCCCACCAAGGCCAAACGCTTACATTGTTTTGTGACCGCAGCTGCTTTTGTGTCCCCATCCACCTTCTCCCCTGGGTCACACACACTCTTTGTTGGCACGACACCGCCCTCATGGTGCTGATACCGACTATAGCTGAATGTCCCCTGGATGAAGACTTCCCCACCTGAGACACTGCCCCTTGCCCTCCCCAGGATGGGAATGAAAACACAGCAGCAAAAACAACTTTCTACAACAATCCTTTTCCACAGTAGCCATGGTGGCAGCTCTCTCTGAGATGAGGAAGGAAAACTTAGGATGATAGTCTTGGCCTTACAGGCCACCTAAATGTGACAGGGAACTAACATTTACGGGGCATCTACCGTGGTCTGTGTATTTTTCATATAAGCCTTGTGAAATATAGATATCATTACCCCCATTTTACATGAGAGGGAAATTGACACTCAGGTTACACAGTTTGGAACAGCCTGTATCAAATCCTGATGGACTTTTTCAACAGCAAGTGTCAGAAACCCACCTCAAACTAACTTTAGCAACAAGGGGAATTTGTTGGCTCATGTAGTGTAAAAGTCCAGGCGTAATGCTTTCCATGTGGCTGGACCCCGGTGTTGGATAAGAGCAGGAATCCTTCTCCGCCTCTCATTTTTTTTTGTTTTTTTGTGGGTTTTTTTTTGCGGTACGCAGGCCTCTCACTGTTGTGGCCTCTCCCGTTGCGGAGCACAGGCTCCGGACGCGCAGGCTCAGCGGCCATGGCTCACGGGCCCAGCCGCTCCGCAGCATGTGCGATCTTCCCGGACCGGGGCACGAACCCGTGTCCTCTGCATCGGCAGGCGGACTCTCAACCACTGCGCCACCCACCAGGGAAGCCCTGCCTCTCAGTTTTGACTCCCTTTCCAGGTAGGCCCTCTGCTTGAGCGGCACCACGGCCACCAACAGCACCCACAGTGAGTGTCCCTTTCTCGATGGTTCCAGCAAAGTCCTGAGCCTGTTCCTCACCTGCCTGCATGTGGTCACATCCCTGAACCACTCACCATGACGACCTCACCAGCCTGCGCACATGCCCATCCCTGGAGGGGCATGGAGGTCATGGCCACCCAAACTAAGGAAGGGGGAGCTGTCTGGAGAAAAGAAAATGACAGGCCGCAAGGGACGAAGGCAGGAGGGATGCTGAACAGGCCGAGACAACGGAGGTGCCCTGCCCACCCTTTCCAAAGTCACATGCAGCCAACACCAGGCCACCTCCTCATTTCCTAGTGTGCGTGGGGGAAGCGAGGAGGGCTGGGGCATTCACAGGGAGCCTTAGGTGCTGGGGCCCACGGAGGGAGGAAGAAGGACCAGGGCTGGCAAAGTGCCAGAAGATGGGCAGAAGGGGCCCAGGTGGCACTAGGCTGGGGATCCAGGGCACTAGCGCTGGTGCACCACTGGGGCTGTGCCAGTGGCCCCCAAAGAGGTCCTTGCCCACTGGGAGAAAGGGCCCCTTAGGAGCAGCACCAAGAAGCTTGGGTCTTCTCAGGGGAGTGTTGGGACCAGGGTGAGGCAAATGAGTGCCTGGGGTACAAAGGTGAGGAGGCACTTACCCTCAGCGTTGTGCAAATGCAGGGTCTGCCCCTGGGGGAGAGCTGGGGAATGGACAAAGTGGCCCTGGCCTCGCCCTGGGATAAACAGGGGCTTTGCAGTTAGGGCTCGCTTCCCTCCCCAGCCCTGTGCCAGCCTGGTTCTCCAGGTAGGGGGTGTTTCAGAATCCTGGGGCATCCATGTGCCCCTCAGACGGACCCGTTTATTTAGCAACGCATGGCCGACGTACGGCCCTCCTCCAGGTGCACCACCTGCCCACTCACGGCTGAGCCCAGCTCTCCAGCCCTGCTACCAGGACAGTCCGCCATCTGCCGATACAGACAACTCATGACCACCAGCCCTTCCCTCCGCCCCTGGGTTCATACGATGACCCAAGTGGCGTGTCCTTGAATAAATGTTTTCCATGTCGACCAATCAGCTTAGCTGCCCCTCCTTAAAACACTGGCCCGTCCAGCATCAGCATCTACACAGTACAGCTGTCTCGGCGGGAGCAACACGTGTGGTCAGCAGGGAGTGGCAGGTCCCTGCTGGCAACGGCACTGGAGGCCCATGTGCTTTAGGAGCTTTATTTCACACCCCCAACATGCTCACACACTCGTCTGCCAGGCTAAGGCAAAGACCGGATTTGTCGACTACCACCCACCGTTGTCCCCACCCCAATAGCCGTGCACTAGCTTTGTGAAAAATTCCTTGACCTTTTTCTGTGCTCCAGCGTCCTGATCTGTAAAATAGGTATAAGCACCACCTGCCCGCCTCACCTGTGGCTCTGAGGCTAAAATGACTTGAAATTGCTGCTCCATATATGTCTGACCCCTTGGGCTTCGAAGGCGAAAAGCAGAGCAGCACTGTTGGCTGGCGGCGACCAGCGTGCCGGTGGATCCGCAGGCCAGGCCTCTGATGCCATCCTCCCCCTCCTCCCACTTCTAGCAGGACGGTGCCCAGACCGCTCTGGACCAGCCCCAGGTGAGGTGAGGCGCCACCCAGCACCCTCTGTCCTTGCTCAGCTGTCGCAAAGGCAGTGCACCATCGGGGAAGCACACAGGCAGGCGCTAGAGTCACACCCGCGTCCCAGTCCCAGCGCTGCCCCTGAATACCCGCACGGGCGCGTTAGTTAGCCTCTTCCTTCCCTAACTGCCCATCCTCAAGATGGCCCTGCTAACTGGGGTTAGCTCACAGGTTAGCAGAGAACTGAGAGCGAGCACTCGCCTAGGGCTCACCTACCAGGACGCTGCTTGGTCCTCCTCCCGCTGGGTGTGAGTGCGGCCAGCCCAGGAAGGGGGTGGGGGCGTGGGAGTGGTGGGAGGCTCCCCCTTCCCATCTCCAGACCTCTCTTATTAACAGGGACGTGCTAATGAAAATTCACACCCAGGTGCTAATAAACGGTGGGCCGCTCCTGGGCTCGGAGAGCGAGGGGAGGCTCTCCACAGGGGAGGGGGCTGGCCGATGAGCCCCACTTATCTGTGAAAAGACTTGCTAATAACTTTAATTCCCCGTCCTAAACCACGGGGCCTTTGCCATGTAAATAGATTTTCTAAACTGGGCTGGGTCCTGGAAAAGACTTCCCGTTCTGCTCCTTAGGGCTCTGGGAGGGGAGAGCGCGTTGGGGGTGGAGGTGCGGGAAAGGGGGCGGATCAGCGAAGGTGTGAGGTCCCGCCCCCCTGCAGGGCCTCTGCTTTTGGATCGCACTCTCTGCAGCCAAACGCTGGCCAGGGTTCGCCTGGGCTTCTGAATTATACACAGTGAGCCCCCCACCCCACTCTGAATCACTGCCCCTCCTGGCCTGGGCCAGAGCACTGGAAATGATCTCCAAAGTGGTTTCAAAACAAACCTATCAATATCAATGGATAAATAAACTGTGGTATATCCATACAATGGAATAGCATTGAGCAATAAAAAGAAACAAAGTACCGGTACATGAGAAAATATGATGCTAAGTGAAAGAAGCAAGATGCAAAAGGCCTCATGTTACATGACTCCATTCATACTAAATGTCCAGAACAGGCAAACCTATAGGGATAGAAAGCAGATGAGCTGGCTGGGGTGGGGAGTGGGGGAACGGAATCATGGGGAGTCACTGTTAATGGTTACAGGGTCTCTTTTGGGGGGTGATGAAAATGACCCAAAATTAGACAGTGGTGATGGTTACAGAACTGTATGAATATACCAAAACCATTGAATTATGTACTTTAAGAGTGAATTTCATGGTACATGAATTATATCTCAATAAAGCTCTTATAAAAAATGCCAAGGCCAGTATTTCAAAGATGCTTGAGCAGGGCAGAGGGGAAGAACTGAGTATCCATAGATGGCTGAGGAACCCTCGGACAGAGAGGCTACACCCCCTTAACCCACCTCACCACCCCCCAGGCTTGACTGCTCACCAGACCCCCTGACTGAGGCCAGGCTCCTTCAGGGCTCAAGGCTCCCCCTTCCCCACACAGCACTTCCCTAACCTGAATCCAAGCCTGGTTCCAGGTCAGCTCTGTGGATTTGGATGCAACCAATGGACCTCTCATCTCACCCTAGCCAGGCCTCTGGGAGGTCACAGTTACTTAAACTGGGGGCTGACCACTGATATTATTTCATGTCTCTAAACCACATAGGAGAGAAACCAGAGTGAAGGGAGATGGGAAAATGCCAGGGTCCAGGCCTAACGCTCCAGCACAAGGGGAATAAGGACTTGGGACATATGCAATGAGCCCTTGGAGCTGGTGTCCCCTCAGACGCCAGAATGAATGGAGCTGGCAAAACCCTACCAGAGCTGAGAGCCCAGATTCTGAAGTCATACCTAGGCTTGAGTGCTGACCCTTGGCTTATCCTTCTGCAAAATGATTACTTAGGTATGAAATGTGTAAAGGACCTGGTGCACAGTAAGTACGCACTAATGGAAATGAATTTTCTACAGAGATACTTGGTTTTATTCAGCTCCCCACCAGATTCAAAGAAAAGATGGACAGACTCCGCTTGCTGCCACTTTCTCCGTAGAATCTCCTCCCCCCTCAGGCTAACCCATCTGGAACAGGAGGTGCTAAGCCAGGGCTGGGGAAAAGGAGGAAGGGGTCTGAGCCTGTGGGCTTTGGGGGCTGAAGACTGCAAGAAACCCTCCCAACTCTCCTACGTCCTTTGGAGGAGAAGAAGGGAGCTTTGTGCCCCTGTAGAGAAAGAAGAACTTGCCAAGTGACACCAGCACAAAATTTATTCACAAATAAATAAACACGTACTAGGCAGAGCCTCCTGCCTGCCTCAAAGTGTCTACCCTCTGGGTCCCTCCATCACGGGAGGGGTTGGGGAAGTCCGTCCTGGGTGGGGACAGGCTCTCCCTTTCAGCAATGCCCATGTCAGTATCGCCAGTGCCCTCTTCCAGGAAAGGGAGTCTAGAGTGGGACCTCTTCGAAGGCGCAGAGGCCAAAAAGGCGTCGGTGCTCACAGAACGGGGCGCCAGATGTCCGCCGTCACTTCAACTACTCAGGCCGGCGGCCACTCCAGGGGCGAGAGGGGCATCCAGGTCTCCAGCAGGGCCAGTACGTCGCCGGGAAAGAGCTTGAGGAGAGAGGGAACAGCGAGACCCTCAGCGTTGGACACCGAGCGTGGGCGTCCGCCTCGCGAGCTCCACTTTCAGGGCGCCTCTGGCGGGGAGCGGGACCCCGCCCCCTGCGTGTACTCTCCCTCCCCTCGCCGCTCGAGCGCCCCGGGCACACCAACTCTGTTGCTCCGGAGGGCGAGCAGGAGAGGCCGGGCCGTCAGTGGGGAAGCCGCACGGGGGCTGGTCCCCGCAGTGCGCGCCGCGGGGCGCGAGACAGTAGGTAGCGCCATCCACTACTGCGCCGCGCCCGGAGGGAGCTCCGCGCGGGAAGGAAGTACTAACCGGAGATGAGGGGCCTGGCTCCATCGCCGGCCCTTCCGGGCACGCCGTCTCGTTGTAAAGCACCGGCAGATCATGCGGCTCGGGCGCCGCTAGGGCTCCGGGGTAGGCGGGCGGGGACCCCCAGGACACCACGGCGCTGGCGGCTGAGCCCAGGTCTGGGCCGCACGCCTGTGCCTGACTCTGCGTCTGCGTCTGCGCGGGGCCGCCGTCGGGGCACAGCGGGCAGCCTCGAGGGAGCGCCGCGTCGCTGTGCCGCCGGCGCCGGCGCTGCAGGCTCTCCTCGCTGAGGCCCAGCACGGCCGACAGGTGGCCGATGTAGCGGATGGCCAGGCGCAGCGTCTCGATCTTCGTCAGGCTCTGGCCGGCGGGCGCCACGGACGGCGGCAGAAAGCGGCGCAGCTCGTGCAGGGCGCGGGCGAGCGTGCGCATGCGCAGCTTCTCGCGCTCGCTGGCGCTCTGCCGCTGCCCGCTGCCTAGGCGGCTGCTGCGGGCGCCGCGCCTCCCCGCGGTCGGAGCGCGGAGGGCGGCGCTGGTGACGGGCCTCCCGGGGCTAGACACGGGGCTGCTGGCCGGGCCGCTGCCCCAGGAGTCCGGAGACGAGGCGGGCGAGCAGCCACAGTCCCTGTTGGAGGCCGGCGGCGGCCGAGCTGGGCCCCAGCCCGCGGAGAGGATCCAGGACTCAGAGAGCGGCGGGCACAGGGACTGGGCCATGGCAGCGCCGGCGCGTCTGGGGGCCGGCGGCCAGCGACCGCTTTATCCTGAGCCCGAGGTGTGAAGTGGCCCCTTCCAGGCCGCATCAGCACTTCAAAGCGGGCTCGGGGCCTGGTGGGGGCGGGGCTTGACCCTTTGAACCAACGGGGTGGGGGGCGAAGGTGCCTGCCCGTTGGCTGCGCCAGGTTGGCCCCTCCTGGGTGCTCGCATGGGCACCTGACCCAGACACTCGGGCCTCCTGCCTGCGCCAGTGCCGGCGCTGTCCAAGGTGTTGGGCCAGCTCAGTAGGTTAAAGGAAGCGAGGTCCGGGAACTGGAGGTTCAGTACTTAGGTTTGGGTCTGCCTTCACCTGTTGGGGGCCTTATGCAAATTCTTAAGTTTTCTTGAATCTTCGTTTCCAGTTTGAATGATGGGAGCCTCAGGGCATAGTGCAGCCAGGTCTGTGGACTCGTATAGTGACCAGGAGTGGGGCCCTGATTCCTGCCAGAGGCCAGAGTAATCCGTTCCTCCTCTGAGGCAGGTTGGTCCTGGGTGCACCCTTCCCTGGTGGTGGTGAGTGGGAGGGACAAGGCTACCCTAGGTAAATCCAACAAGCTGGCTGAATCTGGGCAGGTTGCTGGACCGTCTGAGTGGAGGGAGAGGAAGCCTGCTGCCCTCCAGGCCACCTTCAGCCTGGCAGGATTAAGGGCTCGGCCTGTTGCCACAGCTGCCACCACTTGCCCCTAGCTGGTATTCTGCCACCTTGGGGCAGGTATAACGGGCCTTACCAATGAAATGTGAGTGCAAATGACACAGAAAAAAAGCATTTAACAAAATTCAGGGGAATTCCCTGGTGGTCCAGTGGTTAGGACTGGGCTCTCTCACTGCTGTGTTCAATCCCTGGTCAGGGAACTAAGATCCCACAAACCACAGAGAAGCCAAGAAAAAAAAATCAGCACCCCTTCATGACAAGAATTCTCAGCAAACTCAGACTAAAGGAGAGCTTTCTCAGTCTGATGAAAAGCATCTACAAAGAAGCTACAGCTAACAGCATACTAAATAGTGAAAGACTGAAAGATTTCCCCCTAATACTGAAAACAAGGTGAGGATGTCTGCTCCTACCCCATGCCTCTTCAACGTTGCCGGGGGGCGGGGTGGTGCATCTAGCTTGTGCAGTAAGGAAAGAGAAATAAAAGGCTTACAGATTGGAAAGGAAGAAATAAAACTCTATTTATGGACATGATTGTCCACATGGGAAATCTCAGAGAATCTACTATATTGCCTGCCTGACCCCTCAGGTTTGAGTTTGCACATTGTCAAAATAGCCATTTCATGCATGGATGTCTGCTCTCCAGCTAGACTATGAAGTACCTGGTGTCTGGTATCATGTCTTCAAAAGAAGTGGTAAAAAAAAAAATTAAAAAGAAGAAGAAGTGGTATCTAGGGTCTCTTTCAGTGCCGGCGGTCTACTGTTTTGCATCCCCCATGGCTTCCAGTTCTGTGAGATTGATGGCTGAGCTGGTTTGTAGCAAAGAAAGCCAAGTGGCTTGGTACCTTCTTCCTGGGCATCTCTGCTCACCACCTCCCCCCTCCCCTTGTCTCATTTTTCTTCTACTGCCCTTGGCCTTTTCTAACACCCTCTATACCCTCTACCCTGCAGTCTGTCCCAGCAGCCCCAGATGCTTATGCCCATGGTCACATCCAGGACAGGCAATGCCAACCCACCATTGGGGAAAAGGGGAGGAGCCCACTCCATGGGCACATGCCATGGGACCCTGTGAGAGCCTGGCCTAGGCCTGCAGCTGTCAGCAGGGTCTGCCCCTTCTGGACCCTGGCCGATGGATGCCTTCCTGGGGTTCCACATCCAAGCCAAGAACCTGGCATTAGAGCCCAGTGATGGTCCTGATCCACTGGACCAGAGCTAACAAATGGTGAGAATTGGTTGTGCACCCAAGCAGCGGGAGCTGCAGCCTAAAAGCTGGACAGGCAGGAGGGGTGGGATCTCAGAGGGCTCTGGGCATTCTGTTGCCAACCTCTGAATGTCAAAAAATTCCTCCACTTCCCACATGATTCTGATTTCCACTTTGTAGCTAATAATTGAGAAAACTCAGAATGACCAAAAACTCCTAGACAATCAGCCACCCTTTTGTTATATTGTTATACATTTGAAAATATAATACACGCACGTGATTAAAAGTTGAACAAGTACAGAGGGTATAACAAATCTCTTTCCTATTCTCCGTCTGAGGCCTCCAATTCCCGGTCCAGAGGAAACCACCATTCCTGGTTTGTGGGCAGCAATGCTCTGAAGTGAAGTTTTATTTTATTAAGTACAAAATCAACTAGACATTCTTTACACAAGAGGCCATATGTGTGGAAGGCAGACTGTTTATCGTGAAAACACAGCTCTGGCCCCTGAGGATACTCAGATCTGGGACCGAACAGTTAACATTCATCGCTCACTTACATGGGAGCCACTGAGAGATCTGGAACAGGAGAGAAACGCCATGAGAGAGGGTTAAAAAGACCCAGGTGTGTCTGTGGAGGCAAAAAACTCACAAAAATGGCATGAGAGACAGGGCAGATGGGAGGGTTCCACCCCCAACCCCAGTCCTTCAGTCTCCAGCCCTAAGGCTGACAAATTGGATGTGCCACGTGGGAGTCCCTCCCTTTCCTGTTGCCTCTGAGTCTTGGGGCCCAGAGTGTGCAAGGGCTGTGGTCAGTGGGCCTGATGAAGCCAAGTGGGGGCAAAGGGGGGACCCCCAACCTAGATCCTGGGCTCTACCCCCTCCCGTCACCCAGCCTCCCTCTTCCCTCGCCCCCATGCCTCTCTCACCTTTGATCTCCTTATCGCCAGCCTCTCCGGTGGCTTCATTAGGGAGCTGCCCCAGTTAATGAGTTCTCCGGGCAGCACGGCCCACACCGCCCTCCTGCTGGGGTGAGGACTTCACACCTCTGGGGCCTGTGTTTTGACAAGTGCCGGAGCCAGTGGCTCTTGCTCCCCTGGCCCGAGCCTGCCGTCGCCTGCCAACGTGTAAGGCTGGGAAATGAGGCCTTGGGGCAGCCCCACCAAGCGGAGGTGAGAGTTCAGTCAGGGTCCTTGGCCAGGGTGGGGGCAGGCAGGACAGGGCAGCACCCTCTCAGGCTGGGGCCCCCGTCTCAGCCTTCCCGCTAGGAAACAGCCGGCTTCCTCAGGCCAAGCCTGGGTCCTGGGCGCTCTCCCCCTCCCACCTCCCAGCCTCAGCGCCCTCATTTTCCCGGCCAGGCCCTCTGACATAGGAGTGCTAATCAAAGGTGCAATGTCAGTACTGCCCTTGCAGCCCCTAATCCCTATCCCCTCGGGAGCCAGAGGCCCCAGGAGAAGGAAGCAGCTCTCTGCTACCGCCAGCCTGTTTGGCATCAGCAGGCGCACCTCCTGGGAAGCTCCTAATTTGGGTGTTTCCTATTGCCAGGGATCTTCCCGCCACACCTCGGCACCAGCCTGAGAGGCAAGCCCTTTCAGGGGAGCGATTGTTATTCATGAAGTCCCCACCTTTAGACAGCCTAGGACACCCCTCTGGGGTGTGGCCAGTGTGGCTTAGAATAGAACCCCTGCCCTGCCATGTACCACTTGTGTCACTTGGGTAACTCACTCTCCATCTCTGGGCCCCAGCCTCTGCTTCTGTGCCATGAGTAATACCTACTGTGCTGATGTGATGTGGGTGTCATTGCCTTGCTTTGTAGTTAAAGACACAGAGGAGCAGAGCGGCGGTCCTACGTCACATGGCTAGTAGGGGCAGAGCTGGGATCCATGTGGCTCTGTCTGAGACCAAAGCCAGTGTTCTGTCCTACCACCAGCTCCCCTGTCTCCTCTGGAGGACTTGATTGGCTCCTTTCCTCCTGGAGGGCCGCCTGGAGAGTGAGGGTGCCGAGGTGGGGACGACGCCCCATAGTCCCCAAGCCTCCATGAAACCTCACTACAAGTCACTGGGACCTGTTGAGATGTAAAAAGAAAAACGTTTCCACACCCACGCTGGAACTGCTTGAACCAGAATCCCTGGAGGAGATTCTGGGTATGAAAAGTAAAATCTCCCAAGAATTATGAAGCTTGGCCACTTTTGAGAAGCAATGCCCTATAGTGAGCACCCCGCAATCCAGAGAGTGGAAAAGGCACGGGGAGTGCCCAGCCCCCCACCATGGAGCCTAAGCCCCACTGGGTCGTGGATAGATGAGGCCGTGCTTGTGCTGGAGAGGGGGCAGCAGCCACCTGGAGCCCAGAGCAGTCGGAGGGCCCGGCAGGAAGGCTCCCAACTTCTCCTCCACCTCCCTCCTTCCTCTTCAGCCTCCCAGCTAAGGCCCCGGAAGCTGCCAGGAAGCCCCTTCCAACTGAGATCAGCCCCTCTCCTCACACCTTTAGCTCCCGGAGCCACTGAGTTGGCAAGCCATATGGAATAGATTATTCTGGACCCATGATAATCTGATTAGCTTGGTCATGGATCAGCTGGATGCGCAGCCAGTGGAAGTCACAGGAGGCAGAGGGGTGACGAGGAGGGAGGGGGTGGGAGGAAAGGAGAGAGATTTGTCAGATTCCGGGAAAGGCCCCAGAGGAAGTGCCAGAATCTCCCCTGTTCTGGGAGCTGGGCTGAGAATGCAGGGTAAGTAGACTGTGCCTTTCTCCTTAGGGGTGTCACATTTATGCTCCTTCACTTCATCTGGGTAAGCGGAGGAGGGTCTAAGCCTTACGGTGAAACATGGGGAAACTGAGGCATAAAGGGGTTAAGTAGTTGAACCAGCCCAGAGCAAAGATGTAGACGTGTGAATGTAGGGAAACTTGTCACACGGCTCCTCAGTTTCTATGGCTGTAAAATGGAGCAGGGACTCCCAACTGCCTGCTGAGCTGTCCTGGGAGACTGCATGCCTTGATTGCAAGGTACGGTCTCAGGCCAGAGGGCTGCCCCTGGGTGTCCAGTGTCCTTGCGATCCCAGCTACAGACAGCAGAGGGCGCTACCCAACCACCTAGGATCTTGGGATCTGAGCTGGGCAGACCTCCTGCCAACCGGTCAGAGGCCCTTTTTTTCTGGGGCCAGGGCCAGTGCGGGTTGGGGGTGGTGGGCTCTGGGAGCTAAGCAGGTGTGGCAGAGATGCTGGGGCTGGCTTAAGAAGTAGATGAAGCCGGCTTAGTGCCAGTGTGATGGGCCGTGTGACCGCAGACAGGCCACTTGCCCTCTCTGGACCCCAATTCGCTCATCTGTCCACTGGGAAAAACATACATCTGTACGGAGAAAGGCAGAGCAAGATGGAGCCTAGAGGAATGAGGAGAGGGGGATGGGCTCAGGAGGGCAGGGGCCAAACAGGGCTCAGGTCTCCCTACCTTCCCTACACACCTCTGGAAGCAGAGGTTGAAAACAATCAGACCACAAATTGACCGAAACTCTAGGCTCGCCAGCTCCCCTGGGGATTTGCAGGCCCAGCTCAGCTGCCAACTTGGGGCGCATCCAACACCAGCACCTTCTGAAAGCACAGGATGGAGCTCCCTCCAGGAAGGACGCACAGGTTTCAGGCTCCTTCTAACCCCACCCCTGCCCTGGCTGACTGCACAGCAGAACGGTGAGATGCCAGGACAATGATGAGGCTCCTGCCAAGTCACTGGGTGGCTCAGGCTCTCAGCCAGCTCCAGGTCATCCTTCCCAAGGTCAGGGGAAGGAGCACACCTCTGCCTCCCCTCCCCTGAGGTATCTGTCTTCAGACCCAATAAGAAGCAGAGTGGGTCTAGGACTGAGCTGGAATGCCTAGGCGGGACCTGGGAGAGTGAACAGCCTCTGGGCATAGGATCCTTTGCCAGAGGCTGGGGGACGGTGACATCCCTGGACAGAGCGGAGAACATGTTAGGGGCAAGGATAGAGCTTAAGTTGACCAGATAATAAATCAAACAGAAGAAGGGTCTTAGATGGTCAGTACTGATTATGTGCCAAAGACTAAGGATAGGATGAACTCAGTCCTTGGTTCTAGAGGTTTCCCCACCAAGAGAAATCCAAGATCCAGCCCTTGGCTGAGCCGAGGAAGTTTCCTTCACCCTTGGAGATTACGCACCGCCCCAGGCCCTGGGAGTGCAAAGTCAGCGCCCGGCACAGGTGGCCAGGCTGGCTGAGGCCCCTGGGAGTGCTGACATGTGCCGCTGGTTGCTCACAACAAGGTTGGCCTCAACAACCCACACCCAAGGCGCCCCAAGGCTGGCCTGAGGCTTCAGAACAGCCTCAGCATGCCCTTTGCCCAGCGGGTTCCTTGATGGGGAATTCATCCTGATAAGAAAAAATTAAAGGTGCAAGTGAAGACGTACTGTTGAGTGACAGAACCAAACTGCAGAAAAATCCCTTCAGTATGACTTGACTGATATAAGGAAAAGCAAAAGAAAACAAAAATCTAAAAACCAACCTCTACACAGAAAGGCATCAAATGATACCATGCATTTTGTGAGGCTCTACTGTATGTATGTGCGTAAATGCATACTCACCAAGCCTGTGATAATGTACCAGGACTTATTTGGTGTGGGAGTGGAAGAAGGGCTGGGTTCTGAGGTGTGATAAAGGGAGACTTTAATCATATCTGTAATGTCTAAAATTTTTACAAGGAGTTTGCATTCATATGTGACATGTGCAGTTTAAAAATAACTTTTAAGGGGCTTCCCTGGTGGCGCAGTGGTTGGGAATGCAGGGGACACGGGTTCGAGCCCTGGTCTGGGAGGATCCCACATGCCGCGGAGCAACTAAGCCCATGAGCCACAGCTACTGAGCCTGCGCTCTAGAGCTCACGAGCCACAGCTACTGAGCCCACGTGCCACAACTATTGAAGTCCATGCACCTAGAGCCCGTGCTTCGCAGCAGGAGAGGCCATAGCAGTGAGAGGCCCGCACACCGTAACAGGAGTGGCCCCTGCTCACCCCAACCGGAGAAAAGCCCAGCGCAGCAGCGAAGACCCAATGCAGCCAAAAATAAGATAAATAAAATAAATAAATGTAAAAAAATAATAATAACTTAAAAAATATAGGTATAAGGATACACCTATGTGGAAAACTTTAAGTCATCTCAGTATATGCTAGAGAATTTGTTACCTAAACTGTAACTGCCACACCATGGAGTACTAGGCATGCCTTAAAAAATCTCATTACAGAAATAAATACAGCTACTGATATGGAAAAGTTATTCATACATTAGTAAGAAAAGGTCACAAAACAACATGCTCTTTATATATCCAAAGAATTGAAAGCAGGGGCTAGAACAAATATTTGTCTGCCAACATTCATAGCAACATTATTCATAATAGCTAAAAAGTGGAAACAACCCAGATGTCTATCAACTGATGAATGGATAAACAAAATGTGGTATAAATGTACAATGGAATATTATTCAACCATAAGAAGGAATGAAGTTTGGGCACATTCTACACTGTGAATGAACCTTGATGACATGAAATAAGCCAGACACCAAAGGATAAATACTGTATGATTAGACTTATATGAGAGGTACCTAAAATAGGCAAATTCATAGAGACAGGATGCAGATGAGAAGCTACCAGGGGCTGGAGGCTGGGGTTAAAGGGGAGTTTTTGTTTAATGGGTACAGAGTTTCTACTTGAGATGATGAAAAAGTTTTGGAAATAGAAATGGTGATGGTTGCACAACATTGCACATGTAATTAATGCCACTGAATTGCACATTTAACAATGGTTTAGATGGCAAATTTTATGTTATATATATTTTACCACAATTTAAAGGAATTTTAAATGTAACATAAAAAATATTGAACTGTACACTTCAAACAGGTGAATTATTAGGTATGTGAAGTATATCTCAATAAAGCTGTTATTAAAAAGAGAATACATATTACCAGAAGCTTCAGAAAATGGGAAAAAGAACTCAACATGCTCCCTCAATGCCTCTGTCTCCATACTCTGTACTTGTAGGGATGCTCAGAAAAGGTTAGGATGCAGAGATATGGACCAACGTGTTAACCTGGTTCTCTCCGGGTGGATGGAAGAGGGGGCTTTAAAATTCCCTTCTTTTTGATTGTCTGTATTTTCTCACTTCTTTGTAATGATTATGCATTGCTTTTATAAATTAAAAAAGAAAGAAAAGGAAGGAAGGGAGGGAGGAAGGAAAAGACTTTGCAGCCCCCTTCCCTCGTTTGCATTCCAGTAGTAGAGCTGGCGGACCCAAGCCCCCTTATAGCTTTTGGAGATCAGGATGGGGAGGCTGGGTCTTCCCTCGCAGAGGCTGCAGGAGTGAGCACCACTCATTCTCCTCCTTTGTCCCTCCCTAGAGCTGCAGGACCACAGATGGTTACTCCTCCCCAGCAGGGAAGTCCCACGTGCTGAACACCTGATGCTGCATCTAATCCTCCTGGCAAGGACACCCATTTCATAGATGAGGAGACTGAGGCTCAGATGGGGACTGAGCCCAGGCACGGATGGTCCTAGGCCTGAGCCACCTCTACTGCGCCTTGTCGCCCAAGGAGAAGGGCCAGGCAGCCCTGGGGCCTCTGCAGGCCCTTCCACACCAGCCTCCTTGGCTCAGCCTTCTTGTTGGAGGAAGAACGTCGAGTCCACCTCCATGCCCCCGGCCTGCTGGGCAGCTCTCCAGATGCCTGTGGCCCCAGCCACTAGTGGCCATGTCCTTCCCCCTTTTTCCCACGTTCCCTCCTATCGGATCCTCTGCCCACTCCCAGTGCCCCTGCCCGTGCCCCAGTCTAGTCAGCCCTTGCCATGATGTGACCGCAGTCTCCTGACTGGTTTCCTGCCTCCAGCTCTTTACCTCCCAACCCCTCTCCCTCCTCAGAATTTCTGTGGGTCTCATTGCCTCCCTAAGAGTCCAAACTCCTCATTCAGCAGGACTTTCCAACCCCACCCGGCTCCCACTTGCTTGTCCACACCCCTCCCACCCTCCCCACCTCCAACCCAGGGCTCCAGACCACTTGGCATCACCCAAATTAGCCCTGGGCTTCCTGCTTCCAGACTTGGGCTCACACCTTTCCCCCCGGCCAGAAATGCCCCACCTCCACGTGGAGAAAATCCACAATTTCAAGTCCCTCCCTTCCTCCTGGGACCCGCACTGATCACCTGGCCAGGTGGCTCCGCTCTGTCGTCCATGGGCACCCCGCACACCAGGGCCCCACAGACTCAGAGCCAATTTGTCTTTTTCCTCCTCCAACTCTCAGTTCCCAGAGGGCAGCAGAGACTCCTCCCTCCCTGGAGCCTCAGCCCCCTGGTTCGGAACATGGGGTGCATGGCCTTTGTGGGTTTGAATTCTGGTTCTGGGGGACCTAAAGCAAAGGAAGTGGCCTCTCTGGGCCCGGAAGAGCAGGCTGTCAGGCCTGGGGTTTGAGCACTGAACAGGCTGCTGAAGGCACAGCGCTGGGTGCTGTGTGGTGTGGAAATGCTCGGAGACCAGTAGACTGAGGCCCGGTCAGGGTGAATTCAGCTCCAGGGGCTGCTCTGTGACCTTGCCTGGTGGCTGTCAGCCTCTGGTGACACTGATGGTGCCTGCCTGGCAGGGCCTGGTCATCGGGTTTCCCTGGCTGTGCCCAGAGTCACGCACCAGCCCCTGGGGCCAGGGGAGGGGAGTATCCAGGCAGGCTGACTCAGGGCTCCCGGAGCGAGGGGCCCATGCAGGCCCCCCTGCACCCCGCTCCCCGTTCCAGGGACACAGGCTCTGCCTTTTCCTTGGGCCTCCCAGGATGGGGACTTGCAGCCTCCCACCCCCACCCCAGAAGGGCTTTCCAGGGATTCTGAGAGGACCTGCTGCCGCCTGTTTTGGAGGCCCCTGCACACCCTCGTTCCCAAGTCGACACCTTCTGCCCTGGGGGAGGCGGCCTTGTGTCAACAGGCAGACGGGAGGTGTGAAGGCAGCCACAGTGGCCAAGGGGGAGGCTGGGCTGGCCCTCGCTTCTGGCTGGTAATGAGAATACCACACGGCCCCTGCGTGCAGCCCCCTTTCCTCCCATGTTCCCACAGCCTGACCACCCCCAGGGCCTGGCAGGGACCCAAGGGGAAGGAAGGGAAAGAAAACCTACGGGGCAGAGGCCAGCCCTTAAGTTGGCTCCACGTCCTTGGGCCTGTTCCCGAGGGCCCTGCACCACCTGCCCAGGAAGAAAGAGCGGGTGGAGAACTTCCTGGAGCAGGGCTGGGGGTAAACAAACACAGGTGAGGCCTGCGCTAAGCCACCCAGAGCAGGCTGAACAGAGGCCATGCCCTCCGCAACTCCTCGCAGGGCCCCCGCTCAGGGAGCACATTCTGACCCCAGCCTGGGCCTCTGCCCTTCCCATCTGACTGGTGGTCTGGGGCAAGGCCCTGGGAAGTCGATCAGGGGCTGATGGGATGGAGGCCCCCGTTTCTTCCCTTGTATAATAGGAATACTGATGTGGACACTGCCTGCCTCGTAGTGCCAAGCTGACTGGTGCCACACCGGCGAGCTGAGCCAAAGGTCACGTGGCCCTGTGGTTCCGGCCCTGAGAGCAGGCCCAGCTGAGCCTGAGCTGTCGGCACACAGAAGAACAGGGGTGGGAGTGTCATGAGCACTGAAGCACATGTGAGGCCTTATTCTGCCCTACCCCCGCCCAAGATGTCCTGAAGCCAAGGTCTCCTGCGGCTCCCTCGCCCTGAGACTCCCCAGGGGGCAGCTCCTGTCCTCTCTCTGATTCTTGGCCTCAGCTCTGAAAGTACCTCAGGGATCATCAGGTCCAAACGCCTGTCTTATGGTACTTGTCAGTGTTGGCAGAGGCGACAGCAGCTATCCCCTCCAGCTCCTGCACGTACTCAGCTGGCTTCTTCTCGACCACATCCATGTACAGGCCACTCACCCCCTCACAGGACAGCCCCTGTGATCTTAGAAAGGCCTTCAGACTCTCCCTGGAGTATCCCCTCCAGGCATCTGGAGACAACTCTCACATCCCCTATGTCTTTTCCTTTTTGGATGAAACATTCCCAAGTCCTTCAGCTATTTCTCTGGTGACCTGGCTTCAAGCCCCTCACTAACCTCCCTCTCCTGAGCTAGGGTTTATCCCCTGCCCTCATAAACTGTGGCCCCCAGATTTGACCACTTACCCCGCATAGGCAATAAGAGACCACTGCCTCCTTGATTGAAGATCCCGTTTCTTGCAAACGTGAATGGGATCACATTTGATTTTCATGCCCTTGGTGCCTAGAAGGCAACGACTACCATGCCCTTTCCACAGCTGCTGCTGGTTACATGATGTCTCCTAACCCTCAACTTAGAGGGAAGGTACATAGGGCTCTGTTGATTCTACCTTATTAGTAATGAGATCCGATCAGTTGTTCCAGCCTGCCAGAATCTCTTTAGATCCTGACTGTTACCCAGTTAACTTCTTGGGTTTGGATCTTACCCCCAATTAGATCAGTTCATATCTTCATTCAAGATCATAATGCTGGGGCTTCCCTGGTGGCGCAGTTGTTAAGAATCCACCTGCCAATGCAGAGGACATGGGTTCGAGCCCTGGTCCAGGAAGATCCCACATGCCGCAGAGCAGCTAAGCCTGTGCGCCACAACTACTGAGCCTGCACTTTAGAGCCCACGAGCCACAACTACTGAAGCCTGCGCACCTAGAGCCCGTGCTCTGCAACAAGAGAAGCCACCGCAATGAGAAGCCTGTGCACCTAAACGAAGGTAGCCCCCGCCGGCCGCAACTAGAGAAAAGCCTGCGCACAGCAATGAAGACCCAACACAGCCAAAAATAAATAAATTAAAATTAATTAATTAATTAATTTAAAAGATCATAATGCTGCCCATGACGAGGCTGGGAATAGAGTTGGTGGCACATCACTAGAGACCTTCTTCTAGGTGAACATCCATCCATTCAACTGTGGGAACATTGAATCTGTTATGAATTCACTTAACTTAAGCTCACGTGGCCCCATTTGTTGACAAGGATAATCTAGGAATTTTTTTTAATAACTTAAAAAAAAATAAATTTATTTATTTAATTAATGGGTTCTAGCCGCATGGGCTTCAGTAGTTGTGGCACGCAGGCTAAGTAGTTGTGGCTCACTGGCTCTGGAGTGCAGGCTCAGTAGTTGTGGTGCACGGGCTTAGTTACTCAGCAGCAGTTGGGATCTTCCTGGACCAGGGCTCAAACCCGTGTCCCCTGCATTGGCAGATGGATTCTTAACCACTGCACCACCAGGGAAGCCCTGAACTTCTTTACTATGTGAACAGGAATTATGTTTGGCTGCTCAAAGCACACACCCAAACTGACAATGACTTAAACAAGATGGTAATTTATTATCTCTCACATTAAAGAAATTTAGAGTTAGACTTTTCTGGGCCAGTATGGCACTTCTATGTTGTTATCAGTGCCTCAGGCTTCCTTCTGCTCCACCAGCCTTAGGTGTGACTTCTGTCCTTGAGATTGCCTGAGGGTCACAAAATGGTTGCTGAAGCACCAGCCATCACATTTTCCAGGATGACAATATAAGGGAGTAGAGCCACAGGAGTGTACTTCTCTGCTTTAAAGAGCTTTCCTAGAAGCCCCAAACAATATTCTAATAAATCTCCTTGGCCATTCCATCTGCAAGAGAGGCTGGGAAATATAGTTTTTCAGCTGGGCATATCACCACCCATTATAATACAGAGCCCTGTTATTAAGGGAGAAAGAAGAATAGAGGCTGTAACAGATGCTGTGTGGGCAACCAGAAGTGTCTGCCACACTGGTGAATATTCTACTGACCATGTTTCCCTGATCTAGCTTCCACCTCCTCCTATCACGGGAAGGAGGGGGTAAATCTGGTGTCACTATCAGGCTGAGGCTCAGAAGTTAATCATCTTATCTAACAGCACACAGCCATAAATATCCCTCCTTCTACCAGGCGAGTCAGATGAAAGAGAAGTGGAGACTGCTCAAGTGGAAGCCCCTGCGGCCTGGGCCCAGACCTAGCTTGTTTGTGCAGCACCTGGGGCTGGTTTGAGCACACAGGGAGGAATGCCTGAGGGTCCCAGGGCCAGAGATAAGCTGGAAAAGCACCTGAGCCAGGACCCAGCCCACCAGGAGAAGCTGGTTCAGATCCTCCACTTCCTAGCCTTGGTTGGGCCAGTCGGCTGCGGCTCCAAGCTCCAGCTCCAGGCACCTGGAGCTCTTCCATTGCCTCTGCACCGCAGCTCTGGTGACCCCTGCCACAGGCCAGGAGCTGGAGTGCCCTGCTGAGGAGGACTCCCCATGCTGGGTCCCGGAGAAGAAGGGCTGAAGATGGAGGAGAGGGTAGGGCAGGATGCCTGAGGCCCGGTGCTAGAGTGAGGAAGGAAGGAATCATCTTGTAGGGCCAAGGCTAAAGATGTCGGCCCTCTTCCCCACAATCCAATCTAGTCCTTTACCCACTCCATTCTGCTGCCCCTGAACTTACTATAAGCAAGACTTATAGGCTCTATTCTAAGCTCTACAACATGCATTATCTTACTCTGTCCCAACAATTGCCCTGGAAATCAGGATCCCCACTTCACAGATGAGAAAACTGAGGTTAAATTGCCCAAGTTCTGAGAGCTTGGAAGGGATGAAGCTGGGACTCTAAACCCAGATCTGTCTGATTCCATAGCCCAGCCTCCTAACCATTAAGCCATACTGTCTCCCTGTGCTAAGTGAGTGGGGCTGGTGACAGTGTGCCCCTGTGCTCCCGGAGGCTGGCTGAGGG
Organism: Lagenorhynchus albirostris; assembly: GCF_949774975.1. Lineage (NCBI taxonomy): Eukaryota > Metazoa > Chordata > Mammalia > Artiodactyla > Delphinidae > Lagenorhynchus > Lagenorhynchus albirostris. The sequence continues at coordinate 164,362,647 of NC_083095.1, read as the reverse complement.
GCCCAGTGAAGAGCCAGGGGCCACAGCAAACCAGCTCCAGGGCCTCACCTCCCAGAACTTATGCTCTGCCATCCCACAGTCAGCCTGAGGCCTGGGCGCCAGGGCTAGCCCAAACTAAGACAGAAGGAGGCCAAGCTATCCTGGAGAAGAAAGGATAGTATGCAGAGCTCTGCTGACAGTGAATTCTCATAATTCACCAAATCCTTTCACAGGAAATCCCTCCAGGCTTGCTCTAATGAGTAGGGGGTGGGGGGAGAGGAGGAATGATTCTGGATATTCAGAACCTTCCTGGGAATCACAAGGCCATTTCACCACTCCATATCTAGCTGCCTGTGCACAAGGCAGCACTCTTTGGCAAAAACTAAAACCATGCTAAAGGTACATCAATAAGGGACTATGGTGTGAGCACTCCGTGGAATATTATACTGCAGTGAAAAGGGGTGAGTTGGAACAGTCAGTATCAACAGCACAGCAATCTGACACTTCAGAATCCAGATGAAGAAGTATACATGAGGGACTTCCCTGGTGCTCTAGTGGTTAAAACTCCGTGCTCCCAATGCAGGGGGCCCAGGTTTCAACCCTGGTCAGGGAACTAGATTCCACATGCTGCAACTAAGACTCAGCACAGCCAAATAAATAAATAAATTTTTTTAAAAAAAGAAATATACATGAAAACTGATGAATCTTGTTTACAACTGTCAATTACATATATATAAATTTCCTGATAGTACAATATGTCAAGATCTTCATAGTACTGTGCAGCCTTGGACAAATAATGATTTGCCATTATTTTAATCGTAAAAAGTGTGGGATTGACTGTTTTCTAAGTCTCCCTCCCCTTAGGAGAAAGGATTATTATTTTTTTAACTTTGGTTTAAACCCTTTCAGATCATGAAATATTGCATGACTAATTGCTTCTTTCCTGTTTGAAATCAAGGCCATTATTGATTGGTTCCACCTTCTTTTTGTGTGATGGACAGATTAAATATGTCCCCTCCTCATTCACAGCAGCTAGAATAAACTAAAAACAGTTGCCCTGACCAACATTATTCAATGTCAATTATTACTTCATCATAACGTTAAAGTAATAACTTGGGCATATTTTCTCCAATATTTAAAAAAGTAAGTTCTGAGGAGAAGGTGATGTAATTTCATTATTGAAGGTTTATTTGTACCTCCTGCCATTTAATTTTTTTTCCAGTTAAAATTATCCACTATGATTTAAATGGATGAACATTTAAATCAACTAAGACCAAGTATGAGTCAGCTAAACACATCCTGACATGGAATGATCTCAGATACGCTGTTGAATGAAAAAAAAGCAAGTTACAGGCAAATTGCCATAATGTTACCTCATTTATACTATGTGTTTTCTAAGGATACATATGTTTATGTGAGTGCACAGGGACCAAGTCTGGAAGGACACATGACCTTTGGGGAGGGGTTACAGGGACTCCAGCTTTATCTTTCAGGTTTCCATTTCTTATAAAGAGAACATATTAGTTATGTAATTTGTGTAATAAAGTTAATTTTTTAAAATAAATTTATTTATCTATTTATTATTTTTGGCTGCGTTGGGTCTTTGTTGTTGCGTGCAGGCTTTCTCTAGTTGCAGCGAGCAGGGGCTACTCTTCGTTGCGGTGCGTGGGCTTCTCATTGCAGTGGCTTCTCTTGTTGCGGAGCACGGGCTCTAGGTGCGCAGGCTTCAGTAATTGTGGCTCGCGGGCTCAGAAGCTGTGGTGCACAGGTTTAGTTGCTCCGTGGCATGTGGGATCTTCCCAGACCAGGGCTCGAACCTATGTCCCCTGCATTGGTAGGCGGATTCTTTTTTTTTTTTTTTTTTGCTGTACGCGGGCCTCTCACTGTTGTGGCCTCTCCCGTTGCGGAACACAGGTTCCGGACGCACAGGCTCAGCGGCCACAGCTCACGGACCCAGCCGCTCCACAGCACGCGGGATCCTCCCAGACCGGGGCACGAACCCACGTCCCCTGCATCGGCAGGCAGACTCTCAACCACTGCACCACCAGGAAAGCCCCTGATTTTTTTTTTTTAATGTCACACTTCTGCTGAAAAGTCCATTTGGCTTCCCATTGCCTTGGCAGTAAAATACAACTTCTCAGCCTGGCCCCAGCCAAGGTGAGCTCCTGCTCTCCACATCACCCCGCCCTTGCACACCATTCCTGAAGCACACTGGGAAATCCCAGTGCCAGGCCTTTGCTTATGCAGTTCCCACATTCAGAATGCTCTCCACCTGCCTCTCTCCCTACCCAAGTCCTACCCATTGTTCAAGACCCAGCTGTGACCTCTCCGCCTCTGTGGCCAGAGCATGACAGTCCCTCTGAGTTCAGCCTTTTCTCTGAAGATTACGAAGAACACTGATACCGCCTTTAAATTGTAATTATTGCTGAGGGGTGGGAGGTTTTACTTTTAAACTTCACTGTATCAAAGGTTATATTATAAGACTATAACAACAGTCCTGTGAGCAGATACTATAATTACTACTCCTGTTTTAAGAGCTGTAGTTCAGGCTCAGAGCTGTCCAAGGGCAACACAGCTAGCTAGTGGTGGAGCTACTAATTACATAACGTTTACTCCTCTCTCCCACAAGACTGAAATCCCATGAGAGCACAGACCACAACTATCTTGTTCACTCTGGTATGCCTGACATTTACCAGCTGCTAAATAAATATGTATTAAATAATGCCTACAAGCATCTTGAAATGTAAGTACTTTCTTAATAAAATGGTAGCAGCAAACATTTAGCCCACTTGCCAGGCTCATTCTAAGTGGTCCCATGGATGGTTTCACTTGGTACCAGCAACCATCCTAGGTGGTGGGTATTTTATTTACTGCCACAGGGATGAGGCAACTTGAGCCTCAGAGGAGTTAAGTGAACTGCCCAAGGTCACACAGCAAATAAAGAGGGTCTGCCTCAGGCCTGCCTGGGGGCCCACATTCCCCCATTTTCATCACTCACTACACTCCATGCCTCTTCTTCAGGCTGCTCTGTACTATTTCTCAGGGAAAGAAACTAACTGTGGACGGTGAGATGACTTTCTCGGTGTCACTCAGCAAAGCAGCAAGTGCGGGCTCTGGGAACCCAGTAACGGTCCACCCGTATGTCCCCTCCTTCCCCAACCCCTCTCCCACCATCACTGTGAGCAAGTCCCTCAGGGTCTGTCTTGACGCCTTATCCAGCACACTTGTAGGCACTGGGTGGGAGTGACTGGGTACAGTCTCCCGGAGGGTGGTGATGAGGGAGGCGGCCACTCTTTGCGGGGGTCCTTGAGTCACTTGAGGGACAGCCTGGCCGCCCCCAGACGATGGCACTGCCCACCACTGTCAGGGTCCCGGGCACTCACCGGAGCAGTGGATGAGGCGGAGTGGGTGGGAACACAGTGAGAAGCTTAGCAGCTCCATCCAGATGCGAATTGTCCCTCCCACACTTCCCGGGCTGCAGGGGCCTCCATTAGAGCCCCCGAGGAGTCAGAATCCACACCTCCGCAAATGGGCCCGCTTTCCCAGGACACCCCCTGCCCAGACCTTCCCTGGGCTCTGTGGGTTTTGACACCTCTCTGTAACGTGGCAGGGGTCCACCTCGCACCTTTGGTCCAGATAAAAGCTCAGTCCTGGAGGTGGCCGGCCCAGTCTCCCAGAGCCCGCAGCCCCGGCCATGGCCCAGTCCCCTCCTCTGCAGGGCCTCCTCGGCCACGACCACTGGATCTTCCCGCAGGGTTGGGGCTGGACCGGCCACTCGGACTCGACGTCCCCGGCCTCCTCCTCGGATTCGTCGGGCTCCTGCCCCTGCGACCGTGCCCGCGGCCCCTCACAGCCGGCGCCGCCTGCCCGCAGCGCCTCACAGGCCGCCTCGATGGCACCCGGACGTGCGCGGAGCCGGTCAGGAGGCGGGCAGCGGCAGAGCGCCAGTGAGCGTGAGAAGCTGCGCATGCGCACGCTCGCCCGCGCCCTGCACGAGCTGCGCCGCTTTCTGCCGCCGTCCGTGGCGCCCGCCGGCCAGAGCCTGACGAAGATCGAGACGCTGCGTCTGGCCATCCGCTACATCGGCCACCTGTCGGCCGTGCTGGGCCTCAGCGAGGAGAGCCTGCAGCGCCGGCGCCGGCGGCACAGCGACGCAGTGCTCCCTCGAGGCTGCCCGCTGTGCCCCGACGGCGGCCCCGCGCAGACGCAGACGCAAGGGTGCGGCCCTAGCTCAGCCGCTAGCGCCACGGTGTCCTGGGGGTCCCCGCCCGTCTGTCCCGGAGCCCTAGCGGCGCCCGAGCGCCTGGGGAGCAGTGTGTCTGATATGGGTCCCTGGGTGACACTCCCTTACTGCCCCGGGATGCAGTCGCCCCCGCAGCTGTCCCAAGGGAGAGCCCCTGACGCGGCTCGTTGGACGCCGCCCCAAGCCTGTTCCGGAACGCAGACACCCCCAGAGCCCCGGGACCAGGCCACGCCCTGGACCTCGCCCCCCGCAATGGAGCTGGCTGCAGTGTACCAGGTACGCGCCCAGGCTCTCTCCGCTTCCCTCGGAGTGGTCCCCAGGCTTCGATTGGAAACGGAGGGGGTGAGTAAGCTCTAGTCTGCAGAGAATCTTATGCTTTTTAGATCCCGGGTTTACCTAATCCAACCCTGGTTAGGGATGGAAAGCTGAAGTGAGGATGAAGAAGACCCTAACCTCCTTGGGGAAAGAGGTGGGGGCCCTGGGAAGTTAAGGCCACCACCACCTCTACCTAGAAGCCTTCACAGTCATGTGGAAGAGGGGGGAATCTTCAGACTTGCTTTCAGAGTCCAGGGTGGAAGGTAGCAGGGGCCTTCAGGTAATTCAGGAAATTCCTTGCAAGTGCTCCATCAAGGTTTGAGGGGGAGGGAGGCCTGGCTGCCCCGGGGGTAGGGGCTTTCTAAGTAGATGGGCTTGGATCTGGTGACCTTCATGCTTTCCTCAAGCTTCCATAAAAGAGCATATTAATAACCAAAATTTATTGAATGCTTACTGTGTGCCCAACATGATTCTTGGTATTTTACATGAATTAACTAACTCATCAGCCCTCCAGCAACCCTGTGAAGTAGGTTTTATTATCATCATCACCATTTTATAGATGAAAAAACTGAGACTAAAAGAGGTTATCTGAGTTCTCATAGCTAGTGAGTGGCAGAGCTGGGTTTTGAACCCTGGCAGTATATCTCCAGAGCTTGTACTCTAAACCACTTTGCTTCACTGGATCCATGGCACCAGGGCAGTTCAGCAGCTACCAGCCACACTATGGGGAACATCCAGGTTCAGGATCTCAGGGCATGAGGCAGTGGCCCACTAACCCGCTACTCTTCTCTCTCTCAGGGAATCTCTATGTCTCCAGAGCCTTGTCTGTTGCCAGAAACCCCTCCTGTCCTGCCCCGCCCAGCATGCCAGAGACTCCAGCCTGAGACCCAGTGGGGATGCTGGAGCCACAGTGCAGAGGTGCTGCCCAGCTCGGAGGACCAGGGACCAGGCCCCGCCTTCCAGCTCAGTGATGAAAGCCCTCCCCAGAGCTCAGGCCTACAGCTCAGTGGCTGCCCTGAATTTTGGCAAGAAGATTTGGAGGGGACTCACCTGGGCATCTTCTACTAATGGCCTTGGCTGCCCCCTTTCCAGCCAGGAATCAGGCCTGTAGCGTGGGGTGTCCTCCTCACCTGCTACTTCACTAGTATTCAGGCTTTGTTTTAGCCAAGGATCCCTTTTCCAAGTGATGTCTTTCATGGAAGCAGTGTTTGAAACAGCTAAGGGTGGCCTCCCTGGCTGAAGTCGGGGCTGGGGCAGTCCCTCCACTCCTAGACACCCCCCAGAACGACCAGTGTTCTGTAGAGCACAACCTAAGCTGCAGTAACATGGGTTGTTTGACCACAGTGGTTGGACAGGCTGGGACTGGTGGGGGAGTGGGCTTGGGGGTGGGTGGGGATGGGAGTGGGAAGAAAAGTATATGCTTAGATTTTGTACTTCTTAAAAAAAAAAACCAAAAGAAACACCCAAATTTGGTTTGGTCTGTTTTTCTTCTATCCACTTGGGGTTTTATTGCTTCTGGAAAAGGAAAAACGTTCCCATCCTGCAGGAACAAATCATGCTGCTTTCCCCTCCTGGAATTCAGGCCCTCACTTGCCAGTTCGACAGTAATTATTGCGCAGGGGCTCCACCTGGCCTGCTGTGCAGGCGACACAGGTGAGTTAACGTTCGGGCCTGTTCACTTGCCTGAAGCCCGTCACCATTGCCCTTTTGCATTCTCCTGTGTGCATTCCTGCTGACCCATAGGGCTCTTTCACAGTTATCTGAAGTTGTTTCCAAAGGGTGCTTGTGAGTGGCTCCCATGTGCTAGGCCCAGTGTATTAGTTTACTAGGGCTGCCATAAGACAATACCACAAATTGGGTGGCTTAAACAACGGAAATTGATTTTCTCACAGTTCTGGAGACTGGAAGTCCAAGACCAAGGGGTCAGCAGGTTTGGTTTCTTCTGAGGCCTCTCTCCTTGGCTTGCAGATGCCCGCCTTCTTGCTGTGTCCTCGCATGGTTATCCCATGGTCCAGTCTCTGCGTCTGTGTCTTAATCTCTTCTTACAAGGACACCAGTATATTGGATTTGGGCCCACCCACGTGAAGTCATTTTACCTTAAGTTCCTCTTTAAAGGCTCTATCTCCAAATACATTCACATTCTGAGATACTGGGGGTTAGAACTTCACCAAGAGTTGTGCGGGAACACAGTTCAGCTCACAACACCCAGTACTAGGTGCTGGAGAAAACGTGCCCTGACTAATGGGGTAAATTACAGGGAAGGAAATGATCAGAGCCCAGGTCAAGATGGGGGTTTATACAAGGTACTTTGGGACCAAAGAGGATATGCCAGCCTGGTGGGAGATGGGGTTGACAGTGCTATTGCGTTCTTGAGTTACCTGATCCATTAGTCCTGCCGCATTGATTTATGTGGCTTTGAGCAAGACTAAGAGGCACCTCCAGGATCTTGGGGAAAGGGCGCCATGATCCATTAGCAAAGGCTGCCATAGGCTTGGGAGCCAGCAGTGGTGGTGACTTCATTCTGTTTCTGACTCGGAGAGGGGAGAGTTGCAGGATGTTGGAACTGAGTATTGAAGGATGTGTGGAGTTCGCCAAGAGGAGTAGGCAGAAGAAACAGCGTGAGCCAAGTTGAAAGAGGTGGTTGAAGTTCCAGGACTGAAGGGGAAAAGTGACAAATTGAATTGGAAAAGGAGCTGGGAGGCGGGGTTGTGGGGAGCCCCACATGGCGGCAGGGGGAGGCATCTGGCCTCTGTGTCCTGGGTGGAGGGGGCAGTGAAGGTGGAGGGTAGGGAGTGGGCTGGTCAGAGCCACTCTTGGTCTTTTGGACTGCCTTATAGAAATGGAGCCTGGCAGGGGGCCACTGTTAATGGTGCAGGGCGAGAGCAGAGGCAGGAGGAAGACCAGAGAGTGAGCTGCCACATGCAGGACCTCCCATCTGACCCACTGCCTGCTGACATGCCCTTTGACGCCAGGCAAGTCACTCCATCTCTGTGCCTCAGTTTCCTCATCTCTTAAAGAGGAGCTGGATTAGGTGACCACTGCAGTGCCTTCTTCCCCCAACCTTTTAGAAGTGGGTTCTGGTTCCTACCCCAGGACCCTCTGTAGGGGCTGCCTGCCACAGCAGAGGATGGGAAAAGCTCACACAAGGTTACATGCAGCAGGGAGACAGATACCGGGCACAGCTGCCCTGGTTGCACATTCATTCGGCTCTTACTCTCTGTGTAACGGTGGGCAAGCTTCAAAACCTCCCTGGGGACTTCCCTGGCAGTCTAGTGGTTAAGACTCCAAGCTTCCAATGCAGGGAGCGCAGGTTCAATCACTGGTTGGGGAACTAAGATCCCATATACCGCACAGCACGGCCAAAAAATTGAAAAGACAAAAAACGAACAAAACCTCCCTGGCTCTCAGTCTCCTCAGCTGTGAAGTGGCAACAATAATAGACCCTACCTCTCAGGGTTCTTAGGCTTGGCACGTAGTAATTGCTCAATACATAAAAGCTGAATAGAATCACACGACCTTAGAGATGATCCAGTCTGGTGGTTCCCTCACCTGACTGCATGTTGAGCCCGCTGGTTCCAGGGTCCCACCCTGAGAGTGCGATTCAGTGCATCGGGCCGGGACCTGGGAACCTGGAGCCGAGGCCCAACCAGGTTTGGGAGCAATGGCTATTTTTTGCTCCTTCGTTTTACAGCTGAGGAAACTGGCCCAGGGAGGGGAGCAACTTTCTCTAGCCCTCCAGCTAGGTTGGAACATCAAGCCCCTGACTCCCTGTCCAGTGCTCTCTCCTTCTCAAGAAGATGCAAGGACTTGGCTCCACAGTCTCATGGCACCTGCACCTAAGGCGGAACTGAACAGCTGCCCATCTCCTTCCTTTGGCTCCCGCCTATCTGGGCTCAGTCCTTGGTCCCGTCACTGATGGCCACGGCAAGGGCCAGCCAGAGCTGAGCATCTTCTGGAATTTGGCAGCCTTCTTCTCCCAGCTCCTCTGGGAGATGCAAAGGCAGAGGCAAAAGGCTGCTATCACCCCAGCTGGAGTTGCCGGGGGCTTGGGCTAATCCCCCACCCCTGTCCTCACCCTCTGGGAGGGCAGGCTCAGCCCTGCCTCTCAGGAGCAGCAGCCCCTCACTCTCATGTGTGGCTCCATCCCAGACAGGCTGCTCTTGGCTGCACCTCTGTGCTGAGTGCCTGGCAGGGGAGGGAGAGGGGCTGATGCTGGTGCCCTGCCTGGGATGACTGGTCCACCTACACCTTCCTGGGGACCCAGTCACCATCCATAAGAGACTGGACATTCACCGAGTACCTCACCCGGGGCTTCTCAATGACCCTGCAGTGCAGAGGACGTGCCTCCTGAGGAGTCTCCTGGAGGGTGGGGAGGTGGGAGAGCCCCCCCCCCCGCCCCTGCTGCTTCTGGCTGATCCTCAGGGCCCCCCACTGGCCGTGAGAAGTCAACCTACCTGTAGACGGAGCGCTGGATAGGGAATGAGCAGTCAGAGTTCTAGGCAGCTCCTGTTCTGCATCCGACCTTGAGCTAGGTTCTGCAAGCAGGTCTCTGGCTTTGCATGTCCTCGCTGCATCCTCGGTACCGATTTCCTCCAGCCCCACAGGCAGTCATGAACGCCTGCACTGTGAGCTGTCAGGTGACGAGTGCCTAACTACCGTAGCCCCAAATGCAGGGCCAGCTTCCACTCATGCACGGGCATTAGAGGTGGGGTCTTAACCTCCCCGCGCCTTGGTTTCCTTATCTGCAAAACTGAGATAAAGACAGTCCTTATCTCCTGGGGCTGTTGAAAACCAAATGAGATAATGCGCATAAACACTTAGCCCAGTGCCAGGCACCGAGACTAGGGTCCCTGCTGACTCTCCTACCTGGCTCCCCCAGGGACCCTAGATGGCGGTGCTGGTCCTTCCCCCAGCGGGGACCACCTGAGGGGGCCGCCTGCCCTCTGGTCCCCCGAAGGTCAAGTGCCAGCCGCCGGCAGCTGGGCCCTGGCGACAGGAAGGGCTGGTCCGGAGACGCTGGGCTGGGGGGAGCCTCCTGGTTGGTGGAGGGACCCATATCCAAGGCTGGTCCCACCCCCTTGGCCCGCCCCACCCTTTGATATGCGGAAGGCAGTGGAGCGTGGAGGAGCCTTCCTGGCCCCAGGCCCGCTGGCGCACTTCTCACAAGGAGGAAGAGGCTGGGAGGAAAAAGGATGAATGGGGCCTTGAGCAGGAGACAGGGCTAAGGATGATAGTAATACCCTGCTCTCCTTAAGTGTCAGACTGTGTGCTAAGTACGTGAATCTCCTTAGATCCACACACCAACCCTACGATAGATCGTCTTTATCGTGCAGATGAGGAAACCAAAGCCCAGGGGTCAAGAAACAGGCTGGACTTCAAGACTTCAGCTGGAGCAGCTCACAGATGGGGTCAACTGGAGGTGACCGCAGAGGAGCCTGGGCTATCTGTTACCTCCCTCTTTCCCTCCCACCAGCCTTAGGTGCTCCGCTGGACCTCCTTTGCCAAGAAATTTCCACCAAGGCTGATGTGGGCCGTGGAGCCCTGCGGGTCCCAGACCTTCTCCTCAGAGTTGGCCCTGATCACTGGCTGCCCCAGGTGATCTGGAGAGCACCTGCCTTTTTCTGTATGCTACTCTTGAAAACAACCACTTTACAAACTGCTATGCCACCCAGGGATCCTGGAGAGGTGGCAGGACATGCCCTTGGCCAGTGAGTGGTCACACCAGGCCTGGATCCAGGGCTTGCTGCCCTTACCGTGAGCCCTTTTCTCTCACTCTCCCAGGTGTGCTGGCTGCAGTGCAGGAAGAGGGGCCCAGCCAGCACCCTGCTCCCTGAACTTGCCTTACGCTAGTTCAGGTGCAAATCCTAGCTTCTGAAACCATGGAAACTCCTGCTTTCTGGAAAAGCACTCCCTCCACTGTCAGGACCTGCTCTGCGTCTGGCACCAAGCCCCACTCCACCTTGGGGACTGCTGTGTCCCCATTCCTTCCACCTCCAGTGGTTCCCCTGCACCCAGAGTCTCAATCCTGCCAATGAAATGAACACTGCAGGCAGACACTGCCATACAGGTGTTCCAGGAAGGACCGGCAGGCTGGGTACTTCTTCCCTCCTATGTTTCCTGGGGGTCCAAGGCCCCCACGCACCCCAGGTTCTCTAGCTGTTGTGCAGATCCACTCCTGCTCTAGTTTAGTAATGAGTCTGGAAGCTCATCTAGAAATCCTTTATTTACATTTTATCTTAGAAAAAAATATACAGATCTGGTGCTCTGTTGACTCCTCCGGTTCAGGGTCTTTATGGGAGGGTGAGAGAGGGCACAGGGCAGCCCTCCAAGGCAGTCCATCATCCATCAAGGGCCTCTGCTCATCTGGCCCTTGAGCTGGACTTCCCTGAGATCAGCCCCAGGGCCCTGGGTGACAGGAGCCATGCCAGGCCTGGGGTGGGGTTGGCATGAGGGGCAGGGGCTGGGAGGCACTTGGACAGTCTGGCCATCAGAAACTGGATTGGCCCCCTGGGCAGACTGGAGAGAACATGGGCCAGAGACTCTGTTCCTAAGGGGAGGACACAGGTGCCTCAGGCTTCAGGAATGGGGGCCCTACCGTGAGCCACTTGGATAGACACACGTGGGCATCTCACATGGGGGCCAGGTGACTGTAAGCACCAGGGACTATTTGGCTGTGTTCTGTGAACCACTTTAACACCACCTCCTTGTTCTCCTTCACCCACTTGATGTTGGCTTTGGTCTTTTCCAGGGCTTGCTCCAGAGCCCGGGTGCCTGAGCCGAAGCCTACATCCATGTTGTTCTTCTTGAACTGCTCCAGCTGTGAGGAAAAGGATAATTCTGAGCCCCTGGTTAGGTCTCTAACACAGCCCTGAGGAGAGGGCTGCCAGATCCTCTGTCCTCCCCCTCCATGTTAGGGCCCCTAACATGGGAATGGGGACCACAGCCTGTTCTCCAGGACAGGGAGGGCCAGTCCTTCCCTCTCCCTGGCAGGGGTCAAAAATGACAGCCCTGGGCTTCCCTAATGGTGCAGTGGTTAAGAATACGCCTCCCAATGCAAGGGACGCGGGTTCAAGCCCTTGTCCAGGAAGATCCCACATGCCTCAGAGTAACTAAGCCCATGCGCCACAACTACTGAGCCTCCACTCTAGAGCCCGCGATCCACAACTACTGAAGCAGGCCCGCACGCCGAGAGCCCGTGCTCTGCAACAAGAGAAGCCACTGCAGTGAGAAGCCCGCGCACCACAACTAAGAGTAGCCCCTGCTTGCTGCAACTAGAGAAAGCCTGCATGCAGCAACAAAGACCCAACACAGCCAAAAATAAATAAATTTATTAAAAAAAAAAAAAAAGACTGCCCCAAGGTTCAGTCTGGCTTCTACATGTATTTAATCTTCATTGTGAGGTTCTTATTGAGTTGATCCTCAGTTTTTAAATGAATTACAATCTCAATCCAATCAAGGGAGGAGAGAGGAACAAATTAAACAGACACCACAAGGAAGCAACCAGCCAAATTCAAAATGTGGCCATTTCTATAGTACAAATGGCCCAGTTGCTTGAGCAAATAAATGTTTTTTTGGTTGGTTTTTTTTTTAAAGAGATGCTACAGATTAAAAGATGTATTAGTACTGGAGGTTGTAGCGAGGGCAATTAGGCAAGAAAATGAAATTAAAAGCATCCAGAAAGGAAGAAGTAAACTATCTCTATTTGCAGATGACACGATTTTGTATACAGAAAATCCCAAGGAATCGAAAAATAAAAAAGCACAACTATTAAAACTTATGAGTTCAACAAGGTTGCAGGATATAAGAGCAATATACAAAGATCAATTGTATTTCTATACACTAGTTGTGAAAAATCTGAAAATGAAATTAAGAAAACAGTTCCATTTACAATAGCATCAAAAAGAATAAAATACTTAGGAATAAATTTGACAAAAGAAGTGCAAGACCAGTATGCTGAAAACTATAAAATATTGTTGAGAAAAATTAAGAAGACCTAAATAAAAGGAAAAATAATGACAAATAAATCTGTGTTAATGGATTGGTAGATTTAATATTACTAACATGGAAATACTTCCCAAATTGATCTACAGATTCAATACAATCCCTATCAAAATTCCAACTGTATTTTTTTGCAGAAATTGGCAAGCTGATCCTAAAATTCATAAAGAAATGCAAAGATTCAGAATAGCCAAATGATCTTGAAAAAGAACAAAGTTGGAGGGCCCACAATCCCGATTTCAAAACTCACTACAAATCTATGATAACTAAGACAATGTGTACTAGCAATACAAACAGATCAAAATACAAACAGATCAATGAAATAGAATTGAGAGTCCAGAAATAGACCCTAAAATTTACAGTCAAATGATTTTCAACAAAGGTGCCAAGATCATTCAATGGATGAAAGAATAGTCCTTTTATCAACAGAGGAATGGATAAAGAAGATGTGGTACATATCTACAATAGAATATTACTCAGCCATAAAAAAGAATGAAATAATGCCATTTGCAGCAACATGGATGGACCTAGAGATTATCATACTAAATGAAGTAAGTCAGACAGAGAAAGAAAAATATCATAGATATCATTTATCTGTGGAATCTATTTTTTTTAAATGATACAAATGAACTTATTTACAAAACAGAAACAGACTTACAGATATCAAAAACAAACTTATGCTTACCAAAGGGGAAACATGGGGGCCAGGAGATATAAATCAGGACCTTGGGATTAATATATACACACCACTATATATAAGATAGATAACCAGCAAGGACCTACTGTATAGCACAGGGAGCATTACTCAATATTCTGTGATAAGCTATATGAGAAAAGAATCTGAAAAAGAATGAATATATGTATATGTATAACTGAATCACTTTGCTGTACACCTGAAACTAACACAACATTGTAAATCAACTATACTCCAATAAAATTTTTTAATAAATTAGTGATATTACAAAAAAAAGGAATAGTCCTTTTAATAAATGGTACTGGGACAACTGGATAGCCACATGCAAAGGGATGAAATTGGACCTCTGCCTTACACCATGTACAAAAATTAAGTCAAAATTGATCACTCCTAAATGTAAGAGCTAAAATGATAAGAATCTTAGTAAAAAGCATAGGTGTAAATCTTTGTGACCTAGGATTAGGTAATTGTTTCTTATATATGACACATAAAGCACAAGCAACAAAAGAAAAATAGAAAGTTAGACTTCATCAAAATAAAAAACTTTTGGACTTCCCTGGTGGCTCAGTGGTAAAGAATCCACCTGCCAATGCAGGGGACATGTGTTCGATCCCTGGGTCGGGAAGATACCACATGCCCCAGAGCAACTAAGCCCCTGCACCACGACTACTGAGCTTGTGTTCTAGAGCCTGCGAGCCACAACTACTGAGCCCACGTGCCACAACCACTGAAGCCCTCGTGCCTAGAGCCCGTGCTCCACAACAAGAGAAGCCACCGCAGCGAGAAGCCCGCGCACCACAACGATGAGTAGCCCCAGCTCACCGCAACTAGAGAAAGCCCACGTGCAGCAATGAAGACCCAATGCAGCCATAAATAAATAAATAAATAAATATTTTTTAAAAAATTGAAAACTTTGTGTATCAAAGACACTATCATGAAACTGAAAAGACAATCCACAAAATGGGAGAAAATATTTGCAAATCATTTGTCTAATAAGGGCCTAGTATCCAGAATATATAAAGAACTCTTGTAACTCAACAATAAAAAGACAAATACACCAATTAAAAACTGAGTGAAGGGGGCTTCCCTGGTGGCACAGTGGTTAAGAATCCGCCTGCCAATGCAGGGGACACGGGTTCGAGCCCTGGTCCGCGAAGATCCCACATGCCGCACAGCAACTAAGCCCACGAGCCACAACTACTGAGCCCGCGTGCCTAGAGCCCATGCTCCACAACAAGAGAAGCCACCGCAATAAGAAGCCGGTGCACCGCAACGAAGAGCAGCCCCCACTCGCCGCAACTAGAGAAAGCCCGTGCACAGCAATGAAGACCCAATGCGGCCAAAAATAAATAAATAAATGTATTTTTTTTAAAAAAATGAGTGAAGGATTTGAATAGACATTTCTCCAAAGAAGATAAACAAACGGCCAAGAAGCACATGAAATGATGCTCAACATCATTAGTCATAAAGAAATTGGAACCTTCATACATTGCTGGTGGGAATGGAAGTTGGTGCAGTTGCTTTGGAAAACATTTTGGCAGTTTCTCAAAAAGTTAAACACAGTTACCAAATGACCCAGCAATTCTACTCCTAGGTGTACACCCACGAGAACTCAAAACATGAACATAGGGGACTTCCCTGGTGATCCAGTGGTTAAGACTCTGTGCTCCCAATGCAGGGGGCACAGGTTCAATCGCTGGTCAGGGAACTAAGATCCCACAAGCAGCTGTGGCACGGCCAAAAAAAAAAAAAAAGACAGAATTTGAAAATGGCCTGGGTATAAGATGATAGTAAGGCATTGTTAATTTTCTTGTATTTGCTAATGATAGATTATGTTTTTAAATGCCTTTATTTTAGATATGACTAAAGTGTTTATAGGTGAAATTATATAATATCAGTGATTAGCTTGAAAACTGTCCACACCCAAAAAATGTCAGCAAATGTTAACAATTGTTCAATCTGAGTAACGGGTACGTGGAGGTTCATTATATTATTCTCTTTACCTTTTGCCTATACAAACATTCCAAGATGAATATCTGTGATTGAACTGTGACATTTAGAAAGTCTGGATACCCAGTTTCCCCTGTACATGAGGAAGGCCTGACCACATGGAGCCCCGTTGCCTTGTGAACACATGTGGTGGGAGCTGAGTGGCGGCTGTCCCTTGAGACTGGGGATGGGCCTCTGGGTGCTGCCCCAAGGTCCGGGGCTTCTTACCTCCTGCAGCTCGAACTCAGTGGAGAATCTTCGGGTCACCGCCTGGATGAGGTTGGAGAAGGAGAAGGAACCACCGCCGTAACTGCAGGGCAGGGAGAGAGAGGAACCGTGAGGGGGGCCAGGAACCAACGTTCAGTGACTGGCAGGTGACACAGGACCCTGTGACTGTCCCTATCTCGTAGATGTGATGAAATGACATGTCCAAGGAGACACCACTAGGGACTTGAACACAGGTTTGATTGCAGTGTCCTTGCTCCCATCTCTTCAGAGAACACTCCCACCAGCCAGACTTTCTTTCCCCCAAGTGGGAAAAGGGACGGCTGTGCCCCGCTGCCACATCTTTCCATTCCTGTCCCTTCCCGACCTCAAGCTGGGTTCTTTTTGGACCACTCCGATGCAGTGTCTACCGTCCACTCCCAACCCTACAGGGTCTGGTGCACACAGACCACCCCCAGGGGACGCAGCCTTGGTGTGCGCTTCCCCTAACATGCTCTCAGCAGACTCACTCCTGAAAGATTTTCTTCCAGTTGCTCTGGACAAAGTCCCAGGCCAGAGATTGCCCGAGGACGTTGCTGGCAATGCTGTTAATGGTGGAGGTGGCATCCTGCTTCCGGATGAGGTCTGGGTTCAGGGTGTAACTCAGGTACCTGTGAGGACAGCATGCTGCGTAATAAGTAAAAGGACCCTGCCCTCCACCCCACACACCTCTCCTGCAACCTCTCAACATGCCTTCAGCATGCTGCGGGTTAAAGACTCCTCGGTCCTACCGCCCTCCTGTAGATGGGACACTGAGTCCCCTAAGCAGGGTCACTGGCTATGCTAGGTATCATACTGACATAGACCAGGTGCTTGATAAATATCTGACAATGAATGAACGAAGGAAGGGGTAAGCGCTGCACCAGGTAGGATGGCCACTCCTGTCTTTGAAATTGAGGGTAGCTCTTCTTTACTGAAGTACAGAAGATGGCATATGAGGCACACAGTGGGAGCCAGGAGCCCTCATCCAAGGGTTTGGGGGGTGCCCAGCTGGATGTCCAGAAGGCCTCAAGTCCAGGTGCACCACAGCCCTTGACAGAGAGGTAAAGGCTAGGAGACTGCAGCAGTTAAAAGCACAGGACGTGGACCCAGATCCAGATTCAAATCTTGTTTTTCTCACTTAGTAAAGCTTCTAGACTTTGGGCAAGTTGTTTTGCTTCTTTGAGCCTCAGCGTCCTCATCTGTAAAACTGGGAAACACACTGCTCCACTGCACAGGTTTGCGAGGATCCCACGGAGGAGAGTGTGGACGCCTGGCTGGTTCTTTCTCCCCCACATTGGGAGCCTGGTCCCCGGCGGGGAGGGGACTCACCCAGCCCCGCCCAGCTCTGGTCCTCACCTGTTCAGGAGCCAGACCTGGTTGGTGCAGGCCAGTGCTGAGCGGAGCTTGTCAGCTTCATTAACCAGTCGGGCTTGTCGTAACTGCCTCCAGGCGAAGTCCCACTCTTTCTGGTCGCCCTGGGCGATGGCGTTGCAGTAGATGGTGGACCGCAGGTTGGGGTGGATCCTGGTGTGGGGTCAGGGTGTCAGGGGTAGAGTAGCAGCAGGGAGGGCAGGACGAGGGTCTGATGAGGGCAGGGCTGTGAGCTTGAGGGACAGATAAAGATCAGGAGACAAGCAGGGGACACACTCACGGGTTATTTTGGGGGTCCTCCATCCACTGGTTGTAAAGGTTCTTGGCCAGCTCCTCACACTTAGGCAGCCCATTGGAGCAGGCAGTGCTGATGGCATTAATCTCATTGTACCTGCCCCAGGGGTGACACTCTGTCAGCATGCCTGGCTCTGACTCTGGCAAAGACTCCCCTGCTGACACACAACTCCAGGAAGGGCAGCAGGGCTGGGGCTCTAAGGTTGCAGCCCTCCCGCCCTTTGGGTCCCCCTCTTTGCTTCTTGCCTTGGGCAGCCCAGGGAGGGTGGGCACAGACTCCAGCCCCACCTTCAACACCTAGAATCTGAATAACAATGCCGGTGAGGGGACCTTGAAATTTCAGTTTGGTCCTTTGTACAAAGAGGCCACATAGAGCCTCAG